>NC_134282.1:9109999-9727777 GCF_949628215.1 Phalacrocorax aristotelis
GACACCAGCACCCAGCAAAGGCTGTCCTGACATTTTCTCCTGTCACCCACACAGTCCCTGCACAACAGCAACAACTTTTCAACTAAATTCAAATAAAAATACAGCCACTTGGACAAAACAGCCCATGAGAAATAAGGCTGAATAACCCCTGGCAGTTTATGCCGAAGAAGTTATGGAAACTAAGAAACAGGTTTGCAGAGTTTTCAGCTCTATAATGCACATCTATCACAGTGCAGGGGAAAAAAAAACCAAATAATCAGAAGAGTCAGGCTCCTAAAGTCAAAAAGCTTTCTATTATTATTATTATTATAATCATCATCGTAATCATCACCACCACCACCACCACCATCATTTCCTGGAGTGCAAATTGCTACTGTCTGAATAGCCAGCGGGTACATACCTGTGGGGCATCCCAGTGGTGTAGGCGATGGTGTACTCATGGGAGAGCTCACAGACCCGCAGGTACCAGTTCATCTCCAGCTCCCGCAGCAGAGCCAGCCGCTGAGCACGCTGCTGTGGCTGGCCAGCCCGCACTCGGCCTTCCTTCCCGCTTTCCAAGGAGCTCTTCAGGGCTCTCTCCCTGCTCCCCAGGGAAAGCACCGACTGCTTCCTCAGCTTCAGGGCTTCCTCAGTATTTTTATTCCCCACGGTCCCTGTGCGTGCTGCCAGCATTTTGTGTCCTGCCTCGGTGTGAAGGCAGCACACCCAGCACTAAGTCGCTGCCCTCAAATCATTTAAACTGATTTTCAGCACGCACTTTCCTCCCTCTATAACCTCATGCCGGCCACAAAGCTGTAATTAGATATGTGTCTGCGGAGCTTAACCAGAAAGAAGAGCTGCAACCTTCTCATGGAAACATCTGTAGCAGCTTCCCGCTTACCAGCGGGCTTCGTTTTGCAATGAATAAGGAGGACTGTTCTTAAAAAACAACATATAAACACGTGCAAAGCAGCGCACCTAACCTGGGCTTGTATAAAACAAGGTATTTAGGTGGGTAGTAGTGGAAAAAAAGGTCCAGCTTGCTAAAGCTGTAAACATCAGAGGGCTCCAGCCAACATAGATGAAGTCATGCGTGCGCTCACCTCAACGGCAAACCCACTGCCACGTGGGCTCGCCCGAGCAAATTGCAGCATGGTTCCTGCTGGATGCGGCCTCAGAGCATCAGTGTCTTCACCGACCCGGCTGCGTTAGAGCTGAGCTGTCCAGTCCATCCCTCCTCCTCCTCCCACATGCAGTGCTCCAGCTGCTTGGGTCGCCCTGTCCGGCAGGAACTTCCATTCTCCAAGGAATTTGTAGAAATTCAGGGACTTGATCACCCCTAAGATGAGAACAAAGTGATGACTTTTCCTGATTTGTTTGCTGAGCAAACAGTGTTTCAGGAAAATGTATGAAAGGAACGGATACTAGAATTGAATTAATGTCCCTCTTTGTTTTGAAAAGTAAAAGCTGATATGGAGATTACAGCACTAATCACAGCAGCCACTCTAGGAGCACAAACATATCCTTGTTTGGAGAGAGAGGCAGGCAGAGAGGAAAAAAGCCCTCTAAAGACAAGGAGGATTTTAAAGCCATTGCACAGAAAAGAAGAGCGATTGCCCACCCGTGCCCTGCACGGAGAATGTGTGTGTCTCACGTGGAAAGGCAACTTGCAAGCAGTTGCACAGGGATAAGGGGGCTGGATGAAGAGCTTCACCGAAACAGGGAAAAGGGACCTCTGGAGGTCTCTAGCCTCCCATTGGCAGCAGGTCTGTCATCAGCCCTAGATGAGTTTCCCCCCCCCAGGTCTTGCAGAGGCCCCAAGGCTGGAGGGTCCCCCAGCTCTCTGGGCAGCCTCTTCCCACGCTGCACAACCCACTGCTGAAAAAGCTCTTCCCAACATCCACCTCGAAGTTCCCAGCTCCAAAGCTGTGGCTGGTGTCCCCCGCCTTACCGCCTGCCACCCTCCAGGAGAGTTTGCATCTGCCACCTTCCTCTCTCCCCTCCAGGCACTTCCAGGCTGCTGTTGGGTCCCTTCTCAGCCAGCCAGGACCAGCCCAGCTCTCGTCACCCCTCCTGGACCTGGGACCCTCCAGCCTCTGGCCACCCAGGCAGCCTCCGCCAGGTGCCCCCCAACCTTTGGGAGCTGGAGGCCTCCTGAGCTAGGCATGGTCGTGGGTAAGGTCTGCTGGCCATGCTCCCCCTGAGGAGCCTGGCACAGGGATCATCCTACTTGCAACAACAGCACTCTGCACGTTCACTGCATTTCAGGATGTGCCCACAGTCAAAAAAAGAGCCTTTTTTAGATGCTTTTTAAGAAAGCAGTTCCATCCCTGTTGGGAAGAAGTCCTATAAACTTTGCCTTCCACAGAAACTGGTGTACCCAACCTATTAATCAGACATGGCACTAAAATGTTCTCTGGATATTTTGCAAAACTGCAGAAAAATGCCTTGAAATTATTTGAGCTGTTAACAATTTCTAGTACTGAGCCTGTTCTGAAATGTTACCTTGTTTCTCATTAAGCTTTCTAGCGCTTCCCAAATTGGAAAAGGTTTCCAGCAACTCCAGAAGCCTTTAAATCAACCCTGAGCAGCTGAAGGAATATATACTTGTTTTACAGATAAGTTCAAGCCTCGTAAGATTCTTCAAGTTCTTTCACTTGGAAGCTGGCTAACAAAAGCAAAATAAAGTTCTTAAAGTTGTACAAAAGGCATATTGTGCTTACGCAGCCTTCCATGTGTATCATTTCCTTAACCACAGAAAAGCCCTGTTGTTCCCAGACTTTAAAAGGTATCAGTCACCTTGAAAGTAAACTAAATTAAAAGCAGATGCTGACAATTTGTTCCTCTCTAAATGGAGCATTGTTGGTCGTACAGCAGGCTATTGTGAGGAGAGATGTTCCTGTAATGTCCCATTTAGGTAGGTAATGCTATCGGATATTGTCTCTTGGATGATTATATATTCTGGCAGGTAAGAAGACCCTGGATCACTTTATAAAAAATGCAGAAAGATTGCTTTCCTGAAAGCCAACCTAGCCAGCTGGCTTTAAATATTGATACCGCACTTCTGCGGCTGTATTGAAATACTTGGCTTCCTCAGCATCTCGCCGAGCGAGGGTACCACGCCGTGCCAGAGCAGCACAAACCTCCAGCCTGGCTCTCCAGGGGGACCGTGGGCAACCCTGGGGCACCTCCCTGGGGGATGAGCCCTCTGCCACATGAGCATCCCACCCAGCCCTCTGCAGCACCAGAAATCATCTCCCGCTTGGGTACTAGCAAACATCCCACCTGTGAACATTGCTAGACCAAGACTAGTCAGCCCTTGTATTATTTCCCAGATGAGGGGTGGTGATTAATCACTAACCAGTTTTACATGAGCTCCCTTCCTGAAGGGAAAGAGGGGAGAAGGCAGTGCCTGGGGGGAGGCCTCACCCCACACCCACTGTGGGGGCAGGCGGCCAGGGGGACACAGGGTACAGGACCAGGGTATAGTGTCCGGGCTTTGAAAATTTCTGTAGGTCCTCTTAAAATGCCTTATAAAATTTGATTTTTATTCCAGCTGCTGTCCCTAGAGATGGACACACAGGAGGGAAACCATCTTCGTGCCTCTCTCTGCAGAAGCCGCCCCACCTGCCAGTCGGGTCCCCCCGCACCCACCCCTGGCTGGCAGGTCCCAGCCGGTGGCCCCGGGGCTCAGCTGGGTCCCCAGCCGTGGCACAGCCCCCACCGAGGCCCTCGCTGCCCCAGCAGCCGCCCAGCCCACACGGGTGGGTTAATCTCTCCGCTGCCAAGCGTAATGCCCTGCACTTATCTGTATTAAACGCACAATCCCGAGCTGTCTGGAGTGAAGGGAGGTTACAGCAATAACAAGAAGTGCAGAGGTACAGAACAGTCATGAAAAAAGTCAAACGATATAGTTCATGTCACCAGTTTTAAAGCAGAATGTTCCTGGAATACCCAGCCTTGCCACCTCCGGGATCAGAACAAGGGTTTAATTTATTTTCCTCTGGCTCAGACACCGTTTTAGTCAAACCTCTCATTTTCCAGATGTAAATAAGAGAAACATTACAGTAGGTGTTTTCTGCTCGGAAAAGCTTTAGGTTCCTGTGATGAATTAGTGCACATCACACAATTTTAATTTTTAAAGTTTTTTGGTTTGGGTTTTTTTTTGTTTTGTTTTTAATCTCTTAAGCAGTTTTCTATCAGGATGTGCATTTCAGCTAAATCTGTGAAAGTCTGTGCTGATCTTCTTCACAGTAAATTTATTTTGCCTCATCCCAAACTAAAGGAAAGCAGGGTGTGAATTCTGACCCAGTAGTTCTCCATCAATTCTACTAAAACTCATTTAACATTCATCCTCTTTCAAAATTATCTTAAAATCCACCCTAGCTTTTCAGATTCCACACTAGCCTCTTAAAGAGGGTATTCCCCAAAATTTTTCAGCTATGTATATGTTCACCTAAAATCTATTTGCATACACAGATACAGCTCATCTCAAGCAGGACAAATGAGCAGCAGTTAATAACCTGGAAGGTCCTGTTTAGAGGTTTTTAAGCGGAATAATGCAAGCTTTTGATTGACGTACAGATTGAGTTGGAAAATATCTGTAAGTGATATCTAAGTAAACATATATATTTCATCCCATAGGAGCACAGTAATTTTCAAATGCGTAACCCAATTAACAGGAGTCTAAAAGATAGCCTTTAGGCTAACGGCACTCTTGCTCCACACTGTCTTCTACTTAAGGTAATTGAAACCCCATCAGGTTTCAATTCATTAAGGATCTTAATTGGCTTTAAGTGGTTCACCCTGCTCTGACAGCGTTTAAATGCAGTGACTTACGAACAGCATGACCAGGGAAGTCTCAACTCCTCCTGCACTGCTTGGCCAGCAGCAATTGGCTTTGTGCCCCGGCCCGCTGCCTGCTGCCCTGCTCTGGGCACGGAAGCCTGCAGGCAGCACCTGCCTGCTCCGGGCAGGAGGCAGCACGGCACGGGCAGAGCTGGCAGGAGATGGACGGGCATCCTCAGCAAACGTGCTTTCCTGCAAAGAAAGCCCGAGGGACACCTCCAAGCTCCTCTCCTGATCCACTTTTGCATTTCTTAACTTCTGGAAGTGCCCTGGAGTGACCCCTGTGCCGTGGTCAATAATGGCATCCCTGAATGCGTCAGGAAGGATCCCAAATCAGCCATTTCAATGTGCTTCCAAATACAAGCAAGATCTCTGAAAAATTTGGCATGGCAGGTTGGACATTCCCTGCCGTTTTCATCCTCTCTTGGAATAAGCTAGAAAGGGAGCCAGCATCACATCAGCCCTCACAGGATGGAGGAGCAGCCCTCCCTTGGTTCTTCCCTCTATTCATGGCAAGCAGGCATGACCTAGGAAAACAAAGAACAGGTTCAAAATGATGTTTAAAACCCGCTACGTATCTGCTTAGATTTAATTTAGTTTTTAAAACTATTCCTTGGGTTCCCCCCTTGGTGCCCTGGTTCCCTACCTGTGCCAGCCCTTCAGGTCAGCCCCCCCCCCGAAAAATACCCAAAATAAGCACCAGGCAGGGGCTAAGACCCTCCTAGCTGCCAGGGAGCAGAGCCCAACAGTAACATGAAATACATTTATAATCTAGCAGCATTGCTTCCCCTGCAGTGCACGCTCCCCCTCCAGGCTTTTGCCCATGAGTAGCATTGGATGGGCACCACACTGCCCCAACCCAGCTCCGTGGGGTGGAGCCCAGGCATGGTGATAGGAACAGCATTTAGGGGGAGAAATGACAAAATAGCTGTATCTTTGGCATTACTGGATAACCAAGAGTTAGCTATATCTATATACTTCGGGGTTTAAAGAGAAATGTCAGCATCCAATATAACAGAAACTGGTATTAATGTATTTCCACGTATCCAGCCCTCTCCTGGTTTTGATGTCCTGTTCCCATCCCAGCAGCAGGGAGCAGACCATTACAGGTGTGTCTCCTGGGGAAGGAGTATCTGGTTTCTCTGTGTTTCTCAGTCCTGCTGGCAAATCTTCCCCAGCATGAGGGAGAGCTGGAGGTGAACTGCCTCCCCTCCGATTTATAGCACAGGATGGAAACCAAGTGCACTCCTGTGCAGTCTGAGCAAGCCCAGCTCGTGCAATGAACTATGTGACTGTCGGGCACTGGCTGCTCATGGATTCCCCGCTGATGCACTGGGAGAGCAACTCCAGCCCTTGCAGACAAGCAGATCTCACATCAGCCATCGCACACAAAAACAGCTGTGTTGCCTACTTCTGATCCATTTGCTGACCAGTACAGGACAGGGAGCGGGACTGCCCCCCGCAGCTATTGCTGTTCCCACTCTCGCCTGGGGACAGTGCCAGCGAGGGCGTCTCAGCCGCCCGTGGGTAATTACAGCCACTTGCAATTTGCTGATGTATTGCTATGTTCCTGTTCCGTCCAGATTTATTACATCTGATTGAAACACCACTGCAATTAAAAGTGACAGAGGGTAAAAAGCACTTATTTCTTCATGAAATGGAGGTGGAGCGGTTGCATGTTGCAGCATACACCACAAACCCCAAAGGCAGCCCCTTGGAAAGCTCCAGCTGCCTCCTTGAAGGGCGTAAGGGAGCTGGGCAGCCTGGAGCACACAGGATAACATTCATCTTTGAGTGAGTCAATCTGCTGATATTAAAAAAATGAAGTGGAAGTAGGCTCTCTTCAGCCTTTTATCTTCTCAAATAATTTTTAGCTATATTCTTGGAGCCAAATAATAGTCCTATCACACCCAAGCAAAGAGAAAAATTCCTGGGTATGTTAATTAACATATATTTTTGTCCTTGCCGAGTCTTCAGTGAAATCACTGACAAGCGGCTTTTCTGGGTTTGCTCTGGATTGCACCAAGAGCAACTAGTGACCAGCCAATCCATGATTAGAAAGGGGAAGATTTTCCAAGGTCAAGGAGAATTCAGATGTTCAGACCTTTCTGGAGGTGAGCAGCTGCCCAGGGCAGGCAGGCGAGGGAGGTGGTGCCTGGCTCTGCTCTTGGACATGTGCCCTAGCCTTTGAAGCCTGACAATTTCCCGGATCGTTCAGCATCTGCTTTCAAACAGTACAGAAAGGTGCAGAACCACCCACATTGTTCCTTACTTTTCTGCATAAATTTCAGACAAAAAGGCTGATGCACTTTAGTCGACAAGAATTTGAGCAGTTAATTCCCTGCTGATCAGCTTTAGTGCTCTAGGTATGCATTTACATTCTTCCTGGACAGGTTTCTGTGCTTGGAGGATTGTGTTTGGTTTCCAGAGGTGGAGAGCCCCAGCCAGGGGTGGCAGAGAGCCCCAGCTCTGACTGTAAGCCAGATCCATGGGATGGACCAGACATGGGACATTGAGCTGCCCCTTTCCCCCCAAAAACCGTGGCCAGGAGCCCTGTCCCCATGCCCGCTCCTCCTGCTCCGGTGCCATCTGAGCAGCACAACCAGCACATCCATCAGACAACCTGCAGGATGCCATTGCGTTACCATGGCAATCATCACTACAGAAGTGACTAAAAATAAATGCCGGATCCACAAAGCACAAAAGATCATCCTGAATCCAAGCCCTGACTCAGTCACCTTCAAACCTGGGTGCGTGTGGTGCTGTGTCCCCGCTCTGCAGCCACCCCGCTTTGTGCGGCGGAGACATTCTCCCTGCTCTGCAAAATTCAGTGTGGAGCAGCGAGGTCCCTGTTGCACAGGTACAGAGTTTCCTTCAGTCCAGGTCCACCACTGAGCTCTGCCACCGAGACTGGCTGGAGCTCCGCAGGAGCCCGTGGACATCCCTCCAGAGCTCTCATGGGGCTGCGGTCATCAAGGAAACCTAAATTCTTTTTCTCTAAAAACCCTAAAAATCCACTGATTCTCATTGCATTCCCAATGTCCTGAGCAGCATCCCATCTCCATGACAAGAAACCCAGAGATCTGGGCAGGCCCCATGCAGATCAGACATGAAGAGATAAGCTGAGGACTTGTAAGTGACTTGTCACATGCCACCTTGCCCAAACAATAACAAAATTACCCCACAGAGCAAACTACAATGGCAGCACTGAATCACCAAGGTACACCCCAAAGCAGACCCAAAGGATAAGAGCTGCACAAGAGTGTAAGTCCTGGGCATAAAACCCAACATGTGAGCGCTGCATGAACAAGAGCCAAGCACCACCTCAGATAGAGCTGCAGGACAGGGAGGCCACAGGCTGAGCTTCCCTTTCCCCTACGGCATCACAAGTTTCCACCAGGGAAATAACAGCTCAGGGACTCCAGTGCCCGTGGCCGGGTCACGATCCCTGCGAGCCCCATGGTCAGATGGCAGCTCATGTCAGAGCATGCTAAATTATGCACGGCGGCTTTGAATTATTTCTTCTTCCTTAAGGAAAGCATGTGCACAAATATGTTGGCAAACACCCTTTTCTGTAGGGAGGGCGAGCCTGGCCACCCTAGGGAGCAGCAGGGCCGGGGACTCAGCTGGGGCAGACAGCAGGACACGCACAGGGTGGGGGAGGACGGTCCCCAGGCACGGCCCCTCAGCTTTGTCACCTTCTTCCAGACCCTGTAAGGAGCAGAAACTCTTTCTTCAATTAACATTCCTCTCAGCTAACACCTGATTTAAACTCAGGCTGTCCATGAAGCTTATACTTGTCTCAGAACATTTGTCCGTGTTTTTTTCACCCTAAAAACGTTAAAAAAGGAAGAAATCTTGCAAGCTGCTTTATATTAGCCTTTGTATCCCAAACCGCCCTTGTGAACAATCAACAAGAAAACTATCCCAGCTCTAAGGAGGCTCTTGAACACACATTTAAATCAATTACATCCATGAAAAAGGAGCCTCTGTGAGTAACAGGGCACAACGTGCAGCTAATAAGCCCAAAGCGAAGGCGTTTGCAGAGCCCCACGTAGTCGCAGCTTGCGATGGTGATGTGGGAAGCACTTAAAGCATGCCCTGCCTCGCCACAGCTAAACCAACCACTGGAAATTGAATTATCTGTATTGTTCCCACTCCCTCGTGCTGAAAACCTTCCAGCCTTCCTCTGAAGCCGCTGGCGGCAAGGCTGAAGCTTGGGAAGCACAGCCCAGGTAAGGACCTCCCGTTCCAGCCTGTCACCCGCCGCCACTGGGATTTGCTTCTCTAGAGACAGGTAGTGACAGGATTAGGGCAAGAGAAATATCCCACCCAGCTGCTTTGTATCTGGGCTCCCCCATGGGTGCCTCGACGGCTCTGCTGGCACCGCAGCTCTCCAAAGGGCAGGGCAGCGTGACTCCGCGTTCGCAGCCCACTCCCCATGTACCCAAGGGAGGGGTGGGGGGACCACAGTCCCTGGGAGCTGTGTGGCATGAAGGGGGGCGTAGCTGGGGTTTATCACCTCACTAATGAAAGCATTTAATGAGCCTGGAAATATTTCCTAGCAGAATTCCCACTGGACACCCAGTTCCTCCATGACGCTTATGGGAACAAAATCAACGTTTTGGCGTGTAGTTGCACCCCCAACTTTGGCGTGGGTTGTTTGGGTTTTTTTTTCCATCTGTCTGACCTAAAGGTCAGTGAGTTTAAGATGTCATCTTTAAGGACTGCCCTTGCTATTTTCAAAACCAGTATGAGCAAACCCATAAAGGAATCAGCAGTGCAGAAGCCAGCCGACTCATTCAAATGTTAAAACTATTCCATTTTATAATGAAGTAATTAAGTTACAGCACTGGTTCAGTTTTCGGCAGTTCATGTTCAGGCAATTAGAGAAACAGAAATAACCCTCTCCCCCGGATGAGATGCAGTTCACCTCCCAGCACTGCACTCCCACAGAAGCGGTTATCCCTGGGACAGCAAGAGCACTTTGTCTCAACTTCTCTTCTGTGATGAGATGCATGAAATTTAATGGGGAAATTAAATTTAAGAAGGAAGAGTCGCAACACACTTTTAATCTGATCTTTAGGCAGAGACATAGAAATGGCCCAGCTGTGACACTGCACTTCATGATCCCACTTTACTCCTTTATATATGGCTTTTTTTCACATTTATGCGTTAGCCAAGTGGGTTAATGGCCTGAATCTCACTTAAATCAGCTGCAGCAGCTATTATATCATTGCACAAGTCTCTTGGCAATCTGCTTCTAATTCAGCACGGAAATAAGCCAGAAACAAGAGCAGCCCCACAGCAAGTGCTGGGGATCCACAGCAGCACATCCGAGCAGTAGGGGACCCCGGCCTGACAGCCGAGCTGCAGCTGGCACCGTGCAGCGACTGAGCCAACCTCAGCTTCAAAGTTATAAACCTTGCTTTGGAGCTGTGTTCGCTGTAAAATGCAGTAGAAACATTTTAAGATAGAAGCTTTTTGTTCTATAGGAAGGAGCATTACTAGACTAAGGTGAAGCATAAGAACGAGAAGAATAAGGATTCCTTTAAATAAAGCCAGCACAGGGCAAGAACAGCAGCCCCAGAAATATATGCCCTGCTATCTAAAGGAACTTAACTCATACAACACAACCAGAAAACTAATCTGAATATTTGACTGAGGAAACAAAACCAGGGGAAACTCCAACCTGACACAGGGGATACCATGCTGCAGTGCGCAGGATTGCAGGACCAGCCTGTGCTGAAAAGGTAAACATTCCAAATCCACAAAAAAAAAAAAAAAAATCCAGTAATCCAAATTCCTTTTCATCTTCCGAAGTTTCTGAAAAAGCTTTTGTGGAAAATAGGAATTTTGTAAAAAATATTCCAGATTTATTTCTGCAACCATTCTTTCCCCGGCTGCTTTCATGCTGCAGGAGGTTACTCGCACTAATTTGCTTGTTCCTGTAACAGTGGCCCCGAGCACCCCCCACTCCCTGGGTGGGCATGGGGCGGCACCCAGAGCCAGCAGGATGCGCTGGTGGCACCGCTGGCCCTGCAGCCGGGAACTGGGAGGAGAGACCTGAGGACCTGCTCCCTGCCACCCAGAGCCCCAGGCTCCCCAATGAGCCCAGCCACACAGCCATTACCTTGTTCAAAACCACCCTAGCTGCATCCCCAGCTCCCACAGTGCTTCAGCGTGATGCTCAGGCAAGGCCTGCATGCTGTCCTTACCTTGGATCCCTCCCGCTGCTTCTCTGAAGTCCCTTAAGACTCTCCTGCAAGGCTGGAAACTGCACAGAGGGTTTTGCCCCAGAGTTCCTATCATTACTGAGCTACGGAAGGAAAACATGCAAGACAAGGTTTTGTTTTGGAGACTCCCCGGAGGAAGGCAGTCCCTCCAAAACCTGTATCAATGCCCTGCAGCCTCAGTGAGGTATGTGGGTCCAAAGCACAGCGTGACTGCTGCAGCTCCAGCTGCTGAGGCACAACAAGAGATGGAGCAGAGGGCTGCTCCCAGCGCCGCAGGCGCTCAGAAATACTGCCGGGGACCTGGAGGAGAACAACTTGTTTTTGCACTCCTTGGGGGATAAGGGTTCTTTTACATCACAGATAAGTGAGCAGATGGATCAATCAAACCCTGTTCCCACCGTGCCCCCAGCTCCGGCCCAGCCCACAGCGCCAGAACTGCACTCAAGGGCAAGTTATTTATACTGAAATCATGGCTGTCAGGTTTGTTTACTTTGGAGCATAGCTTGTATACTGCAAGAAAGGATCTTTAAGCAAGATAAATGACCACTGCCCACTCGCACTCTCCCCTGCAGACAGAATGACAGCAACTCCTTATGAACAAAACCTTCATGTGCAGTCCTACCTGTAATCTCAGCAACCTTTTTCTTTTTAGAGGGGGAATTTGCATGCAGTCTTGAAATTGTAACCTACTGCTTACGCTAAAAACAAACACCAGCAGCAGAGATCTGTCACAAAGCCAGTTGCAACCCCAATGCAACGAGGTGCTGGGGGAGTTTCCCACTAGGACGCTGCAGACCCACCACCAGCAGCACCCCAAGGGACAGCAGCAGCCTGCCCTGGTCTTGCGTGGACATCACCACTTCAGGTTAATTAACAGGGCTGCTAGAACACAGCCCTAGAAGAGGCTCCATACGCATTCCTAGGAAGCAGTTACATTTGCTATAGCATATCACAGTACAAAAGCACTCATCAGGCAAGTACCACACAGCACCAGTACAAGTACCACTGCGGTGGGGTGTCCTGTCCTGTGACATGGCAAGGGACAGCCATGCCCCGGCAGGGGCATCTCCTTACCCCAGGATGGTCTGCAGCCAGAAAGCATGACTGCCACAAACCAGCTTTTTCAACCCCAAATGGACAGTCCATTTATAATGTAGTTTTCTACATATAAGCCCTAAAAAGAGTAAGTCACACCCATGTTCAAACATAATATTTTTATTTGTGGATAAAAATTAAGGCTCACAGTACTTTATCATTTCACAAGCAGAAAAATGTTAAAAATCGAGAATGACGGGGAATGCCCCCAATACAAATTCCTCTAACTGCTGACATGTTTTACTGAAGACTCGAGGTGAACAATTGTACAGGGCAGCTACAGTTATTAGTTTGTAAACTAGGTGCTAAATATATATAGATTTATTTTTTTTAAGAAATGTGAACAGAGTATTATGTTTCTCTCCACTTCTGGCTGTCTGATACACATGGAGTCCATAAAAACACTCAAGAACTGCTGGGGTAACACCAACCTTCCTAAGAACAACCCACCACGTCTACAACGCATGGCACAGGCGTCAAACAGGGGGAAGAGAGCTAAAGATCACAAATTTCATTTTGGTAAGACATTTTGATTATAGTGCAACAGTTTATGCCTAAAATTTTCAATATTCAACTTTCTGGCTTAAAAAAACCACCACAAACCCCAAACCAAAGTATGTTCCTAAAAAGCACAGGGACTGCTGTCAAGCTCCGTTTCATTACACACATGAAAGCAACCCAGGTGATCCAAAGAAGGTAGAAGTGTATGTCAAACTTCAGTATACACATAGAATACAGGTATACATCATGCCTATAGTTAAGATGCAACTCAAAGGACTTCCAAGTGCGCAACATAGACAGAAATCATTTACTCACTACAAGGATGCTGCAGGTCTGTGGTCCAGAGGTACAACAGTTACTTTACCCCCAAACCAATGGGCATCACCATCACCAGGCCAAGTGTTCTTGTGAGTTACATCATAACTATGGGACTATTTACTGCAGATTTATTTACATGGAGACCAAGTGTCTCAGTCAAAACTGAGAAAGGTTTGGGTTTAAGAGGTGCTCTAAATTCTTTGCATTACTTTTTAGTAATTACCATATTCTTTTCATTCAGTACTTTTTAATAATTCTTATATTCTTGGCATTACTTTTTAGTAATGCCTTCTGTTTTGCCTGTTTGCTGTCAAGGTAACACAGACTGGTGGCAGCAGCAGCAAGAGCAAGCCTACTTACAATGAGCAACAACTGCTATAGCATTAAAAGGCTGAAGGATTTCTGCATCGCACCAAATAGATTCATTTCTTGTCACTGCACCCTTTACATCTGAGATACCCCCACAGTAATGAAAACTATCCTCAGCTTTTTCTGACAAAAAGTTAAAATGTACTCTAAGGCCATAATTTCATTAGGGAGCTTTCTTCTGAGATAATACAAAGAAAATGTATGTGTTTTCAACAGAACCCATGCTGTAATAGATTCTGCCACAGCAAACACCGATTTCCTGTGGTTTTGGCCAACAGCTCTTACAGGTCACAGTCAGTGATAAAAGAACATTTGTACTAACGGTATTTCACTTACATCACAAAAAGCTCATCCAAAGGGCTCAAATTGCTTATGATGGATGTGGGTGAGAAGTACTACCCCTATTTTATAAAGGGGGCAACTAAGATATCGATTAAGATCAATGTGCTCAGGCTACAGGACCTGCCAGGGGCTGGGCTGCGAGGGGAAGGCAGTTTTCTGGGCCCCTGGTCTACTGCTCTCCTGTACGCCTGTGTCCCCAAAGGGTTTTGAAGAGCAGAGGGCTGTAGCCACCACTCAGTGACACAGGCAAAAGAGTATATTAACGCATTAGCCATCTCCTATAAGCAGAAATTCAACTAAATTTTCATAATGTGTAGGCAGTAAATGTAAGAACAACAGGACAATGTGTGCAATCAAAAGAATATAGAACAAACACTTTAAACCATTACTCCAGTTCACAAATCTATGCAAGTGGAAATATACAGCCATGAAATACTCCAGGCTACTGAACATTTTAAAACAAGTGTTTCACCCCCATAATACTATGGTAATCTTGCAGCTGAATGAAATGCAACTGCTTAAATTAAAAAAAAAACGTAATGGTGATGAGCCTGGATACACGGTTACGGTTCCATTGGTGGAGGTACCTGGCAGGCACCCAGCAAGCTGCTCAGGTCAGAATTTAACTGTTACTTCCACAGACAGCAACTGCAGGACACACTCAAAATTCTCAGGTGGATGGAAACAGCTTTGCCTCAATACATCAGAAAAGCACAGGTGTCCAGAGTAACCATCTCTCAAATTATTGCTTACTTAACTACATAAACAGCAGAATACAAATGACAGAAGGGATCTATATGGATTGGGTAAGTCACCTCTGATACCATGACTCCACACTAATGACTATAATGATCTTGAAGATCAAGCTAAGTACAATACATACAAAAAAAATTCCTGTAAAAGCAAATGCATAGCAAATAAACTGTCATCAAGTATAATGAAACCACACCGGCAGCAGGCTGCGAAGGGACTGTTGCGCAAGAGTCTGAGGACAGAAACAGGATTCGCAGATCCAGTAGCTCTGGTGCAACAGCTTTCCAAACCTCACTCCCACTTTTATGCTTCTGTCAGAGTCCCCAGAAGGACACAAAGATACTTCACTGCCTGGAATTTGACATACGCATACATGCAGTAAGTGTATACTAAAGATTAGCCTGTGTATACACATCTGTTACCAACACGCACACCTACCGAGCAATGCAAGAGGGAGCAAGTACAGAAAGACAGACAGGTCATTTCATAATATTTTAGCATTACTCTCTTGGAGCTCAACATTATTGCCATGGGCTAATACGTCAAACAATATAGAACAAGCTTAACAGTATACAACAGATACACAGTAATTCCACAACTCAACGGTACCCACTACTCCATTTGGCAAAATATTTATTCATAATAAATCCGTTCAAAAGCAGTTGGTCACAAATAATTAATTTTACGTTTTTAGGCTGTAACAACGCTTTTGGTAGAAGTAAATAAACTGCCTAGTTTTTACACAGTGTACAAAACCAAAGAGACATTGAAATGACAGTTAACAATAAAACACATGAAAACAGGAGGAATCAGTAAGACAAAGGCAAAAGCAATAGGAATCTGTCTGCGCACCGGCAATGCTGCCATGATTATTTACCCGTACAAATCCTCAGCCCCACTTAGTTATTATCCCCAGCACAGCTCTTAACTGCAGGTTTATGCTCCAGGAGAGGAATCTGATGCGATGTAGCAGCTCCAGTCACTCCTTCACAGTACTGCATGTCAACACTGGGAATGGTTTCTGATATGATTTAGACTGCACACAGTACTTTAATAGAAAAAAGTTAATTATTCCCACTCTGTTGTTCCTGGTGGCTTTGATGTCAAGTCATACATCACCCGAGAAATGCCAGGAATCTTCTTTATCTCTGCCACCATTTTTAACACAACCTATTGTGGAGAAAAAAAAAAAAAAGGAGAACTTTGTACACACTAATTTTGTTATACACGAGAGAAAGAGCCTATAACTATTCGCATATTACCACCAATTAAGAAATTAAATCAACATAAAGAAAACCTCTAGCTTCATGATATCTGCAGTTACATTCGGAACTTGCAGATTTTTGGCACTGATAGTAAACCAGGGTGTCAACTGCAATAAATTCCCCTCAACGCAGCAGCTCTTCATTTTTTGAAACTATTTCCTGAGAGTTCAGCAGGAACATGTGCTGTTGTGTCAGCCACTGTCAGACTTCTCTCAGACCATGATCTCCAGCTGAACCATCAAACACAAAGCAACAGCCCAAGTGAAACCCCTTTCAAACAAAAAGGGAGCTCTAAAGGTTAAAAAAATAAGAGAAAAACCAAACCAGGAAGCAGCATCTAAAGGAAAGATTTTCCATTGAGAGTTATTCTCCACAGTTCACAATCAATTCGTGTTAGCAAAAGTATTCTAATCAAGAATGCGCTGATCCTTAGAAGTACAGCTTCCTTAAAAATCCCATGGTTCGTAACAGTGCCACTTACATGACATACTGGTTTACAGTACAAGCATAAATTAAAGAATGTTGCTCTCCGTGAGAAACAGACAATTTTAATCAAATATTATTATTTTCCCGATAAATACAGACATTTTGCACAACCTCTACTATTTTGTTACCACATTACTACCTAGTCTTAAAGTGACCATTTAACATTTTGAAGAATATGGAGGGGTTTTGTTTGGTTGTGGGTTTTGTGGTGTTTGGTTGTTCTGTTTGTTTGTGGGTTTTGTGGGCTTTGTTTTTGTTTTTTTGTTTTTTTTTTAAACCACAAACTTCAAGGTCAAATGAATCCTCATTTTACATAATGGAAGAGTTTATACGGTAACTTACCTTGAAGCATTTCTTTTTAAATGAATAGGCTGCCTTAAAGCAGAAGACTTCAGTTACATACCATTACTAAACAATGCCTATATGCTTTTGAAGTATGTTTTTAAAAAAAAGAAGTCAATCCTGTTCTTTGTCTAAACTGCATTCCCAGAGAGACAAAGTACTTGAAACTGGAAATGGATAAAGTTTCCCAGAAAAAATATGCCTGAACTTGACTCCTAAATCCTTTTAGTGACCTAAGTAGAAAACAGCACACAGACATTAAACACCAGGTTCCAGCAAAATCAGATGTGGCAATCAAGGGCAGTTCTGTAAGTCAGGACATTGCCAATTACTAATGCAAAAAAAACCATTTCAAAATCCCAGGGATTGTTGGGGTATTGGGTTTTTTTTTTTTAATTGATGGTATTTTGGCTCAACTCTGCTGAAAAGCCTGTAAGTTTTCACACTCATCTTCCAGCTTCTCATTTTGTTACAGTTTTTTTTTTTTCCCCTGAAACACCACCATATTCTTCCTAATGAATACTATGAAAGAAAAAGAATTGCAACAAAATCAATTGCAACAAAATCAAAGTCAAGGCAAGCAATCAAGAGAGAGGGAAGAAAGTGAAAATGAGTCATCTACAATACTAGCTCATGTTGAAAAGAAACTTGAAAACCTGTATTACCTCTTCTGGAACCTCATTACCAGGAGTTGCTGCAATACCAGTCATAAAATCACTTGTAATAAAAGTTCGAATAACCACAGATCTTTGACAGGAAGGTTGTTTCTGTAGGGGGTCCCGATCAAAATGCAACGGTGTCAGTATTATTGGCATCTGGCTAATTTTTCCAGCATAACCTGCAGAAATATATCAGTATAAAGTGCTTTAATTTGGTTTAAAGACACAAAGACGATAGAATTTTTACAGAATTTCCCACATGTACTTCGAACTATACACTAGGAGCTACATTTATGTCTTCTGGGATCTTGTAACTGCTACCACACCTCAGAAGACCACACTCATCATACAATTATGTAATTAGTGATACATACACTAAAACTACTCAAATTGCCACTTGAAATAATCTTCAGCGTTTGCAGACATGCAGAACAAAACCAGATAATCTCCATTATCCTGTAATTCACTGTGAATGCAATTTAAGATCTACTTCCCTTCCCACATAACATAACCATGGGGTTTTATCTATCCCCATATCAAGCCCAATAAAGAGCCATTCACAAGTATCTCTGTCTTTGATGTACTTGAAGGAAAGCTCTTAACTGTCTCTGCTGCTGGTGGTTGATGGGTAACTTCAGACAATCATCTCCCACCTTTTTTTATATCTCCTCTGAAACCTAATACACAGACGCCCCTATTTCACTGTTTAAATGATCTAAAAGTTTGAGATTCAGGTGCGTGGCAGCCTGCAGAGCCCATCTAACACTGATGCAGCCTCTCACGCTCTGCTTGCACCGGCCTGAACTTGTTGGTACAAGGTACTCCTTCACTAAGTAACTCAAGTCTTATTTTTGGGAGCAATTCATTCACACCAACTGTCACCAGAAGTTAGCAAGACATATACAGTTTTACAAACACAATTGACAGTGTTATCCTCAGCCTTTTGAGGCTATTTTTGTACAAATTATGGTAAGACAGCCTTGCAAACAGAATATGTAGTTTTAAAGAGATAGCCTTTGTAATTTGATTTATACAAAATACAGGCAAGTCTGATGAACTGCTTCCCACACATATCACATCTTCAAATGCAATTAAGTAAAAAACCAAAACAAACACTGAACCTCAGAACTACTGTATTCCCAGACTTTCCCCGTTCACCGTATCACAGGGTACTGAATGCTCCATGCGTATTAAGGGTTTGGAGCATTACCATCTGCTAGCCTGAAGTGGTTGGGTTTATAAATACAGCTTTTATTTTATGTTAAGAAATATGAGATCACCACAGGTAGTGGGCATCATCACCATTAGAAACTTAGTGTTTGGGCCCCCTTCTTTCCACAAAAAAACCCCATGATTTACAAACGATGTCAAATTTCTTTACAGAGTTTATTTACTTCAGCTAAATGCTGATGACTGACATCAAAGAAAAGTAATTTGGTTGACTCTCAGCTGGCTAACGGTATTTTTTGCAGAAGTATGCACTGCAGTGAAGCACCCCATCTCAGAGCTTCATGAGTTGCCAGAGGCAAGCCTTAGTCTCCGAAAATCCCCTAAAATTAATTCTGCTAGCAGAAAGGTTAGCAATTCCTGTCTTTTAGCTATCAGATTCTACAAATTTCAGAAAAGGCTCTTGCCTGTCATCCCATTAATTTATGACTTCTGTGGAGATATTCAAGAAGCCTGTAGATTTTCACAGGACCACAAGAACTATAACCAGTTATGGTTTGCATGGATCTTGAAACAGGCGTTTAATCCATGGGACAAGGCGAAGTACCTACCAGACTCCCTGAGGATATTGTGAGCCTCAAAATCAGCTTGACGTAAAGTGCTGAGGACTCCTGTTGTCAGGAAAGTGGGGGTGACATCTGTAGGAGGTTCTTTGACTGGTGGACCGAACACGTACACAACTCTGAACAGAATGGTAAAAAACACATTTTGCATACATGGAATAAAACAGATTGCCTAAAGACTTCATCTTTAGTAATGCAGTAAGAAAATAAAATTAGGAAAAAAGCGTAACACTTGATTTTGCTCCCTAGCTGCTACCTAGAGCTTAACGTAACTTCATGCATATATTCTATAAACATGACAGGCACACTAGCTTTAGAAGTCAAACGTACTAATTTGGTTTGCTACAGACTAACAATAGCCCCAATATTACTTATTCAAGACACTAATCCTTTGAAAAAAAAAAACAGAAGTACTAACACAGTGGTATCACAAAGGGTGTATTTTTGATTTTACTTTGATGTCAAGTTAAAGCTGAAGATCAAAGTTAAGATTATTCTAAGAAAGCTACTTAATAAGTGCTTACAATTTCCATCTTCTCTCCTAATAGGAAACCACAAAAAAACACCACTAAATAATAAACCTTATGGATAACAAATAGCTGTGTTTTCAGCATGGGGCACTAACGCTCCAATTCATAGATCTACATAGCTACGTTTGCAATAAAATATCTTCTGAATTCAGACCAATCACATCAGCTTCATTTTTAAATCTCACTCATTATGTTCTGTATGTTGCAGAACAAAAAGTATAATATTGTCTGACAGGCCTTATACAAGGATTTACTACAACATATTCACACAAGTTATTTGAGTTTGTAGATACAAACCAAGAATACTTGTCTAAAATCCAAAGCAGAAAAATATGCAAGCTTTCCATTCTGTATTTTTGTTTGTAATATAAATTCTCTAAGCATAGCTGGGCAGAAAACCAACTATTTCAGTGCACTCCTGGAACTGCCAGCTTCAGTGTCCCTATAAACATCAGTGAAAGATTCTGAAAACATACCCTGGTACAGCAGAACTCCCAGAGATGTGGTATATTTAGTAGAGTAGCATTAAATCCAAAAGAGCTTAGAGAAGACAGAAATGCTGTAAATCCAGCACATACTTTGAAATTGCACACGCAATCCTGATTTTATACCACCTTTTATATACACCTTTTGTTTCCTCTGCGCTTAGTTTAAAGAAATATCTCATGCTTCAAGATCTCACCTTGAAGAACTATACTCCTTTCAGTAGGAGTCACTTATGTGACAAAATTAAGTTTTGCTATCAGCAATTATAAGCAGTGTCGTCAGAAAGTCTACAGCCAGGCAAGGAGGATATGCATTCTCCAGAAATGATTTAATATCTGAGCAACTTCAGTTGCTAGGAAACTTATGGAATCAAGTAGCTAGAAAAATGCATATTCACAAAAGAATATTCACATATTCATATGTCAAACATATTCACAGAGCTCAATTAAGATTAAACTGCCCAGCTTTAGAGCTTTCCTATGTGCCATTAGAACTGACAGTCCCATCTAAATTCCCTTTTTGACACAAAGCAAAGCAAAACACTGCATGACACCACAACTCACCAGCAGACTTGGAATCTTTCAAAAATGATTTCACGTAAGTTACATTAAATGTAGTCTAATCAAGAGCTTAAGAAAATGAGGAGGTAGACTATCAATTTCTTTTTCAAGCTAGTAATTCCAGAAATAAACCAATGTTTTAATTTATTGTGTATTTGTAACCTCTGTAAGATACACCTGTCCAACATATAAAAAAATTCTACCATGGATTAAACAGAAGAATGCTTGTGCATGCTAAACTTCCATATATAAAGTACAACATTAGAAATAAAAATTCAAAATACTTACCTGTTTATGTTGTGGCACATGCGTGGTATGAGCCTGGCAAGAAACATAAGAGACTCCCAGTGTGGAGCATCTTTACTAGAGATCCCACAAACATAGCTATATGAACGACAGTCACCCTATAAATTAAAAAAAAAAAACCTGAACATCAATTTTGCTGCCAAAATAGTTCACAGTACTTTCTCGTTCATCCTGTATGTTACAGGACCATATTTCGTGCCAACGTTTAGCAGATGCTAAGCTAAGCTAGTGAAATCAGTACATGGAGAGAACCAAGTGAGTGAGAAAACACAGAGTAAGAGAACAGACCTCTCGTGAGCTAACAACAGCGTATGAAAGGAAAGATTCATATAAGGTGACCAGAGCATGGGGATTGGCATTTTCATGACATCATCTGTGGAAGGCCTGTGACAAAGTAAAGAAATCTGCTGATGACACTGCTATTTAAAACAGTAATAAAAGCTGCCTGCAAAGAGTTACAGAAGCGACGCACAAGATTAAGCGGCTGATAGTAAGAGATGTAATTCAATACTGATAGCGCAAAGAAAGGTACTTTACAGCTATGACTATTCAGTAAAGAAAACTTCCAAGTTATGGCACGTGATTCCATGAGAATGCCAGCTCAGCATTTGTATTTGGTTTGAGTTCCTGTAACCAAATTACAGCCCACAAAAATTCACATGGCATTAGCAAAAGAGTGAAGGGAAAGAAAACACTATGCCACTGCACAGATTCAGGTGATCCCGTATCCCGAATAGCCTGCACTGCTCTAGTTCCTTTCCTCTCAGGGATAAGGATATAGTACAACTTGAAAAAGTAGAGGAAAGGGCAACAAGCGTCTTCAAATGCAGGAAGCAGGGTTTTTTTTGACCAACTTAGTCTAGGACTCCTGAGCCTTAAAGGGGGCAACAGGATTACAGCAGGGGTCTACGAGACTGAAGTCATGAAGAAACTGCCTATAAATGACCAGCATTATTCAACCTTAATGATATCCTCAAATACAATACCTGGCATTTACTCAAGAGTCTATTCAGATATCTTGACACCTTTGCACTACACCAGCACTGACAAATGACAATAACATAGGTATCAGCCATTTGAAGTTTATGTTCTTGACTCAAGCTCTTTATTTTCAAATCTTAAAGCAGCAATTATTATGCTTCACTGCAGCCTGCCACACTGCCAGGAAGCAGCTTTCAGAACATCCCTCAAATCCATTTACCTGCACTCCCACAGTTTTGATTGGTAACAAGAAGGCATTCAGTGAATGTAGGCTTGTAATCTGCATCAGCTTCTCCTGGTCTTCTTCAGTTGTACAAGCTTTGACCCTTTGTAGCAAAGTATGTGGCTGTGCAACAGTGCAGAAAAATAAATTTTAATTAAATAAAGTCCCCAAGCACTCAAACAGAACTTACACAGTACAAATAAAATTATTATTTAAGCAGCAGTTTGCTTAAATTTAGTCTACATTTACTCCTTGGAACTATTTAAAAAATACCTTTCATTTAAGAACTAAATTTTAGCAAAAGCAATTTTGTTTTATTAGACTGTATGTATTTTAAGCTGAGGCTATCCAAGGCCACAGATGAAGCTCTTTTCCTATGCTCCTTCTCTCTTTCACAAAACTATACTTTTTTGTTGTTTATTTCAGATACGCAACAAAAAAATATCCTGTCACTCTACGCTACAATTTAATATGCTTTAAAGGAAAAGCAGATGTAAATACTCGCACTTCAGTATTTATCAAGAGAAGTTTTAGAAGCTGTGTTGAACTTATGCCTTAGAGCAGGCCTCTGCTAACAACTTTTCACCCCCCTGCAGTTTAGTTCAGGTGAGTAATCAAAGATCATAACAGTGAAGATATTGAGAACTTAAACATGACTGATTAAAAACTGCAGGTTTTTGTTCAGGACATCTGGCAAGCACTAGTTTCTCTTTCTGCACTCTCATTTAGACATTCAGTGATTTTGAGGGCAAGCAAATCTAGAAAGTTACAATTATTTCAGGGAGGGAAAAATCTTTTCCTGATACTATGTGATTTGAAGTACCTCCAGAAATCTCAACTGCACGAACTTCAACTGAAAATTTATTTACTATTTGAAAGGTATATACGCTTCAATTTTTCAGAAATTGTTCAACACTTGCACCAGTTATGGCACTAGAAATTCTACTGTACTCTACGGAACAGCTTCAAGTGAATTGCACTGGAATGCATTATTCTTTAAGGAGCACAGACAAGTAGTTTTAAACTTTTAGCAGCTTAAACCGCATTGCGGGCCACTACAGAAGGATCATACTGCTTTTATGCATATTAGAATTTAGCAACTTCGTTACCTTCTTAACACTGGCAGAAAAATCTGCAACTATTTTCAAAATGTTGTTTGTTTCAGGAAAGTCTTTGCACACATAAGGCTCTTCAGCACATATCACTCTGATTGCTAGACCAGGACCTGAAATGCAAAGTAGAAAAAACATTATACTAAATAACATGAAGCTGACTTCTATCTAAAAGCGTGACAGCATCTGGAAGAGCAGGTCAATCGTTGAGTACAGTGTGCTTTGTGATTGTACCTATACTTCAGTTGTCTTAACACCCTACAAGACAAAAAATACACGAGCAGTTTATTCTGGAACAATATTTCCGTTTGGCACATTTAGGCATTATTTACCTACACCTTAAATTGGCTGGTTGTGCAAAGTGATGAAGTTTGGTGGATGGCAAGCAAAGGGAACAGGAAGTTCCTTGTGCCCTTTGCTAGGCAGCTGGGATGAAAGAGATGGTTATAACATACACTTGAGTCTCCACTGATTTTAAACACCCCGATGGCTATTTGACCTTTTAGCTACTTAATACAAAAGCATGTGTAATTTGCTGGGAGTGTCTGAAGAAAGCTTCTTGCATTTCACGTGATGCTTGTGCATTAGCACAACAGCTTATGCCCTCTGCCAGTGACTACTACACACCCTGCAGGACAATTTTAACACACATGGACAGAAAAATATAACTCCCTTAAAAGGATGTGGGCTTTGCTATATTACGGACTTAGATGTTTTCTGGTGGAAATCTGTTGTTTTCCACACAATCATTTTCAAAACAGCAAATGCCCCTTAGTAAGGCAGGCAGGCACAGGCTGCTATTTCAAGTAAGATACATTTGACAGCTCAGGCAGCATTCAGCGGCACTTCATTGAGAATTCTTGCTTTGGCTTATATATCTAAAAAGAAACAAACACAGCTAGAAGCAAACTCAATTACACAACTTTTTCTTTAATCGTTATACATAATAAAGGTGCTCTCTAACGTTCTTTTCCTGAAAAAAGATTCTGCTTAAGTAGAAACTAATAAATCTGTAATTTTTTTCCTTTTTAGAGGTAACTTCTATGCTCCAACATAAATTTATTCTACAGGTTAAGCATATGCTAAACAATACTGATCTGATCCACAGCCCTTCATTAAGTAGCACAGACCAACTCTCATACCTGGGAAGGGATGCCTCGAAACCAGCTCTTCAGGAAGACCAAGTTCTCTCCCTAGCACTCGCACTTCATCTTTGTGAAAGTCTTTCAGTGGTTCTATTACTTTACCCTTAAAAAAAGAAAAAGCAATTTACACTCCAGCTTACATATTCCAACGTAAAGCCTCAAATGTTTAGGTTATGGCAGTCGAATTGGCCTGCTTTTCACAGCATCCACTTCCAACACTTGCATAAACACTGGAAAGAAAAGTACATGTGAATGTGGGCTTTGTAAAATCAATTACAGGACAGAGGCTACAACAAGGCAGTTTAAGTTCGTTCCAAAACTATTAATGGCTCAATCAGTGTAGATACAGCTGTAGGTCAAGCCTGCTCTGACAGTCTTCAGAAATTCAGACTTCTCTTCCCTAGATGTTCAAACCAATCCAAAAGCCTTGAAAATACTTTGTACAGTATTAGAAGTTTGGGTCAGTAATGGTTACTTTCTCTGCTATGGTCGGGCACTTACTAATAACTGAGCACCTTCCAACAGGCTTATTATGTGATGTCTCGTGTTGATTCTTTCTTATTTTATAATACACCTGGAGAACTTAGCATTCTAATGTCAGAAAAGACAAAACAGGGCAGTGTCCTACATTTGCTTTATATGCTAATAGGTAAGAGCTCTGCATGAGACAGGTGGTCAAAATGCTTTTCTGGGCTTTGGGCTAAACAGACCAATTGGGAGTGCAATCAAAGGGACAGGACTTGAGCTGCTTATCATCAGACAGTTCAACCTCCTGTGTTCATATCATCTTCAACCTCCTGGTCATCAACCATCGATCAGTCCACAGATGTCCATGTTGGGCCACGTCAGAAAGATTTGTGGGTTCTTAAATTGACAACTGGCAAACAGATTGTGTGCCACCAGCATACTGCTGGCAGGTAGCCCATCAGGTTACTACTGATGTGATGCATAAGCTGCATAAGAACACAAAGAACTCATCCCTGTAGGTATGTGAAGGAACTACCCCTAGATTTCAATACATTTAAAATTTATTATTCTCATGCTCTCTCAAGAGAGGGGATAATACTGTGTTTGCAGTGGCGAACGTTATTAGAGGTTCAAGAAAAGGATAATTTTGGCCCTCTCTGTCAACAGAAGGCGATTATCTTTTCACTAAAGCACTCTCACCGCTCTTGCCTGGATCCATAATGTGCCAGGTCAGGACTACTGGTACCTAAAGGTTACCCACGGACTAGCATTCAGAACAAGATACAACAGAAGGAATAAGTGACCCATTACATCGTGAATTCCAGCTGAACCAGAATAAAGTTGTCTGAGAAGCCTTAACCTGCCCTGCTAAAGGTATTTGGTATTGCTTTGCCTCCTTACTAGGATGCAGGTTTGTTTTGAGGGTTAAAAAGCAAAAGAGAGGAAACAGCTTTCAGCTTGCTGTTGAAAACACCATGGTTCACACTAAATGAATCCATGTTCAACCTGTTGACATCTTCCTCAGTATTCAATGCTGGACAACACTCAGTTGTGACTATTTTGGGAATGTAGCAACTAGAAGAGTGTGTAATAAATTGCAAAATATTACAACAGAATCCAGAGGGCATCATCAGAAGAGGGTCCCATCAACATGGGACTGTTATACTGGCAAAACACAGTTGTTGTTCATTTCTGATGTTCAGCTCCACATGTGTGAAATACAGCACATACACCAGTATCCTCACTTCCATTTACCTCTTCTCTTAACTTTCGAATCAGCTCTGTGTCATTATGATGAGTTTTGATGACTTCAGCTTTGCCACTTGCAACAAGGGAAGCACTTTCAATGAGATCAGGTCTGAGGGTACCCTGAGCAAGAAAAACCTCTTCAGGTTTCAGATTCATTTCTCCAATGACTTCATTGGCAATCTGTAAGATGGAGACAAAGAAAAGTGTTCTGATCTACTTTTTGGTTGTCAAAGGTCTAGAGGATGATAATGGATTGCCCAACAAATGCAGGTGACCTGCAAAAGCACAAACAAACAGGAAGACTAATTATGACACTAGCCCACTGCTGGAATAGTCCTACAACCCCATATTTTGTTGAACAGAAAATGCAAGAAAAATCTTCAGACTCCAGGAACATCACTGCCCAGTCCACGTTATATTCTCCCTGCGTCACCCACACTGATTGCTGACAGATGGAAAACAGCTCATCTTCAGCAAAGCAACAGAAGCATGCCCCGATGCACATTATCCATCAATCTGATGAAAAACATTACATGGAATTTCATGCAACAGCAATGAATGGCCAATCAATATAGTAAATTTAAGCATGATGGTGGATCTAGTACAATGCTTGTGAACCGTGTTGTGACCATTGACTGACGGCCAGTGGCTTCTTTAGATCATCTGCAACTTAAGACCACTAATGCCATTGAGTGCACAGTGCTTTAGAATAAAACAGTCTGACATAAAAGATGTATCTAGAAATTATATCATTAAAAAAAAATCAACTAATAATTATAAACATTACCTTAACGAAGGTGTCACCAATAATTTTTCTTTTTTCTTCAGGACTTGTAGTCATATTTAAGGTCTTGCTAATTCTTTTACGTGGAGTTCTGTCTTCATCCGAGATGGGCAGAGTTGTTGTACCATTATAGAATGAATGAGCTGCATTCACCACTGCAAGAAATTACCGGAATTTGTTGGCAAAGACAGTAAAGATTTTAATGCAAGGTGGCAAAGAAATATGTTTCGCTCTATTGCTTTAAAAAAGGAAAAACAAAAATCATTCCAGTACTTCGACTATTAACAGCACTATATAGGGCTGTTCAACACCTCAAGAATTAATTGTAACAAAACTGTTTTATTTCTCATCTTAATCTACTCTAGAGGGCAATTCTTTCATATTATGAGGCTAGGCAACCGTGTGAAAGTTCAGTTCTAGCTTCCCCTCTTAGACTGTAATTTATGTGCTTTATTTAAATAGTTTACAGGATGGTATTTTCCCAAGGCCTTTCTGCAACCAAAATTAAATGATGCACTATTTACTCATGGTACATTATTCCTCTTAATTTAGAGAGGCTCCCAATGCAGACATCAGCTAGGAAGCTTTTTGGCATCTTTTACCAACACTGAACTCCATGACCTACAGAAGGAGGATTTCCAGCAAAGGGATTCCCTCCGTTTGTTACTCCAGCAGCCTGCCAGAGCCCAGGTTCATTGGTCTACAGAGTGCAAGAATAGGACACAGATTTTCCACTAAAAAAAGTAATAAAAAATAATAATAGTAATATTTTTAAAAATATGTGTGTGTAACAAAGCTTAGACTTTGCTGCATCAGGATATCACAGCCCAATCTGCAAGAAGTTAACATGCAAGCTCCCAGCATTGTTTCACACAGTCAGGCTAGTGGAAAGCACTGCTCACCCAGTACCACACTTCCTGACAAAAACACAAGAGAATCATTTGACAACAGTACTTACGCACAGCCCCAGGAATAGGCAGCTATTACTCATGAAATAAATCAGCCGGGCAGTATAAAGCAGGTCTCGTTGTTTGCACAACTCAAACATACATAATTTGTCTTCTCTGACTTCCTTGTACTTCAGGTACCAAAAAACTCTACACCTTATCAGCCATGACAAGGTACCTTCTGCTCTCTCATAATGTATTGCTTCTCAACAAGCTACTCTAAAAAGAACTAAAATGCACACCTATTCAGAAGCCAGGAGAGCCAGAAAAAAAAGCAGCCTTGAAAAACTAATTTTGACTATAATAGCATTCAATCACCCAAATGAGCTCACCATTTAAAAAGAGGTCCAGGACAAGAAATAAGGCCCCAGTGGAGGTCTCTTAACCAAGCTACTGAAGAAAACCACAATGAAAAGAGTTTCGCAGCAGCCGAAAAAGGATTACTCAACCATCAGCAGAAAAGTAAATGAGCAGCAGCAACAGAGGCACATATCTACTGCTTTGCTGTGCCCCAACAGGAGATATCAGGTATCAACAACTGAAGAGATGGGTCAGTTCATTGTATGCTCCAATTAAATAAGAAAGGCTTAATATTTTAGGTTTCAAACTTTGTGAATAGGTCTAGGTTGTTCCACATGAGCAACCATGCTTTGGTATTTAAAGTCTGAGAACTGCAATGGTCAATTCAAATCAATGAAACAAAACATTAAACGTACATTTTAGGAGACTGGCCACATCATTAGTTTTATCAGGCATATTTAACAAAATTATGGTACCTTTAACTTGAATCCCAAGTTTCTTGAGTGCCTCTTCCACAGACTGGCTTTCTCTTTTGCGCATAAATCCATTATCTATGTGTACAGCTATGACCTGATCTCGGTTTAAAGCTCGGTTCAGAAGAGCGGTACACACTGTCGAGTCCACACCGCCACTGAGTAAAACCTAAGGATAAGAAAAAAAATAGCAAAATTTGGTCAGCTGTCTACATGGAAAGTGTAACAAATAATTCAGATGCAACTATGAGGATCAGAAAAGCTACTGACTTACAGTCAATGATTTGGAAGAAAACAAGAAGTCAAACAATGTATCGACCCAATTGTGCAAACCTTCTAAAACCTGTTTAATGTACTACCCAAATCATGACAATTCTGCATTTTTCAAATTAACCTTAGTAACTTTAAGTGTAAGTGTTTCTATCAGGCTTTTGCAGCCTATCTTTCAGCTTCAATTCAATCTACTTACCAGGACTTTTGATGAGCCCACTTTCTCTTTGATATCTTGAATGCACTGAAGTTCTCTGTTTTCCACTGTAAAGGTACCACTGCATCCCGCAATATCATAAAGAAAATTCTTCAGGATCATTTTTCCATTCACTGTGAGGCTAACCTCAGGGTGGAACTGTGCTCCATACAGTTTTTTAGATTCATTTGCTATGCCTTCATTGGTGCGAAGAAACAATCATAAAAAAAATTTGGAAGCAAAATGCATACCCAAGAAAGTCAAGCATACACTTTTTGAGCAATTTTTTCTGCCACATTTTCTCAAAAAAACATCAATCAAAACTAAAGTTTCCAGTTAAGATTAGGAAGAAGGGTACTGTTAACAAGTCTGGAACACACAATCCCTCAGTAACCAAGGAAAACACTCCGACATACTAGGAAAACCACTGTGAAAACAGGAAATCAATTACATTAATTTTTTCCTCATCATACGATACCTCATACAACCCTGCAACGAAGCCACATTGACACAGCTGCATCTACTTTAAACGGGTTGTGCTGGTCGAGCTGTGTAAGCGTCCCTACAGGGATATGTTCATGAGTACCACCGCTCTTTTTTAACAGTCTCTGCAGAGGTGAGCAGATCACAATACTGCACCTTGCACCAAGTAAATGCTGGTCAGACTGGGATTAAAAAAATAGTAGGCAAACTGCCTCACTCCACTGACGTGTGGGAGACTCCCAAGTACATGGTAGCACTGTATTTCTGTCGCTGCTGGAAGCCCGGCTACCACTTTACCAGCATTTTTTTGCTTGCTTAGGCACAAGTAGCCACAGGCTTTTTTAAGAGCCCATGGGAAATGGCACAGGAAAGTGTTGCTGATAGGAAAGGTACAACTCTCTTTCTAATGCCTACATAAAAGCAGGGTTAAAGATACCACAAACCTATTGGAGCTTGCATACTGGATGCAGCAAACTTTACAAACTACTGCTAATGTTAAACATGGCAAGCCAGAATATAATGAATGCTTTTGGAATGATCTAGAACTCATGCCTACTCAGATGGCACTACAAATTGTTTTGCTATGTAAAGAATCTTTCTGTAAGAAAACATCTTTACATCTTTTAAAAGGTCTGTTTTTCTCAAATTAGTTACTTGCCTGATTTAAGAGCAGTATCTTCCCTGACCCCCCCCCCCTTTTTTTTTTTTTTAATGAAGATTTAAAGTAAACCAGGTGAATATTTTGAGATCTTACTAAGTGGCTCAGCAAACTTAAGACCTCTCCAGGTCTCCCAGCTCCTAGGAAAGAGTAGCTTTCAAAAACCAAATTCTAAGGTCAAACATTTTTCTGTGGCAATATGTGTAATGTTTGAAACACTGCTTTCAGTACCAACATTATTTTTGCTCAGTTGAACATTCATGCAATAATATTAAATATAATAACAAGTTAATCAAGCTTTAATAATTGAACAGTGTTTGACTTGTACTGTTGCAGTGCAAAAACCAAACACTGCTTACACTGCACACTACCATACATGCCTTCCTCTCCCCTGCCTCAAGGGTACACAATATTTTATTTCAAAAGAGAAACAACACATGCATATTTTGAAATAACATAAACCGTAAAAATAAGTTTTCCTTAAACCACTAATTTAAAAACAAGACCATTCATTTTCATGTCTATTTCTATCTTCATTATCAGGACAGTACAATATGCAAGCAAACACATATGGGAAATTGCTAAAAACAATTCACTTATTTGGCAATTAATGGAGATATTCTGTTCCCATCTGGTTCTAACTACTGTCCTGCCATATTCTTTCCTTTAATGAATACTATCAAAAGACAATTTCAGTATAAAATAAATACCTGCTATAATGTTCCCAGACTGGGCAACCACTTTGAATCCATCAGCTACTTTATCCACACTATCTCCGTGAGTAAGGAGCACAAGCTCTTCCTTCTGAAGGCCCCTAAACAAAGATTAAAAACTAGAATCAATAAAAAGAAACACAAAACAAAGATACTCCCACAAACAGACTTAATTACCTGCGCTGCCAAGAGAAGCCCTTAGGCATCCCAACAAAAGCACATCTCAACTGACCGGGCCCATTTGAAACATATGCAGGATTTCCTTCCCAGAAACAGTCACCTCCAACTCTGAGCTGCCTCCACTGGAAGCTGCGTAAGTTCATGTACAACACATCCTTCATGCAAGAGGTAATTTACCTCAATTCAGAAGGGGTAGGGGTTTTTTTGGGGTAGGCGAAGGGTGGGATATGTTTGGTTTTTTTATAAACACACCAATATTGAAGTATCCCCTCTTTGACATGTGGAGTCATATAGAGTCAATCAGGATACTTGGAGTCCTGCTTTTTATTTCAATAAAGTTTTCTTGCTCAAAATGAAGTGTTTTCAGGACGATTTGGACATCTCAGACTTTAGGCAGGGTATTAAGTTCTGCAGTAGCTCTACAGGGGAACGTTAATAAAATTGGAACACCAGGTATCAGTAAACTGCTAAGAATTATTACAGGGACCTTAAGAGGCACTGACAAATTACCAAGACATTATAAAACATCACAAAGCAAATTTAAAGGAAGGTAGAAAACAAATGGGTTTACATTTTCTATTACATTTCAAGATTCGGATGGGTGCCAACCAATATAAGAGTAATGCACTGCACAGCAGAAGAATATAAGAGCTTAACATAAAAGATTCTCATACTGTGGTACACTTTATGGTGTCTCAATGAAGACATTCTGCTTTGAAATAAGGGGTTTACACAACATTCCAAGCAAATATATCTGCATTTTAGAGTCGATTGAGAAGTTATGCCTAAACATTTGTTTAAATGAGTAACTTGCCTACTTATGAACACAGCTATAAAAGTTTTATTAGAAATTATCAGATAAGCATGGGTGCAGTTCCACTACTTTCTCTAAAATAAGCTTCCTCTCATCCCACCACCGATTTCCAGATTGGTATTTCCAATATTGTTTCGATAACTTAAAATGTCTATGTACCTGAACAGTGAACATGTGTTATCCAGAGTAATGCTGAACACTCCATCTTCTCTAACACTCTTCTTGTGCACCGTACCTCCAAATACCTTATTCATCATCTGCCAAAACAAAGATGTTACATGAAAAAGCACCACACAATCTAGTACCACTTTATACCTCAGTCTGCCTGTGACTGCCAACAGCTCTAGCCCTCCAGTACACACCAACCTAGTTTTTCATGCTTATACTCATTTAATATATTGTTTTGCAAAACGATAAGAATTCTCTTCAAAATTAATCACTGTTCTGTATTGGGCTCACTCCCTTCTGCCAGCCTTCTGTCAGCATAGCTGGGGACTGGTGTCATACACAACGAGCAGCGGAAATCCACAACAGTAGACAATAGGCAGAGATTTGCAAAATAATGCATATTCAATAGTGCACATCTACTTGCTCTTATAAACGGCTGCTCTGCAAATCAGCTGAGTATCTGTGGCCAGTTAGAAAAAGAGTTAAGCTGCTGAACAAAAGTCTGATTTCTCTCTCCTTTAGTTAAGGGCCCTCAGATAGGCTTAAACTTCTCAAACTATGGCCCCTCAGTTCTGGAGACCCAGCCAAAAACTTGAGCCTATTCCCTCAGTGTTATTTTTGTGACTCGTAATAATCATTGCTATATCAGAGTAGTACAATTCTCAACTAGGTTTTTTCCTTCTTAAATCCTCACCTTGTCATTTGGAGTTGGATATCTGCATTTTAAATTTCAGAAGTCTCAAAGACTTTTTTCCTTGCAAGTATAACTGGCAACTTAAAAAAAATATTTTTAGAGTTTTACCTTCCAACTAATTTTCAGAGATTTAAGGCTTCATTTTAGACCTAGTTTGATATTATGCTATGCTATTATGATATTATACTGCGCTTGACTGATTTCAATCTTTTATAATGAAGTAGTAGCGCATTAATACACAAACTTGATTCACTTCCTTAATGTCAGCCTTAAGGAACTTCCCCTGCTTGAGGCTAGCTAATGTGGCTTTCAAATTGCTTGGCATTTTAAGGCTTATTTTAATATAACACGTTTCCCTTTAGAACAGGGAGTGCCAACATTGTTTCCGTAATTACCAGACTTTCTAAAGGAGTTTTTTTCCAACCATTATTCACCACCTCTGAAGGCCTAGTAAATCACTAACCCTGGAAAAAAAGCCAAGGTACACAAGCACAAGTCAGGCACCTAATCCATCCTTTGTCCCCTTGGAAGTTTGTTTCTTCACCCAGCTTGGATCTAATAGACCACTGCAGGATCACCGGTCAGTCCTAAGGTAAATGAGTGTTTTGTCGCAGGGAGGGTTTAAGCACTCTTAAGAGCTATGCTAGAAACATTCTGTGCTTGAAAGCCAAACGGAAAAACTATTTCACTTGTTTACATGAGGGGCACAATTTTCAATACCAACTAGACAGAATTAGTTAATGACTGCCTGGTTATATTTATTGTGACAAAAAAGGCAGTGTGGAACTCAATTCACACCACTTAAGCAAAGAAAAAACATTTATGCTATTGATATGTTAGAGCCAAGAGAAAAATACACAGTATGCTCAGTTTACTGATTAGCACTTTCAAAGTATCTTTTGCACATGTGGCATACTGCTTATATTTGAAAAGCAGAGCCTTTAGCAGGTCATCTTCAGTTAGTATCAGAAAATGAGGCCTAGAAGACAGCTCTAGACATACATATCTCTCAACAGCACCTGCATGCCATAGCAGATTCCAAGAACTGGTTTTCCTATTGTAAATATTGCTGGGTCAAACCATGGTGCATCTTCGGCATACACAGAGTTTGGTCCTCCAGATATAATGATAGCTCTGCAGACAAAAGATGGAGAAAATATTAACGTAAATACATTGTTTACTTTAAAATCTCTTTATTTGCTTGAAACATTGACATTGTCTCATAACACTCTCATAACTCTATATATTCTAATATAAATTTTCACACAGATACCCTAACATATAGCTTAACTTTGCTATGCTAGAGCTGTCAAAACCAGCAGCTTACCAGAGTAGTATTTCATCAGTTTAAACAAAGTCAAATATAAACCATCTTAAAAAGCGACTGTATTTTAAAATTCCTCATAGTCAAGTGTCAACTATCGGAGAAGCAAGATGCCTAGTACCAAATGCAGAGTATTAGCGTTAAGATATATATATATACTTCATGATGTCTGTGCCATCTGGAGGAGAGTTGCATTCAAAAAAACAAACTCCCAAACTTCTAGAGCTGCTGAGAAAATGTCCCTTAATCCACCCTGATCACAAAGGGAGTGACATTAGCAACAGGTTCTGAATTAGAAGTCCAATACATTCAAGCATTCACGGTTTGAAGTTAATACTTCATACTATAACAGAAAATTAAGTCTTTCCAAAGGGGAAGAGTCGCCTTTGCAAACCATGATGATCTGCAAGATCATGAACTGCAGAAGTACCAGCCAGTTGGGCAATGCTCTTTGGCCTCAACCCAGGATCGAAAACGGGTGTACCAGACCTTGGACTGGCGTACTGTTTATTTAACAGAGAACATCAAATCCGTTATTCAGAGTGAGAAGTGAAAAATGGGACAAGAGAGAAGTTGGCAGACATGGAGTAAATACATCTAATAAAGTTTTCTTCTAGCATTATTTAGAGTGTTTGTCATGCAAGTACTGGCAAAATAGAATTTTTCTATTTTTAAGCAGCAGAAACAGGCAGCGTGCTTACAACATCTGTACCACGGGCAGAAATAATCATGTAGTAACAAGCCCACGTACCAAATACTGCCTCTCAACTGCAGTCATGCAGGGTACCTGCTCCCAGCAATGCATGGTTAGATCTCCCCAACAGCCCACCTCCACCTTCCCCAGCCCGAGCTCCTCATTTCAACACAGGGGACAAGGTGGAGGGCTGGACACAGGCACCCCCAGAGCCAAAGCAGAGCAGCTTGTGAGGTGGAAGAGGCGGCATTTATTTCTTTGTATGTCAGGATCTACAAGTGAGCTTTGGAATAAGCAGACCGCTGACATAATGTAGTTTTACACTGAACAGTCTTGACAAGTAGCACCTGCTGTACGTGTACAGGCACTTCTGTCCAAGTCGGAGACGTGATGAATTTCCTGAACTCAGACACTGCTAGAAAAAGACTGAAAACTCTTAATGCCTGGTGGTATTACTGCTTTGTACAGCTTTCCACCACATACAGACACATTTGCTTAAGTGCCATACATACAGAACATTATTTAATATTAATTAAAGGAAATATAGCCACACCTACAAATCAAACATTCTTATGACAAGTCAAAAGAGTTATATACTGTCCTATTCAACAAGTAGAATCTTAAAAACCTGCTTTTCCCCACACCAATTAAAATCCCACAGAATACAGGAAGGTTATACAATGTGCCTAAGTATTAAAGAAAAAAGTTACGAGCTGAGGGCGAGAGAGGAACCTGCTTCTTCTCAACTGTCCAGGAGAAACCAAAACTATCATGGGACGTAGATTTTGAAAGTTTTACTGCCACACCATGTAATTTCTTAACATACCTTCTTGTGTTGGTATGAATATACCTTTTTCTGGTTTACCTTAAACCACTTCCAAAACCAGCTGACCTAGCTTTGGAAAGCCTATTTGCAATGGATTAAAGGCACATCAGGAACCACATCAAAATACCAAGAGTAAAATGCATGCATTGATGCCCCAATGTCAGGACTCATGCCAGAGCTCAGACAGTGCCAGAATTCAGACTAACGCCTGCGGAGCCCCTGACTGCGGCACCTCCTCAGCCCAGGGTCAGGATCTCATGGCAACTGCTAATATTTATGTCATGTTTAGATGAAACCTGTCACTAGAGATTGTTCTGAAACTATGGAAATTGAGGAGCTGGCTTTTTAAACACAACGTATAAATACTGTTTAGCAAAATGTTCAATCCTGCTGTCTCAAACCTTAGCACAGACGAAAGCACAGCTCCTTGGCCCATTCAATGCATGACCTGCAACACGGAAACCTGACTATTCCCATGATGTGGAAAGCACGTTGAAATCTTGCAGTAAAAAACACAAACTAATTTTTACAGTGGTCACTGAATAAAGGCACCCAATGGCTGGCGTCATTATTTGTTGAGCCTTCCTGGATGCAAATGATTGACTGAGGCTGTGGACACAAAGCTTATTGACCCATCTGGGTAACCAATAACGTGAAACCACTATCTCAGCCTTGAGAAGTGACCTTTCGAATGAAGATGTTTTGCCACATTTTAGAGAGCAGTTATTTGGAACGACAAGTCCAACAGGTCTAATCACAAGACTCTGAAGAACCTTCAATTATGAAAAGAAAGGGGGAAAAGGTCTTCCCACTACAAACCTGCATCAATATAGCGCAGGTCTGAGACAAAACATTAGGATTCAAGGTGTGGGTCACAGTACAACACACAGGAGATGCAGGAATTCTTTTTAAACCAGTAATCAGGTATGTCCATCTTTTAAAGACTTGGTTGTTGAAGAATTATAAATAAGATCTGACAAGAGAAGGTATTTTTCAGAACATTTCTGAAAGAAATTCTTCACACCACAGCTATCTGACAGATCCAGCAGTTCCTCGGTTTTCTGTTCTCTGTGTTTTCAGAAGAGATCAATAAGATCTTATTTGACTTACTAAAATATACTGTTTACTGATTCACTAATTATCATTGATTAGAAAAAAAATGCAATTCTACAGCAAAGCACTGTCTTATCTGTTGTCGGGCACAACCGAGAAGGACACATGCACCATATTTCTGGAGCTGTACTAAACTAAGTAAGACCTTAGACGATTTGTAGACTCAGGGTATTTATTTTCCTCCCACAAAAGAGAGACATACACTGGGAAACCTAATTAAACAAGAAAATGAATGCACAAAGGATTAAATAATTGTGAGAGCATTTCTTGCTGCAAACAATGAGTGGTAGTTTCAGTTAGTTTTTTTAAGTTGCTTCCCAGAAATAGTTTGGCATGATTTACTACAATGCCTTCAGTATTCAAGTTAGCTATTTAAATTTTTTTTTAAACTAACAAAATAACGTCTAGAAACTCACAAAACTTGTTTTCTTGATTGATAGCTACCCTAGTTTAACAGGTGAAACAGCAAGATCATCTAAATTGTTGCAGATACATATTTAAAATGCAACCTCTTAAATCATACTTACAAAAAGAAATGATTAAAATGACATTAAGGCATTATGAATCAAATATACAAAATTTATATTGCTGCACAAGTTTCCCCAGAAAAACTCAGGCGTTTCTGCGGATAATCTAAAGATGCAATCATTAACATCATTACAATGATAACTACTGCACATAAAAACCCAGGCGATTACCACCGCTGCCCACATCCATAGACACCGTTACACTGAAAAGAGAGAATGAGCAGAACATACAGGCAGAGGCATCACAGGAAACAACCTACCGAAACCCTTGTTCTCTGATTGCAAAGGCTGGCGTTTCCAAAGGGAAGATCTCGGACTGGACGAACAACTCGCGCACCCGACGATCTATGACTTTCCCATACTGCGCTCCAGCATCGAGTATGACGACTGCTCCTTCATAGTGGTGCTGCCCATCCTTGAGATCTCCTCCGGCGTTCTCTGGCTGCGAACATCACTCACGTCAGCGTTTTATCATGACACACTGCAGGCTGCAGACTTTAAGCCAGATCTCTTAAACAACTAACATCTGTAAATCTTGCCTATATGTTATTTTATGGTTAAAATGATAAAGACTAGCCGAGAAACTTCTAAATGAAAAAATCCTCAAGTTTATGAAACCAGTAGATGCACTGGCAAGATAAAGGGGCTATACATTAACACAGCACATCCCTCCCCAGCCACACAAACATGACATCCCCGTCCCCCAAAACAAACAGGGTACAAATCAGGGAAGAAAAATGCTAAAAAGCCAAGCAGAGCTTCCCACATATAAGAAGTCATATGCCCTGTACACCACTACAGACACTCCGGATTTTTCCATTTTACAGTTCCATATAAAACCCAGCACACCCTATGATAATTAAGAGCATGTGCCTATTCTCAAGCAAAACAGGACAGTGCAGTCAGAAGAAAAAATGTTTTTCCCCCCTTCACACTGCCTCATATGCTGAGCTTTCACTTGACATTACCTCCTGGAGAGGATAAAAAAAGGGGGGAAATTGAGAACAAATGTCTCTACTAAATAATTTTTCAAAAGAAAAAGTCAACTTTTGAATGCAGCATTCAAGCAGACTGCATAATGGAACAAAGCAATGGTTCTCTTTGACCCAGCCACATTTGAGTTGGTTGGCCAACTTCAGCTAAATCTGAAAGAAGGCTAGAAAACGCAAGGAAAAGTTTCTTCTTTCTTTAAGAGAAACTGTGAAAAGAGGCAGCTATTCCATGGAAGTATCCTTATCAGAGGATCTTCAAGGAAAGATGTGAACACAACCACACTAAGACACCAAGGAATTAATGCAGAAAAAAATCTGCTGCTTAAGGAAATTGCTTACTTTTGGGGTGTTTTTTTCTTAACTTAAATCTTACACTGTTTCCTTGCCAATGTATTTTGATGAAGGAGAAACTGGGAAGGGTTTTACTTTGGCAAACACTGCCTCAAAACACATCTGGAAGCTTACAACCATTTCAGGTTTTAATTTTGGCATGTTGCAGTTGTTCTGCATGTTTGTACCAGGCAACATATCCTTCGACCCAGGGCTCACAGGAGGTTCCCAACACTGCTGCTCAGACTCCAAAGGAAGCTGGGGCAGCCTGCAGCACGCCATGGTATTTCCCCGTGGGTCAGATAATCACCTCCACATTAACAACAGGTCATTCTGGAGGAGACCATCATCATGCTGGGACATGTTCTCCCCAACAAATACACAACAAAGGCTGCCTTTGAGCTTTCTTCCTCAGCTACCAAGATGACACCTCAGATAACTGTCTTCAGATTAGTCAAGGAAGTCAAGCACACTGGAAACTTTCAAAGTTTACACTAGCTGGAAAAGGTCTTCTCTAAATTGAAGGACATAAGCAGGAAAAAATAACAATGCCAAATCCCCCACAAGCCTAAATCCAGGTTGGTTAGTTACTTGTTTTCTTTCCTTCAGCTGGTAACTGAGCGTGCCTGATGGGGAGCTCTTAACTTTTTAGTCTTGTGTTACAATCAAAAAGGGCATATCAAAGGGGCAAACACCCCTTCGAACCCCGTAGTCAGATGGGAAGAGGTCACCAGAAATGTCTTCCCTTCCAGTGGGAGGGAAGGAATAATTTTTATAGCAATTCTGGGCATTGTCACCTAGCAATTTCTGAATTAGCATTTCTTGCACAAAAGACCAACATCCTTATTCTTTCCTGATCCCATCTTGTGGCAAATGCTATTCCTTTCAGTGCTATTTCTTAACAAAAGCCTTTAATTGGGTCAGAGCACGTTCTGTAGCTTGTACCATGAAGGGACAGAGCTGTGCAGCCCTCTTGGCTGAGTGTCTGAGATCATCCACTTCCACCTGAAGGAGACCAAGGTGGGCCATAAGCAGTCCCCTCCAGACCCCTGGGCAAGCCACGGGTGCCTAGCCAGCCCTTGCACAGATGGGTCCCAGCCACATGTCGTACCCTAGCATCTGCCAACTTGCACACCACCTCTAAGAACCTGTGGAATGAGTAAGAAGAAAGTAGTACAACTCTGTGAAGGCAGAATGCATTTTACAGTAAAAAATACTAAAACCAAGTTATTGTTGGCATCAGCTCAGCCAGACCAATGGCCTAGCTTTTACATGTGTAGCTAGTAAATAAATCTCATTTTCAGCGCCCTGCCCTGAAAGCACTGAGCTGCTTTGAGCAGTCAGGTGTAGTTAGCTGGTCCCAAGCAACAGCTGAGGGAGAGACATGCGTGTGAAAACAAAAAGAGCTCAAAGTTACATTGGGAGTAGTTTAAGAAACGTTGCGTAAGGCAGCATAAGTAGCTCTGTATCTCGGATGAACCTGCATGTTCCTTAGTTCTCCTCAGCAAAGGCAGACAGGGATACATACCCCTTCATCCCAAGGGCAAACTGGACAAGCCTCTGTGCTGCAGTCACCCAGATGTGAGCACTCAGCTCCCAGGCTGGCAAGCCCCTTTGCTGAGCCATCCCTGTCACTCTTGCAAAGTACAGCAGCATTTTGCACAATGATTGGGGGAATACTTTCATAGATAACTGCATCAACATTAGAATTACTTCTCCATCATCTGTGTGGCCCTGGAAGATGGCTGTTTAAGGATTCAGTAGCTCATTGCCCAAGTTTTGCTCAAAGTCCATTAACACTTTCCCAAAAATCTCAAAAGCCAGCATCTAATCATAGCTCAGAAGGTCTTTCTCCAGGTGATGCATTTGGGTTAAAATCTAGTAAAAGCATGGCATCCATCAAGTAACACAGATCTCCTTACAGAGAACATGTAAGATGAGCAAGACAACCTGAACTTCACCAGGAAAAAAACAAAACCCCAGAAAACCATTCAGTTGGTGGCCTAATAACTTGCTGCTCCCTTAGATGTGAGCTAAGAGTGAACTACAGGCTGAAATAATTTTCTCCCAGTACCACACAGGGCACTGTCCTTTCCTCCTGTAGGCAACCTTGCAGCACATCCCCAGCATACATCCACACAAGCCCCATCCCAGAGGCTAACGCAGGCAACTATCACCACAAGGGCTCCGTCAGAGGAGTTTTTGTACTTCACTTTTGAGCTAAAGTAGAACCGTAAGGAGGTGCAGCTCTGAAAAGAGCCCAATAAAAACACTACCATAAATCACATGGAAAAGAGAAAGGAGAAAGTTGGTAAGTCAGTACAGTATCTGGCTTTACTTATTTAAAGGCACCATTCCAAGGCTAGAGATTTTGAACCCAAATTTAACATGGGAAACTTCACTTAATAAAAATCAAAAAAGGCACAGATGCTGTTAACATGCAGCCAACATGGCAGTTCAGCTCACGCATTTGTATAACATATGCATGCCCACAGAAAGATGAAGAGGACACCAGGCAGCCCGGCTCCTGCAAGAACCGGGTTTATGGAGCCAGCACCCCTTCCAAGTGGGAATTCTCCAGTTTCTAATAAAAGCTCTTCTTCCCCCCTCAGTTGGGGTATAACTAGAGTTCCTTGTCTTCTCCTGGTCTATTGTCACAAAAATCTGGAAAACCTACTATTTTTGAGAACTTCTGCCGAAGCTGGTTTGACAGCTGTCAAAGGTTCAGGTGTTGGGGCAAAGCAGACAGAGGTACCAGCCTGATGTACTGAGAGGAGGGCTAAGAAAACGGAGTGGGACTGAAGTATGCCAAGAGAAAAATGGGGGGAAAAGGGGGGAAATCTATACTCAGCTAACTGAAATCACAAGAGTCACCCAGAAAATCACATCATACATGAAGTATTCATACTGTTCTCTACGACTGCTGAAACAAAGTGATTACACTGTCAAAACGCTGTGTCTCCAGACTGCCATTTGCCCAGTTTCACAGAGCCAAGACCTGGAACCAAGGTCCAGAGTGCCACCTGAACCATATCGCCACCTCCAACTGCACTGCCATGGAAAGGCTCAGCTACAATCCATCATTTCAGCTCTACCACTTGGTAAACTGGACGGGGAAAAAAGCTTCCATTGATGCTGGGTTTTTTCGTGTCAAAAAAGAAAAAAGGTCATGAGTTCTACAATGAGCTATGGTAGGAGACCTGCCACGAGGCTTGCATTATCAACCAAGGACACCACATATCTTATTTCTCAGTGTACCTACCTAACGCTTCAGACTAAGTTTGCAGGTTCCTAACAGCCCACTTCTGCAGAATGAGGGAATTTTTCAGCACTTCACACACCCACATGCTCACAGGTTTTTCATTAATGCAATTTATAAAATACATTAACATACAGAACAGTCATATTCTGGAGTACCAAGAAGCATCTGGCAGAGCCCCGTTTGTAGTAACGGCCCCTCTGTCTGAGCCTTCAGCCCTGAGCTTTCACCCACACTAATAACTTAGGACAAGCCTAAAACCAGGAGCCTTGATCTGGTGCTTTCAAGCCAGCACAGGTTTTACAAGACTTTAATTGTTTCCCTGTGGTATTAAAATCAAGCAGGTATAAGAACACCTACTCATATTTTTTCAAAGTATAACAGGAAAGTAACTCCTCCAAACTCAGGCAATCCCTGAGACTGATACAAGAGCCCCCAACCCATTAGCTCAGACAAACTTTAATTTACGTAAGTCACATGTGGATTTCCAATGGCTGCTGGGACCCGGCCCCCTGCTCTCGTTAGCTCTCTCGTTAGTTCTCATTACCCTCTTCCTGCGAGAGCATGGTTTGTGGAAGATGAGCCTGGCACCACGTAGCTGGCTCTGGGTGCCACCACCCCAGAGAAGAGCCCTCAAGAGCTGCCCTGGCCAGAAAAAGAGATTGTGTCAATGGTCAGGGAAAAGAGCGTGTCAGAAAACTTCCACAGAGACCAACTGAGCCCTTAAAAAAAAAAAAACACCTCAGAAGCATGTTTTCTTGGCAACTAGATAAAAAGTCCAGAACAATGCTTCTATCCTACTACAGAAGCAGCCTGAGACAACCTGCAGGGTTCTGGTTCTGAAGTTGCATTACCAAGAAGAAACTTCAACTTCAAAAAGGCACACACAAGTCACTTTGTCATCCCGGTACGCAAGACCTACACTGACACACATCTTTTTTGCCACTGTCGCTGCAAACTGGACCGGGCGCGACGCTGAGGGAGCGGTGCGACCCTGGGGGTCACCAGGACAGAGGCAGCAGGCCTGCCCGCTTCTGCGGCGATTAAGCAAACCGACTTTTCTCTCAAGTTGGCTGGCCGAGTGACCCTTCCCATCAGGACATGACAGCCGAACAGGGCGGCTAGCCGCTGGGAAGGCTGCTGGCTGCACTCCCCGGGAGCCCCGTTCCCGTTTCGCCCCGCAGGCCGCGCAAGGTGCGGACCCGGCCCAGGCGGGTTCGGCCACGCCATGAGCCGGTATTATAAAAAAAAATTATCGAAATCTAGATTGTGAAATTAATTCGTTATCTCAGAGCAACCGCTGCTGTGACTGCGCGGGCAGAGCGGCGCGAGGGGGCCGGGGACGCGGGCAGCTGCCCGCGCAGAGGGCGGGAGAGTGGGCACCGGCCCCTCGCCGTCCCCACACCCACGGCCGCCCGGCCCCACTCCCCGGCCCGCCGCCGCCGGCCTGCTCCGCGCCACAGGGCCGCCCACAGCACCCGGTAGGCGGCCGCGGGGGGAAGGCCAGGCCGCGCCGCGCCATGTGCCCAGCCGCTGGGTCAGACCGGGCCCGGGCAGCGGCGGCACAAAGCGCCCATCAGGCCCGGGCGGGCGGCGGGCAGCGTCCCGGGCCGCGGCGCGGAGGAACGCGGCAGCGGCACTGACCTTGGCGTCTCCGTTGCAGAGGGCCATGAGGGCTGCCGGGGAGCGGCGCCGCCTCCGACCGGCGGGAAGCGGCGGGCGGCCCCAAGGCGGGGAGGGGGAAGAAAGGGCCGCGAGGAGCCGCCGCCACCCCGCCGCGATGAGCTAATGCCGCCCGGCTGCGCCTCCGCCGCGGGGAGGAGGAGCCGCTCGGCCCGGCCCCGCTCCGGCGGAAGGGGCGGAGCGCGGGGCCGGGCCCGGACGGGGACCTTGGGGTCAGAAACGCGGATTTAGGGACTATGGGCCCACTCTGCGGTGCAGGGCGGCGGACAGTGGTCGCAGCGGTGCGTCTGGCCCTGGGCGGCTGAACGCCAGGAGTGCCCGCACGTCTCCTGGAGGGGCCCGGGAATGCCGGACACGCCGCCGTCAGTCGAGCCCAGCTTGCGGTGTTCGGGCTCCCGAGGGTCACTTCGGTCCGTTTTACGGGTACAAGTGAAAGCAGAAACCGAGACTTTAAGTGTATTTCTGTGTGTCAATATTGCGTGGTATTAAGTGCATCTTCTATTTCTGCTCAGGTGGAATTTCTTAAAAGGCACTAAGGGGGGTAACTACATCGATGACAGCCTGCCGGTAACGTTCCCAAAATATTTTGGAAACCTTTCTCTGAACTTTTAAAATTATTACTCTTCTTGCTTAAAGAGAGGGAAATGAGGAAGGGTGTGAGTACAAGACTTCAAGTTACGCGTGGAATTACAGACCGAAATCTGGTTCCGCTGCCAGATTCTAAGTGATTTTGTCCTAAGGACAGTGTGCAATTTTTGTTCTAAATATTTTAATTGCTTTATGGCTTTAATTGCTTTATGGCTGCGATTAATCTTTCAAGAACTGAAAAAAGAAATGGAAGAATACTTCAGGCATTAAAAACAGAAGAGAAGTGTTTCTGGTGGTCTCATTATCATGTAACTATAAATTATGGGTAAATGGGGGGGAAGTGACATTCGCTTACCTTAGTTCTTATTGATTTTTATTTCTGGTAGTACAGGACAGCCGCAGAGAAAGAAAAAAGAAGGGCGGGGGCGGGAACTTCATTTTTACCATTCACCTACGGGTCACGGATACCCTGGCGATGCCGCGCGCCGGCCCCTGGCGGCTGACCGCTCGCTGAAGGACCTTTGAAAGCGCCCGGGGGTTCGCTCAGAGCTCCGGTACCGAACCGGCGGGGCACCGACAGCGTCCCCGGCCCCGTGGGGCTGCCCTCCCGCCAGGGTCGGGGCGGGGGCGGCTGAGGGAAGCCCGGCAGCCCCGCTTTGCACCCCGCGGGAAGGCGGTCCCTGTACCGCCCCACCGCCAGCCCGCACCGTACACACCGGCGAGCCGGGAAGCCGCCTTCCGCCGAGCCCCGGACAGCCTTGCCACACTGCGGCCGGTCTGTCCCGGCCCCGGGGGTCCCGCCGTGACCCGGCTCCCTCCGCCCGAGGACGATCGCGGTGCCGCCTCAGCGGCGGGGCGGGGCCAGTCTGTCAGTCAGGGTTGAGCGGCACCGCGGCGCGGGGCGGCCGCCTGACGTATCTCCGCGGCGCACCAATGAGGTGCAGCCACGCCTGCCGCGGGCGCCCGCGTGACTGGAAGGGGCGGGGCGGTGGTTGGCGGCGGCCGGGCCGGTGTAGCGGCATCTCATCAGCGGCGGTGGCGCCGGCCTCCGCTCCCGCCTCGGCCCCTGGGGGCGCAGCGTGGCCGCCGGACCGCCCCCGGAGGAGTCATGTCGCCCGCCATCGCGGCCAAGGAGGGCGGCCGGCAGCGCCGCGCCGGGAGCCACCAGCACTGCCTAGACGTGAGGAGCGAGGCGCCGCCCGCCCTGGCGCTCTGTGAGGACGGGCTGCCGGGTGGGGAGGCCGAGGCGCTGCTGCCGCCGGAGCCGGGCTTTCGGGGGGCGCGGGGATGCCGGGCGGAGCTGGGCAGCATCCTGCTGCTGCTGGTGCTATATGTGCTGCAGGGCATCCCGCTGGGACTGGCGGGCAGCGTCCCCCTCATCCTGCAGAGCAAGAGCGCCAGCTACACCGACCAGGCCTTCTTCAGCTTCGTCTTCTGGCCCTTCAGCCTCAAGCTGCTCTGGGCTCCCTTGGTGGACGCCGTCTACCTGCGGGGCTTCGGCCGTCGCAAGTCCTGGCTGGTGCCCACGCAGTACGTCCTGGGACTCTTCATGATCTACATGTCCACCCAGGTGGACGTGCTGCTGGGTGACGGGGAGGGCCGCGGTCCCGACGTGGTAGCCCTCACTGTGACTTTCTTCCTCTTCGAGTTCCTGGCGGCAACGCAGGACATTGCGGTGGATGGCTGGGCCCTGACCATGTTGTCTAGGGAGAATGTGGGCTACGCCTCCACCTGCAACTCGGTGGGCCAGACGGCCGGCTACTTCCTGGGCAACGTCCTCTTCCTGGCCCTCGAGTCGGCCTCCTTCTGCAACAAATACCTGCGGATCCAGCCCCAGCCCCAAGGGATTGTTACCCTCTCAGGTACGGCCTGGGTACCGCCGGCCTGTGCGTGCTGATGCTGGGATGGGGATGCTTCTTCCCTGAGCCTGGATCAAAGCTCTGTTCAGAGCGAGCAGTGGTTTAGCACTGTGAACCGAGCAGGTTTAGATTGTCCCCTGCCCATGAGCAAGCACAGCCTGCCAGGGGGCTAGCACAGTCCACTGCACTGAGCTTCCAGGCTTCTCTGGGCTTAAGAGTGTAGGAAACCTGCCTTGTCATCATCTTGGCTGACCTGAGCACTTTGGAGACAGTTTTTTTTTCCCCTAGTTTAATGACCATGGAATAGATTATCGCTTAAAAAAAAACCCAAGCAATGCAAAAGCTTTGCCTCTTTTTAAGGAGGCCTTTTAAGAACATGTTCTGTGAGGAAGGAAAGGGGAAATTAAAAAAAAAGACTCTTCCAAGATGGTATTGTTCACAGAAGTAGAAATGATGAGTGTTTAGTGTTGACTATGTAACCAATTTCTGAAGGAAGGCCTTACTGTAGTAAACTAAGGGCGATTTTGTTTTCTCTTTAATGAACTAAATGGAGTCTGGTAATGCAACCCTAACTGGCTGTTAGCATAGGGATGTCTTCTGTTTGGTGGTTTTTGGGCTGCTTGGTTTTTTTTTCAGAAAGGTGATTTGTGGTGGTTGATGTTAGGTGTATTACCTAGAAGATGCTTAAAATGCATGTTTTGGTTGGAAGGTTGTGTTTAGCCAGCTCAGCTTATAGGAGGGCAGGGAAAACGGGCACCACTTCTGGGTGCTGTCTCAAAGTGACCATGGCTGGCAATGAAGAGTAAATTCTCATGGTTTTTTCCCATTCTTACGTTGATTGGTCTGCCTGTATCATCTAAGAGAAAAGGTATGCCAAAACTGAGTTGAATTGTTGTTTAAAGGCTAGTTTTCGCTTTCTGTCCTGTACCTATCTTCTTGATAAATTAGGATATCAGTTTCCAAGACTGCTGTACTTATTTTGGCTATGCAGCTATCGCAATTGCTGACTAGTTTTCCTCTTCCCTTCCTTTTGGTACCCCTATGTCTGGTCTATATGTCAACAGGCATAGAGTAGTTCTCAAAGTAACCCTGCTGATTTATTGCTTTCCTTTGTTTCCCTTTACTTTGTAGTTCTTCAGTGCTGGCGTATCTCTTCCTTCTTGCTCCAGCAGCAGACTGATATCTCTTACTGCTGATGCAACTTGCAAATCACTAGTCTAGTTAAGAGAGCTTGGTTTGTCTATACTCACCTCCACGGCCCAGGTTTTTTGTTGTCTGGGGTTTTTTCCCTCAGTACTGTTTGTATAAATGGATTTGTTACTATTACAAGAGTGCTGTCTTTGGGAGAAAAAAAAAAAAGTATCCCAAACCCCCAAAACATCAATGTGACCTGTTTAACTTGTCCTGGAGTACTAACCTGGATGGAATAAGAAAAGCAAATAGCTTTGACGCTGCAGTTGCAGGATGTTTTTTTGTGTGGGAAAACTGGCTGCAAGAAATTTCTATTCCCTTGTTCACGTGACTGTATGCCACAATTTGCTGTGTCCACGTTTCTCCTGAAGCAGCTGTAGAGCAGTACTGTAAACCTGCTCACTGAAATGGGGAGAGTGGCTCTCTGGTTCTAGCGCTGGTTGTAACGGGGCTCGTGATGAGCCGGTTTGGACAGTTAAAGCACCAGAAAACTTTACAGTTTGAAAAGGTGAATGGTCTTCTGCCAGTTCAAATCTCTGAATGCTTTTGTTGTAGGCTGAGTGCCAACACTAAGGAAAGAAAAAGTCAACACTTTGTGATCCCACGTCAACTTCAAGTTGATGTGAAGCGTCAGTGTTAGTTGCTTGCCACACGGTCACATGTATGCCTGTCCCAGCATGAAGGAAGAGAGGTGAAGCGTGAGTGCAGGAAGAAGGTGTCCCTCCAAGGCTGCCGAAACATACCTGGGCCAGTGACTGTGGAGGGCCCTTTTTCCTGGGAAGAGAGGTGTAGCTTTAGAATTACCTGAAGCTGTTATGATGAAACACCTGTTCCCTCACGCACACCTCGCTGATGGTTATTTTCCAGCCTGGTCTGTCCATGATCTAGTTCAAAAGTTTGCTTTTCCTCAACACAGTGGTATGTTTTGCTAGCAATAGTATAGAGGCAGAGACAAAATAGGGATGGGATCGGGCAGCACTGGTGGCACCAGAAACTTTATGCTAGAAATTCTTTGTGTAAACTGTAATTCTAAAGTTCTTTTGCTTGTAACCTGTTAGTGGACTACGTGGCTGCTTCCGCCCTGCTAATCCAGCCGTTGCTGTATTGCAGCTATTGGGGCTGACCTGATCAGGAGTATTCATGTGACGATGCTCAAAGCTATTTCTATTCCCGTCCTTGCACTGTAGGTCTCTCGCTGCTGTGATAATGCTTAGTGCTATTATTAGAGTACCACTCCTGTATGTCTTTTGTAGACAGTAGCTGTGATTAGCATGACTGTCTGAAAACTCATCTTTTACTTAAAAATATATATTCAGGGTGCCTTTTTTAACAGAGGACAGAGCAATCTGACAGCATGGGTTATGAGATCTTTCCTTTTCTTTAAAGAGGTGAAAAGTAACTGATGTGGAAGCAGCAGAAAATGGTTTGAATTACCCTTTTTTCCTTTTACACTGAGAATACTAGGATATAGCTAAAGTAGTCTTTCTGTGTTTTCTTCCACTCTTGTCGTGCTTGTTCTCTTCCTGTACATAAGAAGCAGCTAATGATTGCCTAAACCTTTGCACTGTCTTTGCCCTTTCACCAGCCCTCGCTGCTTACTTTCAAGTCACCGTGAGGCTTCTGGAGTTGCTCATGACCAGGAAGATAAAAGTCAACTTCTGTCTTACCCTCTGCATGTTACTGAGTTCTTTCTTGCCTCTTTCATAAAGGTAGAGGGTAGGATTATTTTAGATTAATCCAGTCACTAACTCAAAAAGTGCTAGCCATAAAATATTGGTGTGTTTTTACTATTGCTGCCTTCAAATCCACAATTTAGCAAATATTGCATCTGCTTTAAAAAGAGCACTTAAGAGTTAGCAAGTATAATAGCCACTTAAAACCTATATGTTGGAGTGATTAATTATTAATAATTATTAAATTATTAAATTATTAAATTATTAAGTTTGCTTGACGGCTGTGTAAGAACTTTCATCAGGACATCCTGACACTCATAAATATAAATCTTTGTTTCCTTCAGATGGTAGGTAGATATTATATAGGGAGTATAGAATTGAGGCACAGAATACTTACAGGGCCACAGAATAAATTGACCGGAGAGTTGTGAAGGACTTCTTCCTCTGAAGTTTTTCCCTGTCTTGTAATTATTAAATGTGGGTTTTCCTCCTTGATCAGCTTTTGGTGAGTGTAGTCCTTCAACATTTTCATTTTTATTTCTGTTCCTCCTCCGGCATGCTCACTGTGGTAAGAATACACAGAACACCAGGCAAGTGACCCGCTTTGCTGCTGCTCTTCTGCCTCAGATCTCAAGCAAATGTGGTTATAGAGGGAGGTGCAGGGAAGAGCTATGTGAGTTACTGTGTGTAGGCATGTGTTTGTGGTTTACTTTTGTTGCTTGTTTTTAGGAGGGTCAATGTTTTTATTCAATTTTTGATTATTAGGTTTATACTGTTGCAAAATAACTGCATTTTAGATACTCGGTGAATTGTTAATGAAGTGTTGATGGTGGCTGCTAGAAAGATTTTCTTTTTTGATTTCCCTTTTTTTTTTCTCCAGATTTCCTGTTTTTCTGGGGAGCTGTCTTTTTAATTACCACTACACTGGTTGCCCTTTTGAAAAAGGAAAACGAGGAACTAACACCAACAAAAGAAGAAACAAAAGGCATCACTGATACGTACAGGCTGCTATTCTCCATAATCAAGATGCCGGCAGTTCTTACCTTCTGTCTCTTGATTCTCACAGCAAAAGTAAGTAAATGCATGTAAGAATTGTTAAATGCTGCTGAAATGAGTGCCTGGAAGGTTGTTGAGTCCCTGTGGTGTAACTTATTTCTTAGTTTTGCTAGCTGGTGTCATCAGACTTCCAAATTTTCATGTGGAATTTGAAACAAAATCACTTATACCATTGTGCTGAGAAAAGTTGTACAACAGAAAACATTTGTTTGAGCTTTTGGAAGTGTTTGCACAAGTGTTAGAGAAGATTGATTGCAATCTAGCATTAAAGTAATTAGTTTTTAAACATTTTCAAACAGTACACCTCTTTGTGTACTCTGCAGTTAAAAGTCCAGAAAATGTTTCTTTTGACCAAAATGCTATTCCCAGAATCCGCAACTCTGCGCAAACTAGGTTTCCATGTTGGTTGTCGTGGATGCCGACAGCAGCTAAGGCACGGGAATGAACTTCACTGCTATGTTTAATGTTCTTGGTGTAGTTTTGGCACTGATGACAAGAAGAGTGTGCAAGTGGGGAGCATGTTTCAGAACGGATTAGGAAATCAAATGACACACACAAGTGAATTGTACTCTATCACATTTCTCAATTTACTTAATACTGAGTAAACTGAATTTCTAGGTAAACTATCACTGCTTTCCCCAGTTTATTTTGTCTAATTTATATTGCAGGTTGGATTTTCAGCAGCAGATGCTGTAACAGGACTCAAACTGGTGGAAGAGGGCGTCCCAAAAGAGCACTTAGCTCTGCTAGCAGTTCCGATGGTTCCTCTACAGATCATATTGCCTCTGATCATCAGCAAATACACAGCAGGCCCCCAGCCACTGAACACATTTTACAAAGCTATGCCTTTTAGGTAAAAACAAACAAATCTTGTTTGACAGAAACATAGTAATTTGCGTATTCAGATCAAGTGTGGGATTTCTTGTGTAACTCTCAAACTTCCAGATAAAAGAAAGTATGTCAGAATTCTCATAGTATGTTGAACTCTGTGCCTGGTGCAGTGAAGATGATTCATGTAAGAAAGCGGAAGATGAGGTGTTTTTAAGATGCGTATACAACAGCAGCATTAGAGCACTACTGTCCTGCTCCAGTGTCGGTAGTTGCTTATTCATGAATCATTCTGACTAGATCCAGGACTGTATCTGTAAAATTACATGTGCTTCCCAGCGTAAGAGTGGCAGAACGCGTTGACAAGTCATTTGGTGCATCTACTGGATGTATGCTTTACTGAGGTAACTGAGAGTAAAAGAAGCTGAATTATTTTGATACAGACAAGGAGACGTTTCCTAAGTGTTTCATATGAGAGTTTGCTTATGGAATTCTAAAACCAGTGAATGCAGCAAATTACCTAATGCTGTTATTCAGTAAATCATGTAACGTGTCTGTAACAGGTAGCCGTTACTTTTGTTGTGTTCTCATGCAACTATGTGTGTTTTTGCAAAAAAAAAAAAAATATCTTGCTGCAGCTGGATTTGGTTAGATACCTCGTGTGTGCAGGGGAGAAAGCTAGTATAGGAGATCTGGTGGTGAATTGTTTATATGGAAGACAGAATTGTTATGGCATAAAATGTTTACAATTTCAGTGCTTGTCAAATATTTAATATCTAATTCTGTCTAAGATATCTCAATAGTTAAAACTATTTCTATAAGCTATTTTAATATATTATGCATGTATAAATGTTCAATAATTGCTTTGTATCAAGGAAACACATGAGGAGAGTTACTTGAATTACAAATTATCTTTCTTATTACTCCAGGTTACTGCTTGGTCTGGAATTTGCGTTTTTGGTATGGTGGACTCCTACAGTAAAACATGAAGAAGGATTTCCCATCTACTACTATGCTGTAGTATTGTTGAGTTATGCTTTACATCAGGTAACGTGTGCTGTATGTGGGAAGGGGAGGGGGGCAGGAGGGCATTTTCACATCAATCAGTGAGAGGACTATAGATGCCATTATTTGCTTTTGTCCTTAGTTACACTAGAATTCCTCTAAGCCTGACCTGTTGTGCACTATAGCTATATTTTATTTGGGAAGTCTTGCCAATATTATTTCTCCCTCTTCCATGTGCCCCACTGAACTTCTTCTATGAAGTTACTTTTAGTTGACCAGATCTGCTTTTGTTTCCCAGATTCCTTTTCTTCCCCAAAACCAGAAGCTCAAAAGCATGGTGGAGTCAGAGAAATCCCAGTATTCTGACTGAGTTTCATAGGCATGATGATGATTGTGCTTATTGTGCAGATCCATAAATTATGTGATCCTAGCCCTAGAAAAAACACTTTATTGATTTTGGAGGAATGTTGTAATGGATCTAATCCAAAGGCCTGGATAACAAAATGCCTGTTACAAACTGGGCTTCGGATCAGAACTAAAATGTATGCAATGCCTTTAGAGTTCATGTTAATGGCTGAACATGAGCCAGCAGTGTGCCCAGGTGGCCAAGAAGGCCAACAGCATCCTGGCTTGTATCGGGAATGTTGTGGCCAGCAGGAGCAGGGCAGTGACGGTGCCCCTGTGCTCGGCACTGGTGAGGCCACACCTTGAATATTGTATTCAGTTTTGGGCCCCTTGGGACAAGAAGGACATTGAGGTGCTGGACCGTGTCCAGAGGAGGGCAACGGAGGTGGGGAAGGGTCCAGAGAACACATGTGATGAGGAGCAGCTGAGGGAGCTGGGGGTGTTTAGCCTGGAGAAGAGGAGGCTGAGGGGAGACCTTATCGCTCTCTACAACTACCTGAAAGGAGGGTGTAGTGAGGTGGGTGTTGGCCTCTTCTCCCAGGTAACAAGTGACAGGACGAGAGGAAATGGCCTCAAGCTGCATCAGGGGAGGTTTAGATTGGTTGTTAGGAAATATCACTTCATTGAAAGAGTGGTCAGGCACTGGAACAGGCTGCCCAGAGAGGTGGTGGAGTCGCCATCCCTGGGGGTGTTCAAAAAACATGTAGACATGGCACTTCAGGACATGGTTTAGGAGGCACGGGGGTGTTGGGTTGACAGTTGGACTTGATGGTCCTAGAGGTCTTTTCCAACCTTAATGATTCTATGATTTAAATTCAAAAGTGTTATTTCTATATGCGATTTTATCTGGCCTTATATTTCAGTGTGATAATGTGAGTTGTTCCAATGCATGTGAGGCTGGGTCCGCTTCAGCATGACTTGAGACAAGTGGCAAGGCTACCTCTTGGTGTTAGTAGAGAAACAGACTGCAGAAATAATTTCACTCTTGTGCAATTTTAACCTGTTGGGATTATTTTTCAGTCAATGTTGCTGACTTCAAGTAATCTCAGAACAGTTTTTATGTTGGGGTTTTCAGTTGTCACTGTGTAACTGGGAAGACCTTACCATCCTGTGGGTTGTCTTACCTCCTCTGTAGATCACGCTGTATAGCATGTATGTTGCAATAATGGCCTTCAATGCCAAAGTCAGTGATCCGCTTATTGGAGGAACCTACATGACACTCCTAAATACCGTGTCGAATCTTGGAGGAAACTGGCCTTCCACCGTTGCACTCTGGCTTGTGGACCCACTCACTGTGAAAGAGTGTGCAGGGGCCCAGGAACAGACCTGTGGAACTACAGTTGCTGCAGATGTAAGTTCTGGAGGCTGTGAAGGTCTCTGTTTAATTATTTATTGATTAAATGGCTTCTCTCAGTATTTTTTTTCACCTTTAAAAACCTTCATAGTGCATGGCTTATGCTTAAAATTTCGCCGTAATTGAGCTAATTTTCCTGTCTGATAAAACTAACTCTGTTTTTATCTTAATACATCTTTACCAAAGATTTGCAGTTGCAGAGTAGTTGTCCGTTTCTTTCTGGGCTGGGATGAAAAGCTGGTGGTAGAAGCACTAGAAGGGTGCCACATTCCCTGCGGTGTAAGGAGGCCATAGTTACACTTTTGAGAGTAAAGCTTACTAGGTTCAGAGTTGTGTAATTAGGTGGTCTGTTCTTGGCAGGCTGCCCCAAAGTCCCTCAAGTTTTGTGGTAGGTTTTGTTCCTTCTGTCTTTCTGGAGGCTTCCTATCTGGATACCTTAATACCTTCTCCTGCAATGTTACTTTGCTTTCTGTCTTTGATCTTCAATTTCCACGTGAAATTGAGCAGCGTGACTGGCTGCCTTCCCAGTTCTGGGGAGCCCTGTGGAAATGAACAAAGAACACGCCGTGCTACCGCACACGGATCAAACAACAGGACACAAAACGGCCTGGAAAGCAAGGTTTCGAATTCACCTTCTCATGAGCAAATGAGAAATTATACATGACTGTTTGGAAGGGTGGAAATGTTTGGGGGCTTTTTGTTGTTTTCTTGTGGGTTTTTTTGTGTTTTTTTTTGTTTGTTTGTTCCATACTCATGACTGAGACTTATTTCACTCTTGAATGCCAAGACTTTGGGATGTGGTGGTTCAGTAAAGAAATAGTGTTCTAGGAGTCAAACATGACTTGTTTAAACTGCACTTGTAGTTTCTATTAGTTGCAGAGGGGAAACTGCTTCTGCAGTGTCTGCTTTTTCAGCCTCTCATTGGCTTGCACTAGTAAGGTTCTCTGTGCCTGGGCCTCTACTCAACTGAAGTCCTTCCTCCTTCACCTCACTCCTCTGATCTTTTTTTCACATCCATCCTGTTGTTAATGTTCCACCGCCACCACTGCTCCCTTCTTATTCCTAATCTGATCTTGACGTGTCTTAGAGTAACAAAAATGCTGGCAGAACCTCAACTCAGAGGATTGATTTACCTTGGGATTTTAGCAGTATTGATAGCTGAACAACAGCAGAAATGATCATGTGCTATTCACTTACCCTTTAAAAGCTGGAATTTTTGTCTTCTAGTTCTGCAATTAGAAAACATTCTGGGCATGTTTTCCCCAGAAATATGCAGCATTCTCTACTGTCCATTTGCAGATTCATTGTGGTGAGATGCAAGGATATAATTTCTAAAGAAGCAGTTTGGATGGCTAGGGAGGGAAAAAAAAAAAAAATCTTTCTTCATGGGACTAAGAACAGTGATTGCACCTCCAGCCCAGCGTAAGACAGCTGGACAGCTTCTGTTTTGCAGAGTTAGCCCCTTGGGCCAATGCGCTCCATTTCCCAAATGTTTATAAAAGTGTCACTACTTTTTGTGCTGATGGTAGGCTCAAAAGCCTCTCTTACTAACTCCACAAGAAACAAGGAAAAGTAAACAAACATATTTAGTCGTAACCAAGAGCAGGTAGAAAACAGTATCTAATGCCTACTTTCTAAAAGTCTGTGTTTCTGTATCTCCTGGAGAATATGTAATGCATCAACTTCTGCTTCTCTGTTTCAGCTCTGCACAAAAGCTGGTGGTTCCTGCGTTACTACCTTGGACGGTTATTATGTGGAATCTGTCATCTGTGTCATTCTGGGATTTGGCTGGTGGTTCCTACTTGGGCCAAAACTTAAAAAGCTGCAGGATGAAGGACAGTCTTCATGGAAATGCAAGAGGACCAATTGATGCAGTTTAAATACTGGACAGACTAGCAAGGTCTTTTTTTGTTTCACTACAAAGGCATACCCCATAATCAGTAAACAGGAACATAGGTATTTTTAAATGCCACATCGCTGAAAAAAATGGGTGGCTGAGACAGTGGTATGTTTGTATGTGATACCACTTGCAATATGAACCTGTAAGTTCAGAAAGTAATTGTTAAAAAATGGTACCTGTGTACTACATCCATATCCCCGAGCTCTAGCTTGAGTCATGGCTACTGGTATAACCAATGTCCCAGTTTCCATCTAGTAGCTATGGAAAAGCTAATTGTGCCATGTCTGTCTAAACAGCAGCATTCTCGGTTAAGGTCCAACTCTCTACTTTCAAACATCAATGATCTGACATGGGGAGTTGACCTGAGGAAGGATGTCAAAGGCATTTTGACTTGTAGGTTAAGCGTGTTGTACTACGGCATTCCTCGTGGGAAGATAAATGTAAAGTGTCTGTGGGCTTTGTTTCTTCTCACTTTCTGAACTGTAACCACGCCTCGAAGGATGAAACGTTTCAGAGATTCTTTTAAATGTATTTTCTGGCTTTTATAAGCTTTAAAGATTTATAAGAAAATATTTTTATAAACAAATTACATTTGTTTATTTTATTTCCACTGTTTCAAAGCATTTTGATTTACATTAATGAAAAATTGCTGTAAGGTCGGACTTAAGAGTAACGCACAATACTCTAAGCCTTGAGTCCTGAAAATGTAAACTGGAGAGTGCAGCAGCTAGCACACAAAGACAGGTTTCAAAAGGAGAGGGCATGCAGGCTTTCCGAAGGCGGTGGTTGTTTTGAGGGAATGAACTGATAGTGTTCGTTCCTCATTGTCAATAAAATTTGAACATTGAATTTCAAAAACAGTGGAAAACGTGTGACTGTTCCCAGCTAGGGGTATGAAAAGATGATCAGTGCCTTTGAAAGTGATTTGGTGATGACAAACTTGCCAAATTCCGAGTAAGTTGGTGTATGGCTTGCTGTCACGTAAATCAAACAAGCTGAATCCTATGGTAGAGCTGCTACAGAAGTGTATTACTGATGCTGTGTAGCAGAAACATTCCCATTGCATTTATCAAAAATGACTTCCCTCCCGAGTGCCTTAGAGATGTACAGCAAGCGTACTGTACGCCTAGAGCGAGGGCACTTGGGCGTTGTTGGATGTATTTAGTGTACATCATTATTAAAAAAGAAAACTATTAAAAATACCTTTGAAAGGTACATGATTTTCTTTTCCATTCTGCGTTTCTTGCCTTGTCAATATTTAAGTAGTGTATCCTGAGCTTTGTGTTTCAAACTCCTGGAAGGGGTTGCGGATCTTTTCTTACTATATGTTTCAGGAAAAAAGTAAATTGATACCAACTTCTGACTGACTGGAGGGGACATGGGTGCGTGCAATGTGTCTACAGGACATAAGGAGTCAGAAAGTGTGCAGAAGAGGACCGGGTGGCCAAGTGCTTCCTTGGGCACTGAAGCCCCTTCCTCTGTCCCTTCCCCTCTCCCTTCTCAGAGTGACACCCTTGACAGTCGGTGGGGGAGAGCCAAGCCCCCGGCTGTGATCTGGGGTTCAGCAACAGCACCCTCTCACAATTTGTTTCAAGTACAGCAAAATCAGTCCAACTAAATAAAATCACATTGTTTTTACTCCCCAAACTAAAAGTCTTCCAATTTCACCTCTGCATAAGCACAAAAAGAATGTATCAGAGGTTTGTAATCAAAAGTGGATGCACCTTTCAGTCCCAGCCAGATCATCTCCACTGGATTAACTATGTATGAGGCACTTCAGTTCCGTGTCTTTACTGGAGCAACAGGCCATTTACTTTAATCACATCTTGTCGATGCCTAGAGATTGGGGTTTTTTTTTGTTTGTTTGTTTTTGTAGCTTTTCTGACTTTGAGGAAAAACTTCTCAAGGGCCGAGTATGGGAAATTAAATCCATAGGTGTTTTGGAGTCGGCTTTTACTGTGCAATTTTGTTTCACTATTTCTGAAGGTGCCAGTGAAACTTCTTTTTAATAAAGATGGGTTGAGGATTGCTTGTCATTACATTAGACAATCTTGACAATATCAAAATTAAATATAAACTCAAAATCAGTAGTACTATGATTCCATGAATCTGTTCTATGAGTCTATATACGAAAAGTGATCTAAATTAAATAACCATCTCCTCTTTCAAACTGGAGAAACAACTGATGGATTTTTTTTTTTAATCTATGTTGCTGTTTTGTAATGCAAGTCAGAAATGTGACTGCTTTACCAGCTGATGAGCAGCTCGCTGAAGAGAACCGCTAAACTTCCAGTCTTATGACTTTTTTTCCTCCCAGCCCTATTTTAAAGTGAAATAATTTTTTTTAATTATTTTTGAAAGATTAGAATTGTAGACTTAAACAGCTTTAACATAAGAAAAGATAACTTTTTAAAAAGACAAGAAGAAGGAAGCAACCCAACCTCTTCTGTGAGAGTCTGTTATTTAAATGGGAACAGGAGAATGGGAACGGTACCAGGTGCTGCTATAGATCTCTTAGTTCCTTTGTGGCCTTACGTGGCCTGAGCAGGCCCGGGGGGAGTTACCTGTGTGTTCTCTCTAGCAAAAGGGAGATGGCAGAAATGGGATTTTTGTAGGCAAAGTGTTTGTATTGGTTTAAACTCCTGAGCAGGATCGGTGTGAAGTGAGAGCGGTCCCAGGGGAGAGGCTGAAGGGCCGGTGCAGCAGGGTGCGGGCAGGAGAGGCAGAGACCAGCCCTCCTCTTCGATTCCCGTGAGACACAGCTGTGTCCTTACGGCAACTTGCTGTGCAGGAAAGTCTCACCTGTGCTCGTGAGTGTCATTTGCTGTTTCCCAGGGCTCCCTGAAAAGGTGAATAGTGGTGCTCCAAAATCCAATTCTGTAATTCCAGTGCCCAGAAAAAGCGCGTATAATGCAAAGTTAAAGGTGTGACAGGGTCTGTAAAATGGGATTGCGCACCCGCTGCTGCTGCGCCCGGCCTCCTGCGGCCCCGCGAGGAGGCGGCTGAGGATCGGGGCGCCTGTCCAGGGAACTTTGGTGCTGTCGGTGTGCTGTCCATCACAATGACCAATGGTTCTTATTTTAAAATACCAGCTCTACATGTCGTCTTTGTTACGGACACTAAAAAATCTACCAGTGCCGATTGTCAACAGTTCTTTGTTTTCTGTAAAGCTGTTTTATTTCGTTGTCTTCTGGCTGTTTGCAATGTAGTTTCACGTGATGAGAAACACTGTTTTAAACCGGCTGATAAGAGATGGTGTTCAGATGATTTTTTCTCTGATAAAATAGGGAAGAGTGGAGAGTTCTATCACTGAGTAAGCATTGAGGGAAAGCAGAACATCTCCCCGCAGCAGGGAGTGAAGCAACTGAGTTTTTGCAGGCAGCAATGTAGTCTGACTCTGACACCCTACCTCCCCCCTAATGAGATGTGGCTAATTTTTTTAGCATTTTACCCAAGGTACAAATTGTAGCAAAGTCAGCAGGATGCTTCCAAACTGTTGCTTGGCTACAACTTATGGTTTTGCTGAAAACAAGATTTTGCACTATTTCTATATTTATTACTTAATCTTAAAATGTTAACACTTAGTAAATAAATTAAAACTAAGAACTGTACTGCTTTCTTTGAAAAAAATTACAGGGGTAATATTTACTTGTCCAACTGTACTACTTGCATAGCCAGTAATTTAAGAATTGTTTTAGTTTGAACCTTAGATAAAATGTTTTGATTCAAGTATGGGTTTTGCTGCCTTGGATTATAAATTCCCATTTACTCTTTGCTTTTCCTGAAACCTTGAGTTGTAACCAGTATTGGTATCGTCTCATGTACCACCTGTTCATGTAGAAGCCTAGAACTGGGTTGAAATGTAAGACTTGTGTGAATATAAATCCAGTTTTGTATCGTTGTCGGGTTATTTTCTTACAACGCACATATTTCTGTAAAGACCGTATTGGGTGCATTGCACGGATGGGCATTTGGTTCAGCTGCGGGAAACGGTTGGCTTGAGCCTTTTGGTAATGAATTACAAATACTTGTTAGTTTTGAACTAAGGGAAAAGAATAAACAACAGTGATGAACACTGGAATGTTCCAAAGTTGTTGTTTCCTTAAGACAACACCCAAGGTCCGGCAGGGAGCACATTGCAGGCGCATAATGCAGCGTGCAATAAGCGTAGCACGTTTCACAGGGTCCGAGGGGGATGTCACACGACTGAAGAGTTCAGGTCATCTCACCAGTTCTGTTCAAACGCAAACCAGGCTGAGGCCGCACCAACAACGTCTGCGGCCTCGCCAGCCATTGCCACCGTCTTAGTTTGAAGGTGCCCGGCCCCGCCCCCGCTCCCCAGGCCGGCGGGCGGCGCTGCGGGCCGGGCGGCGCTCCGGGCCGGGCGGGGGGGCCGGCGGGCGGCCATGGCGGAGCGGCGGAGCGGGGCGGCCGAGGGCCTGGCCCGCCTCTCGGAGTGGGCGGACGCGCACCTCAGCCTCCTGCGGGTAATGGGGCTGGTGGGGCGGGGGGGGTGGGGGGAGCCCGGCGCGGCCATGCCCGGCCCGGCTGAGCCCCGCTCTCCTCTACCCGCAGAGCTTGAGCACCGGCATGGCGGTGGCCGGGCTGCTGGTGCTGGCCCGCAGCGTCCGCATGGTGAGTGGGCTCGGCGGGGCGGGGACCCGCTGGGCGGCGGGCTCGGCGGGGGGAGGGCCTCGGCGGGGTCCCTCCCGGGCCGCGGCGGTGCCGGGAGCCCAGCGCCCCCGGCCGGGCCCTGCGGACGGGGCCGCCCTGCGCCCGCGCCCCCGCGGGACGGGGGAAGCTGCGGCAGCGCCCGGCGCGGCGGCGCCACGCGTGTCTCCTCGCAAGCGGCCTCTCGGCGGCCAGAGCCAGCGGCCGCTCCCGCAGCCCGTCGTGCGGGGACGCGCGCTTCATCCCTCCTGCTGTAGGGGCCCGATGGCCTTCTGCCTCCAGCCCGAATAAAGCTGCACTAAAGGCCGTTTCCTCGCATCTTTCCCCCGTACTTCCGTGAACAGAGCTACTTTTCGAATATTTTTAAACATGACCCTAGATCTTCACTTCCCGAAATGAGCAGCTGGCGGCACATACTAACGCTACGCTGCCAGGTCGAGTCTCCGCAGGTAGGGAGCCACCCGTTCTCCCGTGTCCCCCCCAGCTGTTAAATAGTTCCTCTGATGTTCCCTCTGCACAATTCCAAATGCAGTTTGCAATGGGAGAACATCTGTATAAAGTTTTTACTTTAAAATCTTACCAGAAGGCCTAGATTTGAACTACAAATGTTGTTGGAATTAATTTTTTTTCTGTTTTTTGTTTGTTTTAAACCAAGGCTTCCTACATGTGTTAAGCAGGTTGTTGGAGCTTCCATTGCAAATGAGGTCAGACTTGAACAGCTTCTGTTCATAAAAGCCTTCAGGCTTTCTGCCCGCAAAGTGCTGAGTTTCTGTATTCCTGGTGGGAGAACTTACGGACCACAGATGGGAAGGTTTACTGAATAAATAACATAGAGTAGAAAGATCTTTGAATTTAGTGGCGGTGCTTTGGTTGTTTTATTTCCCCTGCGGTCTGGTGTGTCACAGCGGTTGCACGTAAGCAGGTCGGTACTTTTCACAGCTGTATAGAAGTAGGTCAGCGTTCTACTAAAGGTTTCCTTCAGTGAGCCCTCTAGACATCGGTGTCTTGAATTCTGGGTGTTACGGCATCCCGGGTGCCTACCCTTCTCCCTCCACCCCCTAAACCGGGTGGCTGCTTCATTCCTGCGCTGCTGCTGCTGGCTGAGACTTTGCTGCTGCTAAGCTTAGTTTTCCTGTGTGATCATGTAACTGTCCCTTTGAATACTCCCATTAGCTGATGGCTATGGTATCAAATTCAATCTTCTTGTGATCTTTTCAAAGGTGTACACCTGCTTTTGTCCCCCTCCTTTTTTACTCTCTTATCAAAGTCTGTGTTGTTTCTGGCCTGCCTGCCCTGCCTTTGTTTTCGGTGAGTCTGTTCTTTGCTGGCATCTTTAGATACGTCTTGGCTTCCTTTCACCCCTATTCTAGCACCGCTCAGGCCACTTCTAAAACACTCTTTTCATGGTGAATCAAGTGAACTTCAGTATGCGTTGCTCAAAAAAAAAGTCAGTTTCTGTTCTTTCTCTAAACCTTGCTTTCATGCCCACCCCTAATATTGCAAAGTCCATAAAACAGCGAACATCCCTAAGTGTCTGGAAAGGCTGGTACATAATGGCTCCTGCAGCTGATCACTATATACACGTAGATACTTGCCCATGCTGTCTAATAATAGATCTGTAAACCGCCAAACTATTTTCAGAAGAAGTTGGATTAAACGTGGTTGTAACTGCTCTACCTTTTGTTTTTAAAACTTTGTCTTGCTCTTCTTTCCATCAATAGACAGCAAAGTTTACAAGTGCTTTGGATATACCTGTGGCGTTTGTAGAAAAGAATGTGAAACTGCGGGGAAAATTACATCACATAACTGAGAAAGGCCTGGAAGTTGAACACATTCCCATTAGCATTCCTTTCATTACATCGATACAGAGAAAATGTAAGTAAAAGTACGTGAGGAGCAAGGGTAGGAGCGAAATGTTGTTTTTAATGTGTCTCACGGGGAGCAGGTAGGGGCACGCCTGAGAGGAAGGGTTAAGGTACAAATCTGGGTCTGCCTTTTGGCCTTTCCATACTTACAGGTGGGAAACTGGGGAATAAAAGACTGCGAGAAGACTTGTAAAAAGAGCTTGCCTATACAATATTTGTATGAGTTAGCATCATTATCGTGTTATGTTTATGGCAGCAACAGCTCGCAGGCAGGCAGGTCATTTGCTTGCATAGCTCATCTCCTTCCTGGCAAAAAGACTCTACAGGGATTACGCTTTAAGTGATGGCTGAAAATCCGACAGCTACCTGTGCAAACCCATCCTGAGGGACAGTTTTTCTGTGATTTTGCAGAAGTTGTGTGACTCACAGACTTGATGGACACTTGCTTTGCGAATACCTGCAGGGGCTGATGCTCTGTTTGCAAACACCTGCAGGCATTAATGCTTCTTGCCTATTGTTTCTGCCCCTTCAGATAAAATAAGTGACTGACAATGAAAGTGTTTTTTTCTATTTGTATGCAAATTAAAAGAACCTAGCTTAAACCACTTGTGCAATCTTGAATTAATTTTTTTACTGAAGTTGAGATGAGACCAAGTTCTTATTTGCGAGTAAGTAGTGCTTTGGGGAACTGACGTGGATTATTTTTCTTTTTTAAGTCCATAGGAATAAACTCATTCCCAACAGCTGAGGGTCGGCACAGAGCATGGCATTTCCTTTGACTGCTGCATTCCATGACAAAGTTCTGTCTCTCCCTCTCTAATCAGGGCAATCAAAAGGTCTTCTGCTGGTAAGACTTGCTGGAGTGGAGTTGGCTCCGGGCGGCACGGCCTGGTTACAGCAAGAGTTAAAACCCAGACAAGTTATATGGTTCCAGCTTCTGGGAAGGGAGGACTTGGCACTCGAGTGCCTTGTTTTAGTAAACAAGGTAAATATAGTGACAAAAATGGACTTTTATCTGCAGGCTTGAGTTTGGCTTTAGTCATGCAATTCAGTTATCTCAGTACATGTAGGGAATGTTATTATTTATAATTTATCTATCTTGATATGAATTTTAAGTGTTGTATTTGTAAATCTGATTTCAAGACTACTATTTTTGCAGACTGATTCATGGCACGAGTGTATTTCTGTGTCAGATAGTGTTAGGCTGTATCACATAGTTCTGATTACCCTGATGTTTAGTCACAGAATCCCAGAATGGTAGGGGTTGGAAGGGACCTCTGGAGATCACCTCATCCAACCCCCTGCTTGAGCAGGCACACCCAGAGCAGGGTCACAGGACCGCGTCCAGGCATTTGAATGTCTCCAGGGAAGGGACTCCACAACCTCTCTGGGCAGCCTGTGCCACTGCTCTGGCACCTGAACAGGAAAGAAGTTTTTCCTCATATTGAGGTGGAACTTCTCATGTTCCGACTTGTGCCCATTGGCCCTTGGCCTGTCATTGGGCACCACAGCAAAGACTCTGGTCCCATCCTCTTGATACCTGCCCTTCACATATTTATAAGTATTGATAAGATTCCCCCCTCAGTCTTCTCCAGGCTGAACAAACCCAGGTCTCTCAGCCTTTCCTCATAAGGGAGATGCTCCAGCCCCCTGACCATCTTGGTAGCTCTCTGCTGGACTTGCTTGAGCAGTCCATCAAATGTTCTCTCACAAATGTCTTGCATTAGTGTTATGTTTTAACAGCCAGCTGGATTCCTCTTAACTTTTAACTCTTTCTGCCTGAAGCAGATTTAGCCAGAAGTAAAGCTTCTATCTCAGAGGGAGCTCACACACACAAAAATCCCAACCCCAAACTGTTTTAAAGGTGAAGTGGATATCTTATTTATTGTGCCTTTTTATAGGGTCGATTTCTCAGCGTGTGCTTAAACGAAGAGATCTTGAGACAAGGGCTTGGCAGAACAGCGCGCATTGAAGGGCTACACCATGATTCCCGCCTGTACTGGAAACTTCACAAAAGACTGCTTCGAGCGGAGTTAAAGGCCTTGAAGAAAAACAAAGGAATATGGAAAGAAGAAAGCTACTCTGAAAGAATTAGAGATCGTATAAGCAACAATAAATTTGTACAGACATTGAAACAATTTGCAAGCTGGATAAGACGTTCTATTTACAGGTGAACAGGGGGACTTGTTTGGAGGAATGCCAGTTACCTACGCTATGTGCTTTGGGTAAAGTAGAGGTTTATGATAAAAAAAACAGTGCCATAATTTTGAGGGTCCCTGTCTCGAACAGAAAACCCGTGAAGTTACCTAATGCTGTAGTATAATCCACCAGTGGGATTGAACATCAGCAGTAGTATGCAGGTCACCAATTAAAATCTTCTGAAGCCAAACTTTTCCACAATAATGTCCTAAATTAGTTGTCCAGTTTTCCACCTGCTAAATACACACACAGCTGTGTTAGCTAACTAGTGAAAGCAGTCAACAGTCCAGTTTTTAGGAGGTGCAGAGTATTAGTTCACAGTGTTCGGCCGTAAATGCTTCTCTGTTACATGTCATTACTATACATTGCTTAGAAAACTCCATTTCAGACCTTCGCAAAGCTTGTGGTATGTGTTTACACACAAGCGTTTTGTTTGAATTCTATTCTTACACTTTTGTGTATAATTTGTGTTTTAAAAAACCTTTCATCTTGAGTAATACGTTGCATTGTTACCTGTATAAAAGGTAATTTGTTATGGCTGATCTTAAAAGCTGATAAGGTCATAACAACCAAAGTTCCTTGGAAAAAAAAAAAGTCACTTGGTATATCAGAGTATAAATTAATATGTCAGTAATCCATGTTTCTAGAAGACAGTGCTCATTTGAGGAGGAAAACTTATGCTATTTTTTCTGATGGCTCTATAAATATCTAAAATTGGATGAAAATAAGACTTTAACATGGAATTTGAAAAGGTGGACCATAGTGTGCGAAGAACTTAAATTCTCATTCTTGTTTTGGTTTTGAAATACTTGTTAAGTATATGAGAGTGTATTATTTATTTACAAAATATTATCAGAATAAAGATTGAATTTCTTGTGTTCATTGTTACATTTTATATACCAAGCACTTGACCTTAGTTTAACCTCTCACTGTCCCAATATTTATTTAAAGTTAAGTGTTTTACGGATTTTCTTTCTTTCTGTGTATTTTTTTACCAATCAAATACTAGGAGGAAGAGTGTGGTACAAAAAAATCTTAATAACTGAACACTGCTTGTCTGAAAATTAGTTGCTATGTCATAATTATCTCTGCTCATTTCAGGGTAAAATTGTTAATCCTGAGATCTTAAAAAAACACAGCCTTCCCTTGGGTAAGAGTAGATGTCAGTGCTGCTTTATTACTTTTGTTCCTGGGTCCTTTCAGGGGTGCGGCTGGTTTTTGCAAAGCAGTGAGCAGCAAGCCATGAAGTACCTGCAGCACAGTTATTTGGATACAAATGTGAGGAAGAGGAAAAGCAGCTCTGCGGGCAGAGGCAGAGCTTGATGGGAGCTGGAAACCAGGTACCTGTGTCTGCTTTAAAAAAAAAAAAAACACAACGAAAAAGGAAAAAACCATGAGGCATCTGTTTTTAAGTGTGATACAGTAAAGGACTGGGACAATCACTGCTGTGGTACTTCGACATAGAGTCATTAAGGTTGGAAAAGACCTCTAGGATCATCAAGTCCAACCATAGAACATAAAAGTCATGCAGATGGTTAGGGATTTGGGACCAGCTGTTGCATCCTCCAAAGCAAAACTCAAAGTTGACTTTTAACCCCAAACTACAAATTTGGTCTCAGCAATAATCCACGTCTCATGGGTGGTTATAGGTGTTCCTGTTTCTACATTTGGTAGAAGGAGCTTTTCCAAACTGACTGTAATTGTACAGTTATAATGGGGTTTTGCTGTAATAATTAAATATAACTCTACCTGGACTTTGCCCTTCTGTTATGTAAATGAGCCCTAGTAGGATTTATCACAAAAATCCACTGTAGAGGTGAGAGAAAAATCTCAGGAAACCGCATGCTATGTTTCTAGCAAGCAGAGGTGAGGTGTGGGTGAATATGAACCAAGTTTGTTCCCCCCAAGTCTTGGCTTCAGCCCTTTTTGCCCTTGATGGAGTTCAGAAAAGCCCTAGAGATTTTTCTAAATTACAGCAAATTGTTGTATCCTTTGGATTAGATTGTGGCTTGTGAAGGATTTTTAAAAGATGGAAATACAGCTGCTTTATCGCTTGTTTATCCACCTCTTAGTTTTAACTATGTTTTTGAAGTTTCCCTCCCTGTATTTGTGGCCATGAGGTAGTCTAACAAATAATTTCAGAAGGAACTATAGAAAGTGATACCTAAAATCTTTGGATTCAGGCCTCTGATCTCTTTTCAGGTTTGTTGCACATGACAAGAAGTTTCGGTGATGTGCTCTTACTATCGTTCTTGGTCACAACACAAACCCAGGGAGGGAGTTTCATGTACAGGATCAGTGCTGTGATGGACAGCACTAGTCTCACAGAGAGTAACCAAGTGGTGTGGGATTTGAGATTGCCCTGACAACTGACTTCATGAGAGTTAACTCCTGTAATTGTTTGTTAATGCGGTTTTCCTTATCGTCCAGGGCTTATCTGTTTTTAAAACAACACCACCCCCTCCCACCTCAAAAAAGCACAACTCAGTTCAAAGCTATGCTTTCCATCTGTGCAAGGCTTGAGAGGTTGCAGATCTTGTCTCCGTGGGAGGCCAGTCTATTGAAAAACTGGTAACAGGAATAGAAACAAATAGCTCTGCAGAACCAAGTTGAAGAACTGACTGGGAGGTCAGGGGCAGAAAAAGCACTTTTCTCCGTCATGTAAAAACACTCCACGCAGCCTCTGAGAAGCACTATCCCACTCATTTGCGTGCCCACAGCAGCAAGGCACGCAAGAGTATTTCCAAGCAGAGGATGCAGACCTTGTCTGATTAGGAAAAAGGACAAGAATTAAACTGTTTAGCTCTTGTACCTTCACCCGGCAACTCTGAATATGCTGCAAGTAAGTCATCTTAAAAATACCCTAGGGAGCAAGAGACCTCCAAATGGCCAGCTAAGAAAAATATTGTCAGTGTTGCACAGGCTTTTTATTGCTGGTGCAGCATGTAAGGCAAATGGTTGTCATAAACACTACTAGCCTTCCTCTGAGCCCACCCGAAAGTGGTGGGCATGGTGCTGTTAGCATGCTTTCCTGACAGGCAAACAAAGAAGCTTGGCCCCACACATGGAGCGAGGCGTCGCTGCCGCAGAGCGATGGGCGCCTGGGGCGGGTTCTCCTGCCAAGGCCCCTAGGATGGGAGGGATGGCAGTCGCCTTCCTCAGGTTATGTCTCTTGTCCATTGCATTATCCCCGCTCTTTTCCCTGTCTGTCAGAGCTCACACCTGCTGGTTCCCTATGAAACACTCCTCAGTCACCCACAGAACTATCAGATATAAGAAGTTATAGTTTCAAAAGCAAATTTTTAGATTTAACCTGCTCCAGCAGAGAGGCACATTCACTCACACCAGGACTTTCGCTAGCCGCTGGTACACCGTATGTCAGGGAAACCAGAGCTGTGCAAGTACCGGTTATCGCTTCCCTGCCGTTAGGTTCCGTTAGCCAACGCAGGTGAGCGGCCCTTTGAGGTCATCGTAGCTTTTTATAGGAAAAAGCCCAAGAAGTCAGTCAAACCCGATGATTTCCCTCCCCCGGGGGATCCCGGCCTTGTCGGGGGTAGGTCCCAGGACGCTCCCTCCGGCTCCCGGGGGCGGCGGGTCCCTCCCCGGGGCTATGAGGAAGGACGCTCCCGCCCCGCCCCGCCCCGCAGCAGGTGCGGCCGTTGTGCCGGTTGTGGCCGTTGCCGCCGTCCCGCGCGTCTCCATGGCACCCGCCGCCGGCGGGGCGAAGGTGAGCCTGAGGGGCCGCCCCGAGGGGCCGCTTCACGCCCTCAGTCCTTCCCCACCGGGCCGCCTCAGCGGGGTCCGCTTCCCCGGCTCGGCGAACTCCGTGAGTCCCGCCGTGAGGAGCGGCCGCTGTGGGGAGGCTCCACCGGGGCGCTCAGGGAAAGGGTCCCTCGCCCCGCGGCAGCCGCGAGGCGAGGCGGTGCTGAGGGGGAGCGCTGAGGGGCGGCGCGGCGCCCCACCGCCTCGCAGCGGACACACAATGGAGCAGGTTGAATGGGAGCGGGCGCGGGGCCGCCGCAACACCGGGGCTGGATCGCCGGCCTCAGCCGCCGCCGCCGCTCCGCTGGCGGGCGGGAGCGCGCCCCGCTCCGGGCATGGCGCCGCTCCGGGTTTCCCCTGCGCTCCGCGCCGGAGGGCGGGCCGCGCCGGGGCGGGGCGGGCGGCAGCGCCGTGCGTTTGAACGGGAGAGCAGGTTGCGGCGGTGGGGTAGGGGATTGAGCGGAGCCCGGTGTTCTGCGGTGAGTGAGGGAGTGCGGGCGGGTGGGCCTTGGGAGGGATGCCCCGAGCTCCCGGCCCCTGAGGCGAGGGCGGGCGGCGGCCCCGGCGGGGGCTCCCTGCGGCGGGGCTGGGGGCGGACGGCGGCGGGCGCGGACCTGTCCCCGGGCGGACTGCCCGCTCCTTGGAAGCCTTTGCTGGGCTTTCGTTTTGGGAGTTCATGCCGGGTTTTCCCGGTGTTTACAGCAGAAAGTTTACAAGGTGTAACTTTTTTTTTTTTCCCCAATAAAGTGTTGCTCTGGCCGGTGAGACGCGGTGTATCTCACGCGGCGCTGTTATACTCACTTCGTAAAGAAACCGCGACCTTTCCTTCCCCTGGAGCTGCAGAGGCGCGGCGGGCCCGACCCGGGGCATCCTCGGACGCTTCGCGGGGTCCCCGAGGGAAGAGCCAGCACCCGCCGTGCTGCTGGTACCAGGGGCTTTCCCTTGGTGCTCCGAGGGGTGTCTGATGTCGGCCCGAGTCACAAGGGGCTGCTCCAGCGGTTGCGTTGGCCGTATTTGTTCTGTTTGTTAAATAATGAATCATCCCGGATAAACTTCCAGTCGTCTTTTGGGCTCTTTGCCCCTTCTCTTGGGGGTAAGAACTACTTTTGTCATGTGGTGTGGGAGGTTCTGCTTTAAGGTTGTGTCAGAACAGTTGGAGAACCCGGCTTGGTGATGAGCTAAAATCAGAGAAAGCTGCAACCGTTTGGTATGCCTTAGACTTAGGCTAGACAGTGTTAAATGAGGCTTAACGAAAAGTCCTGACTCTGCTGAGAGGAGTGGAGGATGTTGCCCAAAGAGTGTTGCGGGGTGCAATGCTTCTGGGGCGTGCTTTGTTCTGACCCTGTGCTGAAATAGGTGGGAGTTGAGAAGAGTCAAGCCTCCTGCTGGATTGAGTCCTTTCTAAAAATAATTTCTTTGATGCCTGACAATCTACTCCATAAACCATTTTTCAAGGAAAAAAAATAAAGTACAAAGAGCTGGGAATTCTACTCCATGCATGTTTTGTTGTAATTAAGCAACTGTATAATTCTGGGAACTTCAACTAGCTGACCGAGAAGTGTTTTTAGAAGAAGTGTTATAAAGTTTCAGGGAGAAAGATATAAGCTTTATCTGATGAACTAGTCATAGGCTTTTTGTTTAAAGTGTGCTTTAACTCCTGAGTTATCAAGCACAATGTTTGCCCTCTTTCAGTGGACTTTCCTGATTTACTTGCCCTTGGGTCTTCTGGCCCGTGTGTTGCAAAACTTAGAGGAGGCAAAAGAAAACTTTGGGTGTCTGTTCTGCAGGTATTCTTTCAGAGCATAACATTACTGAAAAGACAGACGGGATTCAATCCTGCAACAGGACACCTAAGTTAAAGATAATGTGGTATATGGAAAGAAAATGCAGACTTTTTGGGAGTTGAGAGATAGCAGAGTGCATGCACGCTGTTAAAAATCTTCCTGTTTCTTTAAATGTTAGCTCCCTGGCATAAGTTTGATAATACTTTTTTTTTAACTTTGGATGCTTTTTCTAGGTTTAAAAATGGTAGTAAGCTGTTACAGAAAAAAAGTTAAGTGTTTGTCAATTGAAGATGCATGATTTGTGAAAAATGATCTGACCGGTTGCAGATGCTTTCTGGTTTTATGCTACCTATTGTCCATAAAAATGGGGATCAGCTGGTGGTTTTGGATCAAGTGGTGCACAACTCATTATTTTAACAATACTGGCTCAGCTTGTGAGGTTGCCTAGGGAATTGATTTAATGCTTCTGTCCTTTCACCCTTTGAGGCGGGTGTCCCACAATGACTTTGATCAAAATCACTAGTATTTGTAATGGAGAATAAAATTTTTGCTCCATAAAAAGCAAAGGAGGGGCCACTCGCTATTAACAGATCCCAGTCTTGCATGAGTTGACCTGTAATCTAAAACATTATCAAGAAATACCCGTGGCAGTAAAACAGTTTTATGAGCATTTCATGAGAATGAAAATTAGTCCTTTGTTCAGAATTTAGCTTCCCTTTATTTCTGGGGAAGGCTTTAACACTGAAGCTGTGTGTTTCTGTTGGCTCTACAAAGTAATCTTTCTATAAATAGAATGGTTTTCCTTAATGAAATCTGAATAAGCATTTCTTTTTTTAAGGTGTCACCCAAGACTCAATTTTGATTGATAACCTAGGGTCACAGCTACATATGGTGGTGTGGTGGGTTTTTTTGTGTTTTGATTTCTTATTTGTTTGCTTTCGGTTTTTTAATAAGTTTAAAGAAGTCTGAATGTTTAAAAGATCGCAAACACTCTGCATTTGGAAAGCAGAGGTCTGTTTCCAGGTCTGTTAGAGACCTTCTTTATTATCTTCAATAAGACAGTTTTTTTTCTGCCTGTGTCTTCTGACGAGGTAAGACTGCCAGGTGTAATTGCCTTGTAGGGTCTTACAGAAACTTTTATTTAGTGCTTCAAATTTACTCGAATGTGTTGAAATGAAACACAGTTATTAGGGCGTTTTTCTCTTGGCATAGTAGGATGCAGAGTATGTTCTGAGCAATCATCATGGCTGTTGCACTGGAAGGGTATTAAAACCACTAACCAGCAAAGCGTGGTTCCCCCGGGCAGTGGAGCAGGCCTGAGCAAAGCACCAGAGATTAATTGGTTTGAACCGCTGGGTCTGGACTGTGCTAGGGATAAATCCATCTTTGCTTCCACTGGAGTACTGCTGAGGTTGGCCAACCTTAGTGCAGACTGATCTAATTGCCAGGAGGAGGGTGTGTGTACTTTTTTGTTCCCTTTCTTTTTCTTTCTTGTTTATTTTAGAAAACTGGAATTGTTTTCTGTAACAACGGTGACTTCCTTGTTCCAGCCTCCTTGGCCACTGAGGGCATTTTCATTAGAGATCTGAGCTTGCCCTCTGTGTTCCTGACTCACAAAGCCTTTTGCTGGTGGTCTGGCATTAGAGGAACACTATCTAGTTGTACTTGAGTAGCTGTGAGTGACACGAGCGTGCATTTGAGAGATGGAAAGGCAGGTTGGGAGATTGAGAAGGTGAGGAAATATCCACTACTGTGGATAGGCAGTTACTAAGGCTTCCACAAAAGGAATGGAAGGGAGAGGTAGGCAGAGCTGCTGACAGCAGTTTGAAAGCAGATGCCTGTTGCAGTGCTAGAGAAAGCTAGTGACATGATGCTGGGGATGCAACATGTGCCCCTTCAGAGCTTCCTGTCCACTGGTGAACAATGCAAAATTGCTTCAAGGGTGTTTGGGTGTGTGCATTAAAGCAGTGTATCACTCTCAGCAAGAGATGTCCACATGAATCTCTTCAACTTGAAATAACTCAAGGTTACTTGCAAAAAATGTCAAGTAGAGGCAAACTGTTGTTGTGAAAAGCAGTCCATGCTCCATTACTGACTTGATTTATTGGAACTGACACAAAGCTCGCATACCCATGCCCAATGAGCATGACCAAGCGTGTTACTGAGGTGAAGTACAGGATGATGTGTTGACTGTAATTGCATGGGCCTAAAATGGGCATTGCTGAGCCTCATATCAATGTATTCTTTGCTTGGTCTTAGTTCCAGCTGCAGGTGATTGACACGTTGGTTGGCAGCACATTTGGTAGTGTGTCCCCACATGAAAAAATGGAAGAACGTTGGCAATCACCAACTGTATCAACTGCTGCCATACACAAAGGGTCTTGTATGAAATGCCTGCTCTTTGTAGGACTGCATGTCAATCAACTGGTTGCCAAATATGATACAAGATGCAGATCATCTATACACATGGCTGGCTGTGTTGGCACAAGTCCTTTCCAGGGATCTTATTTTTATCTTCGTATCTTACCACATTGTTTGAATTATTCTATGTTTCAGCTGAGCAGCATCCAGGGTTTCCCAGGCTATAGCAATAGCTGTAAGTTCAGCAACAGCTCTTTCAGCTACTGAAATGGCAGTGTTCCCCTTTTCAAGAAATAGTCTCATATATTAAGTGTGTCTGAAAATGACTTGTCCAAATTATTAAATATTTACACCTAGTGAGAGATGGATACTGTCAGGTGTACTGCGTACTACCTGCTTTTTACTGGGTATGTTCCTGCTGATCTGTTGAGGAAGAAAAGGTCCTTCTTAAAGCTATGAAATGATCTGTGTGAAAAGAAACATTTGTTTCAATTTCTAGAAACAGAATTATTTTCTAAAATGATAGGTAAGAAGAAAGTAAGCTTACACTTCATTATCATGACTTCATGTCTTAAAGCATCATTTTGCTGTTGGGAAAAGGTCTTCAGGTATTTTCAGAAGCACTTAAAGATGTTGTTAACAACTGTTCAGTAAATTTCTTTCTGTGTTGAATCTCTGTGGGAAAATCTATTTCCTTCACCTGCCTTTTATGTTTCACACTCCAGGCAGAGGTGCATGTGGTGAAGCGGTGCTAACCACAGCTTCAGCTCAAAGCAGTGCTGGATGTGTTCTTGGGAGACAGTCAGTCTCCTTTTGCTGGCATGTTTAATAGTTCGCCCTAGTCAGCATCAGCACTGACAGACTGAGTGGTGTGAAGAGGAGTTTCTTTTCTTGATCACATGCAGTAGTGTTGTAATAGCATTGAAGCCCATGAAAATTTATCATCTCCAGCATGGGAGGTAAAAGTTGTCCTAATTTTTACCTGGAGAATTGAGGCATGCATTAGGAATCTCTGGGCGTTCACTAACTGCCTTTGAGGTGAATCAATTCCCCTGACTTTGGGACTGATACTGGGGTGGAGGGCTCTTGGGGCTGATGGTTCTGGGCTTGCTATACATTCCTCTGCCTACTTTGAAGGGAGTGGTGGTGTTTATAGGAGAAATTGGAGAAAATATAAAAGAATCTCAAAAAGTATAATAGAATCTGAAGATGTGTTATTGATGATGCATAAAAAAAGAGAATGCATTGCCAATATGGTGAAGTGAGTCTTCTCTCTGTAGATTAAAACTTCCAGTGCAGAAAGACTCTTGCATTCAACATCTACAGTTTGAAAACCTTTGTGCAGTAAAACCAAAAAATGATTTGGGTGAGTGACTTGGTGTACGGTGCGTTGGCAAAAGCAGCAGAAAAGAGTGCAGAGTACTAGAAAGCTGTGTCATTCATGTACACTTATTCATATTTATCAGTTCCATGTCTGGTGGGATGACTGTTACACTGAACACGGGGTATGCAAGGCAGGTGTCTTCTGAAGCGGTGCCTGCTGGGTGACAGAGGCAGCAGCATGCTGCCCTCCTGGAAATAGTTCCTGAAATAGGGGAAAAACAAATTCCATTTAGGCTTCTTGAGGAATGGGGAGCAAATGCTAATTCCCTTTCAGGGTCTGTTGCCATGGGGAGTCGGTTCAAATCCTTTCTAATGCCTTCCTCAGCAGCAAGTTGTGCTGACACATGCTTTTCATGACTTCCCAGAAAGAGAAATTACTTGAGACAAAAGCTCCATCAAAATTAGCAGCCACAGGAAGATTAACATTTGCTGTTTGTTAGCTGTGGGTAGGACAGTTGAGAGAGTTGTCCATTATACAGGCTATCATAGCTTCACTGGCCTCCTGCCTGCATTGGGTGGGCTACACGGGGGGAGGAATGGGTGCTGGGTAACCTGTTGGCCAGGCACCATGTATGGTGCCATGCAGTGAAGTCTACCTGCTCCTCTCCTGGAAAATGAAAGGGTATTTTATGGAGCAAATTGCGGGCATCAGTCCTCTAGCGTGATCCAGATTGGATGCGATTAGGGTTGGGCTGAACCTCAGAGAATTTTAGTTCCATTAGGAGGGAGATGTGCAGCCGCTGCTGCCTGCATTCTGTGAAGCTGGATACAGCTTCCTGAGTGTCCCTGGCAGAGCGTTGGTACTGGGACAAGGATCTGAACTAGCAGGGGACATTGAAGAGAGCTGTGGTCTGATGTGGCAGTAGCAATGTCAGTGATGATAATGCTATTTCTGCCTTGCTGAGGTAGATTGTTCATTTTACAGCAACCAACAAATATTTAGAAGCAGCTTCCTCAAACACTTAAGCATATTGACATCAGTCTGTCTTCATCTGGTGAACAATGTATGACTAAGATCAGTGTTTAATGCTCTAATGGGGGAATAGCCAAAATACCGGGTTAAAAAAAATAAAATCTGCATATTCAGGAAATCTCATCTGTCTAAAGAATGTATAAGTGCAACATCTGTATCCCAAATCCAAACTGTCTTGTGACCTTTTCCCTTTGAATAGTGAACTCTGACTTCTAAGAGTTTCCAGTTGCTCCCAGTGAAATCCACAGGAAATGTTTCTTTGCTACCGTGCTGGCTTGCACGCTCTGAGACCTTTACTGCCAGCGTTGTCCCAACACAGCTGTTCCTGTGGCCGTATGGCACATTGGATGAGGGAACTGAACTGGCAAAAAAATAAACCGAACAATAATCTCTTATTTTATTCCTCTAGACCAATGCCTAGAAAAATAAGAAAAGGTTCAGGTACTGGATGTTTTTCTCTTCTATTACCAAGTATTATCAAAAACCTTTTTTTTCATGCTGGTGATATTTATTACCTTGCCTTTGGAAAGGGAGTGTAACTTTGCAGGTACTTTTTAAGCTTTTTGTTTATACAAGAAGATACTTTAAATTTTGGAAAGTATCCATACATTTATGAAATAGGTTGCACCACAAGTAGGTGAAACTTTGTTTTTTAAGTTAGAAGAATGACACCAATTTGTGGGCAAAACTGTCTTTTGTATCAGCAGTGTGGATCTTTCATCCAATGCAGCTAACATGCCTTGCCTATTCTGCGTGGCTCCTATAGTAACATTTATGCAAGTTATTTTGAGTGAATGTAGATATTTGGTGCTGATTAAAGTAGAGATTTGCACAGATGAGGTTTGGAACCCTTAAGGCCTGGGTTTGTATGACAGTTAAATCTAAATCTGCATGAATTCAGACCAGCTTAAATGCTTAGCCATATTTGGGTGACTGCTAGTGGCTTAGTGAAATAAGAAGCCCAAGAGTGCAGATGGGTGGATGCCCCATGAAATATTGTCATATTAGGATTTTATAATCTCTTCAGATTCAGTTTCAGGTCTAACTAGGGCTGAGCTTTTAATCTGATGGCTACTTTGTTTTGTGGATACTGTTTAAAAAAAAATAGCCTGTGTTGTGCAGCAGCTGGTCTCTGAAACTTGAAGGTTGTTCTACCAGAGGATTTGCTGATACTTTCTTCAGAAAGTAAAAACATGAACTGCAGCTATTTTTCTAATGTTTAAAGCCTGGAAATAAGTTCCTGTTGATGGCTACTGATAAACAGCGTATTTTAACATGCTTCAGGGAAAGAAAGTTGGTGAGAGCATAAATTTCCTGGTTGCATGTTGTGGTATAAACAGAATTGCAAATTACTTTGCTCCCTCTCTTCAGTATCTGTTATTTCATAATATTAGTATAACAAAGGGCTGAGCCCTTGGACTACTGAGAGCGTGTTCTAGGATAAAGTGTCTTCTCTGATTTCCACTGCAATGTGTTTGCCAAGCTGCTGAGTGCTGATGGCACCTTCAGAAATGATGTAGAGCTTGATCTGGAACATATCTTTATAGGAATAAGAGATTGTACAGAAAGACCTGTGATCCCGCCTGGGCAGCCCTCATTCTGTTCCTGAGGTGTGCAAGTAAATCTTTTGCTTACCTTCAAACTTAAGGGAAATCAGTTAACCTATATCTGTTCTAATAATATATGTAGGTCTGTTGTGAAGCAAGATTGCTTAGCTTTTGAATACTCCCTTGGAATTCTCCAAGGAGAGTTCAAAGTCGTATTTGTACTGTAATTTGCTGTTTATTTTTTTCTGTTTGCAATAACTGGATGCACGTGATGACAGTCAGCAGAGATTCTGGGTGCCCTCGCTACAATCAGCTGCCAGATTAAAGACCAGTGTTTCTCTCTGGGCAGTATATTCCTGCTACTTAGTGTGAGCCAGATGGTCTTTCCACCCTTCTGTACAGATATCTCTAATGCTTATAAGAGTGCTCTCTGGCCGTATTTGGAGCTAATACAGTATTATTTCCAATCACAAGCTAAGTGAGTCCTTTCCTTGACTCTGTATTGCTCTTCCCCTTTCTAACATTTATTTTTCTTATTTTTCCCTTATTATACTTTTCCTCTGTTACTTGTCCAGTATGTCTGAACTATTTTTCACTGTAAAATCTATCATCAAGAGGTACCTGAAATAGGTGCAAGCTTCCAAAATCTAGAGCCCTCTGAATATTCAGTGTTTTCTGGACTTTCTTTTCCACTGAAAGCAGGATTGCCAGGCACATGTGCTTTTTTTAAGTTTGGTAGAACATTTTACAAAATATTTGTTTCTACCGTACACCATTTTGTCCTAAGGAAAGGAATACATTTTTTTATAAATCATACTTTCCAAAGGTGTTCACTGGGTAGATAGCAAGCTCTGAAACTGGGGCTGTGGTTTTGTCAGAGGGAAGTGCTGGTGAACTGCAGCATCTGTCCTGTTAGTAGGAACCATTCATACTATCTGATTGACTTAATAATGTTATCTGTTGAAGTGCTTCAGAAACAAGTAAGGGAGAGGGCAGCTGAGAAAAGGTGAGATTAACAATCTCTCCACCCTGTTACTCCTCACTTAACTACCAATTAGTCTGAGCCTTCTGGAGAGCTGTGCACTGGAAACAAATCGAGTTACTGTCTGGTGCTAAATGGATGTGTGCTTAATACCCTCTTCACATTCAGGACCTGCACAGTATCCAGTTTAATATTGCAGATAAATATTTAGATTATGCTGCTACTTTCTCAAATAGTTTACTGCTAACCATAACAATCAGCCTGAGCTGAGAACATGTTTCACTCAAGTGTTGCTCACCCTCCAGCTGCTGGTGTAGTGCACTGTGAATCCCTGGAATGAATGTCCTACTTCTCTGCGCAACTCACTAAGGCATGAGATTTTTCTGTGCAAGAGAGAAAACTGCAGAATATTGAGACTAGTGGGTGTCAGGTGTTTATGTTCTCGGTGTTAAGCCTCTTGTAATAAGAAGCATCTATCACAACCTAGGCAGAGCATATGCATCCCCTGATAAGTTCAGAGATGTCTTATAAATTAATCTCTACAACTTTCATAATAAAGTAATTTCATAAAGCATGCGTGTAACAAAACTTTCCTTGTGAGTTCAACCACTAACTTGAGGACAAAAAAAATCATATTTGTTCATCTCGTCCATCAGTATCTACACAGACATGTACATGCATGCATGCGCACAAGTTAAACATATTACACATATTTTTTTGTATCAAATTTCTTTGAGAAAAATCAGTTTACTTCCATTAATAACTCTTGTGAAGTACAGTTCAGTAGAACGATTCATAGCTCTTGTTCTCCCCTTTGGAAGGACTTCTTCTGTGGACTACTACTCAAAGTACTAAAATAATGCAGCTGACACTTGTTTAATGGAAATTAATGAGCTAAAAGAGAAGATACAGTTCCTTCAAGATCAGTATTTCTGCAGACCATGTAATGGAATCCCTGGCTCAATTTACATGTTAATACACTTTATCCAGATACAAAGTAGTTGGATTCTTGACACACTGGAGTAGTATCTCTTTGCTCAGGTAGTGAAGCATGGATTGCTTTACCTCTCCGAATGAATGTGCCAGGCTGAACCTACAGGAATTTTGCTTGTCATGAAAGAGTGATACCCCTAAGTTGAGAAACTTGCAGAGTGGATAAGTTAGGAGCGTTTTCAACTCTTTCTGCCTTGGCTGCGTTATCAAGTAACTGCACAAACTAGTTTTGAACTCAGATTTGCATCTGTTCAGGATTTTGGTTGCTTTTTGCCAAAATAGCTTTGGTGGCACTGTCCTTTCCTATTAAAACATAATTATATGTTTAGTGGCACTTTTTACTCACATAGCTTAACCTACATGGATAAAATATGTTATACAGGTATAGCCTACATAACATTCTGGTCTATGACATAAACAAGATGTTATTTTTCTACTATGTCATCATTGTTGAAATGGTGCAAATTTCTGTACAGTTAAGTTCCTAAGCACACGTTCATTTGAAATGACGGTATTTGGCCCAAAGTGTGTGGTTGGTTTGTTTTTTAATTTGCCTTTTTTTTTTTTTTGGTACAATACAGTAAGGCATGATCCTGGCTGGGCTGTCCCTGAGCTCTGTAACAGAGAAAGCAAATAACTTTGAGGACCATCCAAATAACTGCTGGTGTTTCTTAGGAAGGTTTTCTTACAGGATGTTTGTGTCAGCTGATGCAGCCACTTTGGGATTCTGCCTTCATCCCTGACATGCCAGGGAGAACCTTTGTTCTAAGGGGCCACCGTGGTGGTGTGGAAGAACCCTTTGTGTAGGAACAAAGGAGTATTGTATTGGCATGAACCATGAAAGGGTGGGGAGGGGACTGAAGGGTTTCTTTCAGATGCACTGCATATATGTATATATCTCAATAGCAACATTTTCCCCATAAATTTTGCTGCCCTGCTGTGACATGAGTTCTGTGTGGGAGCTGAGCAGGAGATACGATCTCTCTTTATTTTGTGTAAATTCTTAGTGATGAATATTTGATACGATTTTCTTAATTAAAACATGGTGCCACTTGTATTTTTTTATAGCCTAAAGCAAAAAGCCTGGCAGTAGGCTGGACCATGATGTGAGAATTATTCCTACACATTTGAAGTAACTAACAGCTTGTGCTTTACTAATTAATGCTAGAAGAGTGGCCCCAGTTATGGCAAGCTATAACGAAAGCTTATGGCTGGCAAGGGCAAAAGTCCAAGAAATGTAGAAGATGAAGTCTGGCAGAGGTAACGGGTATTACTGCTCAGCGTTCCAAATTTTAGTGAAATATGCCTTTATTGTAAACAATACATGGACCATACTCAAAGCATGCTTTGTAATGGAGACTGTGATAGTTTTAAGATAGAGCAAAACAGAAACAGGCATTCTTGGCTCACACCTGCAGTGGATCATTCAGACTCTCTCTCCTCCCCACAGAGGCAATAATGGGGAGGCAAATCCCACATCTGCAACTGAACAGCCTCCTCACAAACCTGCAGCAGAAACATCATAGATTAGTATTTGCCTATCAGTCTGTAATACTTGCACTGATCAATGGTGTTAGTAAACATAAGCATCACTTGACACTTTTTCACCAAGCTATGATCTTCAGCCCCACACCAGCTGCTTCTTCTGGGGAAGAAAACCTTGCCACCTTCCAGACTGGAGCAGCCCTGGCTGGGGTGTCCATGAGAGCCCATCTGAGCCAACAGCTTGCTGGCAGGAGACAGGGAAGCCTACTCCCCTCTCCCTTGCCTCCAGCTTGCAAGATACTGGTACCCCTTCACAGTGCCAATGCTGTTGATTCAATATTGTTCTCTGAGCTCATTCAGCTTGCTAGCCCTCAAGGAACAGCCTGCTTTTTTTCCTGGGTTTGAGACTTGAATCAATTGAGAGGTACCTGGTGACTGACAGAAGTGGCAGGGATGGTGGTGAGGGGGAGGAGGTCTGTTCAGCCACTGCAGGGGACCGCAATAAAGATGAGACTGGGATTCTTTCCAGGTGGACCAGAAATGGCAGATATTTCTGAGCTCTTTGTGATCAGATACTTCACCTTCACCCCTGCAGGAGATAGCATTCGTCTCACCAGAGCATGGGGAAGGGGAAAAGTTCTTCAGGTTCTCCTTTTCCTTTATAGTTGAGTACAGTTGTTGGGGCCCAGGAAATGTTTGTAGCTAAATTGGTCATTAAGGATAATAAGAGACCTTTTGGCTATGATTTAAGGTTTCTTGTTTTCCTCTGTTTTTTTGAAATCGCTTGAGCAAAATAGATCTGTGTTCCTCAGCAGAGCTGCAGTCTGGGCTCTTACTGCATGCTGTGGTATTTCATCTGGCGGGATTTGTTACTGGCCCGCCCCCCCCCTCCCCCCGGAAGTAGTTTTATGAGGAGGCTTGAACAACAGTGTCCTTACATCCTGCTAGTGGTTTGCTTAAAGACAGTTGGTGGTGTTTGTGCCAAGTGTGGGTGAGAAAGCAGCTGGGTTGACCAGGGTGAAGGTGGGAGTGAGATAAAATGGGCGACCAAAGTAAGCTTGTAACGGGAAGGGGTATCTGGATTGCTGAAATGCAAGTCTTGATAAAATAGCAAAGGGAGAAGGAGGATCCAGTGAAAGGATTTGGTGTCAGAACAGGAGATCAAGGAGTTCACGGGTGTTTTGTTTCTTGTTTTTTTTCCAGCAGCAAATATCAAAGAAATATGAAATGCTGATTTGTTTGGCTGTAACCGTGCATACTAAGTCCTGCTGGGTAGGAAGGATTTTTGTACAGACCAACTTGCAAAACAGAAGGCTGAAATTCTTTGAATGGAAGTTCAATGAAATGACTCAAACAAAACCAGCCTTGTTTTGAGTTATAACCACCAGCTTATTGATGAGTTAACTTCTACTGTTTAGGTCTCTGAAAATAATTGTTCCAATTATTCCCATTGTCCCAGACTGGGGCAGTAGAACAGCGGAGTGGCTATGATGGAAACGCTCCCAGGGCTGAAGGGAGTTGTTTCTCACCTCATTGTCACTGATTGGCTTCAGCCCCCTGCTTTCCCCTCACTTGGCTGGCCTTTGTTTTGTGCTGGCTTGCTGCACATTTCTATTTTAACCGGTTTATAAATATTATTGGCTGGATCCAAGAAAAATTGGCAGTCAGGGGCTTGGCCTAGCAGAGCTCTGGGGCCTGTGTCCAAAAAGACGGCTCTCCACTCCCAGCACTTATTGGTGATAGCATCTGTGGCAAATTACCCGTGAATACTTTGATGGGTTTGTCTCTGATGCTGCTGGCGTTAGAGGTGAAACTCTTTCCTGTGACTGTGCTGGGAGCCACAGCCCTGGCAGGCGAGCAGGGAAGGTGGGGCCCAGCACAGACCTGCGCAGGGAAGGGTTGCTGCCTGGCTGCTGTGTTCTCCTGGGAAGTTCTCTGCAGTATGCCTCTGAAAATAGTGCAGTGGTTCAGAGGTGAATCCCCGTCTTCCTCCAAAGCAGCAATGTGCGCTTCTGCCTGCTGATAAAGATGCTTGGTTCAGGCAGCCATCAAAGCTCCTAGGTGCTCTGGGGTGTCCTCAGCTGGTGGCATTTCCCAGGAAGGGTATGGCTCCCACCTGTTCTGTTTGGTCCTCTTGGTGATAGCTATGTAATGGGGGTGTAATGGAGGCAGGGGAAGTGGGAAAAGATGGTAAAGCTGATTGACAATTTATCCTATGCTTCAGCACAGGTAACACTGATGCTCTGAGTTGAGAGCATCTCTTCCCTGTGCAAAGCTGGGATCCCTTGGGGCTGGAGGACACAAATTTTGCATGGCTGACATAACTGCGCCACCTCAAAGGTGCTGCTCAAACTGCCTGTTCCCAGGAGAGTTCATCCTTAGCTCCCATGGGTGAATGTCTGCCAAGAGCAGGGGTGTGCTTGTGCAGGGGGGGTGCTGAGTGTCTCTGCACCCACATAATGCTACTCTGTGGTCTCAAAATCGTGAGGTAGTTACCTTTGGACTTTTTTTGTAACCTTCACTGGGGAGAATTTATAGTTTTGTGGTGTTGTCTGATGTGTCTGTTGTTTGTTAAATATGGAACAACATCATTAAATGGATTACATTGATCGTCTCTCCATGGCCCCTCAACAGCCTGGAGGGGCTGTGGAGATCGACTGTAACAACAGGTGCCCATCACGGGTGCAGTGACTGCCGGGTAGGGTGGACTCGCCTCTGCAGCCTTAAACTGGCTAGTTGTAAGCATCGCTGGCAGTCCGGCTCTAGCTCCATCCAAGTGATCCACCTGCAGCCTTTGCCTGTATATCCTTGGAGATGGGCATGTTTGGAGAGTGAAGGACTGTATTTGTTGTAATGCTTTGCATGAAGCTAATGAACTAGTTTGCTTAAAGGGCACAGATGAATACTCTTACAGTGCTTGTAGTAGTTGTGCATTTCTTGTGAACTGACGCATAATTATCCCTATCCTGTTTCACTGTGTAGGGTCACTGCCTTTGATGGTGAGCGGAAAGTCATCTTACAATGAGTTACTGGAGTCTGGATAAGAAAAGCTGTCTGCAGTACTGCAGGCACTTCTTGGTGGACAACGGTGTGTTTCATGGTAAGTTACAAGTTATATTTTTGCTTTCTTGTGTTTCCTACTGTCAACTGCAACCGAAATCCCTGAGTGGCGCGTGTGTACCTTGCTGGTGACGCTCTCCTCGGGGCCCGTTAGCAGCATCGGTCCTGCACGAGCCTCGCTTCGGCCGTGCCTTCACCGTGCGGCTGGCGATGGAGGGCTACGGCGTGCTGCCCGTCGGGTGGGTGCCGGGGCTGCGGCCGCCGCCCCGTTAGCGCGGCGGGGACACGGGCTGGCTGCCGGCGGCGCCGCGCGGGCGCGCCAGGGGGCGCTTTCTGACCGCCGCCCCCCCGCGCGTGCTGCCGGTGCTCGGCCCCGGGGTCCCTCCTCCGCACGCAGCGGCCGCCCCGCCTGCCCTGGCTCGGCTCAGGCGTGCGCTTCCGGCCGCCCCCTGTTGGTGAGACCACCGCCAGGCAGGTGCTCCTGGCAGGGACGTGCTGGAGCCTTAACTAAAGCATCAAAGCCGCGGTTGGAGCGCAGCCAGCGAGCAGAGGTGCTCTGGGTGTAGATGGTGATTGTACGTGGAGTGAAATGGATTGTGTTCACGTGGTCTGGCACTGCCTTGCACTTGCACATTTCCTCCGGAGGCAGTTCTAGAATGCTCTAGAGAAATCTGCAGGTATGCATCCCTGTGCTCCTAATGAGGAGGAACTGAAAGAGTCAGGCAGAGCTTGACTTCCAAGTATTGATCAGATGTTTGTGCAAAACAGATATCGAATAGTCATCCCTAGTCAGCCCCATATCAACCCCTCACATCTCAGTCTTTTGCCATTACAGATTATATGCTATGATCATTCAGTTGTTGAAGTATCTTTCCAATAGCAAAGCTGGGAAATACTCTGAAGACATTTTGATATAAAGTACTTCCTTTTCAGGACCTCTTTTTGTATGCTTAAAACTTGATACATCAACTTAACTGGAGAGGGCATGCATTCTCCATGCAGGTTTCTCTCCCTTTGCTGGGCAGCCCCGGGGCTCGGTGTAAAGAGCAGTGCTGAGCCGAGCCTGTGCTCCTGCAGCGGGTGAGGGACCACCAGTATTCAGGAGCCGTCCCTGCCTGGAATAGACTCCTGCAGGTCTAGTCTAATAAAGACAGCTGGACCCCTCCCTGCCCTACTGGGGGGGTGACTTCCTAATGCTGTTTCTGAGAGCCCAAAATTTTGTATTCTTTATCCCTTTGAGGTCAGTGATTAAAAACTGTTGCTGTAGGGCAGATTTATGGCACTATTAATAACAGCAGCATGGAATGCCTATAAATTAAAGATAGAAATACTAATCTTTTTCAGAAGCAAAGGGAATTTTTTTCCCTAAAGAACCTACATCTCCATCTTCACTGTGTTTGCCAGGAAGCTGGGAAAGTTTGCAGCTCACAGACCTACGATGCAACCCACTGTAAACCAAACTGCATTTTAATCACTGTAGTTATGTCACCATTGATGAAGCTAATGGTTTAGTGGGACGATTAATCATTTGTCAGTTTGCGCATCTTCTTAACGAAAGCCTATTCAGAGATAACACCATTTTCCCTTGTACTGCTTTTATCTTGCCCATAGGCACTGCTAGTTCATTTTGGGACACCAGAAGAATGTTAATAACTTCTCTGTAAGTCAGTCTGATAGCGGTGTTGTCACATTAATTCATCTGTGCGCTGCATTTGGGATGTGCATTACAGGGAAGATGGTTCACAAATCTGTCATTGGTGAACTTGTCATCTCCAGGCACAACTGTTCTGCTTCTCGAATGAAACTGAGATTCATTCCTAGGATTTATCAGGCCATTTATGCGGTCCCACTGATTCTGGTGGGATCATGTTCCTTCTGAGTTCTTTGACATTGTGGAAGGAGAGAGTTACCTCCCAAATGTCTTCACCCAGGTTCCCCTTCACTGAGTCTGAGCACTCCTGCTGTGTTTTGGTAAGCGCCCCCGTTAATCACGTTTCTCTCCAGGCAACAGTCTGCTCCCTGGCATGAGTGTATAAATGGATCAGCTATGTTTTGGATGCATATTTGCAGTTTTGCTATTCCAGATCAAGTGAAGGGTCTGGTCTGTACTCTGACTTCAGATGGCATTTTATCATAGAGCAGCATGATGTCTTTATCCTGCTAATGGCATGAAGGCTGGATAATGATCCATTAGCACAAAGTCCAGTAATCCATGAATAGCTATTGAGTGATGAGTCTGTGAAGTGATAATCATCTAAAGTAGACACATAATTAGCAGGAGTCCCAGACCAGAAAGATTCTATGGCCTAATTTTTGTTCTGCATCCATGACTAGACAGGATTAATTATTTTTCCCTGACAGAATCCTTTAGGGCTTCCCATTGGTCTCTTCAACCTATGCAAGACACTGCACTGACAGTTACTTTCACTCGGAATATATGGAGGGAGACAAAGTCACCACTGGACAGTGACAGAGGTGGCAGTTCCCAACAGCACAATGTAAGGAGACGAGTGCATATCACCAGGAATTAGCATGTTGCTCCTGATGCTTGAGAGAAGTTGGTTTCGTTTCCTATGGGACTGGGCAGATACAGATAAAAGGGTTGATGGAGCTTTTCAAGGATTTGCTTTTTGTCAGTGAGCCTCCTGATCCTGTAGGTCCTGAGAAAGGGCAGCGGGACTGCTGGGAGTGAGCAGCTGGGTGCTCGTCCCCATTTCTGATGGCAGTCTTGTAGTTAAGGTTGACACATCCTCCTTGCCTCTCTGACAGCCCAAGTGGGACTGAGCGGTGACCTTTGGGCTTTGCATGACTAAACGAATACTGAACAAATAAATTGGGACTTACCTGTGTCTGAGACCATATTTTCTCCAGCAGCTGTGAGGAAATTGTACTTGTTTAAAACTTTTTTACACCACTACGAAATTACGGAAGAAAATCTAATGTGAAGTCTATGTGGGAAGGGTACTATCTGTTAGCAGGGAAGGTACTGTGATCCAACCCCTTGTGATTTGCTGACATTTCAGTGCTTGGGTTGTATGTGTCCAGCTCTAGTGTCTATTAATTCTAATTTACAGTGTTTTCATGATTAATTTTTTTGTAGTTATTACTATCATAGTTTCATAAACTCACATTGAGAACATGGCTTTTCAGGGAGCAACCACACAGAGGGGTTGATTAGCTTATTATCTACATTTATGAATGCTAATATTCTGTAATCGTTAAACAGAAAGCAGCTGTGGCATGTTCAGCAAATAGCTGATTTTTGTCTTGGTGGTTCTGAAAAGAGCTGTTCATACTTACCTTATCAGAGTCAGTTACTTATGCCAATTATCTTTTCTTCTTAAGTTCTCTCAGAAATACAAGCCTTTTGTTTAAATTGCATTTCCATAATTACAATTAATTCTGTCTCTTGGTTTCTAATTTTATCTTCTGGCCTTTCCACCTTTTTCCATACCTGTGTCAATAGGGACTTGACTGCTATTGGTAGAATGCCATCTTAATTCAGCCTTGCTCATATCATCTAAACTGCATTATTTCATTCAGAGCAATTGACTAATTCAGTCTTATCAGGCTTGTCTGGAAGGTTGCATTACAGTGGCATGGTTATCATCTTAATTGAACCTGTAATCTGGAAGAACTGTTGCACCTCTGGTGCAAGCCAGCCAGATAAAAATATCACACTGCATCAGCTGGTGTTCTTAAAAAGCATAGAAACATCTTTCTCCATGGAGACTTCAGGACTGGAAGCATCTACAGAGGCGCACAATATGAACTTTGCTGCTCAACTGTGTTCATGTCTGGTGTTTCCTTCATACCCTTCTGGGACCTGCATTGCTTTAAGAACCTGAAGAGGTGGTTTGCCTCCAGCTGAGGTGTTTAAATGCAAGAAACTCTTGTGGACTGCACAAATAAGAATGTCAAAGCTCTGCGTTTATTGGGAGTAGCTTAAACATTTTGGTTTGTGTTCAAAAAAAAAAAAAAAACAAAACCCCAAAACCGCAACAAACAAAAAACACCCCAAAACCCAAACCATCCAACCAAAAAAACCCCCAGAACTAACCAACCCCTACCTCTGCCCCAACAAACAAACAAAAACCAACAAAGGCAGTGTGGGGGGAAACCCAACTTAGAGCAGGAACTCCCAAATGAGACTGCAGCACTGCAGGTATAACCTGCTGTGGTGCACAGTACCTCTGTGTGAATGTCAACGAACCTCATATGGAAGACAAACAGTGAATGCTTCTGCTCCAATGTGGGAGATCATCAGCTGCAAGTGAGGAGGTGGTAGAGAACAAACCATATGAGATACGGCAACAGGAGGACAGCACCTTGCTTGTGTGATGCATTAATTGAAGGCAGATGCAATTTTGAGCGTTGTGGAGTAAGACGAAGGTGTTAGTGCTGCGAAGCCCAGCCTAATGCAGTTCCAGTCAGCAATATTGGAGCAAGGGGAGTTTGGGACCAGGCAGAGAAAAGGACTATGGAAGTGGAGATGAGTCTGGTTTGTTTAGCTTGGAAAATCAAAGACTGAGAGGGGATGTGACTGCTGAATATAAATGCATTGTGAAGGGAGAGCCCAGGGAAGAAAAGGCTTATTTGAACTGATGGGGAAAGTTGGCACAAAAGCAAACTGAAAATTGTCTGCAAGTATGTAAATGGACACAGGAAAAACTAACGTACTTTGAGGTGGAGATTGATAAGTTTGGAAAAATTGTTAAAGCATCCTAACTGTGCTCTTGCTCTGAAGTTGTAAATGCAATTAGTAGCAAGCAATATGTTGATTAATGTGAATATAAGGCTGGAGAACTACTTAAGTCATCCCAGTTCAGTTCCTGTGTACAGTGAACAGCAAATACAAACAGCAGTGTTTCCTTTCAATTCTGGAAAATGCTTCCGTACACAGATCAGGCTGCTCTCTACCACATTATAATGATACTTTGAGACATTTGCATGTTGTTAGGTGAGAAAAAGCATTGATACACAACTGTGTGGCTTTCCACATGGCTTTAATGCATTGTCTTTGAGTAATGACTGAAAATTCATATGGGTAATGCTGAAGTACTATGTGCATCAAAATGGCCTAAGGATTTCTCATTTTATTTGGAAAAGCTGCTAATAGCTGCATTTGCAGGATATTAAAATTCTTATCTGTTTATATCTTAAATTTCTGGTTACAGAAGTGGAGGTTGCTGCTGTGTTTGTGGTCTAGGGAGCCTTATCTGCCTAGAAGCAAAAATGTCAGTTTTCTTCAGTAACAGCGAGATACAGCACAGTGTGTGCACACAGAGAATAACAAACTGAAGACAGATCTGGGTTTAAGCTATTTTAGCAGTTTCTGTAGAATAGAGCAGATAAGCAATTATAATGTTCGGAATAGCCTTGAGGACTTGACGAACCCACTTTCTTTTCGTTCCTGTTGCAAACAGCGCCAAAATACAAAGTGCATCATGCCTCTAGGCTTGGAAAAATATTTTTTTTTCATTTTCTCAGGGTTTTCAAGCATATTTTGTTTGTTTGCTGGTAATAACAATGTATGAATGGCAATGTTGTCAGACCAAACATCCATCTGCTTTGCTAGCAGATGTTTGGGGCTAAAAGTGTAAAGGGGGGAAAAAACCCCATTGTGTATGTAATAACCCTTCCTGTGGCACACGTTCCCAGTGCCTGCTGGTTAGCAACGTAAGTACTTCCCCAGCCAGAAGCTGCATCTAGATAATTGCATTTATTAACTTTTACATGATAAGATTTTTTTTTCTAAAGTTTTTTTTTTTTAATTCACTCATGTTTGTGACCATCTGTGGGAATTAACTCCAAAATTTATGTTGGTTGGTGTAAACCTTCTGCTTGAAAGGACACAGTAATTTAATGCAACCATGCCACATTCAGGCTGTAATGGATGGGAGCAGGTTTGGTTACTCGATTACTTCACCTTTGAAAGGCCATTGACTGGATGTACTGAACTGAGGGCTGAGCTTGTAAGGTCGATAGGTACTTAAGTCACGTTAGGCATTTTGGTAGCTTCAAATGTCTGCTCTCTAACATTTTACTGAGGAAATGGATGGAGAACATTGTGGTGGTAACACTTTCTTCTGCCCCTGGGAAAGGGAAAGTGGCAAGAATGGGAACTTCATTTTAGACTTCAATATTGAAGTCCTGAGTTGCTGCAGTGCTGCTTTGGTGCAGTGCTGCCATGGATATCAGTACTTCCGCTTACTTCAGATGGCACTTTGAGATAGGCCACTCAAACATTTGTCTTGTGCTGGCACTAAGCAAACAATATTTTTCAGTAATTATTTTCCCATCTGACAAAGTGCAGTGAGCTCTCTGACCCAGCCACCAGAGAACTTCAGGAGAAAATGCTGACTGCTGGTCTGGATTCCAGCATGTGTTCCTAGACTCTTGTTTCAGGATCAACCAGCTCATCCTTCAAAAGGTTCTTCCAAATTGCCTGCTCGTATACATCCCAAGGTGGGGTGGCAAGGACCCCAATAAGCAATTGACCAAGGCAATTGCTTATTTTGAGAGATCATCTCAAAGATTTCCCAAATATAACGGATGCAATTGTGCATCACCTTTGTTAGATGAGCACCTACTGCTGTTACACAACCAGTTTTGGACAGCTTTGCAAGAGATTGCTATAGCAGGTGTTATTGCAGTGTTTTCCATTAATTTCAGTCCGGTAAGTTGAGCTTTTGTGCTAGTTCTTGTAGGATATTTTTGCCTCAGTAGTCTTGAACTTTTGTGCCCAATGAATGTGAACATAAAGTGCATTATGTTTTACTTCTTATACCGTAAAATGGTCTATTTTGGTTATTAGAGCACAAGAGTTTTTGGGGAACAATATTAAATCTTTGCCGAATTGCATGGATACGTTAGGCTTGATGTTTGCTGGTGGGCAATGCTTTATAATTAGCTCTGCTGAAGCTTCATGCAAGCCCTGTGCTTGAAGCTACAGTGCTAAAGTTGCCAGATGTAGACCTCAGAATTCAGGCTTATATCTTAATAGTCAGCTTCAATTTAAGTTTTATAATGATGCTTGGGAAAGCAGGACAATTTAATAGTGTGGTAATTTTTATTTTGGTTTATATTCTCATATATATAGCTAAATATCCACAATTCAGTCCTTGAGACAATCAGATATAACTGAAAATGTATATGCAAGAAGGGCATTAAAGAATTTATTTATTAAAATTCACATAGATTAAAAAAGTGCCTAAAACGCCTGAAGAAACTGCCTTTTGGTGCTTCATTGAGTGTGTAACTACAGTTAAGAACCCCGTGTCTGTCACTAGATGCATCCTTTGGTTAAAGGAGTTTCATGTGTGGGATCTGTCTCGGTCTCGAGCCGGTGTGTCAGGCGGTTGAGTTCTAATGCCAGGTGTTTTTCCCCTTCCATCTTTGTATATTTGTCAGCTTTCCAAAGAACCATGTTTTCATTAATGACAAATGTGTAGTTGATAAAAGCTTTAATCTGATAAAAATGACAAGTTTTTCAGGCAGCTAATATAAACTCTTATTCATTGCTAGCTGACTTTTCATGAGGAGGTTGTATTACCATTTAGGTCTAAGATTAAATTTGGATGATGAATATGAAGGTGTTGTTATCTTCTTATTTCATTATCTATTTACTAAGAGGTAGAAGTTCTCTAATCAGCTTTTCTTGCTTTTTAGCAGAATTAGCCTTTGTACCAGTTTCCACATTATTTTAACAGTGAAAAAGGAAAAACAGATGAGCCAGAAAACGAATATTCTTCTGATGCTGTAATTTCAAAACCATTAGTTAAATCATATTCTCATTTTTGGAAAATGAATATTTTGCAGTAGAACTTACACTGTTGTGTCTCTGTCCGTAATCTAAGCCTGTGAAGTATGGGTTTTAGTGTTTAAAAATTGGGCTTCTGTTTTCTGTCCATTTGGCAAAAGCTGATGCTTTTAGTAATAAATTTTTTAGTTGTGAATCGTGGCAGCTGCCCAGTGCCACAGGGCAGGTTCAGGTGCTGCCAGGCTGTGGGGAGGCAAGGCAGTCTCTTGTGGGCAGGGCTGCACTGCAGCCAGTTCTCCAGCAGATCCCTGGACCACAGCTGCCTCCCCTGGACCTGGCCTGCCTCAAGTCTCAGCCCTGCCAAGCATGGGGCTGTCGGCTCTTGAAGGGCGCCTCTGTGTGAGCTTGTGTGAGTAGAGCCCTGCGTGGCCTCTCCGCATCCCAGCCAACAGATAGCAGCAAGCATGAGGCACAATTTTTACTCTGGAATTACTGGTTTGGCTTTACATGGCATACATGTGTCTTCCATGCTTCTCAAAGGGGTTCTTAGCTGGTTTTATAGCCCAACATACTTGGGCTGCCTGGGGAGGAGAGGCCTGAGCATAGCAATTGCCGCAGCTGTCTGTCTTGTTGGTCATCCGTTTTGCTATGGGAATTTCTGTTGGTTATCCCGTGGGCTATTCCCTCACACGGATAAGCTGGGAGTGTCTCGGTGGCAGGTTTAACATATCTTTTCTTCCAGGGAGCTAAAAATATTGGTGTGGGTTTGACAACTCTACCCCAAGACAAGCCATCACCCTTTTCATCCCTCTGGCCTTGCTTCTGCCACAAAACAGGCCACATTTCCCTCATCTCAGCCAGAAGCTGTGAGCTGAGCTACAGTATATTTTAAATGAAAACATATCTGTAACTATGTGCATAGAAGAGAACAAGTATAGTTTGCAGTTATTATAGGAAAGCTTTAAGTCACTCTTTTAAATGAAATGACAGGGATAGTGCTTTGACACTGTCTGCTTTGTATCTGGAGGTACTTGCTGTCTTATCTCAAAATAATTCCAGTGGTTTAATGACAGAATTTTTTTTGAACAGCAAATTAAGATGACTGGAAAATAATATTAGCCTGGGGGAGATGGATTTTGAGTGAATGAACATCTTTTTAATAAATTTTAGTGCTTTTTGGATGTAGCCGAGACTGTCAGAAGCTATCGCTGAGATGAGGCTTGGAGGGATGGTTCACGTGTTTCAAGAAACCAGCTTAAAAAGTTGAAGAAAACAGACTTTTGAGCATGCAAGGCATTGGCAAGGGTCTCCCAAGGAAGGGCTTATGGGGCAGAAAACATAAGCAGGATAAACAAGTGAGTCTGTTACCTTTCCTGCCAAACCTTATTTTGTGGTTGTGCAATATCTATGAAAAAGTAGTGGCTGTTGAAAGTATGTACTGTTGTCTTATGGTGATCATTGATGTTAATCAAATACAGGTAACAGAATAACAATTTTATATTCAGAAAGCTTGCTTGTTACCGTCAACTCTGAGACTTTGATAGAATTTTGCATGCTGTGGCTCCACAGAGTGGTCCCAGTAGGAGTGTTGTGATCCCCCTGAGAACACGGGATGTATGTGAAAGCGAAGCAAACTGGAAGATGTAAGGGTTACTCGGCCATGGCTTAAAAAAGATGTAGGTGCAGTGTCAGATGGTATAAAGTGAACTAGTTGCCTTTTGACTTTTCCCTTTGCGGACAGTCAAACTCTACTGTAGTGTGTCTTCAAGGACACACCAGTTTCAGAATTGACTCTGACAGCGCTAGGGATTGGATGCAAAACCTGGCCTGTCAGTGAAGAGTTGTCAGGGTGATTATTATTATTTTTTTAAGTTGAATAAACCTACAAGTACTTTCATACTGTTTGGCATATCTCTCCTGAGTTACAAAGAAGTCTTCATTTATTTGCTCTAATGTTCTTACTAACCTATAGAGCATGTTCTAATTTCTAAAGACATATAGCATTTAAGCACTTCTGGTTTTAAAATGAACTGTATCTTGAAGTCAAAACAATAAGGAATGTATTAATGATTGGGCAAGGTTTCTTACAGAGCAGCTTTGGAGTTAGATACTTGTGTACAGCTCCTCCCATAATTCATAGAATGATAGGATTGTGGAGTAATTAGCACTTACCACATTATCAAGTGTGATCTGATATATCAATATAGAGTGGTGACAGTTATTTTTCGTTGTTGAGTTGCAACTAAACACAAATTAATTTTAATATAAATGTGCTGATACCACTTTGAAGCCTCTAGATAGTTAGCTTCATCCATTAATCTTGTGAATTGAGGTATGAACCAGTGGTGGGGTAATGATGTAGCTGTTCCATTTTCCCTTGTAACTGAGAGTGAGTGACATGTCTTCAGAGCATGACTTCTGCTATGTCCTGCCACCCTCAGCTGGAAGTGTGAGTAAAAGCACAAACTCTTGAGTGCAGCCAAGAACAATCCTACAGTGGCTTTGGGGGTCTGTTTAATTTTACAGGTTGTTAGATATAGTCAACATATGTCTTGCAGTGTGCCGCAATCTATCTCGACATGTGGTGACTGTGGGAAGTCTTACTATTTGTGTTAGTTAGCGACAGCTAGGAAATAATGATTTCTCAGTAAGTAAAATGCATCAACCCTACTTGTATCTTGTCTCCCATCTCACTCAAATTCTACAGGCATGTAGAACTATGGGGTGTTTTGGTTTTTTTTCCTTCTCTCAGTCACACTGTCTATCGTGTAACTTTTTTCCTAGCATGCGCTAGACAAATTCTGTTCTCTTTTATTGCTGTCACAATCTTTCAGAATACAGCTGGGGACTCCTTTGGTGCGCTGATGTAAATGTCACTGTGTAAAAGCCAGCTGAATAATGAAACAATTAGAAAATGCAATAAATCAAAGATGCGAAGCATTATACGTGGAGCCTGCTTTATTCTTCCCATGCTTTCCAGCGCTGTGTCCCCTTGGGCTCCATCATAAGAAAGTGCAATTTATGCAAGTCTGAATGTTTCTGCCTGTTGTTCCACACTGACTATAAACCTACTGATTTCAGTAGCACTGAGTTGGCTTAAACAAGCACAGTATTTAGCCAGTAGCATGGTAATCTTTTATAGCTACTGGGAGAGTTAGTGCCCAGCATCTCACAGGAGGCTACTTGTTTTATGAAATCAAATGCTCAGTGATGCACACTTAACTGTTTGCATGCTTTGTGCTTTAACTGGCCTGATTCTGCAGAATGGCTGTTCCCTTTCCAGTTACTGACAGAGACAGGAGGAGGGGGCACAAAACCTGGGGAAAAGGAGTGCTGTCCACAGAGGTTCTCACCTTCTGCCTCACAGAATCCTGTGGCTGCAGATGCTCGGAGTTACTTTGGAGTGAGGGTGGTTTTTCTCTTCTGCATTCAGCCTGCGTCACTTTCTCGTTCTTTAACTGAAGTATGGTAATCTGTTCCTGACCAGCCTCCCTAGGTGCCAGCGGAATTTCCTTGCGCTTGCCTATAGAGCTCTTCTTCCCAGGCATTATGCACACTTAACGCCTGGAGTCTTAATCACTGTGCTATGCATGCATGTCTCATACCAAAAGTAGTCGCTGCTCCTGCATTCCCACAGCAGCAGCACAGAGCAGATGCCTTCAGCTTTCCTCTCAGGCTGTGCTTTTCGGCTTTGAAGAAAGTTGCCTAGTATTGCCTCTGGATTTGTGCTTTCCCATCTTTGTTATGGATCATGAAGATTTCATCGTTCCTCGTAGAGAGCAGTGCCGGCAATGTTCTCCTGTACTTCTAAGGATTGTTTTCCAAATGTTTTAGCTCTGGAGACATGAAGATTAAATTGGAGCTTTCCTGCAGCGAGAATTTCCATTCTACTTGCCGATAATGCATGAGTTACAAATTTAATGGCAGACCTTGAAGTATATAAAAATTTAAGTCCAGAAAAAGGTAAGGATTTTTGAGTTTGGAATTACTATAGGAAAAGCTCATAATGTTTCTGGAGGTGCTTGTAGAAAAATCAGGTAACTTTATCCTTATGATTGGTAAGTTATGCACAGTATTTATGTGGACATTATTAGTATGAAAAAATGTGTGTGTGTATATATATTCCTGAATATTTAAGAGAAATACCTGGTATTTTTGTATTGACTTGAAAGTACATTGCTCCATGAAAACGTGGATTGTATGTGAGATACTACTCCTATGATATGGACAAACTGCACATATATGTTACTTTAAATTATTATGAATCTACTTGCCTTTAAAAAAAAATTCTTGACCTTTTCATCTATTGGCCATTTTGCTGTGGCATAGCTTTCTGTGGGAAAGAGTTTCTATTTTCCTAGTCGCACTTACAAATGGTGTAACACACATGCAAATTATGTAAAATTCTATCCAAACAGAAAAATGTGTCTCTTCAAGAATTGTAGGAGGATGATACAAAAAAGGAAGGCATCTTAATAACTTTCTTCAGTAACTTGTAGTTTATGATGTCTGATTTTGTTCAATTTAAGTCAGTGCTGGAGGGAAAGTGGTAATTAGTTTAAGCCCCTAAGTGGATATAGAGTAAATGCTGTAGAGAAGAAGAAATGGTAGACAAAGTTATTTTTGTATTTTGCTCATCATTAATAATGTTCGTTTATGTGCTTTTAAAGAAAAGACTTACAAAATACATTTAGCAGAGAGCTGGCTTGCCAAAATTGGGTAATTCAGAAGACATTTTCTAACAAGATTTTTCTACCTATCATTTAAAAATGAACAAACTAACTAATCTAAAATTAAGCCACCAAAAGTCAAGGATTGCACTTTGAAATATTATTTTACCCACTAATGAAGCATGTTAAAAAACTCAATGGCAGTGCTGGGGTTGATATAGACTGATTTTTTTTTTCCTTTGTATTTATCATGGATAATTATATTTGATAAATATTATTTAATTAGGGAAAGTTACTGGAAATGGACACCAGCCATTGTATAAGAAATCAAGACTATTTTAAGGAAAATCAGTTATTTGTGTATCCTCTCAGGGAAGGGCCTCCTATGTTGGAGTCAATATGCTACAGTTCCAAACACTGTATTTTTATTCTGGAAGTTTTGGTTACACAAAACTCTGCATTAAGCTTTGATGCATATGGTTAGGTAAAGGAGACCAGGTGTTACTCCATCTGCTTTCTGAGATGCAGAAGGTAATGGATATGTCCCCATTTAATAATTTACACGCGCTAGCTTATTTGAAGGGGGTTTTTGGAACAGTCCTAGAAGAAAAGCATCAGGTTAATTTTTAAAGGTCATGTAAATATATATGTAGATAAACACAATTCATACCAAAGTACTCAGTTGATGGTAAAATTCTGTTTGAGGTAATTTTGCAGCCCCTTTTCCTTAGGCAGATATAATAGCAACGGCCAAATTTCTGTTAATCTTTTTCAGTTAGTGGCACTACCATTTCTCTGTCTGGTGGAGGCAGTTAAAGAATGCAGAAGCAAAGAGTACAATGCAGTGTGCCTGGCGTTCAGGCTTGGCTGCTTTGGTGGCATTGCAGCAGTGCATGCGGGGTCATGGCTGGGCTGCTGGGGTGCTCCCCACACACAGGAGAGGTGACATGGCATTGCACAAGCGCAGACTTTGGATATAGTGTTTTGTAGGCATTAATACATTCACGTGCTTGGATGGTGGAAGAAGGCTGAGTGCCTGATCTCCCCCTTACTCAGGCTGGTGATTACTTAGGCCTGCCATCACTGCTACTGATAACAGCAGGATCACACCCCATGCACAATTTAGGCTCGTATGATAGCACCTGGATAAAGGGGATCACTGAGCAGCAGGTACGCCGTGTGCCGTTGCTGGCTGACCATCTGACTTGGCTCTGCCATGAGCGCTTGCTGGAAGCAGCAGCTCCGCACCTGCCAGCGGTTTGGCCTTAAGTTCTTAGGCGACTGCTAACCCCTCTGAATGGGAAACGCACTTGTGCTCCAAGAGGCATTGGCAGTGGGGTGTTAGCAAGCATGGCATGGGAGGAGCGGCACAGGCTTCCCTTGGTTATGGGTCTGGGTCTTCGGCTGATGGGTCATTGTACTTCGTAGTTATCTTGTTTCTGCTGTAGCAGAACACTGTGTTGCAGTTGGTACAGCTAAGCAGAGAAACAGCAGTGAACTGCGTCATGTTTCATTCACAGGAACTATCACAGCAGCCTTTTTTAAGGTCATTATTAGTGCTGCTTTGGGACTTTTGTATCTTTACATCTGTCCAAACACTTGTAAACCAAGTATTAAGTGTAGACTCTAGAATAGTAAGTGATATATAAAGGAATTAGCTCAGAACGGTGTACTGTTCTGAGTGGATATGGAAGGCATCAACCTTTTCCTGTGAAGAATTTGGTCTACCACGGTTTAATTCCAATAATAGATTAAATCTATCACAGTGTTATGTGCACTCACAATAAATTAGTATTTGAACATAGCAGCTTTGAAAGGTTTAAAGCCTCCAGGTTTTTTGGTGTTCTCTGAGGATGTTACCCCGCATGAAGTGAAACGCCTCACCTGCCAGCCTGAAAGGAGCGTTGCTGCTGTGTGGCGCTGTGGAGTGCCAGGTCCTTTCATAGTGAGGTTTTGCAGGATGCTGGAGCTGGATGCTGAATGCTGATGGCTCCATGAGAGGTATCTAATCTGCTTCTGCAGAGCCAGGGGTGCGGTAGACCAACTGGTAACGAGGTTAATGCTTGTTAACTACTTTGCGTTTTGCCTTTTTTTTTGTGCTTATGAATTAAATATACTCTTGTTTCAATAAATCTACAAAACACCATTATCATGTGAAACTGAGAAGGTTCTTAGTTTGCTGAAGACCAGTGCCTTTCTGATGCAATGTGGCATAAATTTCAAACTCTTAAAGTAACTCTTTCATTGCTTTGATGAAGACTAAAATGGCCAAATGCTATATTGGGATCAACATTAATGGTGTCAGTATCGTGGAATGCAGTATCTTGGTGAAACCAGGGGCTGGTGGCAGAAGCTTGCTGTGAGAAAAGTTCACAGCTTTTCCAGCACTGAGCTTACCTGCAAGAGGAAATGTGTGTGCTTATTTTTCCTCTTTACCATATGTTTTGAAGTAGTCACTTAAGCTCATGTCTTAGAGGACAGCCTGTCAGTATGCAGGCAGCATTTTGCGCTGGTGTGTGTGCTTCTTGAATGACTGAAATTAAAGTTATGGGAAACTGTAAGCTGACTTTTTTCCTTTTATTTTTTAATACAAGTGTCAGGAAACCCAGCTGTAGGTGAGGCAGTTTGTGTCTCTTCTATGTCAGGTCATTGGTATCCTCAGCAGTATAACAGATAACTGGAGATGTTTTCACATGTCACCTGTAGAAATTGATCAGCATGAAACTCAGATGCACAAAACATCATTATTTTAGGTAATAAAATTACTTTGGTGTTTGAGACTGTCAATTCATTGTTTGTCCACAGATGAGTCACTGTTGGTGACTTGCACTGAGGTAATTTGAGAATAGAATAGATAAACGTGTTTCTTGAGCAAAATGACTGTTTCTGAGGAGAGTGAATAAATTGGTTCATATTGTCAGTTGCAAGGCATTCTTCATTCATTACTTTTCATTCTACCCTGCTTTTTCCCCTCCTACTCTCTATTCAAGCCCCACATGTGGATTATTTGGCAGTCTGAAGGAGAAGCAATGCCCCCCTCCAGCCCAGCCACTGTCAGAGCCTAGCGTGATGAGTGCGCTCCAGGTCCTGGGGGTTGGATCCCTCTTCCACCCACTTCGTCCTGCAGCTACAGCTGCTCTTCTGCCCCGTGATTTATTCCCCTCACCAGGCTGTGATGCTGTACAGGTGCCAGGATTGCTGTGACATATTGCTGTTTGCTCATAAATTTGCAGGCATCAGAATTCACTGTTTGCACTGAAGCTGGGACAGTTTATCCTCTTCATGTCTCCTGTGTGGGGACAAGAGCAAGCTTTACGGAGGGTGTTCTGGTGGGGTTTTTCAATTTTTTTTTTGAGAAGGTAAGGCAAGGCAAGGGTAAGATATAAAGGAATGGCACATTGCAGGGGGGGTGGGTGGAGGGGGAGTTTAGGGAATCTGACCCAGCTCCATATGTTGCAGTGGGAAGTGTATTTCATTGAAATCCTGGGTAGTACCTAAAGAACTGAGGAACAGGGATGATGTTTAATGCTGTAGAACAGAGGCAGGCTTAGAAAAAGACATGCTTGGTTCTTGGGCATATGATCCTTCTTCATGTACTTACTGATTATTTTAGAGGGCAGACGTGGGATTCTGGAAGAGAAAGAGCTTGTGGTTTCTGTTTTCCACTGTGACTTCTGCATTCAGAGGTGTGGATCCTGGGATGCCTTTCAGGCTCTTCTTTATCGGTTGCTGTGAGACCTCCGAGGAGGTGCTCCTGTCTTAGCACTGCTGAGGAGCATGCACAGGTGACTCAGCTGAGCTCCTTTGAGTCAGTTATTGCCATCCTTTCTGGTACCTGAGCAAAAGCTTGCCTAGCAAACGGGAGACCCTAGGGTTTCCTTTGGAGACATGGCCACAGAACCACAGAACTATTTCTTGTATTCCTTGAGATAGGTTATGGCAGCGTGAGGATGCTGCCCAAGAAGCCAAATGCCTCTCTGCCCTTTGCTTGTCCTGAAACCTGTTACTGAGGCTGTCACAGCAACACGTACGGACCTGTTCACTCATCATCCTTGTCAGCAGGTGTAGCGGAAACTATCCGTTTGTTTCTGTCTGCTGTTTCTACCACTTGCTCTACAGTGTCATGGTCTATTGCTGTGCCCTCCCTGCTGTGGGATCCTCACACAGTAATGAGGATTAGGATGTGCAAACTTGTTAACTCTGGTTAATAAATCTATGTTTCTTTTTCACTCTAATGATGTGACAATGTGTTTTGGCAGTTGGCCATGTCTGTGGTTAAATGATTGTGCTTTTCAGTGTTGATAAAGAACTAATTCTGTAGTCTTAATGGAAAACTTCTAATCCTCAGTCATGCTGGGTTGCAGTGGCATCAGAGCTCTCAGAATGAGAGCTTTGATACGATCTATTTCTGAAGGAGAGGAGATCTTAGAGACATTTGTTTTATTTCAGGAACCAGTAGCAATAACATTCCCCTGTAAGCTGTCACACAGTTGGTCTCTTGGCTCTGTGTTGGCAGGCTGTGGCCTGTCAAAGGTGGTGCTTTATGGATGAGGCTTACAGTTGGGCTCCCAAAGCCTTGTGACTGCTCAGGCCACCAGGATGCTTCAGCAGTGTAAGTGTCCAGCAGGACTGCAGAGAAGCTGCACCTGCTGCATGATCTGTTCATCAGCTGCTTCCCAAAGTGCTGTGTGAATGAAACTTGGGCTGATTTCTTGAAGATAATAATTAGAAGTCATCTGAGTGGGCAGAAGGAAGGTATTCTTGAGCAGAGGTGGAAAACATGCATTATTCATTGTATCTGGGGGCTGATCTCTTGGATTTCCATTCTTGAAGTGTAGATCTCAAAAAGGGGATCCCAGGCCCTGTAAATAAGGTAGTGTCCTAGGAAGTAATTTCCTGCCTGCACAGTACTTTAGAAGATAGTCTCACTGTAGGAACAAGATTTATGAATAAGGATGATTAAAACTCTTTTGGGATTACATTGTAGTGCCAGGTCTTTGTTTTGATGCTTCTGGTTCCTTTCTGATCTCTAAGTGCAAAAGAGGAGGGGGACTCAGTCTGGGAAAGGACTCTGGACACTCCCATGACAGGAATAACTAATTTTCAAAAGTCAGCTTTGGAAAAAGCATACAGCAGAAAACTTGTAACTTGTAATATGAAAATAAGATTAGTTAAATTGATCATCCTAGAAGCATTAAGCCAGCAATCTCAATATGGTATGCTGAAACAGAATCCCAGAATGGTAGGGGTTGGAAGGGACCTCCAGAGATCATCTTGTCCAACCCCCCTGCGTGAGCAGGCACACCCAGAGCAGGGGCACAGGACCGCGTCCAGGCGGGGTCTGAATGTCTCCAGGGAAGGGACTCCACAACCTCTCTGGGCAGCCTGTGCCACTGCTCTGGCACCTGAACAGGAAAGAAGTTTTTCCTCATACTGAGGTGGAACTTCCCGTGTTCCGACTTGTGCCCATTGGCCCTTGGCCTGTCATTGGGCACCACAGCAAAGACTCTGGTCCCATCCTCTTGATACCTGCCCTTCACATATTTATAAGTATTGATAAGATTCCCCCCTCAGTCTTCTCCAGGCTGAACAAACCCAGGTCTCTCAGCCTTTCCTCATAAGGGAGATGCTCCAGCCCCCGACCGTCTTGGTAGCTCTCGGCTGGACTTGCTCCAGCAGTTTTCTGTCCTTCTTAAACTGGGGGGCCCAAAACTGTACACAGTACTCCAGATGTAGCCTCACCAGGGCAGAGTAGAGGGGGAGAATAACCTCTCTTGACCTGCTGGCCACACTCCTTTTAATGCACCCCAGGATACCATTGGCCTTCTTGGCTACAAGGGCATGTTGCTGGCTCATGGTCAGCTTGTTGCCTACCAGCACTCCCAGGTCTTTTTCAACAGAGCCGCTTTTCAGCAGGTCAGCCCCCAGCCTGTACTGGTGCATGGGGTGGTTCTTCCCCAGGTGCTGGACCTTGTAAACAGTGGTTACTATGAAATACATATTACTCATAAACACAACTTCTGGGAGTTACTGGTACCAAGTGTTGGTTTTGGGGTTTTTTTTGTTGTTGTTGTGGTTTGTTTTTGTTTGTGTGGGTTTTTTTTGTTGTTGTTGTTGTTTAAGGAAAGAAGACAACAGCAGCTGGTTCTCAGACTTACTAAGACTTAAAACTATACTACTAGATTCCCCCCCTGGGTAGTATATGTTTTTGAGCTTCACACCTTTTATTTTTCTGTTTGTGTATTATTTAGTGAATTTATAAGCATGAGTTGTTTTTCAGATTTAGTGATTTTCATTGACTGTAGGCCATTCACAATTGTTTTGAGTAGTCACAGTTTTTGTTTTGCTGGTTACTCATTTTGATTCTCAACCTTCTTGAGGACTGAAATGAAATACCTGCCCTGTTTTCAGCTGGCCCTTGCAAGTGCTAGCACCAGCTTTTGGTGTCTCTGCAGGTGAGTGTGACTTCCTTGAGGATTTCTTGAGATATGCAGAAGTGTGAGAGGTTGTCCATCTCATGTCCATAAACTTCACAGAGATTATGATTAAATCCACTGTAAGAAGCTTAATGTAAAATTCCATGAGGGGTTGGAAGAGTTGCTGCAAAGCAAATTAAAAACTGACATAAAATGAGATGCGGCTGTTAAGAACTGTTGCTTCCCTCAGACCTGCCTCTGCTCTCCTCTGCTTTTTGGCTGTTATGTAACAAAAGAGCAATCAACAATTTGATTACATTAGTGGTAAGCTGTGCGGTGTGCTGGATATTGTTGCTATTCTATGGGATTTAGAGCAAATGTTCTCTCTGGGGGATGGGGGCATGGAGTAAATGGCTTTTAATGGCATTAGAGTAAAGGCAAACTCAAAGCACACTCATGATGAATAAATGGCTGCCAAGCAGGATGATGAGAAGAGTTCAGACAATTGAGAATGTTTTTTGTGATCACGCTTAGAGCATCTTCACTACTTGGATTGTGATAGTTTAATTGCATACTGTTGTCTAGTTCAGGGGTGTGTGTGCTTTTTTATTTGCACGTTTCTTCACTGCCTGCTTCTGTGAATGTGCCTCTACGTCCGTAAAAAATGGACTCTGAGCTGGATCCAGATCCACGATTCCAGTCATGAGAGCATGCTGTGACTTCTTTGTCACCCACCAACCACCTACTTTTTGTGTAAAAGCCTTGCTCAGAGTTCGTTTTCTGGAATATTGGGGTTTTTAAATCTGAAAACTTGAGATAATTGCTATCGTGGCATTTGGAGTTTAAATAAAATAAGATAAACCATGCTTTCTGTGGTGAGGAGCAGTTATCCTAAGACGAGGTATAGGATCCTGTTCTGGTTCTTGGGATACCACAGCACAGTGAATCACAGGAGGTGTCTACAGAAGTCCTGGCAATGCGTGTGGGTGGGAACAGCACACGATGATAGTTGGGGGGGGGTCTTTTGGTTTTTTCCTTTCTGAAGAGAGAAACTAACAATGTACCTGCAAAGTATCTAGTGAAACCAAAAACACTGAATGTAGGGGAGAAGAGCTCGTGTTGCAATTGAAAAAGTAACTTCTGTGTTTTGTGGATTTCTCGTATATCCTCGAGCTTAATGTTGGCTTAATGCAGCTTGCTGCATATAAATTAGAAACACAGTTTATATCCTCTCTCATAATTATACTTCGCATTGTTTGGTAATGCCTTTATACCTTATTTAATCTTTTGGGTTTTTTTTAGACAGCTGTAACATTAAGCCCATAAAAACAAGACCTGAGACTAAACCTTTTTTTTTCTTTTGGTTGCACATTGAAATACTAATTTCTTAACATGTAGTAATGTAATAGGGAAAAATAAGGAAGAGCTGTTTTTGTGGACAGCAGTAAAAATTTTTAAAAAACTATCTGTCTCACAGCTTGAGTCATGTAATCTTTATACTCAGTTATTGGACACTTCCTAAAGCTACTAAATATATTCATATCCCACTGTATTTTTAAGGGCCCACTGTATTAACTTACTAAGCATTTTCTGCGAACACGAGCTGTTTGCACGTAGCAGTTGCACACACTGCCCTTTGCCAAAATAGGTTTTACTGGCTGTCCTGAAATTTAATTAATAACTCATTATTTAAAGGCCTGTGTGCATTGTCTCATAGCTTTCTTGGGCTGTCTCATAGAAGCTGAGGGAAATGCGGGTGAGATTCTTCTCAGGGTGAGCTGAGTGCCCCTGTGGCACAGGCTGCCATGTGTAAACTTAGGACAAGCATGGAAGTTTAGTTGAAACTTTGCATGTGTGTGTGACTTACTGCACAGGACCCACAGAGTAAAAACTATGGGGCCTTCAGCTTTGTATTTTTGTTGTTGTTGTTGAAATAGTTAACATATTCTCTTTGCAAGTAATGGTCATTTGATGGCAATGGTGGGAAAAAATGCTTTTTAAAGTGAAATCCCACTGAAGCTAAAAAAGTGAAATAAACCCCTGTTCACCCTAAACCTGTATTCCATCAAGGTTTTGCTGTAGGCTCTTGACAATAGAGAGTTTTGACACTAATGATTAGGTAATATTATTGTCTTGAATACCTAAACCCAAAATATAACAGCAAAAATATCTCAGACCTGTTCCTGCTGTTGCTTCCTTTTAGGGTTACATGACTGAAAAGAAGGGTTGGGGAAGCTAATGAGGGCTGAAGGCATAGCAAGACCAAGTGTTCAGGAGCTGGGGTAACCCAGAAAACCTTGGTGCAGTGTTTGTTCGTTGTTGCATGTGGGTGATGGGACAGCTGGTGCCACACTGAGCATCCCAGCCAGCACCCTTTAGGTGCTGGTGCTGCTCCTGCACGGTGCCTGCCTGTTGGCTCCAGTTGTGAAGTGACCAGCATGCTTATTTAATCTTGGATGAACATGTTTTATGGGGAGGGGATGTTTGTTTCACTGCTGTGATGTGCCCTGTCTATAAAAGTGCACTTCTGTTTTACTGAAAGTGCTGCCAGGGACAACGTTTTAATTCCCTAAATATTTTCTTTCTAGTATCAACTAAAGGGTCTGGCATGCATCAAAGGTTTTGTAGTAAAACACAACAGGCAGATATGCATGTCATGACTATCACTGTTGAGAATTAAACTAAATTAATTGCAAACTACTGAAAAACAGGACTCGTACAGGGACGGCTGTTAAACCTGTGAACAGAGCTGTAACTTTTTGTGAGGGGTTCTCGCAGGGTTCAGTGCTAAGCTATTCCTTTGTTATTAAAGACCTGATTGCACATGGGGATAGATTAGAGCAGAGTTGGATGGAAGGTAGCGTTGGCTGATTTGGGGCGGATTAGAATGCTTTTTGAACGTAAGGCCGCGTATGGTTAGTGATCAGAGTTCCAGCTTAGTGTTCCCAGGCAGCAGCTCGATTTATTCAGCAGCGAGGAGCAGTGTTGTCAGGTAGAATAAATAGCATTTGCCTAACGTGCAAGACTTCAAGTAACATCTGGATGTGCCCGGGGCTCAGATGGCTTTCCTCCTGGCTCCAGAGGTCTACCGTGTGCTGGGGAGTGTGGCCACTTCGGAAAAAGTCCAGCTGGCACAGATGGGTTTGTATCTGGTTTACCATTCAATAGAAAGCAGTTCCTTTGGAAAAGGAGTTGTGTACTACTAAGAGTGATTATCATCTCTTGAACTGCAAATTAAAAAAAGCTCTCTGAATTCAGGTCTGTTTTGCTTTAAATGGTTATTTTGGGAGGAAAAAAATAGATTTCAATTTTATTCTATTCAATTCTATTTCAATATTATTAAAAGCTGTTAAACTACAGGATGTCTGTTACGATGATTTTAGACTGTCAGGAATAAGTTTACATAACTCTGGAAGCAGAAGTGATTTTGTAGTTTTCAGATTTTTTCATTTGAAAGTAAAGCTTTAAATACATAGTGCATAAGCATATTTTATTTGAATTTCCAGATTTATTAACTTTTCTTTGTTCTTGTAACATATAAACTACACTGTATTCTAGTTTAACTTAATTCATTTTCAGACTCTGGGCAAAATATGCACAGCTAGTCTTTGTGTTAGAAAAATACCATATAATGGAAACCATGCCTTGCTTTCTTAAATTTTAATACATGTTTGCATAGAGGAGCTGCTTCATTTACTCAATATTTGTGGTTTATCTAGAGGATTAAATTTTTCTGGAACGAATTTTCCTATTCCTTAGTGAAAGCATTCTTGAATTGCTTTTCTGGAGCTTTATTCTGAACTGCCTCTGTTCAATAACGTCACCTTATTCAGATGCTAATGCGTGGTGTCTATCTGTTGGGAATGTCTGGTTAAAGACTGAAATTAGCATATTGGGAATAGATTTGAAAAAGACTTTCTTTGTGTGCTTATATTTTATAAATAGCTTTAGAGGATGGTGTATTTTGTAAATGGTTTGCAGAGTTGAAATCCAATAGGCCGATGAATGGTGTGGCATTTCTGTTGTTATCTGTTCTTTAAAGCGGATTCTTTCTGTTATTAACACCTCCACAGTATGGATGATGCTACGAACTCACATGTTTACTATTCTTCTTTTAAATGTTTGCATTCTGATGGTATTTTCTTGGAACTGGAAGAGCGCAAGCAAAAGACATGGCGCTTACTTGGGCACTATACTTATTGCAGATGGCATTTGAGAAATGGGGAATGTTGAGATATTTGGCAGGAACTGGATTTCTTCCACTTCTTGTCTCTATTTGTGAAAAAAGTGTTTTAAAATCTACTCCATATAACTTTTGATTCTGAAATCTATCTGAAACTGTGTATGTGAAATGCATCTAGAACAATTACAAATATGATGTAGAAATGTTTAGGCAATTGAAACCGAAGAAGAAACTGATCACTTTTTATTATCTTTTTTTCCCATGGTTTTGTTGGCTGTAATTGTCTGAGTGTGGCCCATTTTATGCTTTTCTTGCATTAAAGAAGCGTAGTCCTCTTTCTTCTGCCTTTTGTTAGCATTACTCAATGACATCTTAGTGAAATTTTTTTTTTCTGGCAACTGAGCTGATGATAATAGAAAGACTTATGTGAGAATTAGTTATTTTTCTAAGACCTTTATTAATAAAACCAATAGCCTTAGGTGCAAAGAAGCAGATTTTCCGTGAGTAGCTTGTTGCTAAACCTTTTCCTGAGCTAAACCCCTATTGCAATCAATTACTCTAATAGTGAAATAAAAATGTGCATGCAGTTTGAGCCCAGGCTAACGTAGCAGTTCAAATTTGCGTATCCACACACACTGGTATGGCCTTTTCTTATGAAAAGCCTTATTTCTGTGCTGGAGGACAATTCTTGTTTGCTTGTTACTTATGAATCCAAAACAAACTTGATCTAAACTCAGTTCCAAAGTGAAAGGCTCAGCCTGCCAGAAGAAGGTGTGTGTGTGTACATATATATGTATATGTAGTAAGCTTTAAAGACTTATTTTTGCTTCACTTAATCTTTAAGATTCTGAGTTTTCAAACCCTTATGGCCTAAAGGCTTGTCTTCCTGGTGCTTTGTGCATCTTCAGATAGATGCCAGTTCAAACTGCCACAGTTAGCATGTGGATACTGTATAACATCCATTCCTGGCTTGATTTATATCACTTCCCTGGCTCATCTCAAAGCAATTCCAAATCCATCCATGTGTGATGATTCAGAGAAGGCTGTATATTTATAGACATAATAAAGGACAAATTGATTGCACTTTTGCTTTCAAAAGAGTTTGATTCTGTTCAGCTCAACCTGAGTTCTCATTCCTCCAAAAAAGACAACTCCTCAGCAAAAACACTGCTTCTGATGTGGTTATTTGATGCAGGGTTTGGCTTGCCAACAAAAAGGGCTTTGTGTGAGGCAGCCAGGGGAAGTTGGTCCAGCGACAATGGCTGTTTGCCTCATGTTTGACTAATGTTTGGGATGCTGCTCTGACAGCATCTGATTCAGAGGTGCTTTGGAAGGAGCAGCAGGCTTGTTCTCCTTCACTGATGGCCTCAGGGTTGTGTGGCTCTCTCTTGGAAGATGTGTTCTGGCCATGCTTCTGCTGTGGAGACAAACTGAGCAGGACCACCACGTGCTTTGGTGTACGGGAGCACTGTGGAGTTTCAGCTGGTGCTGAGTCCACTGCTGCTTGTACTGCTTCTGCCACTTCCTGTGGGAGCTAAGGAGGTGTCAGGAGTTGAGAAAACAAACCCTAGCTCTGGCTGAAAGGAGTGGGAGGGTGTTATTAGTCTTTACTGTGATAACAAGAGGAGTACTGAAGAGAGAAGTGGTAAAGAGAATAAGGGTGGTAAGAAATAAAGACAGACCCAGGTAGTATTTGGGAGCCAGCCAGAATGTAAACAAATCACCTGGGAGGTGAATTTGGCGTGATATCAAGTGAGGAGAGAAACAGAAGGTAATTTAAGAGCAGGGATATATACTGAGATCAAGAGGAAATGTTATCTTCATTCTAGTGTTTAGAAAACTGTAGGAGGGAAGGTGTGAGATGAAATGGAAGAGATGGGTGTATTTTAGTCCAAACAGAGAAACAAAGCCTTATCGTCCAGGATGGGATGGGTGGATAAAAGGAAGTCATCCCAGTATGTGATTGGAATTTGGTAGCAGGATGGAGAGGGCGTAAATGTGTGTAGCAGGGAGGAGGGATTGTGTATTTGTAATTCTGTTAACAGTTCTAATGGTGTCAAAAGCACAGGATATAAGATAAAGGATTGCAGAGCCCAAAGGACTGTGAAGTTTGAATGATAGTCTCACCAGTCCAAATTTGCAGAGTGCTGGTTAAATTTACAGTACTGTGTATAATATAAAAATATTTAAAGGAAGTAACTGTGGAACAACTATAAAATATTTTCCTTCAATATATGGTAAAGTTTTTTTTTTTTGCCTCCTTTATCATGATGGTGTTTTGACAGATGATTTTTTAAAATATTCCTATGTGGAGAAACTAGTTGCAAAGAAGAAGAAATAGTGTCTCTCTTACACAGCAATGACTAGTTCCTGTCATTAAAGGCGCAAGTCAAAAAATTTATATGCTTGGCAGATGTTGGAAAGCCAATAGGTTATTTTATTAGTGGAATTAGATGGCCATTTAGTTGAAACCATTTTGTTCTGCTTTGCAGTTGAAAGATGCATGAGTGTTATGCAGTCTGGGACTCAGATGGTTAAGCTGAAGAGTGGAACAAAAGGGCTAGTTCGTCTCTTCTACCTGGATGAGCACAGGACCTGCATCCGATGGAGACCGTCCAGAAAAAGTGAAAAGGCAAAAAGTAAACTTCTAATATTTCTTGTAATTTTTGGGGCAGTTCAGTATTAGAATGTGAATTACAGAGGGAAAGCTGAACAATATTTCTTTGATCAATTAAATAAATGCTTTATGATGCTTATTTTAAACGTGATGTGATACATGAAGGTTTTCAAGAGTGTGAGTAGAGTTTAACTGCCTGCTTAAAGTTCAGGATTGTGAAAGGAAAGGGAGTGTGGTTCAGTTGGATGTCAACATTTTCCATGGGCTTATATGAACTATGAGCAAACTGAAGAGTGACTTGATAACAAACAATGCTGAACACTTTTTAATGTGTATGTCACAAATTTAAAAACAGAACCTAGAAAGGTTTAGATTGATGGTTCTTAATATTAACTGTGATAATTTTCTTTAGGCATTATTACATCTTCAAGTTACAGTATAGCATTATTCTAATTGAAACTGTTCCTGCTGCACTGTTTTAAATAGGAAATTCAAATTGTGGTTTATCGAATAAAATAAGGACTAAAAATTCACAAAACTGTTACAGAGGGTTGAGATTACAAACAAGCAGTTGGGAAGGTGGGAAGGCTACAGATAGTGACAGTTGATGTTTTTGGGCCTGTGTGTAGCGGCTAAGAGCTGCTGTGTGGAACAGCATAGCTGTTTGGAGCCATGGCATTGGGAGCCATGTTACCCTAGCACAGTAATGGGTATCCCTGTCTTCCTGCTGTAGAAAGCATGGCTGTGGTGGGTGCAGTCCCTTTGGAGCTACGCAGTGTTTCACTGATTGATGGAAGACGCTTGGCATCCGTCTCCTCGTGCTCCCCTTTGAGTAGCCTACAGGCTTCTGATGTAGCAGGGAGCACTCAAAGAGCTTTACTGTGACCTGCCAGTACCTGCACTGGCCTACCTTTGAGGCAGCTGTACTGTGCATGTGGCATGGCCAGAGCAAGGATAAGCCTTGAAAGCAAAAAGCCCTTTTGGATGTGAAGATGTAATATTAAAAACATTTAATGACTTTTAGTCTGAATAATTCAGAAGTGCTGAAAAGCAGGAAGAAGTTGGATGTATATCCAGCCTGTCAATCTTTTTTTTCCCTTTTTCCCACAGTTGTCATTGATTCCATTTACAAAGTCACTGAAGGCCGGCAGTCTGAAATCTTCCACCGCCATGCAGAGGGGAACTTTGACCCAAGCTGTTGCTTTACCATTTACCATGGCAACCACATGGAGTCGCTGGATCTGATAACATCTAACCCAGAGGAAGCTCGCACCTGGATCACGGGACTGAAATATTTGATGGCTGGAATAAGTGATGAGGACTCGCTCTCTAAGCGACAGAGAACACATGATCAGTATCCTTTTATAAGCCTGAGCTCCAGCTTTGGGTTCGGTATTTCTGGCTTGTTTCTAGTGACTTCAGCATAGGGTGTCCTTTCGCCTCTTGGTAAGTGACTAAAAACCTTGCCATTGATTGCAATGGAAACCTGAGTTATGGGTTTGACACGGACACTTATCTGTGTAATAAAACATCAGCTGTGCTTTAGGGACTGGATTAAACTCCGTTGAAAGCAGGGGATAGTCTTGCGTTTTGTTAGTGAAATTCTTATTGAAAGGTCAAACCAGTCATTTCTAGTTATCTCAATAAATACTAACCCCAGCATGATTTCAGGATTTCTGTCGTCTTCTGTTTGCCCAACTGTGCTTTTAATCTTCTGCTGTAAATTGCAAGATCTATTCGAAGACACTGTTTTCAGGATTTTACTGATTGAAAGCTTGAATTTGTTAGCCTGTGCACAGGTGAAACCCTAACGTTTTTGGGAGCCTTTCAGTAAACTGGCTAATAACTCCTGGCCACCTCTGCTTCTCTTGATATATGTCAGATATCTGTGCTTCTCAGCCTCTGCTGATTGTCAGGAGCACAAATCTTTAAAGCTTCTTAAGTGTTTGTTGTAGCCTAGTAACCAAAATGAACTTGTAAAGATTATGCCTATTGAATATTTTCCTGATGTGCTTTCTTTCACAACAGGGCTGCCTAGAATCTTAAATACAAAGAACACTTCCCTAAACAAAAAAAAAACAACCAACAAACCCACCTTGATTAAAACTGTAACCTGTCTCTTCTGCTGCGCAAAAGTCTACAGTGGTCACTTGTAAATACTCCTTCTGGAGCATATACACATTTCAGGTATTTTCAATTTATATTTTCAGTGTTTAACTCTGATACAAGATAGACATAGATCCATTTGGGGGATATATTGCATGCTCTGTTGCACACATACTCAACTTGCTATATTTATCCACGAATTTTCTGAGCTGCTCTGTGTTCTCTACTGGTGAAACATCACTTCAGGTCTTGTTTGTGTTATCGAATGCAGCAGCTAGGAGACTGCAGACAAAATGACCCTGTACCAGTTCCAGCTAGTGTAAGAACTTAGTAAAAGCTGCAAAGGGAGATATGTGCAAAGAAGTGGTAAAAGGTACTAGTTAGAAAGTGGAGAAGTTCAAGCAGAATGAGGGGAGAAGTGGAAGAGATACCGGAGCAAGCCTAGCAATATTTGAAAACTTACAGTACGTTCTCAGAGGAGAAGCTAGTAGCAGTAATGAGAGCACAATGGGGCTGGTATTGTGAATCCAGCTGTAAATAATTGTCATAAACCAGTACTGGTTTTAAGCATTTGACTGAAACCGTAGCAAGGACAGGGGGACAGAACTAGTTCAGTGTCTCCTCAAACCCATGTAAACCTGCAGAACATCCAAAAAAGGTCGTGTTAGAGATGAGCCTTATGCAGCATGAAGGATCACTTCTTGTTTTCTGAATTTGACAGCTGCTAGCTTTATTTGATGCCATTTTTCCCTTATGGGGGGAGAAACATCCAATGTATGAGTGCTATCCATTTCCTCTGTGCAACTTATGATTCCATGGAGTTGTTGCTGCCCTGTGGAAGATGTGGCACTGGGTGAAGGCAGAGATATTGGAAAGAAAGTGTTGGACAAAGAAGTTGTCCAGAGATTGGAAGAGTTAGAAATATACAGATGAAAGAACTGTGTGACAGTCTTGAAGAAAGCATGGAAAACAAGAGTGGTTAATTTTTAATGAGATTCATATGTAAAACACTGGCTGATAATAATGTGCTTGGGCTTATTTCACAGTCTTCCTTACTCCATCTTTCTGCACTGGATTAACATCATCCCTGATACACGTGGCTACTGAGCTTGATTCCTTGGAGTCAAGTCATGAAACCAGTAGCCCTCAGATATAACTCCGTGGTGGTCAGGAGTCTTAGTTGCACCAGGTAGGAGGTACAATACCAAATTGTACCAGAAGGCATACAGTAGTAAAAATGCTTTGGTTTGGCATCAGTATGGGGAGAACCATGTAGATAGCACCAGATCTTTGCCAGTAATGACTTTTATTTCATGGTGTACATCAGTAGCTCTAATGCAGGTGGTGGGAAGTCTTAATTCAAGTGTTTTACCCAGAGATGCTGACTTGAAAAAGACATGTTTGTGAAGGCTGGATTGAATAATATTCAGTTCTTCCCCCTGGAAGATATTAAGCTTCTCTGCTAAGCAGAATTATGCTCCTGCCCGGAATTGCTGGGGCAGGGCCTTGTTCTCCTGAGTTGGAGTCCTGTCCCTTACATGCCCAACTGCTGTACCTCCCTTCTCTGTGAGGAGATCACCCTCTGTACCTTTCCTTGACATGTCTGCAGCTGGGTCAAACAGACCTTTCAGGATGCTGACAAGAATGGAGATGGCCTGCTGAATATTGAAGAGATCCACCAGCTGATGCATAAATTAAATGTTAACCTGCCCCGCAGGAAGGTCCGGCAGATGTTTCAGGTTGGTGACCTCTAATGCACAGCGTTGTTGTGGAAGATAGTGCCAGTTACAGTCTATTTCTGGACAGATCCAGGATAAGATATGCAAGTTGGGACTTAAAACTCTGTCCTTTCCAACACCTCACAGACCTTTTCCAAGTCTTACCTTTCTGCAGACAAAGATGCAATAGAACATTGTTTTAATGACATGAACCACATAGAAGACAATTTATTAATATTACTTTTTCAGATGCATTATTGTTTTCATCTCTGTGAAATGAATTGTTCCGTCTTGACATTGATGGACAATGAAGTTACTTTTTTGAAATATTTTTTTCATTTCCTTTATGGAAAATTGTTTAATAGAAACTACCTTTATGAAACTAACAACTTCTTCTTACTTAACCAGAATAAATTTTTTACTTGTTTGAAAACAGTTACCACTTTCCACCAGCCCTAGTGTTTACTGTAGGAAAGATAAGCCAAGGACATAATGAAGAGCAAAATAAAATTTTAACTCTTCATAACCAGTAATAGCCAAAAACTGGTTAGCTACAAAACATGGTGAAGTTGAAGAATCTTCTATGGTCAAAAGTGTTTTGTTTGGCATAAAATCTGGGGAGTAACTTATACTCCATAGGTATACCTCTAATGCAAAGACTCGAAGTGTGGAAACTGCGGGGGTTGTGTTGCAGAGGTGAATTTAGGTTGTACTTGTTCCCACAGATTTGAAATGTCACTTAAGATATGCAGTAGATATAAAATGATTTAAAATCCCACCTGACACTACATACCTGGGAATTATTTTCTTCTCGGCTTACTTCCTGTGAACTGAGTTTATAGCTTGGATGACGATAGCACTAACAAGATGTAATGAAATGCAGCTCCCTGAGATCCATGGATTTTGCTGATATTATTGACTGCTGCAGGAGAGGCAGAGAGTTGTGAAGCACGTACTGAGAGGAAGAAAATGTAGTTCAGTCGACACTTTTAAAGTGTCTGGTAATGAAGCAGGGCACTCTAGCCATCATCAGCATTTGTATAATCGGAGGCAGCTTCTGGTTAAAAATAAACTGGTTTACTTATTTTTATTTTGCTGCAGTTGCTGCCAGCCTATACCTGAGTTAACATCCTAGACCTCACAGGCATGGTTAAAGTTATTAAGGCTGACTATAAAAGGAATGTTGAAGGTTTGTTTACTGTTAGTCATTCAGGGCTCATTCCTGAAGGCCTTTACTCCACGAGCAATGCTTTGTGCTAGCAGTCCTGTGGACTTCCAGGGCTTAACAAAGGATAAAGGGAACAGCAACGTAACTCTGGGACAAATCCTTGCCCCTACATCTAGCTACTCTGCACTGTTTTTACACTTGATCTGCACAGGTGGTGCTGTTTGCATGACTTGGTGTTACAGTTTTGGACACAACACGAGCAGCCCACAGCCCTGGGGGAGCACCCATGGCCAGGATTACAAAGCAGTCCATGTCCTGTATATGGGAATAGAATATGGGGCTGATACTTCAGTTGCATGTATGTACTAGGAGTCACTGGTATAAAGATTGGTTCCTGTTCTAAGAGGTGCTTCAAAGTTAAGTGGGGTGGTTTATGTGAAGGGAAAGTAAAACTGGATCCTTGGAAAGCAAAGCAGACCTGAGATGTGTTCGTTGAATCTGCTATTAGATAAGCTTCTTTTCTACAGAAGTGAGGTTGGGCACCAAATGGAAGAGCTTTCTTGAGAAGGAAGCAGTGATAGCAGGATGAGGACAGTTTCCATCTGGAGAAGAACCAGTGTACCAGTGCAGAAACAAGCCAACAGGTTCAAAGCCAAGTCAGTGTTAAAAGGACCAGAAGGTGTTCTGACCTGAACAGAAGGAAGCATCATTTTTAACAGAATGTGACTTGGGAATGGCAAGAGGGTTTGTAACTACAGAGAAAAAACATTATATATAGCTGTAAATTAAGGACATTATTCATGGGAGCAATGGCACATTTATAAACATTTATTTCACTTTGTCTCTATTATCTGCTTACAGCCTCAAACTTAGCAAGAGTTGTAGCTTCCCTGAAGTTCGTTTTTCATGGAGACCTGCATAATGTTTGACAGCAGTTCTCCAGAATATATTCTTTGTTTTGAAAATCCAAAGCAATCCTCTTAGGCAGATGTTCACAGTAAAAAGCTTGTATTAACATGCGTTAAGTACTGTTTTCTTCTCTTCCTACCTCTAAGGATAAAAAAAAAACAACCCTGCCATCAAGACTGGGGATATCGGGCGTATGTTTTGGTATGGAGTCTTATTGCTGCTGCAGACTTGTCCCCCCTACAGAGTGCTGACAGGGGGCTGAGAGTATTGCAGTTTGAAATAACATAAATTTAAGACTCTGATATTGTCCTGAATGTTTTAAAATGTCAGACTCTGTTGTTAGAGGAATCCATGGGGTGAAATTATTAAGTTCCTTGCTATGTTTTAATCCAGGATAACTGCAGGGCGTATAGGAGAGTAACAGATCAGAATAAAGCCCAGGGTGAGCCTCTTTACATGGGAAACAAATTCAAAACTAAAGATGGAATTGAGACTTTATAGGGAACCTGTGGCTTTAGTGTAGTAACTCTTTTCACCAAAAAATCCAATAGATGGTATTATAATTTTGCAGTTATTTCAGCCTACTAGGATTTGAGTCAGAACAGAATCTTGCAGACTAGAATTTTAAAAATTTCTGTTCATGCACATAAATCCTGTTCTGCTTTGTTTCCTGAATTCACCCGTGTTTAGCATGCTTACCTGAGTGTCTTTCTCTTAGGAAGCGGACACAGATGAGAACCAAGGAACCCTAAATTTTGAAGAATTTTCAGTTTTTTACAAGATGATGTCCTTACGTCGAGATCTCTACTTATTGCTCTTAAGCTACAGTGACAAGAAGGATCACCTCACTGTTGAAGAACTCGCTCAGTTTCTAAAGGTGGAACAAAAGGTGTGGGAATACTATGCACCCATATGCATGTACATATAAATACATTCAAATATAGGGAAAGAATTTTATGGAAAAAATTACATTGGGGCAGAAGGGAAAGAACAGATGTAACAAAAGAAATATAAATGCTTTATTGTTTTTTTTAAATGGTTCTAGAAAGAGGTTGAACTTCTTCAGACTCTGGTAGAGGAAAGGCAAGTGTAGGGCAACATGGTTAATATTTGTGAGCTTATAATGACATTCTGGTAACTTTCATGCTTCTTATAGCTGATTATCTTGTGTCTTAGCATGGTGGCTTTCTCTTGCATGGCTTGTCTGGGTTGTTCATTGGTGTTGGGGTGGGGCATTGATATTTCCAGGAGATGCTTTTCATGAGTAAAGGTCTTGGCAGATATACCCTAAATTAGGATGATACGGGATATGTTTTAAAGCTAGAAGCGCATGACAAAAGAAGAAAAACTATATAATACAACATGGGATATTGCACCAACCTGGCAGAGGGTGAGGTGTCCTGGATTCTATTCCTTTTTTATTTTTTCTCCCTTCTGCCATGTTTCCTAGTTTTTTTTCCAGGAAGGTCTGTTTTCCGGGCATCATTCTTCACAGATGCGTGGGACTTGCACAAAGAAAATTTCCCATCTGAATGTTGCACTTCTAGGTTCAGGGCACTACAGGAACAGGCACACTGATAAGGAATTAAAAAAAAATTAAAAGATTAAGAGAAGCATAAGTAACTTAAGAGGCAAAGTTGGGTCAAGATCAGAGATTTTTTTTCCCCCAATGTGCTTATGAATAAAGTTGCTGAACAAAAAAATCTCTAGCTATTCCCAAATGTGTGGTTCCAGTGGAGATTTTCACAGCTGTCTTGAGAGACTGCATTACTGCAAAAATTGTCTCTGGAACCCACGGAGAGAACTTGTACGCTAGACACTGAGGAGCACAGAAGGAACCTTGTGATCTCTAGAACTCCTGTTTGCTTCTGCAGTTGGTCCTGGGTTGTTTTCTCAGCCCGTGTGTCCTTTCAGAGTATTGTTCCAAAACAACCACACAAAAATAAATGCTAACATCCAAACCTACTTGAGCTTCCTGGGTATAGATGCTGTGTTTTGCCTGCTGTCTTGGAAAATCTCCTGTGCCATTCTGGGATCCTGCCTATGATGACTGCTTTTTCTGAGTTATACCTAGCATAAAATCAACAGTCTCTGCGGTTTTGTTGCTGAATTTCCCCCTGTTGGTCATTGTGGCAATTCCCTGGCCTGTAGGACTCCCTGGTTCTTTCCTTCTGCCTTGAAACATGGAGCACTGTCACATCACTGGTCTTTCTGTGGTAGCCTCAACACACAGATTCTTGCAAGCAATGTCATCCTGGCAATTCTGCTAATTACAATTTCAAAGCACAATATGTTTTTATCTTTTTCCCTTTATGCTAACACCCTAAGTCTTCTGAGCTCACTGCTTTTTCCTTTGTTTCCTTTTTAACCACTGCCTTCTACTTGGGTGCCCTTCAGTGGAGCACCCTTGACAGCAGCAGCAGCATGTTTGACACAGATGAGAAAGCAAAGAAGTGCTCCAGGGAGGACATGTTCATGGGGATGCTGAAGTGCCCAGGAACAGCTGAAGAGCCTGTGGTATGACAGGGCACTCAGAGACCTGGAGCAGGAAGAAAAACGTGTGAAAGAGGCAGAAGAGCTGTCTTTGTGGGTACACAGGAACATTATGAAACTACCGATGCAGCAGAAAAAAACAAGTTGACTATCAAGTCTGGCATACTGCCTCCTCTTCTCTGTCTACACACTACTCGAACTGCCGAATGCCCACAGGGCTATTTCCTATAAATGCCCTGTTCAACATTATTCCAAAAACAAACAATAAAAAGAGTAAAAGCTTGACTTCCTGAAGATGAATGTCTCGGCAGTCTAGTTTAGAAGCACCTTGCACTTCCTTTGCCTCTTCCCTCTGGTCTTCCTACTTCTCAGCATTAACAGTATTAGAGCAGAATTAGCCCTTAATGTTTTCAGAACACAGACGTTATGACAATGTCCTTGGGTAAGGCAAGATTGCCTTCAGAAGCTTATAATGGTTCAAATCATAATGGAGCTCTCAAGTGCTTTCAACCAAACAGCATTTTGTTTTTGTTCTTGTCTGGCTGCTTGGAAATCTGTGGACAGTCTGTCCAGCTCCATCTGCTACTCTTTTGGCAAGACTTAAATATTCTGCAGTCTGAGTATAGAACAAAAGTGGTTTGGGTTTTTGTTAACTTGCTAAGCTGCCTCTTTTTTAAGGAAAGCTCCCTGTTGCCTTCAGCCTGGAGCTTGCGAATCAGATAATTTCCACTTAGGTGCAGTTAAACTCAGCTCATTGCTATTGAAATTGCAATTATATGGCTTCAAATGTCAGAAGAGCAGAAATTAGGCTGTTTTCCTGGAATGACTCCTGGTCCTGCAGTCCTCTTAGCACAAGTGGCTGTGAGGGAGGAATGTCCCTGGATGTTCAGTCACATCTGCATGCCTGGGAGTGCCCTCTCTTAATAAACCAGCATCAGTGTCTGAGGTGGTCCTCCCCAGAAACTGATCTCCTGCTAAATGACAGGTTGCTTCCACAGCAGGATCTCCAGGCTCTTTTGACTGACAGAGCTTGTCTCGTACTTGTCTTTGGGTAGTGGGGCATGGGCGAAATAGGCTCTACAACCGTAGTTGTCCCTGTTAAGCAGCAGCTTTGTAGTTGCTGGCTATTCTGGACCTGCATCGTAGAGTGAATGGCCTCATTCTGCCTCTGTCTTGGGAGCCCCCGTAGTGATGCTGCCCTGTGTTTGGGCATCAGCCAGCCTGCAGCTGTTGTCTGATTGCTCTCTGTCCTTCCCTCCTCCTTTCTGCTGTATCTGTATCACATCAAGTGCTTTTATTTCAGTCACAGCAGAGACCTCTTTGACATTTGTGCTGATGGTTTTATGCAGTTACAAGGCTGTTTTGGTGTTACAAACCTGAAATGTTTAGTTTTGGTTTTCTGAGGGTGAGGTTTCCCATGTGCCTGCTTGCCACCTGCTGCCTTACCATGGATCAGTTACTTTGCAATACAGTTTTCATCTGTCCTGAGAAAAAGGACAGCCTGCTGAAATCTTGCCTCCAGCAGCGTTCTCTGCATGCTCCAGGAAAGTGCTGCATATTGTACAATGTGCCCTGTCATACTGCTGAATGAGAGGAACCAGATGGTCATGTTAATACTATGCCATTGTATTGGCACCAAACCAATATCTTCTAAAGTGGCTGCTGCTGTACGCAGCCCAAATGAAACTGGTGGCAAAAATTAATGCCCCTGCTCATTTTAATTGAAGTGAAGAGAAAGTAATTTTGTAACAATTACACCCTCGGCACATGCACATATAATTATGTAAAGCTTTTCTTTAATTATTCAATATGGGCTAGAGTATTTTGAGTTAAGCCTGCTTGAGAGAGTAAGTTTACTGTTGTTACTTGTCTGTGCTGATTATACAGTATCACAGGAATAACTAGTGGTGTGGTTAATAGTGAAAATATGACAAAAAGTGGTAAGAAGTAGGGATTAAGCACAATTTTAGGAAATGAATGTTTTGAAACAACTATAGCTGTGCTCTCGGAAAAAGATTTAAAAGGTTATAATGAGACGGTATATGCCAGGGCATATCAGTACATGTTAGCCTGTGATCTGAAACAGTGTGTACTAAAGGATATCAGCAGCCAGTATCCCAAAAGCAATAGGAAATTATAAATATATCAGTGTTGGTACATGGACTTTAAAAAGAGGAGAGACTGGAAAGCTTGTTAATATTAGACAAGGAAAACAATATCAGGTCATCATGCCTGATCAGTCCTTGCTACTTTCCACAAAAAGCCCTTATTGCAGCAACATAAACTCTCAACTGGAAAGGAAGCTTATGCCTTCCTCTCTTTCTCATGGTTGCACACAAGGATAATCAGTATAACTGGTTTATGTGGTGACTCAATATGTCATGACATCTTACATTGACATCTTGCACTGAAATTGGAATAATGTATTTGATTACCTATATTTTTATTTTTCTTATAGAATGATTAACTATGAATAACTAAAGCCTAAACTGTTAGAGCACTGTTGACATGCTGGTGAGTTGGCATCCTGTCTAGGAATACCTGTTATTAGCATTGCACTTCTTTTCTAACATCTCCTTCCTTTTTTTTTTTTTTTTTTCCTTCTAACTTCTCTTCTACTTTACATTCCTCTCTCTTATTTCCTTTCCCATGAGAATGATTCCCATTCTTAGCTTGTAGGCCTTTGACAGAAGAGGGCTCTCCCATTACTTGTCACTGCATCATGCTGCAGCTTCAGACGGTGTTACATTTTTGGCAACAGGTTTGTCTGACCTGCATCCAGTGAGATTGGTGAAATCAAAAGTGATTTCCCTCTTCTTTCTCATACTTCTATACTGAAGACTAGAGATAATGTTGTCTTGTAGTTTTGTAGGATCTTATTTTAGGAAAATTAATTGGTAGTTCATTTACTTAAAAACCAAGGTCTTATTGGTTACTCAAAGGCTGATACTTTTTTGAAGAACATATCTGCAAAAAAATTAAAGCTTTTAACCAGGAGTATAAAAAGTAGCCACGTATCCAAGAGAACTTGGAAGCTGCACTATTGACCATCTTCAGTAATCACGTATCTAAATATACAGTCATCAATAATGATCATTACTATTTGATATTCTTTTTACTGGAATACTTTAAAACTTAATGAATAAAAATTTAAATGAGTAGGCTAAGTCATCATCTCTCAAGCTACAGTTAAAAAGCACAAATCAGTGGACTTTTCCCTAGCAGATGCAGCTTTGGAGTAGATTAGACATTTTCATTCCTAGAGCACACAAGTACCCTGCCACTCAGCCATCAAGGAGCCATGTGGGATAATGAAAAAGTTAATTCTAGACAGCTTGTGCTGAAGAAGGGCCTGCTATGAATAGTGTTTGCAATCAAACAGCAACATCTACTTGAGCTAGGATAATCAGTTATTTTCTCAACTGAATTGTTCTCATTCCTGTTATCCTGTGTAATTCCTGCAGGTGTCTCATATTGTTGGCTTAGCTAGGAGATATAAATAAATTGTTTGGAAAAGCAATGGGCTGAGCCATGCTTTCCCTGTGCAAGAGAAAAAACAGAGGGAAGGATGAAGGAGTTTTTCCTTGAGTCACCATATGAGTTAGGCTGCTCACTTGCTTGCCTTCTGTTACTATGCTTCTATTGTTGATATCTCTAGTTTTTCCCCTCCTCTGGTAATTCTTCATTCTTAGGCTGTAGCCTTTTAGGTGTTACGAGATATGGTGAGCCATGGCACTCACATTTTTTAGGAGGAAGTCAGCACTTGGCAGCATCAGGCCCTTAGAGAAGACCAGATCAAGAGAGACAACCTACTTTAAACTTCTGTATAGCTAAATGCCAATGCTGGGAAGGCTGAGCTACAGGAAATAAAGGAAAGTGCAACTTCATCAAAGGCTACAGACAGAGCAGAGTAAATTGAATTGGTTTTGCCATCGGAAAGAGAGTTCTATTAGTAAAACAGTTCAGAGGGACCATTTTTGGATTTAAACAATAAATATTGTGTAATCTGCAGGATGACTAACCTCCCTCCTGCCTTTGCCTAAAGCAGTCATGTTAACAGAGATGACACACTTTTTAAGAGATGGGACTGCATGTTCCTTTACTTCCAGACTGCTCCAAATGTCAGGGTGTTTTGAGCTGACTTTGGCAAAGGATGCAGAGTACAAGCAGTAAACAGGATAATGGTACAAATAAGCTGCCAAAGGTTTTAGTGTCATCATTGCCATCCTGTGATATGATTAGTGGAAGAAATCAAATACACCCAATCTTAGTTTTCACTTCAGTTCTCTACAACTTAAGGGGGTGAGGGTGAGAAAAGATGAGATGAATGATGGAAGCTGCTACTTTAATTTTAGAGGAAATTTTAGAGGTTCATGGTGATACTCTATCCCCACTAGTCAGTCAGGACTTCAGTTGTGGGTTAGTTGAAGCTGAAGACAAAGCTCTCTTTTTTTTTTTTACAGAATAACTGCTGTTTTTCATTTCAGAATCTAATTATTTATCTCATATTCTGTATATTATAGTGAACTCTCTTGGAAGTAATGAAACCACAGAAGTGGAAAATACATTAAAATGAAATCAAGCCCTGCCAAATCTCTTTGTGTGTCTAAGTAGATTATATTAAAGAGTGTAACTTGGTAGTTCTCATTTCAGCACTATTGCCCAGTGCAAATATTAAGCGTGCTTAACAGCTAATTTTCATCTTTAAACTAACATGAAACAGATTTTAAGTGACCGCTACCTCTCACTCCTGTTTTTCTCCTCAAAGGTAAGAGCTGTGAGGGTTGTGCAACACTGACAAAAATCAAAACAAAATCTTAATAAACACTGTAAAAGGACTTTGTCCTATTCATAGTTGATTGAACTCAGTGTTTGATCATAAGGTTTTTCAACTGCCCCAGAAGCCTAAAGTAGATCTTGATATGCTGGTGACATGGTATTAAAAATAAGTGTACCAACACTGTCATTTTTGTGCAGATGAATAACGTGACACCAGAATATTGTCTTGACATCATACAGAAGTTTGAAGTATCAGAAGAAAACAAGAAGCAAAATTTTCTTGGGATTGAAGGTAAAGTTTTTTATTTCAAAGTCAGTTTTGATATACTGTAGTGGAATAGAAAAGCTTTAACAGCATTTTGGTGTAGCTTATAATATTTGACTGTGATAGAAAGTTACACAGAAGATCAGCAGTAGTAGTGTAGGTGCATTTTTGAGAGACATGGGAGAGATGAGAGTAGGTGTGGTGAATTAGCAGCTAACGTTATACGGTGACATATCATAGCCATCATGCACTAGTGTGAATTCCTTAGGCTTGCATGAATATATTGCTAAGCGTGTATTTGTAAAACACAAGCAAAAAACATTCTATACTATGTATTTTATACTATAGCCTGCTCTAACTGAAGTAATAAAAGGAAAGTTTTCATTCTGCTCTGTCTCTCTAGATCTGGAATCGTTCCTGTATGCTCCATTGATTCATGCTTCTGTGAAATAAAATATGGGTAGTTGTATTTTCTTTAGGTTTTAATACCTTATTCACCTTGTTCACTAAAGCAATTGTAAATGCTATACTTACTCAGAATCCAACTTAGTATCAAATCAAAATCTGAATTAGAATGAAATAGATTAAATGCTGTACTGTGTTAATTTACTAGAAGATAGCTTTCATGAAGCAGCATAGTTTACATGGTGATTTAGGTATGGGGGGAGGGAGGGAAGGGGAAATCTTCCTCTGCATGATACATAAATCCTGGGTAGGGCCTCTCAGATCTTAAACAAGCTTGTGGTGTGACCCAGGGCACTGCACTTAAACTGAAATAAGGAAAGCAACATGAACAAGCTGTGACATTTAAAGTAATATTTCTGAAAGTGTTTGTTCCTTTTAATCTTACTGCTGCTGCTTTTATGTTTGAGTTGCTTACAGGGTTGGTATTGTTTGTACTATCCTTTGGAAATATTTTACATTTCTCATTCTCAAAGGAGGTATTTTTAAAACTTTCTCTGTTTGATGCTGATCTGATTTACAGGGTTATAAACCAAGTACCGTGTTCTCACATAAACTTGTATCATATAGAAAACTAAACTAGAGTGAAATTAGCTAGGTTAGTGAATTGGCTGGCAGGCCCCCCCCCCCCCCCCCCCTTTGTGCTGCAGTGCAGCCCTTGGGTGGCTCCTACCTCGTCTACGTGGTATCTTCAGTGGGAGTAGTCCTTATCTACAGCAAAAAAGCAGCATTGGGACAGAGCCTGTGTGTCAGCAATAAACTCAAAAAAAGTGTTTGCTTCAGAGTCAGGATGTCAGTTTGGCTCCTGTTTCTGTCCTGTGATCTGTATAAATTGCCAGATCTTTAACTTTGGTAGGAGTGGGTTCTTTTGTTTCATTCTTCATGCTGTTGCTACCTTCTGAAGATTGCTTTTCGTCATGGGACCCATGGGGCATCAACAGCAGCATGAAGTCCCGGCAGATCTGCAGAATACCAAACCTTTACTCTTGCAGGTGTCACATCCTACAGCTCTACTGCTGCCCAACATCTGAGGGATTTCTGCTGCTGATTATTTACAAGATGTCACTCTCTTGGTGGAGCAGAACAGGATAGCTCTTACCTGTTAACATCACAAGGGTCCACTGAGGGAAACACAATGTGCATCTCAAATCCTTTGCATCTTGCTGAACGTGAGGCTGAGGTTGCCTCCCTTCCACCTATTCAGCTATATTCCTCTAAGCAGGTCACTCACCCTCCAAGGCACAATTCAGTGTCCCAGGAAATGTGGACTGATGCTGCTGAAGTATTTGGCTCAATTTCTCTGTTATGCTGATGCTTTAACAAGAATCAAGAGGGTGTAGTGGAGAACAGTTCAAGAAGGAGAAGAAAGAGGAAAAGACAGTTTTTCTAACAGTAATGATTTGTGGTTTAGTTGCAAAGGTGTCAGAACTTCCATAGACTTCAAAAAGAAATACCTGTGTGTGTGTCAGCGGTGGACTGAGTCTGTGCAGCCTCTTCAGTTTGCAGAGAATCAGACAAGCCGCAGACAGCAGTTAATACACTGAAAACAACGGGGTACAGGAAGATTAATCCCAGCTATGTGATTCAGTGGTTTTGGAGACACAAGTTAGCCTTGACAAGCATGAAGAGAGGAAAGTGTTAGAGTGCAAATCATTCACTTGGTAAGATATACCACATTCATGGCAAAAACTGTTTCTCTTTGTTCAAAGGTTTCACCAACTTCATGCGCAGTCCTGCTTGTGATATATTTAATCCACTGCATTGTGAAGTGCATCAGGATATGGATCAACCCCTTTGTAACTACTTTATTGCTTCATCTCACAATACCTACCTGACAGGAGACCAGCTGCTGTCTCAGTCCAGAGTGGAGATGTATGCACGAGTGCTGCAAGATGGTTGTCGATGTATTGAAGGTAAATTTTCAGCATAACTTGCTGGTTGTGAACAGTATGATACAGATTTAAGTGCAAAGTCAGTGGCAAGCTCAAAACATAAATGCTTCGCTGTGTGATTAACTTCCGTGATAAGCTCTTGTTTTCTGGCAGTCTAAACAGGAATTTTTCATTGGGAATGACCTTCTCATATAAACTTCATAGACACCACTGTTTTCTCCTGCCTACTGCTGTGTTGTTATGCTTTTCTCAGCCAGTGCAAGTTTTCCGTTGTCCCATGTTTATGTGAAGCATTTTTTTGTTGCACAAGCCCCACTAAGGCAATGGATGGGCATCTGTCTGGGGCCCTGCAGTTCCAGCAGAGCAGCCCTAGTTGTTCCACTCTGCAGTTCCCCCACGCTGGAGGTTACCACTTCACAGGACTGCTTCCTAATGCATGTTGTTCAGGATGAGCTGAGCTAGCAAAGACCTTTTTCTTTCATAAGCTGAATGGGAAAGCATATGCAGTTCCTCCTGTGGATGGAAAGGGAAGATGAAAAGTGCCTGTAGGAGGAGGACAGGTGAGCAAATGTGCATTCTATCAGCACAGCTGTGTATCTATTTCTGTCACCATCTAAAAGCTGAAAAGCTTGGTTTTGGTCTGCCACAACAGAGAGGTAGGATGCAGTTTTGTTGGCTGGATGCTGGTGGAAAAAAACAAGGTGCTGTTTGTCTGATAGTCTGGAGTTTGTGTTGGATTCTTGTTTAAGTTCTGCATGATTTAAATAATAGCAAAACATTAGGGATTTTTTTTTCAGGATTCTGGGGGGAATAAAATATTTTGATAAATTTAAACTCGCTATTAATTTTTTATGACTAGTATTATAAAACTGATCTATGGAAGAGCAATTTGTTGATCTGAATTTAAAAATCAATTAGAGAAAGTGAACCTGAGAAAATTGGGTGGTCTGTCATTGCACTTTGCCTTCTGTAGGAAAGTTCACTAAAACACACAGTAGCGTGTTATTTTGGTTGACCTCAAAACTATTGTAGATACTGTACAGCCTAGGTAATAGCTCTGTAGTTTTCTCTTTGTGAAGTTTTTAACTTCCTATATAGGAAATAGTAGTGACAAGTTTGGTGTAAATCCAGGATACAGTAATTCATTAGGAAAAGTATTACTGTCCTAGTCCATTCTACATGTGATGGAATTGATGCTACTCTTACTAGAGTCAGTTATAAAACTGTAAGGACAGTTGGGAGTGGAAAAAGACTAAATTGTTTTTAAATAGTTTGTCTTCAGAAGCAGAAGCCACTTTCCCAAGGGATAGCCGTAAACATTATTTGACCTATTACACCTCTGTAATTTTATATATGAGGAAAAACCCTTAGCTTAATGTAAGAGGAAAAACCAATTTTAGGTTGCAGATTTCTCATGTGATATAAGAAAAGACTGTCTTGTTAGCCTTAACTCAGTTGGTAGGTCATAATAGATTGAATGAAACTTGTTGACACCTGCATGGTTGAGTAGTGTATGTGAGTTCTGCTGGCAAGCAAGATCAGTAGAAATGTATAAGACCATGGGCATCTCTTAATGCATAGCTTTTTTTGTCTTAATAGTGGATTGCTGGGATGGTCCAGATGGAGAGCCAGTAGTGCACCATGGCTATACTCTTACTTCTAAAATACTCTTCCGTGACGTGGCAGAAACTATCAATAAATACGCCTTCATCAAAAATGAGTAAGTGTAGAGTTAGTTTTGAAGCTACACCTGTCTGTTTTGTGTAGTTAATCCCATGTCAAAATCAACAATCAACATCAGGAAGTAGGTATATTCCTTCTAAAGACATTGAGAAATTATAAAGTTGATTCTGTTCCCCTGTTTATTGCCTGTGTCATATTTATTGTTCAACTGCATGAGCTCTTTCCATTAATCAAGTTAGAAAGTTCAGGCTAAGTTACGAAGACCTTTCATGCATTGTAAACTCAGTAATATTTTGAACAGTCTGAGACTGTTCAATATCTACAGGTTAACTTAGACTTTTGGTCTGAACAGAACTTCCCACTCATATCCACAGGAAATTCTCCTTAAAAATCAATACTGTAATATTCTCTACCTAAGGAAAATAATTTTTATCAGTAGGAAAATTGAAAAGCTGTCTCAGTTGGTATGAGAAAATACTGAGATGTGGGGTAATGTTCAGAATATGTTTGCCATCATACTGTACAACAGTTTATTATGAAAATCTTGCAGTTTAACCAAATGTATACAACAGTCTCAAATCATGATTGAATGTATAGAATTTTGAGCAGTTTAGAGAGAATAAAGGGAATCTGCTCACTTCTCTTAAAAAAAAAAAAAAAAGAAAAAAAAAAAAGAAAAAAAAAAGAAAAAAAGTGACCCAACAATAGGTGGGTGGGGACCACCCCCCACCCCAGAAAAAAAAAACGAGCCCAAAATTTTGGTGTTACTGATTAGAAATAGGAGCTGGTGAATTAAAAACTGACAGACGTTGGTCTTTGGTGTGTAGGTGGGGTCTGGGGTTCCTTGCCATAGGATTCTGGGGCTGCCAAGAGTATAGAAAACAAATGGGCAGATTTGTGGGAGAAGTAGGCTGTTACATACAGAAACACACTGCCTTTAGCCCAAGAAGCTTGAGCTGCAAATTCGTGGGAATTCTGGGACAGTATTCTGGAAAGTGTTGCCAAATAGTTCTCCTTCTCTTGAGCATCTTCATAGACTTGGTCTGATTCACTTGTAGCTGCACTTATTAAGACAAAGGCAAATTGTCCATGAAGCTATCAATCTTCAGAAGATGAACAGAGAAGAGTTAGCAATTCCTTTGAATGTGTTGATTTCGAGATGCTTTTCTCCAGAAGCCGCTTGCTGATCACTTACAGCTTATGAAGGCTTTGTATGTGGCTTGCAAAGAAATAGTGTAGCTTCTGCGCAGCCACATAGCACAAAAAGGCTTTGCGTTACTGATGAGCTTTATTGCAAGTTCCTCTGCCTCATGCTCGGTGATCATTAGTTTCAGACACTGTCACCATGTGCGCTCATGGGTAGGGTTGGTGGGAGAGGGCAGAATCACCTGCAGGGACTATCTGAGAAATTCTGACCGAGCAGGGGTTCGGGATTTCATGTGCAGAGTCCTTCCTCCTAAGGTGAGTTTGTTTCCAGACTACTGACAATGTTACAGCAAACTATTTAAATCAGTTTATGTGGTAAGCTGTGCAGGTCGTCTTCTCTTAAAACAGTTATGACAATATCTGGGGGTTTTGTTTCTAGGTTTCCAGTGATACTGTCTATTGAAAACCACTGCAGTATTCAACAGCAAAAGAAGATCGCTCAGTACTTGAAGGAGATATTTGGTGACAAACTCGACTTGTCATCTGTAATCACTGGAGATTCCAGACAGCTTCCTAGCCCTCAAAATTTGAAAGGGAAAATCCTAGTGAAGGTAACTTGCTACTGGTGGCATGTTTAAAATGCAAAAATGTCAGCATGTGATATTTATTGTAGATTTTCTTTGGCTTTGGAGAACTACTTCAGCAGTACCCTGTAGAATAGTACAAATGCACTGAGTTAAAATTCTGAGCTTTTCAGAGACATCGAAACAGGGTTTACCTTGGACTTGGTGGGTGTCCCAGAGTGCTTCTGTATGTGTTTCAACAGGGAGGTGATATCAACAGCAGTGGAAAGAGAATTCTTTCTATTTCATAAGCATCTTATCTGAGAGTCTTAAAGTCAGAGGTGCTTATTTTTAAATCAGCATTGAGTCAGGAGAGCTGAAAAATTATATAAAATGCATCGTTATGAATAAAGGAACTGTGACAGTTACCTGAATCTGATATTTTCCCATTTTTTTGAAATTTGTCTGATTTGTTATTAGTCGATATTGTTCTGTATGGTTCATATCCCTATAGTATCTAAACGTTATCCTACAGTCCCACCTTGGACAAAGTATTCAGACAAAGCATCTGAAAATTTCTTACATTTTCTTGCATTTCCCCCTCACCCTGCTATGAGCAGTAGTTCATGAAATGAAACTATTTTCACGGTTCATCAGCTGTGTTTATGGAAGAAGAGCACTTCAGAAGGTGGCTATAAGGAGCAGTGAGAGAGGAGGCCCTTGAGCACTGTAGTTAGTGTTGTATGCAAGATTAATTGTTTGAGCCTCTCAGTATAAATGGATTTGCTCTTCAAGGAATTTCAAAGACCAAGATGGATATAATAAGAAGGGAACGCAGGGCAGACCTCTGAGAGGATGATTAATAGAGTTCTGGCTTATTAGTTTGGCTAATTTACTTTGACACATGGGGGCAATTACTTTGCTGTGAGCTCTTGAGATACTCTTTTTTCTCCTTCTAGCCTCTGTATTAAGAGGATTCACAATTTTGGTTTGATGTCGGTTTGAACATATTTCAACGTATAGTACAGAGCTGACTCTGAATTAGAAAGCTTTTGAGTGCTCAACTGTGATTTTAATTTTCATTGAATCAGTTTTCATGTGTAACCGCTAGTTAATGAACTATGCAATCATGTAGAGTTGGTGTTTTAGGGAGTTAAACAAAATAGTATATAATGCCAGTCATGCGACAAACCTGGCAAACCAGGCTTGAAATACTATGTCAATGCACAAAAGGCAAAAGAGGCTTGGTACTGTGCTGTTCTTACTTGAACTTTTGAGCTGGTCTTCCTAGCACATTTGAGTTTGTAACTTTAGTTTGATTCTTCAACTAACAGGGCTGAAACCCTGTGAGTAGTTCCAGAATGGTGTGGACCTGAGCTAAAGTTTTCAGAATGAGGAATACTATTTTAAGCATCACAGTATCTTTTTCACAAAGCTCTGTCTCCTATCTCCCGCTCAATGCCTGTTGGAAAAGGCAAAATCATATTTAGGAATCAGCATCTTGTTGAGAAGTAAACCAGTTTCTCGTCTTTTTGCTATTATTTTTCTGTTTTATACATTTTCCTTTGAAACAGTATTGATTCATTAGCCAAACAATTTCAAGTAATGGCATAATTTTCATCTTGCTAGTGTATATAAAGAGTAATTCTAATAATATTCATCGATATAAGCCAACACAAAAGTGCCACCATGAAGTGAATTTGACCCACTCGTTAGCAGGGCAGCATTATTAATTTTGGAATGCAGCCTACAAATCAATCCTGTTCATTCCTGCAGAAATCTGAGTGCAATTCTTATCTACCTCTGTCACTGATGAAACAGGGAGACTGAAAACATTTCTGCAGTCAGTGAGGAAGACAAAGAAGTGATAACACAAAAGTTTATTAAGTGATTTATTAAGTAGCAGATGGTAAAGCAAGAGGCAATGGCCATAAGTTACAGCTTGGGAGGTGCAGATTGGATGGCAAGAAAAGCTTTTTCAGCTGGGGGAGTGCAGCATGGGGAGAGGCTGCCCAGAGGGCTTGGGGAGCCACCACCCTTGAAAGTTTGCAAGACATCATCAAAGCAAAGCTCATCTAAAGCTGGTGATGATCCTCCTTTTTAGTGGCAGATTGGACCAAAGACCTTCAGAGGTCCCACAGCCATCGTTTCTAAGGTTCTGTGATTGGGCTTTGCTATAAGTGATCATACAGGAGAATTCAAGATGAGTGTTCTAAAAAGGATAATTGATCTGTCGGAGCCTTTTTTGTTTGTTTATTTTTTTAGGACATGGAATTAAAGTAGTTCCTTTCTAGTGTAGGTATATGACATTCACAGTACTGGATTAGCAACTACTTTTGGCCTGCTGACTACACGCTTCCATGCGCATGCAATATTAATATAGGCGTTGCTGCTTCCTTCATGTTGATGGCTGCTTGCAGTGAGTTCTTTTGTGTCCTCATTTTCCGTTCTGATGAATAGCCTATAACAAAATCTCAGCTTCTGATTTTTTGGGTTTTATTTTAAGTATACAGCAGTCTGCTTGCTAGGGTTAAGCTTGAAATATCCAGAGTCATCTCAAACTCTACACTTGTTAGCTTGCTCCAGAGATGGGAGTTGGTATGCTTTTGTTGAAAGAGCTTGCAAAGATCTTTCAGTAACAAACTCTTCCAGAAATACTTAAATTATCTCCTGTGATAATACAGAGCCTGTTTGCATGACACTCTCTGAAAATGAATTCTAAACTCTGGTCACAAATTGCATAAGTAGTAGTTGAGGAATGCGCTATTTTGGTCTTTGCACTAAATAAGTAACACTGACCATGTATGCACTTTTGTGAATATCTTTTCCTCATTTTAGGGTAAAAAGTTACCATACAGTCTTGGAGCAGATGCTGAGGAAGGAGAAGTTTCTGATGAGGATAGCGCTGATGAAATTGAAGATGACTGCAAATTAAAGCCCTGCTATGTACGTGCGTATACACAGTTCCCAGAACTGTTACACCGCTACATTTCTTACATGCGTACTCCATAATGCTACTTACGGTAGTTAGCAGGTTAGAGTATTTAACTTTGATTCCTGAGTCAGGTCTTTAAGATACAGAAGTTATCTAATTCCACATTTAGATACGGAATTACACTGTTCAGAAATGCACACTTTGTCATTTAAATCATTTAAATAACAGATTTAAGTACTTTCGGTACGCTAGACTGCAAACATTGATGCCAGTACTATAAGCGTGCTAGGCTTCTTTCAGATAGAAATGTATAGTACTCAAAGCAATAGCATGATGGAATTGCTACACAATTTCTAGGTTAAAATTATGGTAGGAGGCACACAAATGAGAAAACTCTGTGAAACATATTTTCAATCCTTCTGTTTTTTATTTGATGCTGAATACTGCTTTCTGTTCCCTTTATTTCTTAACTCCTCATTTGTTTTTCTGCTTATCTCCACTTTTGAATGTAGCCCAGTGAGTTTGCCTTGTTGCCACGTGGAAACACCTATCTGTAGTTCTCACTAGCTGTTTGGTTTACATATTAGGCTTTTAATTTGTCTGCATAATTTATGCCTGCTATTAGCAATTGAAGGTTTTTCAGAATAGTTTAGGATTTGCTTTACAGGTAACAGAAGTTCCCATCTGAATTGGTTCAGAGGAAGAATATGTTTATGCCTGTTCTTCCTCTACTCTGATGCTGCTAAAATGCTAGTGTCAGTAACATCTTTTTGGAGCTTCAAGTACACTACATGGAAGGGCCGATTTGATTTCTGCTTCCCTCCACCACCCCCCAGATGAACAACACCTGCTACTGGACAAAATCATAATTAATTAATTTCTTAATTATTTAGAGGTTAGATTGCACTTGGATTTAATTCAAGCCCTGTGTTTCACAAGACAGTCTCATACAGAAGTACAGCCTTGCAGTAAACACTTGAAGCATAGGATAAAATCAGCTTGCTTAATGACTTAGAATGTTATATTTCTGTTAATATTTATTACAGAATTGGAAATATTTGGCATTAACTGATTTATGAGGAAGCTTGAGAACTCCCAATCCCGTAAATCTTTAAGAATATGATTGTTTTAAGTACAGGTACAAACTTCCACAGATGTAAGTTCAGGGGAAAAAGTATAGATTGAATGAACATAACTCTAATTATGGGCATAGTAAGATGAGAAGATAGCTCAACCAGTTCTGAACCACCATAATGCCTGATTTGTAGTTCTGTCCTGTTCAATAGGAGCAGTCTGTGTAACACACATATGCTTTACTAGCATGGCTTGAGCACTTCTGATGAGATGATGCTTTCTTCAACAGAAAAACCTGAAACAAAATTTGACAATCATTAAAGCCAATGCAAAACACAGTATGTCTTTGGGGCTAGAAAGGAAACAAAGGATGGAACAGCTGCTTTCCTCTCCTGTCTCAGGAGAGGTCTCATACCCCATGGACAGAGGAATGCTAGGTGCACACTGACTGTAAGATCCATTTTTATTTTAAGTTCCTTATGTAAGAGACTACTTTGTGTCTGTACAGTCTGCACAACGCTTGTTAACAGTAATTGCTTCCTCTGTCTTGCCGTTTTTGGAGCAGAAGTCTAATGATGCTTAAGTTGTCTGATATTTTGGAGGAAGTGTGTAAGTGCATTATCTGAGAATTCATGCCATCTTCTGAAAGAGAAGGTCAGACTTGTGATTGTTTTGATACAAAGAGCTAATACCAAGGCTGGGTTCTGGGGTCATCTATGTTGTGGAGTGTGCTTTGGTGAGGCAGCGTAAATTATGTGCCAGGAGAACTAAAGAGAAAAAAGGAAAATGGAAATAGCGGTAAAAGTCACCAATAGAAAAGGCAAAATCAAGCAGGATTATGTGAGAAGCTTTTTCTTGCACAGAGAAAGGAAATGTTGGGAGTGCTGCATGGCCTGAAGCGTGTGTAGCACTCCCTCAGGCTTTCACAGAAGTGATGGATGGAATAATCTATTTTCACTGGATTTCTTAATGCCTTTCAGAGTAATGGTGCAACTGAGCACCAGGTGGAATCTTTTATAAGAACAAAACTGGAATCTCTGATGAAAGAATCCCAAATCAGGGACAAAGAAGATCCTGACAGCTTCACTGTGAGAGCACTGCTAAAGGCAACTCATGAGGGTTTAAATGTTAACCTGAAACAGGTATGTGGGTTTTTCCCCTTTGTATGCTCTGTTGAATATTAGACAATGTGGTGTGTATTGCTCATTTTTAGATGAGAAAGCTGATAATTTATGAACAACCTCTGAGAGTTTGTTATACCCAAAATGAAAATGTGGAACTATTTCAGGAAGATATGAGAGAATTTGGTCAAATGTGGAGAGTATTTTGTTTCAATATGTTATAATCTGCTTTATTCCTTCTAAGACTTGGAAGCATCTAATTCAGTAAGTACCAATATTGGAAGCATGTGTCAAGCAATTTGGCTTGTGTCTAAGTTATTGGGGAAGGATCCTTCTTCTATTGCCTTAGCCCTATCAAGACTGGCCATGATAACTGAAAGTGTTGTCTGCCTGTAGTGCTGGTGGCTGTTTTGTACAGCACTAAAACAGAGGATTGTGCTTTTATTGCTCTAAGCAAGGTTCTGTTTATTTTCATGCCCAAACTGTTTTATATCAAGAATGGTATGTTTCTTTTCCTTTTTGACATGAAACTATTTTTGTAAAACAGTAAAGTGTGTCAGAATTTTGAGTATATCAATAGACAGCTAGTACCTTGAATCCACGATTACATTACTTTTGCCTCAAACAGATGCAAAGACCAGTTGTATTCAATTAGAGTGAATTGTTCTGTGGGGGAGGTGCCTACTCTGTAACCAGTATAGTCTTAAAGGTCACGCACAGGCAGCTCTGCTTTCTGCACCTCTTCCCACTCTGTAGGGTTTATGTAGTTCTAATCAATCTCTTTCTCCAAGGCTGGACCTATGAGAGTTTTGCCTGAAGCCAGGCTTGACTACAGAAAACATAGCTTGTGCTGATGCTTGAGACATCTGGTCAAAGCTGTGTTGTGGTGGGAAGAGGCTGTAGGAATGCAGAGGATGGAGCCATCTGACCCAACAGAGGAGAGTTATTTTCAGACTGTGGCTTTGCAGTGTGAGAACAGGGTCAGCCTGTCTGTTCCCTTTGGCCTTCATGATGTTGGAAAAGTGGGATTTCAGAGAGCAAACTCCCCATGTTAGTAAATATGACCAGATGTGAGCCATTTCAGTATTATTTTTAGTTAGAATAATTACATTTGGTATGTTTTCTGGTATCTGGAAAAATGATTTGTCCCTAGCTAGCATTTGAGGGGCAGGGAGTTTTAAGAATGCCAATTTCCATAAGGTGTTTGTATTGGATGTGATGCCTGAGATTACATGTTACATGTCATTGACATGACCAGACTACTGAAAATACTTCAGTAATGCAACTGCGTTGTTTGGACATCTGTCAGTTAATAGTGATAGTGATAGAATTTTCTAATTTACTTATTTTACATTATTAAGGGACATATAGAGATCTCTTCCCTTGCTGCAACAGTCCTGTGTGAAGACTGATTGTATGTGACTGTTGTTTTCAAGGGTCTTAAAGTAATACAGAGCTGAACAATTAGTAATAATCAGTTAAAACAACTGGAAAATTATTTTTTTTATCAACAGTTGACCTAGGTGGGAGAAAACTAAATGGTTAAATGTTGTGATGGTTTGGTAATCCTGTAACTCATTAGCCAGCTTTGTTTGGTGGTGGTGTAAAGCTCTTTTCTAGCAGTTACTGTGTAATTGATGTACCAGAAAGGGATCTGTTGGGAAATTTTTCTACTTTTTTTTGCTGGTCAAATCTCATTTTCCTTTACTTTGTCCCTGATGTGCCTTTCATTTTCCCAAAGACTTGCTGTTATTAAAAAAAAAAAAAATCACAGTGCAAGTTTGTGTAATCTACAGTAATTATCAAGTGGGGTTTTTTCTGGGGAGAGAGGAAGGCAATGTGTGTGGTACTGTCAGTCAGGCCTGATTCTAGTTTGGATTTGCTGTTGAAACTGTCAACTCTCACTCTTATCTGAAGGAGAAAATTACTTTATCTGCTAAGGTTTCCTTATGCATTTTACACAGACTTTCAGCCTGAGCTGAATGTAGATACAGAGGTTATTGGCTTTCTTTGACCTGAAGAAACCATCTTGTGCCATTATTATGATAGCCAGAAGTGAATTACAACTCAGCACTGAGGAAGGAATAACTCAAGTTTATAGGACTTGCTGAAACACCGGGCAAATATTCTTCAGCACCTTTAGGTTTTTGTTTTGCTCCTTAGAAGATGAAGGGATGTGCTTGTCCGACCGAAAAAGCTAGATGCTGCCAGGAATTATCAAACTGATGTCTAGGGGCATGGTTATAAATGTGAAACTTGGACTTCAGGATGAAATGTCCAAATGTATTTGTTAGGAGAGATTTCCCCCTCCTCCTTTTCCTTCCTGGCCATTTTCAAGTCCACTTTCAAATGTTGTGTTTTGCTGTTGCTTGCCTGTTTTTGCTAGACTGTTTTTTCTACATGGTTGGTTGTTGTCTTGAGTGTTAGTGTTAATATTTTTCCTTACTGTTAAAGGATTGCTAAGCTATCAAGTATATAAAGAAATTAGAAAAGTCCTGTAATGAGATTTTGGATTTCAATTTCTGTTCACAGATCAGTATATTGTGTTTAGACTTTAACTCGCTTTTATTCTCGTGCAATCACTATACCTTTGTAATAGTGAATCAGGGTGATGTACTATTATAACTTTCAACTTATATTAGGTAGAAACTATGTCTTTTAGTGACCGTAGCAGACTCCTTAAAGATTCTTCTTAAGGTATCTACTCATACTTTTTACTGTGCTCTTTCCCTGCGCAGAACCTGGACCTAAAAGAAGGTGGAAAAAAGTCTCACAGTCGATCATTAATGAGTAACTTCGGTAAACACAAAGTAAGTAAAATGAGAGACTCAGTTTGTTCTCGTTCTGACAGCACTCTAGAGACACTGGGTATGTTTTATTGCTTGAGACAAGCATGGTGTGTTTGGGGGCTGTGAGGAAAGCCTATGTGATTACACTTGTTCTATTTATTGCTGTTCAGAACAATATAGCTGCTAGCAGTACAGAGAACCCTTTAAAGATGACCACGCAGACTCAAAAAAAAATCCTCCATGAACAAGATCATCTTTACTAGTGATGTGGAATTGCTGGTTTTCTCATCAAACTTGCAGCAGTGGAAGAGCAATGTAGATGAATGCCTTGGTGTATTCTTGTTTTCCAGACCTCTGTCCACATAGCTGACAATGTTTGTTTCATTCACGGTCCAGTTTTACCCTGTTTCATACCCTGAGCAATGCCAGGCAGAGTGTGCTCTTACTGTCTTTCCACTTGCTTTAAGGGACTGCTGTGACTGAGTACTGGCTCTGGGCTCCTGCTTTGTACAAATGTGTTATTTTCTGATCTCTTCGTGGTTTTGCATATAGCATTTATATGTCTGCGTAGCTGCTAGGTCCAATTGTCTGCTTCGCTGGGTCTTCACTGTGGGCAGCTCTATTGAACCAAGCAAGAGATAATATAATTGAAATGAGTGTGAGGTTTCATTTTACACCTGGACAGATAGCAGTCACCAAAAGGGACAGTGCGCCCATGTTTCTTCCCATTCCCATATCCTCTCAAATGTGTTCCTGTTACCTGCCTCCCCGATTCCCACACTCCCATGGTGCCTCGAGCCTTAGATTTACTGAACGTGTAGTGTCGGCATGAGCTGATTCAATCGAAAGCTTTTTTCCTCCCAGAGTCAATTAACAAATACCAAGTAAGTAAATCAGCAGATAGACTTGTCTTAAGAGAGGTACACAGCAGGTCTGCAGCCTAGTCACTGTGCTGCCAGCAGCTTCCTCTACCCCCAGCCTGCTATATATCTGTATTCCTTTTTAAAGCTATCCATGGCGAAAGCTGTAGCTGAGCAGGGAGCCCAACTCTGTAACTGGTAGCCTGGGCAACAGTTTAGGGAAAAACAGCAATTATTAAATACTTCATAGAACTTAATCAGCCACTGGTTCATCTGCCCTGAAGCCAGCTAGGAGCCATCAAAAATTCTCTAGGCAGACAATACCAGGACTCATATCTACACTTTGATTAGAAGCTTACATCAGTTTGAAGTGGTCATATTTCTTTCAGCAGCTTTAGCTAAGTGCTCATTATTCACTCAGTATGTGTTGAGATCTGCAAGTACCTGTTGTGCATGGTAGTGGACACTTCACATTGTAACTTGTGCTCACTGATGGGAAAACAAATGCCATGGAATGAGATGTCACAGACTGAAGTCAGCTACTAAAAACTGCTGGTTACACTGAGGTCTGAAAAGTATGTCAATAATTCAATTACTTCAACTAGTTTTCCTAATGGATATAACAAGTTGGAAAGGACATTTGTTTAATCTCTGCTGGAAAAAAATGAGAGAGTATATATAAATTTTTTTAATCATTATTGTATTGTAGTCTGAGGCAACAGGGATGACCAGTAACTTCCCCCCTATGACTTTCCAGCTAGAGGGATGCCTGAGAAGGATGATTACTATTGATATTTTTGCAGATACACAATTATCCACCCAGGGATATTGACTTGCGATGTTTCCAGCCAGCTCTTGTGCCAAATGTATCCATGTATAATATCCTGCCAGCGGAGGGCCAAAGACACTAAGGCTGGTAATTCCTGCAAGTTAACTGCAGGAAACATTCAGAGTGCAGACCTTTGGATTCCAAAATTGAACCACGCAAATGATTTCCAATATAGTGATTTTTATTTCAGCACTAAACACAGCAAACTAAATTATGTACATTATTGGTGTATCACAGCAGGAGAAAAGACATCTGTGCTCAATTAACATCTAGCCATATGAGCAAAAGGATAAGGAGCTCTCGGTCATATTGTTCATGACCTCTTGATGTGAAGGGAATTAAAGAGACTCACTTGAAGCTATAGTTAGTGTTACAAAAGATGTAATGTTGTTGAAATGGGAAACTATTAAATAGTAGGTGCTTATGAAAAAAGGTGCTTTTGAGATTTTAATCTTTTTTCATAGCTTTTCTTTACTATATACTGTAATAAATTAGAGTAATTTGAATGCTTGTATGTGTGGCTCAAAAGGCAGCATGAAAAAGATGATTGAAAACTTTGCGCAGACTCTGTTCTCAACTCCATAAATGAATTTGTTAAATTTTCTAAATTGAGGGTGAGGTGGGAAGCACAGGCAGGTGGAAGCAATGCACTGTGCATTTAGATCCTACTGTGTGTTGCTGTTTGTTAAATATGATATGATCCATTAGAATATCAGCAGGACCAGTGCCAGTGTACTGGAGACAGTGGAGCAATGTTGTCCTGTCACATCAGGAGGGGAGCAGGAGAAGGAAGCTACAGAATACACAGTAGCCTGCAATGGACTGGCCAGTTTACAGAAATAAATTGTCTTCAGGCTTGTATTTATGTGCTGGCTAGCAGATAAACCTGCTGCATGCTTGGATCCTTGGAGTCAGGTGGAGTGAGATCAGGCCACAGATGCTTTGTTGGCTTTCCTTCTCCACACGCATGGAAACACTTGACATACCACCCAGGGGTTTCTGGTGCCAAACCGCCAGGGGTCATTCTGTGTCTCTGTAGGATGCTGGTCTGGTGCTGTAAACCTACTGCAGCTCACCCACCCACCTGATGTTAATTACAGTAATGTGAATTTATAGAGCCACCCTATAAACTGACACAGCTGTGCTTGATTCATTCCCAACAGAAAGCTGTGAAGGCAGCATCCAAATACCATAGTGCATCAGATGATGAAGAAAGCCAGCAAAACTCTTCTGGGAAGGAAACAGGGCAGCTCCACAGGTAAGCTATGAATTGCTATGGTTTTACAGCTCAGTTAAATCTACAGTCCTGTTACTGCTACCAGTATTTATATGTCACTGTCTCAGGGAAGTCTGTTCTTAAGAGCAGGTCGTTTATGACACTGCTGTTGGGCTATATTTTTCTGTGACTGCTGTAACCCAATATTTTGATTGTGTAGTTTTTGTAGGTTGCAAAAAGCAATTACCCTTAAACTGAAAAGAAGTGTGATAGTAATAATCTTCTAATGGAAAAATGGCAATCTACATTTTTGTATGTTGTAAATAGTGCTCAAAGAAAACTGTTTAGGCTAAATAGGGGTACATCACTGCCCAGACAACTTTATTACATCTGAAAATGTACAGAAAAAGCAATCAAAAAAGTGCCTTTGAGAATGCATTTGTTGTCACTGAAATACTCCATTTTTCAGATACAGCTCAAAGCTGTCTGCCTTGCTTTTGTTGAGAAGGAGCCATGATGCAGCTATTTCATTATGTTTTAAATGAAAAAATTTATTTGTGTGGTGTGACTATAGAGGTATGAGGGGAACAGTCATCTCTGAGCCCTAAGGAGGTTTGCCACATGTGGTTCCCTGTTCATAGTTGTTTATTTCCTTATTGATATAAAGAACAGAAAGACGATTGAAATATGCTTTAAACATTGAAAAATTCCTGATTTGTTTTATATAATATAATTCAGCAGACTGGCTCGTCGAAGAAAAACGGTGAAGCTGTGCCGAGCTCTGTCTGACCTAGTGGTGTACACGAACTCTGTGGCAGCCCAGGATATAGTAGATGACGGTAAGGCTGCTGGCATGAGACTTGCACATGCCTTCTTCACTTCTTGTTTTGGAAAAGGAGCAAGTCCATGTTCTGAAAGTTTCCCTTGTTTTTCAAAGATGTTTTAAAAGCAGAGCAGTTAGTTACCTGCCCCATATACTTAAATGGAGAAAGAGCAAAGCACCACCTTACCCTTCCCTAAGAATATCCTTATGTTACAAGGACAAGAGCAAAACCAGAGCCCTGCTGGGCCTGTCTTTTCCCCCAGCTGTAAGCTTTTCTGTAAGATAGTTTTGATCATGCTGCCATTAGTAGACTTCTCTGTAGATTCTTCATAGTGATCATGTGGGGTTCTGCAGGAGAAAAGGCCCTTTCAATTAGCATAAGCTCTTGCATAGTTTTCCTTGTAAGTCTGGAAACTTGAGCGCAGAACAGAAGACCCTCCTGGAAGGCAAAACTGGTGTCCTTCAGTTACACAATATACATGATTGGCATGTGATGAGATTATCTAACGTTGTAACTTTGGACTAAATCTAATGTTCCCCTTAGTATGAGTGCAGCTGAGGTCTGAGTTCAGGCCCCTGTCTCCTAGGATTGCTTTGCAACTTGTTTGTTGATTTAACAATACATGCAGGATCAACAGGGAATGTGCTATCATTCAGTGAAACAAGAGCCCACCAAGCAGTGCAGCAGAAGGCTGAACAGTTTATGCTTTACAACCAGAAACAGCTTACAAGGATCTATCCATCAGCCTATCGGATTGACTCCAGCAATTTCAATCCTTTACCTTACTGGAATGTTGGTTGCCAGTTAGGTAGGTGTTGCATGAATAACTTACTTCCTGCTTCTTGTGTATGTGCTAAGTAAATATCTTACACCTGAGTCTTCTCTTTCAACAGTGGCACTAAACTACCAATCTGAGGGACGTGTGATGCAATTAAATGATGCAAAATTTAGGGTAAATGGCAACTGTGGTTATGTCCTCAAACCTCAGCAGATGTGCAAAGGTAATGTCCCACTATACATTTATTAGTGTAAGCATCAAGCCTTTCAGAAAATGTCTTAATGGTGAAGTTGCCAAGACACAAGAAAGAAAAATAAAAACTTATGTAGAATATTTCATATTTCCATAAATTCATAAGCTTATTTTACTTCAGAATTAATATATTTTTGTCCTCAAAAAATGTTGTCTACCACTAGACTGTGTCAGTACCTGTATACAATCTCTTGATGTTAATACAGGTATATTTTGAGGTCTCCATCTTAACGTGTGCTTAAAAACAGAAAAGGGGGTCCTAGGATAGCCAACTGCAAGCAAGAACAAGGTATGCAGTGGCCCAGGACCAGATATCCAGGTCTTGGTCCAAGTCTTAAGCAAGTCAGTGGAATTTGTTCTCTTTAAAGGAATTGGTTCAGTCCTCAAAACACTGTTAGAACAGGAGCCAGTGGTGTTCAGTATTATGCAATGACAATCCTTCCATATTTTGAGGATTTAGGATCTGATTGTGCTCCTATATCTCTAAGTAATTTTCTTAATGTGGCCGTAAGAAGTAATGGCATTGATTGAAAGGTACTTGAGAAATGGTAGAGGGAGTTTGGGGACTTGAAGCAGGCACTGCTGCTGCAGGAAGCAGCTTACTCAACCCTAGTTGCTGCTTCTCATTAATCTCTGGGCAGCTGTGCAAGAAACACGGTCAGGGTGCTGCTCTGGGTTATAACTATTGTGGTTTTTTTTAAGCTACTACTTTACAGAAGAAAGTGGTTTTTTCAAAGGAAGAGGGGTGCTTTCTGTCTTGTAATAATGTAAACATGGGCTGCTCAGCTCAGTAAAGGTTGTAAGAAAGTGTAATGGAATTTTAAAATTAATTAACAGGTGCTCCATACTCTGTAAGTTACTTGCTTATGACTGAATTTTGGCTATATGTATGCATTTTGGGGGGTGATATTTCTTCTGTGTATCTTTTTCCCTATGCTTCTAATTCCTTGCCATCTTTTAGGCACATTCAACCCCTACTCTGCTGATCCGCTTCCTGCCAGCCCTAAAAAGCAGCTTATTCTGAAAATCATCAGTGGACAGCAGCTACCTAAGCCTCCTGACTCAATGTTAGGAGACAGAGGAGAGGTAAGACACCCTGATGCCAACAAATGCTTCTGTGAGAGGTCCTGGAGTGACATGGCAGCATGTGACTCAAAGAAACTTCCTCCTTATTTAAATACACCAATAAATTTCAGATGTTGTCAAGCTTTTGGTCACTAAATACCACATTTTCCCACAAAGTCTGTGTCCTATACATGATGTTTAAGAACTAATTTGTTTTGTATTTTGAGGGCAACTTCACTTTCTTGAAAACTAGTCACAGCTGGCCGTGGCTTTTGAAACTACAACCCATACATCAACTTACACTTCATTAAGCCATTTCCCATGGTTGTGCTGCTTCAAAATTCATGTGAATCAAAGGTTTTTGAATTCCCATATGAATTTAAATTAACTCTCTCTATGAATTTCCTTAAAAATTGACCTTTACTTGTATCACTGGCTTGCTTTTAAAATACTTTGTTTTTTTAAAAATAGATAATAGATCCCTTTGTTGAGGTGGAAATTATTGGGTTACCTGTTGACTGCTGTAAAGATCAAACCAGGGTGGTTGACGACAATGGTAAGATAATCTAACTGATTTCCTCTTCTTAAAGTATTAAGTAATGATAAATGATTCGGTATCTGTTATTACTTTCTAAATTGCAAAGCTTAATTCCTGATGAAATCAAATTATTGTATTTTAACAGATTAATTCTGCTTTCTAGCCAGAATTTCTGGTGTAGGGAGACAGACAAGCAAGAGTCAAAGGATAAGAATTTTTCAATACAATATCTTTCTCCTGGATTGTTCTTAAATGTCCTTCATGCAGAAGTTCAAAATATTTTTTTAATTATTTATGTAAAATACATGTATAATTTCACATGTAATGAAAACAAATAATGTCCTAGGCAGTTTCACTGCCACCTCAGCTTTCAAGTGAAGGAGATGAATAGCAGAGTGGGATAGTCTGTTGCAGCAGGAAAGGTGGCCATTAGTTCTCACAGGCAGTTGCAAAACCGTGGGGAAAAAAAGGGAGTAGTTCCTGTTTGTTTTGGTCTATCTTTAGCCTACCATAGTTTTGCAAAACATCACCTTGCCTTGGTATCCCTGCCAGCGGCCCAACCAGAACCATTTTGTTTGTAAAAGCAGTCCAAGAGACAGATCTCTCACTTTTAATTACATAATGGAGATTGAAAGCATCTAGATCTAGATGAGCAATAAGTAATGAGTATTCTTATGTGTATTTGGTCTGCTTGTTTCTTATGTCTCTTGCTATGCATCATGAAAATTGAGGCTAGTGCTTGCTATGGACTTGTTTTCCAAAATTTCTGTTTGTTTACAGGGTTTAATCCTGTTTGGGAGGAAACACTCACTTTTACCGTCCACATGCCTGAAATAGCTTTGGTGCGGTTTCTTGTTTGGGACCATGACCCTATTGGGCGAGACTTTGTTGGACAAAGAACTCTGGCCTTTAGCAGTCTTGTACCTGGTTAGTCCCCTTTGCTTTCCTTGACTTAGAGATCTAACTGAAGAACAAACACCTTTGAACTTAAAGTTGAAGATGAGGCTATCAACATAGGGTATATGCCTATATGTCTGAGACTTCACGTATGAACTTGGGCAATTCTCCTGGTGTCTTACGGTGGTATGTTCACCATTACTTGAAGGAGTTTGGGTGTCTGTACTTTTGGAAATTGCTACTGGTGTCTAAGCCCAGTGTTTTAACTTAGAGGCGATTTGTGTTGGGGGGCTTGGAAAACCTGTGAGAACATAAACCACCTTATGCCTTCAGTAAAAACTTACTGTATATATTTAAATTCTATGGACAGTCATTGCCAGTTGTGCATAAAATACAAACTATCGATTATTTGTGGTGCAATGTATTTGTTTTACTAGGTTATCGTCATGTGTATTTAGAAGGGCTGACAGAAGCGTCCATATTTGTTCATATAACCATTAATGAGATCTATGGAAAGGTAGGTATATCTGGAAATTTACATCTCTTATGACTTACTTTGTTTTAATTCTTCTGATAAAAATGGATTTAAATGTACCCCAAAACCTCTCAGGATTTGTGTGGTTCCTAAATGATTCTTACAGCTTAGGTTCATGGCATTTTGTACCTTGAATTAGCAGTACCTAGCTCTCTGGCACTGATCAGTAATAAAGTTTAAACAAATTATTCAGATCATACAACAATGAAAAAGCAGAACCTCTGATTCCCTATTGCCCTCAACTTGATGTCTTCGTTTGCACTCCTATCTCTATAGGTACCTAGATATACTGCTAAGCACCAGCATGCTTAAGGAAGCAAACTGCAATTTCTTATGCATAGTGTTTTCTCTGAGGAGCACTGAGCCAGGGCACCCATTCACAGCACTCCCATGTGCAGTAAAACACTTGGTGCTCTCCAGCTGAGGTACCCAAATAACAACGCAGACACGCTTCTGTTGGAGTGCTCAGGAAGCAGAAGCTTGTAGCTCATAGCATGGTGGTGGGTTCTTTGCAGGTGGTCACTACAGAAAGCATAACATTGTTACTCTAGTCTTAACATGTATGTTCTTATGAATGTTCTTACTGTTAGCACCTAATAATGATCATGTCTAGAATACAGTAAGTACATTTCTTCAATGTGTTAAACTAATTTTATTTTAGAAGTATATGTTGAGAACTGTAACTGCACCAGAACATGGTATTTGACAAGCTATTTTTAGAAGCTAATTTAAGCTTTAAATCTTTTAGGTTTTAGTGCATACATGTTGCTTTTCTGCATGACTGCTAATTTTAAAATGTTTTAAAAATGAAAGTAAAAGCACAGTGCTTTTTCTCTGCATTTCTGTTTCAACTGCCTTAATGAGCAGGTTAGAAGAGGTTACTGGAGATAAGTAGCTCAAAGAAATTAAGGCCATGTACAACAGAAGGCTGAAATAAAATGGCACTTTGATGATTTAAAAAAAAAAACATGCCAAAAAACCCACAAACAAAAAACCCCACCTTTATCAAGGGTGTGAGTTGAAAAGAGCAGTTAGTCCTCAATCTTTCTCTCTTCTGAGAGTGGATGCAGAGAATGTAATGCTAAATATGTAAAACCACAGTTCTGCAGGCACCCAAGGAAAGCTCAGTGGAACAGAGGGAGCAAATAACACAGACAAGGCCCAGGGCTGGATTGGATATAGTCCAGATCCTCACTTAATTCCACTACCTTTATCCTCACTGATCCAATTAGATCACTGAATGATCTAATGATGGCTGTGTAAACCGCTTAGATGTCTGTCTCACTCTTGGCATCCTTGTCTCAGCACAGGGACCAGTGTTCCAATGTACTCATCTGCTCTTGCCTCCACAAGTGTTCCTCCCGCCAGGGAGGACGGTGGCGAGGCAGTGGAGGGAACGGCACTGATCGTACCAGACCTGTGCATGTTCTGAGTGCAAAGAGGAGCTTTTAGTATTCAAGGTAGACTTCAGTACTCCTAAATTGGTGTAAAAAGAAAAGCAGTAGTAAACAGCTTGGAATGCATCTGCAGTATATACCTAGATCTGTATACATCTGGGTACGTGTGTGAAATCACATACAGAGCTGGTGACAGTCTGTAGGGGAGCCTGTTTGGCTATTGCTCATGGTTCATGTGCTCTTCAAAGAAGAAAAATACTCAAAAATAGTAAAGAGTAGTTTCACAGGGAAGGCAAAAGAAGTGGGGGAGGGAAAGACCCGTTGAGTTCTGATCTTTGTATCACTTAGTCTATTCATCTAATGCTTGCTTAATGGTACGCTGTGTTATTGTTTCTAATGCAGATATAAAGGCTGAGTGCACACTTGCATCGCTGTAAGTAGGGGATATCTGGTCAAGTTTCTGAAGGAGACTGACATTAGACTAATAAATAGTTTTAAATTATTTGCTGTAGGGGGGGTTATATTTACAGTTGACGTGCTATTACCTTATTTGTTGTATCACAGTCTTGAAAACATTAGCCAAATGTATTTGCATTTTTTTTCCTTTCAGTGGAGCCCTTTAATCCTCAATCCCAGTTACACAATATTGCACTTTCTAGGAGCCACAAAGGTAGTCTTCATTAGCATGCACTTTGCACTTGCTGGGCACAGATTTTTCAAATGGTTCCTAATCGCATGATCTGCAAGTACCAAACTTACATCATTCTTCATTCAGATTCTGAAACATTTGAATATTGCTTTGATGAAGCCCATGCATAAAATTCCAAGTTAATGTGTAGCCTGTCACTGCAGTACACTCCTTACAGTCTTGTCATCTCTGATTAGGAGACTTTGAGCAAACTTCTCTTGTAATTGTGGCAGGCTGCCATCCTAATGAGGAGAAACAGAGACATGCATGAATTCATGGAGACCTACGCTGATAGTTCCTTGGTCAGAGTAGATGTGAATTGCTTGGTGTGAATTTTTGCTTTGCTGCATTTTTAACTTTGTCTTCATCATTCATAAATACTCTGAAAGCAGCCCTTTTCGTTTTACTCATTGTATAACAGTATGAACTCACTCGAAACTCTGGTTATTTTTGTCCTTTCAGAATAAGCAGCTGATAGGACTCAGAGGGTTGTTTAACAAGAACCCTAAGCACAATTCTGCTGAAACCAGCGGGCGCTATGTACGGAAGCGATCTATTGGTGATCGAATTCTCCGGCGCACAGCCAGTGCACCAGCAAAAGGTAGAAAGAAAAGTAAGATGGGTTTTCTGGAAGCTACTGAAATTAAAGACAGTGCATCTGAACCAATAGACTTGAAAGAGAAAGAAGGAGTTGTAAGGCGAACAAGCCGGAGTTTGCAAGCACGTCCTGCTTCTATGCCCGTGGACAAATACCTTCTTGTAGGACTGCCATGCCCAGAAGATGAAACTGCCCAAGATGTCAAAGGAAAAGAAAACGCATCTGGTAAGATGCTTCCAAAATTACTTTTAATGTAGTAAGTCGAAATAGTCTATTAAAAGGCTTCGTTCTGCAGTCCCTATGCAAATAGTTTTATGCAAGTCAAATAAGAGTTACTGGGCAAAATTACATACGATTACATCGAACTCTTTAAGTGACACCTTGGAAAGTTGTCTACACTCCAAACTAGGCAAATTAATTATAATTTCTGGAAGTGCTTTTAAAAAGACACTTGCTAAATTTCTTTCTGTAATTTAAGAACCAGCCTTCAATTATGCTTCATTAATTTCTGGTTTGCTACTGTCCGTTTACTGATGAAAACAGAGCTGCTGGCATGGTGGGTTTTCTCTCCCTGTTTTCAGGAGGAAGAACAGCATGCAGCATATGTTCTTGCAAATAGTGTGTGTAAGGACTAATGCAGACTTCCAAATAGACATGAAAGGGGTAAAAGTAGGTCAAACTTTGTAGCCAACAGTCTTGATAGTCTTCTCTTAATCTAGGTTACTTAATTTGGTTAATTTATACGGAAAGCATGTGCTAGGATAAAACCTTCATCTTATATTATCGAAACACAATATAATATAATTCCTAAAATAGCTTTTTTTCCCTAAGTGTATTCAGCAATAATAGTCCTGGTTTTGAAGTCCAATTATTCCCATTACTACAGCAAAGTTAGTGCTTGACCTGCCTAATATTTGATTTACTGGCATATCTGAAGAAGTCTAGGAAGCTTTGAATACAAAGGCTGTCGTCTCCACTTTGAGCTTGTCCCTAGTCTAGGGCATCTGTACTGCTTTTTGGGGCTGTTTTTTGTTTGTTTGGGAAGAGTGTGGGCACTCAGACAGGCTGTCCCCATGAGGCTGCAGGACTAGCCAGATCCTCAGCTTCTGGTCGGTTCTGACAGCGCAGCATTTCTCCCACAGGGCTCTTCCTCACCTGGCATAGGACAGCTAGAAACACCATCTGTCTTCCTCGGTAAGATGCAGAGTGCACACCGAGAACCTCTCTTGGGTGATAGAAATGCTGCTTTGCTCTGGATATTCTCAGCTGTGGAGCAGCAGCTTCCAACAAACACGGGAGCCACCCTAAAATAGGAGAACTACCAGGCACAGATGAGAACACATTGTTAAGCCACCTTTGTTCTACTTGCCCATATTTGTGGCTTTGGAGGAACATCATCTTGTAAAAGAAGTTACATAGGAGAACAGCAAGCAAAATCAAACCAATTCTTTTTCTACCACCCTGAGAAGTAGACTGGAAAAGGGACATTCCCAGTAAAGGAAGTTAACGCTGAAATGCTGTATTTTAAATTGAAAGATCCTCTAGATAAGTCTAGTGAAGATGATACAGCTCAGCCATTCTTTTCAGCAAATTTAATAATTTCTTAGATATTTCTTCCTAAATATGCTACGGACAAAGACACAAGATTCTTCTAGAAGAAGCTTTCACTCTTTTTGGAGGTCACAGGTATTCACTTAGAGAAAAATAACCTTTGCAGAAAACACAGGCCTTGGTGAGAAGACCTAAAAAGCTATCACAGGGAATGAATCCTGCCCCTTCTAACTATAAGAGGGCTAGATCCTGTCTGCTGAAGTTTCTGTAGGCCTTGTTCTATAACCCCTACAGAGGTGGGGGCTGGCCACCTTAGACATAAAGAAACAAGACATGAAGAAGACTAAATTCCTGATGGAGCCCTCTTCTGTCCCCAAGGGACCTTCTCCCTTCTCTGTGCTGCAGGGCCATCTATGGCTTAGTGGACATTAAGTGTCCTTAAGTCCACTTAAGTGTTAAGTCCACTTAAGTGGACAGAAGCAACTCAGGCCCCTTTTTTTGTGGAAGCACTTACCTTGAATCATGATAAGAAAAGGTACAACGTAGCCTCGCGCACATACTTTCTGAGATTACTCAAGCCTATTCCTGTAAGTTCAGCCCAAATATTTCAGACTGGGAGGTGGCTTCACCCTTGGGGAGGTACTAGTCAGATGAAGTGTTCGTTGTTGCAGGACACTGTGAAGAATGGAAAGGGCTGGCTGTCCAACAGAGATCTTTCTTGCTAAAGTACTATGGCTGCACATATCTCTTCTGTCTCAACTGGAATTACACCAAGCGAACAACGTGTTGTCTATTTTCTCCTCTGTTCTTTATAGAAAAAGAAAAAAAATATCTGTGAATCAAAGAAATGTACGTCTCTTCCATCCTTATGTAGGAACAGTGGAAAGGTTGGGGAACTTTTCAGATTTTGAGATCAGCCTCTAATGCCATGTTCATTAAAAATAGCTGTTACTGTGCTGGGGGGGTTCAGTCACTGTTAATGAATGATCAGGGCTTCTCTTGTTTCTTCTTAGGATACCTGATTTCTAGCTAATGTTAGAAACAGTATATATTATGCACATCTTACATCTATAGTCCTCGCTTAATTAAAAGCTCCAAAGGAATGAGTCATAGAGCTTGGATTTGGCATATAAAGACAAGTTAAAAATTTGGTGGAGGAAATATCCAATGCTTATTTTTTGTGAAATTCAAAATATTGCTTTCTTATGAATGCAGTATACTGGTAGAAGATTAATTAAATCCTTAAATTTTAACATTTTACAATAACTACATGTAAAAAACACTGGAGTCCATCTACTTGATGCTTTTTACTCAGCTCTTTTAAGCATGCATCTTGTTTCACAGTATTATGTTTTTTTTAACAGAGCTGTTTTGTTCTGTCTTTATTGCCATGCTTCTTTATAGTACAAATCTGAATAGGAACACAGCTGAAGGTAATACCATGTGCAAGCTATGATATGGTACCTCATTAACATTATTTGCAACAAATATTACATCATGTGCTTGATGTAATAGACATTCAAAGGAAGTTTCAATGAAGTGCCTGCAGTTGTATTTTTCCATTTATTCATATCACACAGATAATTTGTACTGAACCTGCACAACCCCATAATTAAGTTCTGTCACAACTGTACCTAATTTTGCATTCTCCATTTGTCTGTCTAAGGACAAAATAGTTGTTAATTAACAGAACACAATATTGTATGCAACTAATATGTTTCTTATTTAATTTAGCCAACAGTGGTGACAATACAAATGAGAAGGAAGCAAACTTGAAAGAATCTGTTTTCACATGTTCTGAGAAAACTTCAAATTTGGCATCTCAATTTAATAAGGAGAATGACCAGGAGGAGACCACAGTTGACTCTTTAGTACCTCTACAGGAGCAACCTGAAAACTTAGTTTTTGCAAGTGGTGTAGCTGAAACAAATCACCTCATAGATTATCAGGAAAACAATCTTTTTGATGAAACTGTCCCTCTAATGCAGGGCTCTGATTTTGAAATTTCCACAGAAAAAACAAATGACAAAAGCTGTGCAGACAATAACAAGGAAGATGATTCAAACAGGTCTAAGGAACAGAAAATATCTCTTGCGGGGACTTCCCTTTCTCAAAAAGTAGAAATGGAAAATCACAAATATGACATCATCAAGAAAAGCACTGCAGCACCTCTTTCTTTGACAGATATTTCTTCTACCATTTGCTTGGATGTTCCTGACTTGCACTCCACTTTAACCATGCAAGACAGTGACATTTCTCGCCTCATAGATGAAGTTTCTTTAGCTAATGAGAGCGAGATGGATAGCACTGTCTCAGCACTGATTGGACAGGTTGATGTCACAGATGACCAAACTAATCTTACTGCGATCTCAAGCCTCCATGGTGCTAGCAGCCAGACCTTCAGCATGATGGCTGCACACCCACACATGCTTACTGCGGATCTTAACAGTCCATGTAAGCACAACTTTACTACCACAAAATCCATCAAATCCCCTTTATTCTCAACTCCAGATACTACCGTGTTCTCCAGCCCTGAGACTGCAGAGTATTCAGTGTACACAATTATCCATGAGGCAACTCTTACACCAACTTCTGAATGTAAGACCTCCAGTGAATTAGTTTGCAAGAAGTTAGACAGTACAGAAGAAAACTTGCCTAGCTGTCCTTGTCCTTCACCTCTCTCTTTGCTAAATGCAAATCCCAAAAGAAAATGTGGAACGAGCTGGGAGGCCCCTGAATCTGCCGGTTCTTTTGCTTCCAATAGCCTTGTCTTTGCAGAGAGACTTGTTGACCTTCCCACTGGTGAAAATTCAGAAAGCAGCAGTCTTGTAGAAGTAGATGGGGACTCTCAGGATCTCTTGGTAACTGCATGTGAATACAAAAGGGAGGACATGAGTCAGCTGGCTTCCCCTTTGAAACTGAGGCAAAAGCAGGACACTGGGCACAGTGGTGAGAGGACCTCTGGGAAAAGCACAACTGTTGAGCTCTGTGCTTCTTCCCTGGACTTCTCAGATAACTTCAGGACTGAAGGGAGTCAGCTCCCTTTTCCAACGTGTGAAAACGTTGGCTTTTTCTATCACCATCATTCAGATAAGCAGAAAAATGTAATGTGTACCTCTGAGAGATCCCAGCTCAACATACACTCACCAGTGCTCAAAAATGCTTTGGCATTCCCACCTCCTTCAGCCATCAAGCAGACTAGCCCTTGCAAATCCAAGAGTCTCGGTGACTTGACATCAGAGGATATTTCCTGCAATTTTGAAAGTAAGTATCAGTACATAAGTAGGAGCTTTATCTCATCAGGCATGAGAGACAAGAAACTTGCTGCTATGAAAAACATGAGACCACATTCTACGGATGCTCTGACTGAACAGCTGAGGAAGCTGGTGTCTCTGGACCAAGAGGACAGCCATCAAACACTGTACTCCAGGCAGATTGATGAAGACTGCCCAAAAGCACTGGTCAGAAAACTCTCATCCAGAAGCCAGAGCAGAGTGCGGAATATAGCCAGCCGTGCCAAGGAGAGGCAGGAGGCTGCCAGCAAGCAAAAATCTAACACAAGTAGCATAGCAGGGATTGTCCTTCGGAACAAGCCCTCAGCATCTCCTCACGTTATCAACAGGCATTCAACAGGCTCATACATAGCCAGGTACCTGAATGGCTTCCCTGGGGAGGACGTGGAGGGCCGAGGAATACCAGAAGGTGCGTGTGCTGCTTTGCACTATGGCTGTAGCGACCAGTTGTATACACATGATTCTGTTCTGCAGCTGGAACCCAATAGTGATGATAAGCCTGAAATTTATTTCCTGCTGAGACTGTAGATTGTATAAATGTACATCTTCAAAGTTTACAAACTGTTTCATTGAAATGAAGGATTTTTTAGCAAGAAATACTGATTTGAGGGTTTAAATTATTTAGAAATGCAATTTCATGCTAGTGCTTCAGTCATGATTTAATGTGCCCTTCCCTGTCAAAGCTTATGTAAATAGAAACCATGTTCCATCCTTATGTATGTATTACTTTGATTTAGAAATTCTAAAGTGAAGTAGTCTGGGGACTATTTGCATGCAATAAGCATTTGTAGCATTTTGTATTTGTAATGCATGTCATTTTTAAGTTGAGCACATCTGTGCTTGAAAGCCTAATATTGTAATGAATACAATAGTCTTCTGTTTTCCTGATGTCCTATTTTGTTGTCTGAAAAAACATTTTTAGGGATCACTTTTGGCCTTTCATGCAAATTCTGCTAAGCATAGTGCTTTCTGTTATTGGTAACATCCTTCAGGTCAGACTGTGGAACTAGGACTCATTCTGCCCAACAAGCAGCAGTCTCAGAATAAGACCTTTCATTAGCATCACTATTTTCACTCTGACTTGCACTTAATTGTTAATATTAAATTTACATGTTTCCATGTATGAACTATGATTCTACAGCAAACAATTTGTAGAATTAGGGTTAGTCCAAATTTGTGAGTCACGTAGATTTGTCTTCTGCCCGCTCTATGAAGTATAACACTTGCCTTTCTTTTTGGTCATAGGACAGAGTGGAATGTGGGAGTAATTCTGCATTTATGAGTGGAAAACACTTAATTTCTGCATAATTTGTTATGTATTTTTGTTACTGGTTGTGTGTGTAGCGTCAGTACAGTAGCATATCTGTTTTCTGTATATTTGTAATTTTATTGCGAAATTGTTGACAGTCAGTGAAATATTTAAGGCTGACATGGTAGAGTAACTATTTTGACTCTCCATCTTCATCTTTTTCTATGAATGCTGAAAGTGAATTGAGTGAGTAATCTCAAACACCTGACGCTTCCCTGTAGGGAACAACATAGCTTTATTTTGATTTTAAGATATCCTTTGCCTTTGCTGTAAGTTTTTTCTTATATGTAAAAGACGTACCTTTTACCTCTTTCTTTTGTAATGCAGAGTATTATTATTCCTGAAAACATCATTAAAATACATTTTTAAGCACTTGGTTACATGTTTACTGAAACTGTAGCAAATACAATTATGCTTAAACTAACAGTAGATAGTGATTGCAGGCATCTGTCTTGTCATGAGCTCATAATAAGGTATTAGAAAGGGAAAAAATTCTGTCACTTCACATAATGGTAATGGTTCTTAGCTAGAAATCAGCAGCTGAGCTCTTTCTCTTTTCTGGATAGGAAGCCATGTTTATTGAGTATGTCTACCTGCCTGCATATTCCCATTTTGTTCCATTAAGGGTCTAACGTGCAACTGGCTGCTGTTTCAACCACTTGGAAGAGAACAGTGTATTTTCTAAATAAAAAGCATTTTTCCATGAAGGAATAGAACGAGACACTGGAGTAACCCCTTAAGCTTTTGACCTGAATTTCTGTCTCAGTACTTGTGATACAATTTGGAAGGTGCGACTGAAGCCATCTCTAACTTCAGGGAAATCCAGAAGCTCTGTGCCTTGGACTGTTGAAACTTCAGCCAGTACTTCCTGAGAGAGATGGTTTCAACTTTCGACTCACCTGTAACTTGTCTGTTGTGGTGGTTTAGAGACTGTTTCCAAGTGGAAAAGTGGATGCTTGCAGGCTGTGATCAGCTCTGCTGAATGCTGCGTGCCACAGATGCTCACACACTGTATCCAGATACATTTATTTGTATTAGTAGAACCTATACATTCTTTAGAAATAAGTGTCATTAAAAATACCTTGTAATTAAGCAAATGATACTATCTCCATTGCAGGAGACTAAAAAACTAACCTTGACTTGAAAGTTGTTTCTAGCTTTGATAGGAATTAATTTAGAAAAACCGTATGATGCGTGCAGGAGGTCAGAATAGATTATTACAGTGGTCTTTCATGACTTAATCTGTTATATTTTCCTTTTAATTTTAGAAATTAATTCAGATGGGGACAGTTCTTTGTGTGAAAGTGAAATTTGAAATGAAACAGGGCAGGATTTCTATAGCGTAGACTCAAGCCAAAGAAAGATCTGGCTCAGTAGTCTTTCCTGTCTCACTGGTTTTGGTGTTTTTTGTTTGGGTCCCGTCCTGTCCCCCCGCCCGTCCCGTCCCCCCCCCCCCCCCCCCCAATCTCACTGAGATGTGAATTGTATTTTGTTTGCACAAGTTTCTTTTTGGTGGTGTAGTATTTAGATGTGCCAAAACTTTCTAACTTCTCAGCATTGGAATGCTCTGAGCCTTGACAAACTTGAGTCAGAATATTCAGGGTGGTCAAAGGTCTTGTCATCTAGTGCAAGCGAGAAGACAAAGAAATACCTATGTCAATTGCCATTAATTTCTGTTCTTGACTAATCTGTAGGGCAGTTTGTGGGCCTGGACATAGAAAACTGATGAGAAAAGAGTATTTTCATATCTGTTTGGAAAGGTGATATGAGAGAGAAGTTTGCAGTCTGCAGAAGTTTCATTTTGATAGGTTGTATTCGGAAATTGATTTGGTCCTTGAATGTATGTCTTATACATGAAGAATACATGAAATCACAAGTGGTGAGTGTAGGAGCATGAAGATACCAGTGTTACCAGCTACTTCTGCACAGAGAAGCTTGATGATGTGATGAAGTATTTTGAATATTGGAAGCAAGCGCTCTGTATGAAATGTTTTAACTGAAGATGGATCTAACATTATCTCTTGCTTTTATGTTAATAATTTTAAAAGGAAAAAGATAAGCAGTAAACAAAGTACTACAAAGTCAATGGTATTATTTTGTGCATATGTTTGGATTAAATTTAGTATTTTGTATTAAAGCAAGTGTACCAGGTGTCTTTACAAGATAACCGTTTGACCATCTCTCTCTTAATTTACTAGAAATGGAGAGCATTCAGATTCTGGAAGGAAGAACTTGAGATCCAGAGCAGCAGAATCCATACTACCCTTGCAGAATAGGCAGGTGAAGAATACTCCCCAGGACTGACGTGCCTGCTGTTTTCCTGCCAGCTGGCGTAGGGTCCAGTCCAGGTGCAGTCCTGTTTCGCTTTGTATAGTGGGTCAGAAAGTATGTCTAATCCCCAAAGCCACTGGGGCTATTCCTATGCTTACTGTTAAGTATCTGGTTACGGTCTTCACAGAACTAGGAACCATTCTATCAGCAGATGTCAAAAATGCTTGAAACCTCAAGTTAAACTTCTGTTTCTTTTCCAGATGAGAGTGTGTATAAACAACTTATTCTTTGCTTAAAACTATCCATGTTGCCTCTGAATCTGGAACTTATAGCAGAAATGTAGGGCAAAGACAAAAAGGTGGAACAGAAAGTTAAAGACATCACTTATCTGATAAATTAGAAGCTAGTACTTGTTTTGTGCCAAGTGGAAGGTTAAGATGAATTGGAGATGGGCAGACGTCACTCTCCACTGAAGTCACTTGGTGTAAACCTATTATTTTAAAGGAGATCTACTTCATTCTGTACCAGGTTATATTCTCACTTCCAGTGGATTTTTTATATCTATTCCAGATTGCTAGTATATCTTCAGTTTTTAGTGTAACTGAGTGAACTTCGTTTTCTTCCATGGAATGGAAGGGATATGAGCAAAAGTACATTCCTATGATTATGAGAACTGTAATCAGTGTATAATATCAGTCCATTGCAGGCAATGCCTCATTTCTAAGTACTGGGCCAAACACACCTCTGGTATAACTAAAAGGTCTGATCAGGGGAGCTATACCAGGCATAGATTTGCCTTATTATATAAAAACTTTTTGGCATGTTGAAGCAGTGTGTTTTAGTTAAATACCACCCACCACTTCTGTGACATTCTGATTCTTGGCATAAACTTGAAAATATGGCATACCTGATCTGTGCATGCCTCTGCGAATCGCTGCTGCTGCTGTGTGTGCACCAGAAAGCAGCTGTGTGAGAGCAGACGGGCTCGCTGACTGCCATGCAAGAGTCTGGGGATAAGTCTAATTCTGTAGCTGCCAATTTCCATCCTCTTTGGGATACTTCTATGAACCTGGAAGCATGCTGCCAATCCAGCCACTCCAGTGGCGATGTTCCTGTCATGAAGACGGCCTGGCATATCTGAAAACTGCTGGTCCTTCTATATCTGGAAAATGATGTGGTATCACTGGTAGGTATTAGTCATATGAGTCCAGAACTGGACATAGTCATGGTCTAATGTGGTGATACTCCAGAATTACAGAAAGCAGTCTGTCTCGTTGTGAATTTGTGCTGCAGAAATCATTGCAGTGTCAGGGGAAATCTGACCTGGAGGTAATACACTTTATACAGCAATGCTAAAATGTGATCCTGAATAACAGTTGAGATGGGATAATTTTGGAAAACCAAGAATGCTTGCTTCAGTAGCCTTCTGTGTTGGATAATAAAATGAAGGGACACTGTATCAAGAAATCTAAGCACACTCTGGCCTCATCTTGGTCTTTAAAACTCTGAGTGTGCTGGTTTTTGCTAGGATGGAGTTAATTTTCTTCATAGTGTGTATGGTGCTGTGTTTTGGATGTTTTAGTTCCTGCTGAGCAGGGCTTACACAGAGTCAAGGCCTTTTCTGCCTCTCACCCCACCCCACCAGTGAGGGCCTGGGGGGCACAAGGGGTTGGGAGGGGACACAGCTGGGACAGCTGACCCCAACTGACCCCAGGGATGTCCCATACCATACGGTGTCATGCTCAGCAATATAAAGCTGTGGAAAGAAGAAGGAAGAGGGGGACGTTTGGAGTGATGGTATTTGTCTTCCCAAGTCACAATTACTTGTGATGGAGCCCTGCTTTCCTGGAGATGGCTGACACCTGCCTGCCCATGGGAAGCAGTGAATTAATTCCTTGTTTTGCTTTGCTTCCTCATGCACCTTTCCTTTACCCTTTGAACTGTCTTTATCTCAACCTGTGAGTTTTCTCACTTTTACTCTTCCCATTCTCCCCCCCATACCACCAGAGGGGAGTGACCAAGCAGCTGTGTGGGGCTTAGTTGCTGGCTGGGGTTAAACCACAACAGTGAGCATCTAGTGTATAGATTACAAGAAGCATTGTACAAAGCCAGGATTTTTAGATATATGGATGGAACAGACCAGCAAGCCACAATTCAGACATTCATAGCAGCATTCATTTTTTTTAGTCCTTCCCCAAAATTAATTAAGTCATGTATGAACAAGGCTGCAGCTTTTTGAAAATCTATCTAGTGAAGGCTTTTTTGATGCAGAATCTGTTGCAAGCTTCAACTTATTCCAATGCTTTAAAAACAAACATTTCTGGTTGATATTTGTCTAGGCTCGCTTTCCAGCATGAAATGATGTTTTATTTGACTGCTCAATTGAAAGGGCTCCTACCACACAAATTTCTCTCTCGTAAACATGAAATTACAGCCGCCTCTTTGACATCCTACATGGATCAACCCCCTGAAGTCCTTCATTTGAAAATACTTTATTCATTCCCAGAAGGTCTCCCATGAAAGTTATGAAGTTTCCAGCACCATTCAAGAACTCTAGGCACCAGAACCAGTTGCAGCATGTCAGGGGCAGTTATGTCAGTGGAAAGCATGAAGATGACATTTTTACCAGACTGTTTATAATGTGAGGGCATGTTATCTTTTTTTGGCTGCAATATTGCTGTTGAAGCATCTGTTCAGTGGGTTTCTATCATGTCTCCCAACTATTTTTTTTTATTTTTTAGATGGTGGAGTTCTAATTTTGTAAATATAATTTGCATTTTAATCCTTCACATTGAGAAGTGTATTTTTCCTTGCTACCATCTTACCTTGCTGTCCAGCTCAGAAATCTGTTGTTTATTATTTTGCATTCCTCAAACTTTTGTCTTCTGCAAACCTTAATCACTACCAATTTAACACAGCTTTTTCTTCACATCCTTGATACAGCACAGAGCCAATATGTGTGTCTTACCGGACTCTAATACAAATGCTCTTACTCACCACTGATTCACTGTCTGTAGCTCCATTTGGAGGTCCGGCTGCTAACCAGCTTTGTGCTCCTCTAACAAGTGTCATAATGATCATGTGTCATTCAAGTCTCTAGATTAAAATATCATGAAGCATCTGATTAAATGCTTTATGGAAGACTAAACACATAATCATCACCACTCTTAGCAGTATGAACTGAATGGCTATAATTCATAAAAAACCAAGATGTCCGGTAAATTTAGGTTCTTTAATCCCATTTTGTTTGGTATTATTTACATTGCCTTCCTTTGACTCTTTCTAAAGAAATATTTCCTTAATTTTTTTAGTTACTTTCATTACTTTGCCTAATTTTTATATTGGTCTCCTAGGCAAGAGTTGCCTCTTTGTTGCATTTACTTTTAAATATTGGTACCTACTAGTTTTATTTCAGTGCTGTGCAGCTTTCTGAACAGTTGAAAATTCAAAAAATTAACTATTGGGGCATCTCCCTCAGCCAATTATTTTTAAACCCTTGGATGCACGTGCCTGTTGAAAATGTTTAATTTGCTATTTTTTTCTGTCATTTTCCCTAATTCTGAACAGAATAATTGATTGCTGGGAACTCTCACAAATAATGACAAGCTTTTGTCTATGACTATTCCTAAACAATCAGTCAAATGGCCAGGGCCAAGATCTCCTTTGCCCAGTGACGGAGGGAGCTATAAATAAATTGCATGAATGGTTAAGTGCTGTTGGAAACTTTGACCGTGTTAAGATTATGCATATGCTGAAAGGAGTGTTATTTATCTCTTTTGCAAAAAAGTGAATGACCTTTATGAAAATGAAAAGCCAGTGCACCAAGAACAATGCAAATGATAATTCTTTTGATTATTTCATGCTCTTATTTCAGAAGCTCTGTTTTGAAGTAACAACAAAAAACAAAAGGTGTTACTCAGTTCAAATTCTTTCTCTTGAAAGAAGAAAAAACCAGCTTTTTAACGGATTCTTAATTTCTGTAGTGTTTTGTTTCCTATTCCTTCAATAGCAACTGAGAGTGGATTTTTTTCCTCTAAAGCTTCCTTTTCAAGCTGCATTCCATCCTAACTGCACGTAGCTAGAAGAAACAATTTGTTTTCTTCACTAAGGATCCGTACTGCTGGTATGTCTTGCCAAGTATTTTTAAAAGCAAGAATACGTTATGAATTCTGAAGGTGTTTTTACACTTTCTCATCAAATGCATACATTTATTGCCTAGCAGGAAAAATCAGAAGAAGGTAATAAGCAATTATTTTCACCTAGTAAAGGCTGGTAGTTCACATCCTGGGTTAGCATGCCTAAATTACTTTTCTGGTTTATAAATGCATAAATTAATCTGTTCAAGAATCTGCGGAGAACAGTTAATAGCAGCAAGAATGAGATTGGAATATTACTCTTAAGAAATTTACCTTTTTTATTCAAAAGTAAGAAGGGTCCCTAGTTACCTTTATGTGATGGTTTACTGGCACATCTACTGCTCCTGCTTTTAAGAGCAGTACAAAATACTCCTAGTGTTAGGGATCCAATTTCACATTCTTCACTCTTGGCAGAGGAGCCTGTGTTCTGACAGAAATGCACTGCAAAGAGGGGAAAAGATCTGCTAGAAAGTTTTTGTTTCTTCTATTCATCCTGACAGGCTGGGGAGGTGTTTGTTGCCCAGTCAGATTCACCACAATGTGTCGAACAAGAAGTAAAGCAGTAGCCAGAGGAGTGATTTGTGTGTGCACAATGGGATGGGGAAGGCATTCATTTGAGGCATTAGAACATGTGAGAAACAGAAGTGAATAGATTGAACAATATTTTTGAAAGCATTCATTTCATTATGGCCAGTCATGCTGCACTTCAGTGGTGCTGGGGTGGTGTGATGTGACCGATGCAGTTGATCAGACAAGGTGATAAATCATGCTCATCATTCAGGAGTTACATTTTAATTCTGTATTTTCAAAATCAGGTTTTGCAAAGTCTGCCTGTACAGCTCTGAGAGGATGGCAAAGCTGCCCAGTGCTTGAGGTGGGGTTACTGCTGACCAGAGAAGCCTCAGCTTTTCCAAGATAGTTTACAAAACAAAACAAACAAAAACCAAGCCAAAACAAAACACCTCCTCACAAAAATAACAACATTGGGAAAAAAAAATCCAAACCATAACCCCAAAAATTCTGGTTTTCTTCACTGCAGTTCTTATATTAGCTGCTGCGAAGTTTCCTCCTGTGAGGGCCAAGCACAAGGTGATGTGTGGATGCTGTTTGGATGCTAACAAGCTCAAGGCTGGTTTGGTGCTCTCCTTTTGCAGAAGGGTGTGACCATAACTGGTTGTTAGTGTGCCTCTTTCTGCACCTGTCCATCACTGTGATTACTGAGAGCTGGTGCCGCAGGTCACTGAGGTTTGCTCCTGCTTCCCTGAGAATGCCCCATGGCTCTTGGGCACGGTGTGGGCACGCCAGCAGCCGAGGAGGTATCCTTACGTCCCAGGCTCTGCTGTGTGTCAGAGCCCGGCTTGAGGCAGACCAGGGGCTTAAATGGCAGGTCAGATCCCTGGGTTTAGGAACCTACTTCATCCTCAAGTCTCTCTTTCTGATCTCACTCTGAACGGGCATCTATGAAAATTTTACTGCTTACAGGATCATAAATCCTTCTGGTGAGAAATATACTTTGTATCCTAAAATATTTTGGTTGGGGAGCTTTCTTTGTTAGTTTCCTATTCTCATCTTAAATAAGACTAAACTGTTAAAGAGTAAAACATTCAATTTAAAAAAAAAATGAAAATCACAGAAAGAACAGACAGAATTTCCCCCAGAAGTATGTTGGGTCAATTTTATTCTTGGACCAATGCTCATTTGGACTTGTTTTGATAAGATTTTAATGCTGTTCCTGTTTGCAACAGGGAAAACAATGTTCAGCACCCTCAGTCCACATGTAGAAAAAAGTGTGGCAAAGTGATTACACTGATTATAGATCTGCTTAGACATGCAGAAGGAGAAATAAATTGAGTTTCTATCAGATTATCTTTTAAAGTCCTGTGTTGATTGAGACAGAAATAAATCAAAATGGGCTGTGCCTGTGCTGGCCTAGTTGAACACGGACTTTTTTTTTCAATTGTAAAAAGCCATGGAAGTTGAAATGTGTTCTTTAATATGTGAATTTAGTATCTGGTATGGCTGTGGACCAAACAGGGGAATTTGCAGTCCAGGTACAGCTTACTGCTGAATTACCTTGCCTTTTCTTGTCTGTTTGCAAGTATTGTGATGTCAGATGTACAAGTATGTATTTGTATGAGTAAGAATGGGTCATGGAAGGGAGGGGAGGGAGGGCAGCTGTAGTTATTGCAGTGCCTTTATTAGTTCTTTGCTTAAGGAACAGTTGGGGTTTTTTAATATGTAGACTCTTTGCAGCAGAGACTTGTCTTCGAGTGTGACTTGACTCAGTCACTGCTGTAGCCCTAACAGTATTTCTAGGGTCCAGATCCAGCCTGAGGAGTACAGTCAGCCTCTTCTGCAAGTGGAGTTACATTGATTTAATGCCTGCCTTCACTGCTTTAGTTTACTTGTATGCGTGTACAGTGAAGACATAGGGCTAAGGAATGGTGGAAATGCTCTAAGAGTTTAAGAATCTGAATTGACTAAATTTGTGCAAGTTGCTCTGCTGAGCACTTGCAAATAAAGAGAAATCCTGTTTTTCCTGGTGGGTGCATTTAAAAGTAACATGAACTTCTGTTTCAGACTTTATAGTGACATGGGACTAGTCCCTTCATATTCAAAAGAGTAAGATCTAATGCTAGTGCACAGGGAACGTGGCTGTGTACCAAATGACACCACAACTGGGAACCCTAGTGTCTAACAGCCCAAAACTTTGGGTCTAGGTCATGCAGGGGTCTGGAACATCCCTCTACTCCACGAGCGGTGTGACATGCTTTCTGGAGGCTGCACCACAGATGGTCAAGGGCAACTTGCTAGTTGCCACCTGCTCTGTGCAGTGGTATAAAAGAGCAGAAAGTTTCAGGAGAAAAGCCCCACAACTTGGACAAAACATTCACTCAGCATTGCATGGGACTTTGTGTTGTTTCCCTCTTAAGAACAGTGCTAGAGATAAAGCACTGAATTAGATCTGCTTGGTTGCCTTTGTGTGGCAGTTATTTCCCTGAAGCTCTGTTGTTCCTGATTCATGCACTGTTCTGTAACGGCATTAGTTGGATGGTTAATTTAAGTACATCTGGATATAGACTTAAATTTGTCAGTAAAGTCAGACAGTATTTATGAGATCCTGTTTTAAGGAATAATAGTCTTAAGCAAGCACATTTTTAAGGGAAACAGATGTCTTGAAGCAGATTATTAATTCATGCGTAGTTTTCAAGCGCTCATTTGACTTACAGGCTTTTTAAAGTGGATTCTTTCTTTTAATTTAGTGCTTCACATCTTAAACATTTATAGTAAAAATCTTATTTCAGTTAAAGATACATTAGTCTAAAGTGACACCTTTAAATTCAGTGGAGAAGTTCTGCTGAAAATTAACACTGCTGAGAAAACAGAATATAGGGAGTTCAGCCTTGAGCAAAGGAGGCTCAGAGGGGATCTCATCACCATGTACCAGTACTTAAGGGGTAGCTACAAAGAAGATGGAGACTCCCTTTTTACACGGAGTCACATGGAGAGGACAAGGGGGAACGGACACAAATTGCTCTTGGGGAGATTCCGATTGGACACGAGAGGAAAATTTTTCACACTGAGGACAGTGAACCATTGGAATAATCTCCCCAGGGAAGTGGTTGACTTGGCCACGTTGGGCACGTTTAAGATTTGGCTGGGCAGGGTGCTGGGCCAGCTTGTCTAGACTGCGCTCTTCCTAGAAAGGTTGGACTAGATGATCCCTGAGGTCCTTTCCAATCTGAGATTCTGTGATTCTGTGAGTTGCAGAGTGTCTGCAAGTCATGTTAATTTGACTTTTATTTTCAGGACTACTAATATTTTTTTCAGTACAAAGAAAATTTAGTTGCATCCAAGTGGATCCTCTTGCAGGGCAGAGTTCAGCAAAACGAGGGAATACAATCAAGTGCTAAAACCGGGTTCTTTAAGTTAGTTCAGGTCTGGGGTGTAACTACTGAAGTTGATGGAGTTTCCCCAGATGTACACTAGGATGGGAGTCTGTCTCTTGACAACTTACGTAGACTCATTCCATTTAAAGCTGTTCAAAGGGCTAACTCTAGAGATGGAAGTTTGACTTAAAACGTGTTTCAGGTTTCTTGTACTTTTCCATATCTGATCTTCAAATAAAGGTGCTGCTGAGTAGAGAGGAAGGTAATTAATACCCTTGTATTTATTTTGTCTTGGGACTAAGTTGTTAAATATTTAAAATATGTGCCGAGCCCTCTTAAGGGTGAGGGTACATGTGCTGTTTTGAATTAATTTAAATAAATAGCAGCAATATTGACCTGTCCTCCCACTTCTTTTTCTATAGCTTGAGTGAGAACCTAGTTATGCATAGAATTTGCATAAAATGAGGCTTTTGCATTAATTAGCTGCATTCCTAATCCTGGAAGATAATCATTACAATATTCTGTTTTGATATGTGTAGTCAGTGGGTAAAGGTTCAGCCCACTTGGATGCATATTGCCTTCTGGAGAAGACTCATTCTTTGGCTGTATGCACAAGGTGACTGGTTTTAATTGGGTGCTCATTAGCTTTCTAAAGCTGGAGTGCAGAGCCAGAAGTCGCAGCGCTGGCTCTTAGTCCTGCACACACACACACAAAATGCACAGTGCTTGAGGGGTATTTATGAAGCATGAGCAGAGAGAACCTGTTGTCATGTTATCTTACCAGGTGAAGAAATGTAATGCCACCAGAAAGTGGTGTTCTCCAGAGATCTTATCCTCAACTAGAAAGGCTGAAGTGAACACAGGGAATCCTGCTGATGGACTAAAAATGCCTAAAAGTGAGAGCAGTTTGGGGTAAGGCTGCCAGCATTCTTCAAGGAGTACAGGGGACAAATAAAATTCTCGGGGCTGTGCAGGTAAAGCCAGGTGATTGAGAGTTAAAACTGCTGCATTGATTTACCCCATGTTTGAGTTGTGGGAGCACTGAAGCCATGACACCTTTTGTTGCGGTGGGATCCTTCCCCATCCGCAACAGTGAGAGGAGGTTGTGGAGGAATTCATCTTTCTGGATTTCCATGAAGCCAATATGTGCTTTCATGCAATAAAGCAAGATTAACTCATTAATATAGTTTTTATTTTGAAAGATAAATCCTCAGCAGTCTCCTTTGCCTCTGGTCTCCATGTTTAGTCTCTCTGTGCCGAGCACTGTACTGAGCCAGCTTTGCAGCAAAACACTGCTAGACTTGACAGCAGGAGTGAAGGGAAAGGGCCTGATACACACATGTCCAGTAAATTGCCCCTTTTATTTCCTTGCTGAAAAGCACTTTTTTTTTTTTAATCAAAAGATGTGAAAGCGTGTGTTTCTTTTGCCAGTAATTTGAGTTCATACATTATCAGGCCAGTAGGATGCAAACCCTTCTCTGTAGCTCTTTGCTAGGAACCACGCAGAGGGATTCACTCCAGTGCCAAATGAAATGGTTGTTATCTCTCTGATGGTTTTGGCAGCACCTTCTGTTGCACTTAATAGAGATCCTAATGCTTAGCAGGATGAATAAATACAAGCAATGGCCGATTTCTGCTTCTGAATGCAAGGAATAACTTTGTGTATTTTGTTTGAGCTATAAAACAGTTCAAATTAGGCCAAAATTCTTAGTCATTGCTCATACACATCAAATATATTTTCATTTGTTTTAAAGTGAAAGAATTGTGGAGAAAGTGCTGTTGTGACTTGTAGAAAACAATGCTGTAAGCATGGCAGTTCTGGGTTTCTGATCTATTAAAGCCTTGCCAGGCTCAACATTAAGTCCAGAGAATGCAGTTGCTGAATGGATATACGTTCTAGAAAGATTTATAGTTTCTGCCAGCAAAACTTTGCCATGTAATTCCGAGTAGTTCAGTAGCTAAGGAGCTGCACATATGGAAAACCCTTGATCAAGGGGGTCAATTTCATATCAGACTGGTAGCCCTAGGCTCCATCAGGTTCCAAGGTTTATCACTGTATTCAGGATAGGTGTTGGTGAGGTCTCCAACAATCTCTTTCTCCCTTATGACTGTAGAAGGGGGCAGCAGGAGGAATTTGTTCTTGTCAGATGAATAAAATGAGACTATCCTTTCATCTATTGAAAGGAATGCATCCAGTCACCTATGCAGCAGGAATAAGACCAGACAAATAATATATTTTTGTCTTCCAGAGCCAAGGTACCAAAACCAGTGCAGTGGTATGTGGTCAGGGTGTTGGTGATACAAGCTAGTATCATATAATACTGGATTATGTGAATTTCTGCTCTAGGTATTGCTGAAGGAGGAAAGGGAGGGTGATGTGTGCTTGCTGCTAAACTCCAGTGAGTTTAAGGCTGGTTCTAATCAAGGCAGGTGATGCTGAAAGATAATGCTTGAAGAAGGGATTTCCAAAAAGAAAATCTGCAGGTAATTATCCCTATAAAGTAAAGGAGAAGGATGTGATAGTGGCAAGAAAACCATTGTTGAGATGCTACAGGCTCGTTACCTCTCTAATTACTTGTAATTAAGCAGCATCTTTGGAAAAGTCTCTCTGCTTGCTGGGTGATCTCTAGCAACCTTGCATCTAGACACCCAAAAAGTATTCATGCCCCTGTGCGCGTGCCAAAATGCTCTGGAGGCAGAGTCAGACTAGTCAAGTAGAAATGACAGAAGTGCTACAGAGCCAGGTTAGCCTCTGTGGGCAAAGGAGAAGAAAACAAGGGATTTGAGGGAGGGGGAAGAGGACTTATTTGTTACTGGTAAGCATGGACAGCAAGTTTATTAGAAGACATGAATGTCTTTTGTCTTTTTCCAGGAGCTGGACCCTGGCAAGGAGGAGGCAGATCATTCCAGCTCTGCCCTCTAATGCCAGCTTGGCCCTGACTCGCCCATGTTCATTGTGAAGCCTGCATTTCAGGGACCCTATGTTTTGGAATTTTATCATTTCCAGAGATGGAGTGCGGAAAGGCTTGGAGGAGCTCATCTGTATTTTCCTATACTCTCAGGGTGTTGACAGATGGAAATTTGCTTCTTGCCTATACTTTTTAAGATGCATATTGGTTTAGAGCAACAAGTTTTATCATTACAGGGGTATGACAGGTACTTAAATGTAAAAAAAAATCCTAACAGAAAGCACACTTGATATTTTTATCACATTATACTGAACTAAGCAGGATTACTTAATGTGTAAGTCGGTCCATTAAAGCCTTTATGGCAATCTTTGAATGTGAACTGAACTTTTAAAGCTGGAATTGAAACTCTAAGGGCATGAGTTACCTGCTGCAGCACTTGTGCCAAAAAGCAGGTTACATCCTCATCTTCATTCTTTTGTGACAATACGTTGTCTCAGTATTATTCTAATACTCTCATATCTCATTAAATTACAAAGAAAATGTCCTGTTCTGCAGCCACAGCTTTACTACATTCAGATAAGTGATTGTTCTTAGGCCTGCATGGTGTGTTGTCGATGGCTTGAGCGGTGGGTCTAGAGGAAGGGAGATGCTGGGGTATTCTTACGTGGGTAATAACAGAGAAAGGATAGCAAGGTTCAGCCTAGACCCAGAACCACTAAAGAATCAAAAAGGATTTGTGTTCACTTATGGCATTCTAGTAAGTGACCGGGGAGAATATTCCAAAGTGTTTTAAACCTCCTTTGGGACTACCTTGTACACAATTCCTCTGAAAACCAGAGAAAGCACAAGTCAGGAGAAATGCCTTCCACTGTGTTGTTTATCAGAATCCAGGCCCTCTAAACCCCTCTATTTTTGGACTTGGCATTGCTAGTTTGTTTTGTTTTTTTTTTAAAATAAAACTCTGGTCTCCTGTTGAAAACAAATGCATACTAAGACAGTTGATGCTTTTTCTTCCTAAGAAAAAAAAATTAAGCTGGTTTTTTTGCTTCTAAGAGATTGTTTGGTCTTGTGGTTTTGCACTGAATTGCTTCTCACTATGTATTTGATTGCAAATACTGATCAATAACAGTTGAATTATTTAAGGAGGCGTTGGGAAGCCAGCCTATCTCTAGAAAGTCCTGTTATTTCTTTTTTCTTTATTTCTTTAAGCCGAAGAAAAGGCAGCTGCAAATACACTCAGTGACTGGCAGGTAAAGCACTGTCAGTAAGCCTGACTTGCTTTGAAATATTAGTAAACAAGCAGTTACATTAACAGTAGCCAAGTTTAACAAGATCTCCACTTATTATCCTGTCATTTTTGTGGAAGAATATGCCATTGCTGTCAGATCCATCTGTTCAGTTGCACAGCCTATGCATACAAATCACCTAGTCTCACACATGGGGAAAGATTTTTGAGAAATCTGAAACTGACAACGAAAGATGAATAGAAGATCTGTTAATAAATAGTTAGAATTCAATTTAGAAAATTGTCTGCCCGAGAGCAGCCAGGTTTTGTTATGTTGTGTGTAGTGGTGAAAAATCTGGCTATCTGGCCCAACGCAAACATGATTTCTTGTAGTCTGCATAGATTAAATGTTATCTGCAGCTTGGTTCATCACAAGTTTGTATGGAGAGGAGGCAGAAAAGAACATTGCTGGGAAAAGCCATGAAGGAGCTGCATGTAAGAAGGTATTGATTTAAACATACCTTTTTCACAAATAAACAAATTACCCTGATGACTTGGCATAAAAATCACTGCTAGTGCAAGCGGAATACCTTCCCTGGAAGTCCTGGTATGGAAAAATTAACAAATGCTAGAGAAAATTCAAGTTATAAATATATAACCTTAATAATATTCTATGACTGTTTATCCTAATCCATCAAAGAGGTTGAAGAAAAGTTGCTAGGCAAGAGAACAGTTGAGTGAATGGTCTCTTCAACAAAAACAAAGAGTTGCCGTCGTATTCTGCTGGGGTGTGTGAAAATCGAGAGCTGGTAAGAGGTGGTGTTCCTGTTCCTCCTGCAGTGGAGAGACCTCCTCTGGAAAAATAATTGGGAAATCCAAACTGATTATCATGATATTTTGGTCGTCAATAAATAAATAAATAGCAGTTCTGCTAATTCTAAAACCAATTCAGTAAAAAAGGAATCCTATCGCTGCTCTCTTCCACAGTGGTGAAGCCATCTCCCTTCACTTTCAAACCTGTCTGCTTCCTTCTTGGGTACAAATGAGCTTGACAGGTATTCAAAGGCCATGCTGGAAGGACCAGCAGTGGAATGGGATGAAACAACAGCAGAAGCCTGGTAAGATGTTGACAAAAACTTTTTGGGGTTCTAACCTGGCTCCCTGAGCAACGCTAACACCTTTATGGAACTGGGCAGAATAACTAAATAGCTGCCAAACATAATTCATTAAAGTTTAATATTAAAGTTGCTTGCTCAGATGCTAAGGATAGATCCAGCTTTGTGACTTTTGCACAGCAAATTTGTCAACTGTCAAATGTCTTTGCTGCAGATGCTGGCAGGGACTATCATGCATTTGCAGAAGAGACTTCTGTCAGCCACTGTATTGTCATTCAGGTGCCTTTTGCAGTTTGGGATTTTTACTTGCCTGTCAGTGCAAGTCTCTATAATACTCTTAGTTACTCTAAACTGAAACGGATGCTTTCATTTCCATGGGACTGGTTCAAACCTCAATGTATTTAATAGATCTATTTGGATATACTCAGGGGTGTCAGGTTTGGAAGATTTACTGAAGTCACATATTCTCTGGTATCAAAATTTGTTTATAATTTCTGCTCTGTCATCTATGTCATGCATGGTTTCTCTTCTTTTTCCTGTTCTACACTATAGAGGAAAAAGTTGTAGAAAGTGTTTCATAATACTTTTGTCATGAAACAGGGTACTGAGCTAAAAAAATCCCAAACCCCACAAAACAAAGCCAACAGTTATTGAACAACAACTGCTTGATTTTAGAAAAATAATACAGCAAGCTGTTTTCCAGTTGAATTTCCTCTTCAGCCAGCAAACATCCTGCTGCAAAAGACCATATCTGAGGACTTTCGGGGTTTTTTGTTTGGTTGGTGTGTTTTGTTGTTGTTGGTGGTGGTTTTTTGGGGTGGTTTTTTTTTTTACTGGCCTATCTATACGACCTCTCTGTGCGGCAGCCCTGGTGTATGTCACTATGCACTGGTGAATTTATTATGTTGTCAAGACTTAATACACCTGTTCATCAGCATGTAGGGTTGCTAGTAGGCAAACAAAAACGACCTGCCAAAGCATTCAGCCAGCATCTTTAAAAGGCAGAGACCCCATGTCCTCTACTTGGTGGTACATGTGAAGCTATTGCCTTCTGGCAGGAGACTTATGGTGGCAGTTTCCCCTCCACCCTGGGTGTAACACATCTCTCTTTCTCGTCTTCACACGCTGGGGTGCAGACAGAAAGAGCCAAAGAGGGGTTGAACACACTATAGTACAATGAGCCTTGTGTCAAGCCGGGTGTACGTGTATCCTTGAGAGTTACAATCAGTGACGGTGGGAGCCTCTTCTCATCCGTGCTTCATCACAGCTCCTGCTGCTCCAGGACAGCTGGGAGAGCAAGCAGTTGTGGGGCACAATGGGTATCTCTGAAATGCTTTGGGTTTTTGCTTTTTTTCTTGTTTGGCTTGGTTTGGATTTTTGGGGATTGTTTTTTGTTTTGGTTTGGGTTTTTTAAGTCAGAGTCAGAGACTTTGTTCTTTCCCCTTTCATAAATGAAAACAGAATTTCGTCTGTATTGGAGCAAACTGTGGGGTGGCCTTAGCTTTCCATGGCCTGTATTTTACCTTCTGTTTGATCTGCCTAATTAACAGATCACAGCCTCCAGTTCTGGTTTTGACAGAGGGCTTTATGTGAGCTTTGAAACTGGTCCCTTAGCTTATGTCACTGTTTGCCGTTCAGAGAGGTGTGAATTGCCCAGGCTTTTTACTCCACCCAAGCATAGAAAACTGTGCGGCAGTCCCTAGTTTGGGGGTGCCTGGGCAGTGTTTGGGTTGGCCGCAGGGAGGACCCAGCTGCCAGGTGGCCAGGTTGTTGATTTGAGCAAGGACAGCAGGGAGTGCAGAGATGGCAGCAGCGCCTGGGCAGGATTCCTGCGTGCCTATTGCTAGCTAATGGTGTTAGGGTAGGTGCAAAGTCAAAGCTGCCAGCTGTATAGTTTGAGGCAGCCAAAAGAAGCAAACAATGTCTATCTAAAACCTAATAAGATCGATACGTGCATGGGAGTGCAATCTGCATCCTGGGCTGCAACAGAGATGTGTCAAATTGTAGCTCTGCCCAGAGCAAAGTGGGGAGTGTCCAGCATCATCTAATCCAGAGAGGGATGGAGTCAGTCCACAGGAGCGGAAAGAAGTGGAGTCATGCTCCAGTGGGCTGTCAGACTGGGAGCTTCTGAGCATTTTTATTTTTTCATTCTGGATGGGAGCATTTAAGGTAACAGTTGATCATTATTTTTGAACTTTTTTGTAGCTATGGAGACCAGGAGCTTTGTAAAGCAAAGCAGAAGCTCTCTAGGTGCAGTTGGAACTATCTCAGACATTTCTGTCTCTTTTGGCCCTGTGCCAAATCTTTTCACTTTCTGGAAGCTGGAAAAAAGAATCAGAGTGGCATTTGCAGAAAATTATACTTTAGATTAAAATTCAGTGGAATAAACATGAATGAATCTGCATTTGAGAACAAAGGCAAATTCTCAAATGCTCCTCTCCCACAGCTACTGCTCTGAATATGAAAGGTATGTGCCAATAAAATCAGCAGGTATAGCAGTGCTTTTGTCAGACAGGCACCCACTTCTTTTTAAAACAAAGGCAGGAGGGACCTGTACCTGGAAATGGCAGTGACTGAGGAGGCGTAAAATATCTTGTTTGTCATATATATTTGAGTCCGTGAACTGTTGGATAGGGATAGAAAAGTCTATATCATCTAACTTCTCATGATTAAATATATTGTGATAGGACTGCAGTGTGCTGAGCCCCCTTTGAAGGCAAGAGATTTGATGGATAAGTGCAGTGAAGCCTGACTTTAAGGATTCATGCTTCTCAAGAATTTTGCCAAATGTACTATGTATGGTCCTGCTTTAGTTTTGTTAGGTGATCAGCAACTTTGTTACAGTCCTTGATTTTCTGCATACACATCCAAGTATTACTGAATCGGAGAGGATAATTTATTTCCTCAGCATTTGTTTTAGGGGTTTGTAGTGTGTTTAATCCTGGGATGCGGCAGCAGAGAATTTTTTTTTTTTTTTAATTCAAACTAAAAAGCTCAGTTTCAATCACATGTTTGTGACACAGGAAAGGCAGTTGCCGATGAGTCCTCTCAAGAGCTGGGGATCTGTGCAGTCAGCAAATTTAGTCTCCAGGGAAGTCCCTGAGGGAGCTGAGCTGCTCTGTCCGGAGGCCCCAGCAGGAACACTCACCTCCGGCAGTCCTCGGCTTCCCTTTCTGGAGGAAAGCTGCTGCAGGAGCCAGGAAGGTTGCTGAGGTGGCTGTGGGGAAAAGCAGACTGAAGAGAAACTGTTTCTTGGATGGGGAGCAAATAGTCTCTCTGAAAGAGCAGTTGAAACTGTCCCATAGGGAGAGTCCTGCTCCTAGTCTTTAGCTTAATTTGTCCAGCAACTAGCTCACTTCTCAGACTGCGCTTCATTGGAAATGCAGCAGCACCTCTCCCCTGTGCCAGCCAGGAAATGAGTGATTATGTAGCAAAGTATGTTTCACTGAATTTGTATAGTAAATGTGTTTTTCCTTGAGAAGGTGATTTTATGATGTATAAGAAAAAACACGAGAATGTGCAAGTCTGACTTGCATGTAGCAATATTGTTTACAATGTCTTGTCTGTGGCAACAATCCGTAACTTGCTGAGAGGGATAAGGGATCAATTCATTGCTGTAGGAATGTGTGCAAAGATGCTCCAGAGATGCACTGGGGGAAATGTCTTTGTGGCAATGAAAATCTATTACTTTGTGATGCAATAAGTTTTCACATGTCAAGAGACACAAATAATGAATGTGATGAATATGGATGAATTTGAGTAGGATTTTTGAAGTTATTTGGAAACAATCATCAGTACTGCTGCAGCTTTACCATTCTGTAATATTTCAGCCTACAGAATAATCATCTGGTTCTGAAAATTGTTACACATGAAGTTTTAGTAGCTATGGGAGAATTGTTTGGGTTTTTTTTCTGTATTATACAGAAGACTGAATTTTATGATAGCATAATAAATGTCAGAAATAAATATATGACTAATTCATTGTGGCAGTAGTACTAGTGCCATAAAACATTAAGTTAATAAATGACAACTGTTTAGACAGACTTGAGCCACACTTACTCTACAAGCATTTTAATTGCTTTTTTATAAAGCCAAGGAACCACTGGCAGTACTTTTGAAAATAAGGCAGGGTACTGCACTGGCTCACCAAGTGAAGTAGCCTGATTGTACAGTTTCAGGTAAGGTTCATTACAACTGAATGAAGACATGAGGCTTGTCCACCCTTGTCCCTTCTCTGTGGGGAGCTATCTGCTTCACTTAAGCAGTGTTTTCCCAAGTCAACTCTATGGTTTAAGATAACATTCATAAAGCTATGAAAACCTTTATTTTGCTACCTTGAGGTGTTTTACGCTTTTTCCTGCCTGATATAATCTCGATGTGGGAGTCGAGTGTCCCATAATTGCTGAGAAGGCACAAACTGTGGAAGAACTCTTTTCACTCTGTCCTAAGAAGTGGCCAGGCATGGGTTGGTGCTGTCTCTTTCAGTCCTGCTTGGGAGAGTTGTATCTCCCTTCTGAGCTGGGTAGCTAACCAAAACTTACAGAAGAAGGTCTAGCAGCCTATTCCCTTAAAAAATAAAAATCAGTGGTGGTATTTGGTATATTGATGCATCTTTAGTGTAAAGCCATTCCTCTAAACCGGAATACACAAAGTGGCAAACAGTTCTTACTCACAGCTCTTTCACCCAGCCCTTCTCCTGTGGAGTCCTCTCCTGCAGGGCCAAGCACGGCTGCTTCTTTTCTCTGCATCGGCCTCTGACCCCTGCTGAGCTTTGTCTTCCGTCCTTCCCATGGAACTCCTTCCCAAAACATTATGTACTCAACCCCCCTTTGATTCTGAACAGCCTTGTCTTGCCTTCTGTTTTGGACAGAAATGTACTTTCAGGTGGTTTCTGTAGCAGAGCACCTCAGTCTCTGCATTCCCCTAAAATGTGACACAGTAGTAACTCCCCTTACCTGCCCCTGATACCAGGGCCCTGGGCTCACCTGCTGGAGCTTTTGAGAGAAGACATAAAAATTAGCTGCAGCGATGCTGTCAGCTTGTATAAAACAGGGTATATGGTGCTTGGCATCTTCTTTCCTCATTGGGTATTTTGAGATAATGTGGTACTTTCTGTAATACATTCCACTGCCTACTGGTACCAGGAGTGACAGCGTTCCAGGTTTTATATGTTTTCATTATTTTTTTTGAGATTAGATGATAGCCTTGCAGTGTACTGGGGGGGGGGGGGGGGAGGTGGGGATAGGTCCTCGTTTTGTCCTTAAAAAAGCAATGCTGCAAATGATGTAGGGGTGCAGTCACAGGCACAGGATGTATCAACATCAAAATGTGTAGAGGGATCATTCAAAAATAGGCTATTAATAATTCAGAAGACGAGTTGGGAAAGAAATTTAATAAGGAAATTATCTGGCTTTTGTTTTGCTGGAGCAGCTACTGTTCATGAAATCAATACACACAACACTGTAACAACAAAGATAAAATGGTAGAGTAAGGGATAGTTCAGAAACAGTAGTTACTTATATTCTGTGTAACTCCTTATACCATTACATACTCTTACTTGTATTTGCGATACTGTTTGTGTGAGGGAATATGAATCGGACATATAAAAGACTTTCTTTTTGTAGGTGGTGCAGCTGGATTTCTCTTTCCTTTGCAGTTTGATCTGTGAACATGACCTTTCTGATTTTATCTGTGCACAATGAGACCCTGTATTTTGTCCAAGGAGCCTGGCATGCGAATGCTGGCTTGTGCCGAGTGTATCATGCCCCACAGCATAACACTGGGGTACAAAGAACCACCCCAGGGAACTGATCCTACGTCTAGCCGTTTAAAGCATTAATAGTTTTTAGGTGGCAGTGAAACAAATGGATATGCATATGAGAATATAAATGTCAGTTACCATATGTAGTTTTGGGATATATTGTTTGGTGAAAGACAGTCCTGTAATTTAAGATCTGTATTGAGTTTAAGATCTATACTGTTACGATGATAATTTTAGAGAAGCGTCAATATGCTGATTGATTTCAATAACTAACATGTCTTTCTAGAGACTCCTTGATATATGTTGAAATTGGCAGTGGAGGGTCAAAGAGGCTCTTTGTAGTTCTGGTATCTCTTTCAATGAACTCGGAATCAACCCTTAACAGCAAATAGGTTAACAGCACTAATTATCCTAGAAAAATAATATAGAGAGGATTAATATAGGCCAGGAAGTAGCTGAGCAGTGTAACAGCATAAGACAAACTAAATCTGTCCAAACAAACAGCCCACTAATACAGTTCACAGGCAGCATTGACATCATGCGTTAAGAGAAGGATAAGACTGGAAATGAATGGGTTTAGTGGGTTTCTTGAGGACTGGCCTTGAGATGGCAGGGGAAATTAGCACTTTAATTTTCTGCGTGCTTTTTGGTTCAAAGGAGATGTTGATAGAGAGTGAAAAGGCAACAACTATGTTCCTCAGATTGCTGGAAGGAAGCTTGTTTTGCTCTTTTTTTTTTTTTTTTTTAATGAACTTTGAGAACTGTACATCCACCTTTCAGTCAGACTTCAATGTCCTGCTGGGAGATGAGGTCGGTGCCAGCTAGCCTTCAAGCCCATTGCGTGTAAGATCATGCTCTGCACCCCTTTTTTGCCTTTCTGCTCCTTCTTCATCTGAAACTGTCTTTTCATTGTGTGATCTGAGCTGAAGCTCTTCCACTTCATGGGGAGAGCAGGAGCTGCCAGGCTGCTGGTGCCCGCCTCCTTCTGCATCTGTGCAGTCCCAACCCATTTGTCCCTCGATTTGTCACAACAAACTGCACGTACGGATGTTGAAAAGTAGGAAAAGAACTGATAAAATATGCACCCAATATAAATTCATGAGCAAGGTAATGCAATAGGATCATTCCAATACAAGGGTTATTTTATGCTTGCCTTTTAATTTGAAATACGCAGAACAGTTTAAGGGTTTTGACGTGTAATAAAATCCTGACCTGTTTTCCACCAAATTGCAATTGTACAGCCTTGGCTTAATAGTATAGTGCCATCTGGAATCGGGTCAAAGCAAATCCACATACATTATATAACTTGAATTGGCTTATGCAAGGAGAAGGGGATATAATATCTTAAGCCTTTTAAATGAGGGGTAACTGCAATACTGGGAATTTGTTAATATTATCTCATGCTAAATTTTAAAATGCATTTCCAGGTGCAGTATTTAAAGATGAGGCTGTTTATTTGATGGGATCATTTGCTTTCATGTGTCTGGGAGTTGTAATTGGTAGGAATGCCAACAGGCTGTTACCCTGTGGTTGGATATTACTGTGGTCAGATGCTGTTGTGATGAGCTTGGTGGCTATACCTGGATGAACAGAGGGAGAGCTCTTCCTCCCAGCCAGAAAAGGAAGCAAACATAAGATTTGCCAGAGTGAACAGAAATAGTTGTGGTTTAAAGCCTAGGCTCTCCTATACCGTTCATGAAAGTTAGTCAAGAACTCAAAAAATAGCTCCTTTTATCAGTATTATTTACTAGCATGGAGACAATTGTCCAAGCTTTTTTACTTTAATAGGAGAAAGTTAATTTTTTGACATATTAAAACATATTAGCTACTTTGGGGAGGCTAGAGGGAATTACGTAGCTTGCCAGTGCAGTTCCAGGACTCAGTTTCTTGATCACTCTCCAGAAAGTTGCTATTCAGCTCAGAGGTGATTTCACACTTTATTCTGTGATCTCGGTGCAATGTAAGCCTCAGTTGCCACCTCCCTAAATGTTGGGGTTTTTTCACCCCACTATGGAATGAGGCTGGGCTGTCTTACAAATGTACAGGTACCTGAATCATATCTTACACTGACACTTCAATAGCGCTTCAAGAAGAGGAACTGGGCATTACTGGAGCCCCGCAGAGCCACTCACATGTGGCGGTGTCATGCAGTGCTGTCACAGGATGGACGGGAACACGGATGTGCTGTGCCATGCTGTCACAGCTCACATTGCAACTGATCCAGCTACAGAGCCCTGGGTGCCAGCACAGCCGGCGTGACATTTTCTAGGATAATATTTTTAGGTGTCTCAGTTGTGAAGGTTTTCTCATGTCATCACTCCAATTTCAGAGTCCAGGGCATAGCATAAAGAGACCAAAACTCTGATCTTAGTGACCAGTATGTACATTTATATTTTATATATACATAACTTCATGCTTTTGGAGTAGTGTCCCTGAAGTGACTGGGGTGCAAAGTGGCAGTACTGCAATGTGGAAAGGAGTTCAGGGATTTTGCAGCAATTAGTGCAATACAGAAGTTAAATTTAAAATAGATCAACTAAAAATATACTGTATGTCAACAAGTCTTCTGTACGAGCCTGAAACACGACACATTGTCAGTCATTAGCCCCCCAAATCAATCAAGAGGCCTCATGCCACAGTGGCCCTGACAATGAATAAAAGGAATATCGTCTCTCACCTGTCGCTGCCATAAATGCAGTCCAGCCAAAGTGACTGGAAATTGTTTCCACATGATGACATGTGGCTTGTTTGAGATGAGCTGGTGTCACAAAAGCCCCCTCTCTCTATAGTTGGAATGTAGGCAGCTGTCAGGCACCAGACAAAGGCCAAAGAATAGGGGTTTTAGACTATATTACTCTATTTTAAGTAGGGGTTTTTGTGCTGTTGTCATATGCACTGCTGTACTTGAGGCCATGACATGATTTGGTTAAGATCTGAATGTTACGGTTTGTGCTGCTCTTGTTCTTCCCCAAGGAGAAATTCTCACCTGCAGCACATGGGCTTTTTGGACAGAATTCTTCTTTCCCAGTTGCTGCTGCCGTGGAGTTAGCAAGGACAAGAAGGTGGCATGGTTTGTGAGAGTTCTGAGCTCCTGGAAGGAGTCACAGAAGTGATCATCCAAGGATTAATTTGTGTGTGAAGGACACTGTTTTAATGGGAAGTCTCTGGGATTGTGCTTAATTTACCTGAGCTTCTTTTAAAAGTATATTAAGCCATATTACCAAATCCTGCACTGACATGCAAACTCTTCCTACCCTAGTTATTGCTGTGCAATGCCAACGTTATGGGATGTGGCCACCAGCCTTCATTAGGTGCAGGAGGACCTGGTGCCATTAGGTTCACAATCAGTAGCTCTGGGGCAAAGGAGCTGCAGGAAGAGCGATCAAGGAAATGATCAGTAGATTATAGATCGCTCATGTAATAACTTAACACAATCAAGAAATATATGTTAATATATCAAGACAGAAAGAAAAATATTGTCTCAGTTTGAATCTCACATAATATATACAGAATTTCAAGTCAATGTTACCTATGCTACTAATTTAATTAGCATTCATTTAGAAGAAGCCATCCTTTGACATTTGACAGCATTCAAACTTTGAGATGCTTGTTCAGAAATAGCTACCAGAAAAAAAATCAAGTCCACGTAGTTTAGTTTCAAAATAATTTTGAATTTTTCAGACATTTTCTATTTCCTTCCCATGCCCATGTTCATATAAAAATAAGCATTGGGACTATGCAGTTGTCATTCTGCATGAATAACTTATTTGCAGGATAGATTATAATGTTAGTACTCACAGAACATACTTGAATCAATTATCAGCAGCATCACTTTTTCTGGAGGAAAAAAAAGTAAGTGATTTTTTGCTTCTTTTGGGGTTTTAGTATGTTCTAAACTGTTGTTGGCAGTTGCTGATGCTTCTAATTGTTCATGTAACACATGGAATATTTTCACTTCAACACGCTTGGTGATTTAGTAACCTCGAAAAATTTAAGACTGGTTCAGAGCATTTGCTGAACGAGCAAAGGCTTTTCTGCTCAGATAAAAGTACACTTATAAGTACACTCACAAAACATGAACTTCTTGTTATCTGCCAATAATGTAATGTAGTATGGATTATTATACCCCGGAAGGGTTGTTCTCTTACACACATTGAATACAGCCCATATGCAATCTCTCCATGGATTTTGCTTTAAATTTAAACTTCAAGATAATTTATTAAAAGCCTATTTTTAGAGATTATTCCCCTATAAAAATCTTCTAAAATATCTTCTCTTCCTCTTTGTCTGAGCCTTTAGAATTATCTGTGTTCCCTTTTACTTGCAGCATAATTTTAAAGCACTTAAGACATTACAAAAGATAACATGCTCTTAATGAGGTTTAAAGATAGCTTGCTTCAGTTTAGTATAAATGAAACAATAAACTGAATCAGAGGAAAACCTTTTACTGAACTAAGAATTTTGATGTTTTGCAGCAATTAACTTAAGCTAGAATAACTAAAGTGGTGAGTTTCTGCGTGTAAGGCCTTGCAAAAATGATCGTTGGCCTTTTGTATTTTGGATGAGGTTTTTATAAACCCATCTGCCTTCAGTGGGAAGGTAAAGCCAAATTACTTCTCTAGTCTGTCCCACTACTACCACTTTCATTGGCATCCTGCATATTTAGTTGATCGTATATAAATGTGTTGAACAAAGTAGAAAACCTATTAAAAAAAGGTAATTTTTTTTTTTTTTGTAGAAGTGTATTCAAATCTAGTTCCGTCATCTAATGTGTAGCCTTCTGCAGGAACTTGCTGCCCCTTGGGCTGAGAGGGGAAACAGAGAAGGATTATGGAGCACAGGCTGCAGAAGGGCTGCCGGAGCAGCCTGGTGAGGGAGAGGAGCAGCAGGCTGTTGCAGCCTGGGATGGAGCTGAGAGAGCAGAGTATGTGCAGTCCTTGCTCAGTGCAGTGAGTGTTTTACGCCTCTGTTGTCTGAAGTGACTACTAGCTGGTTATCTTAATAAAACAAAGTTATCTCTGTGTTAAATTGATCATTAAAAGGTTGGCATTGCAATGAAAGCATGCAAAATGCTGTCATTGTGTGTATCCCACGTGTATGACCATGTGCAACACTTATTCTGAATGTGCTACTAGAAAAGCACACGTAAATGGATTAAAAATAGCAAAAAATAACACCAATTTTGGCAAAATTTTACTTGTGACATCCTTTGTCATTTGGGGTGTGTTACAAAACATGCTGATTCTTTGAGGAAAGGTAGGTGAGTTCTGTCATTTATTCTTTGCTATATAAAAACAGAGGAGGGGTTAAGAGAAGTGGTGTAACAGAAATGTCGATCATGGAAACAGTTTTGAGGGCAGGGCTGTTGCAGAAAGAACTGTCTTCCAAATATTCATTAAATTGGGATCTTTTCTCATGTAGTGATTAATTTAAATAATTTTCTGTTGTCTGTGACTGTGATATATCATTGAGAGAAGGGAAGAGGAACCATTCTGCAAGTGTTTAATAAACAAAACCTTGCTAAGAGAGGAAGGGAGAACTATTTTCCTTCTGTAGGCTCTGTATCCTGAGAGGAGGGGTTTGTGTTCAAAAATCGAGGACAAAATAATAGTTATCCTATGTAAATAATATGTAATATAATTAATTATAGAAATACTTAGTCTGCATTTTTTATCATTCACATCTGTTTTTTCACTCTGTATGGCTGAGACGCAGCGCTGGCCTGGCTGCCCGGGGCTGCAGGAAGGGGTTGCCATCTGCTGGCAACCACCCACTCCAGCCCGCAGCAGGTGTGTGCAGGCTGATGCAGGGTGACTCCAGCAGGAGAGATTTTGTGTAGTGGGACCTGACTCCTGAAGTCCTGGAGAAGTTGGATGACTTACTGTGATCCCAACAGCTCAGTCTAACTTGAGCAGTAACAAGTATCACGGATTTTGTGTACCGTGGACAAAGCGAGGTAAGATGATGTAGGTGGGTGTGTGGCTCCTGCTTAGGAAACAGCGTGAACCTGTTGCAACGGCCAGATTTAACTAGTGCATACGATCTGTGGCTACTCTGGAAAAGAGGAGGCTAATTAGGCAGTCTTGACCCCTGGTTTTGTGATTCAAAAACAGAACTAACTTCTGAAAGCAAAACCCAGCAAATTCTGGGAGCTCAGTCTGGGGCAAAATATGTTCTCAGTAAAGAACCTACAGAAATGAGAAAGGTGGGAGGATTAAAGTCAAACACACACAAGAATACGTGTTTCTTCCTGTAGATATTGCTCCCAGTTGCTCAAGTGATCTGAACAGTAGCCAAAATGCCAGTGCTCAGTCATTTTTGAGCTTCCCTGGCTCGTGCACACAGGTACCCCAGGCTGAGGACAGTGAGGATCAGGTGCCCTACTTCATTCCCTGTAACTGTAGTAGGATTCATTTGAACAAGGGCAAAGACACCACAGAATGAGGAAACATTCAGCTTCTTCAAAGCCCCAAAACTCTAAATATATCTTTCCTGAGAAAAGTTTTAAGTACAGCATATTTAATTTGTTTAAAACAAACAAACAAAAATCAACACACCTTTTTCTGTGGGTATAGCTCCAGTGCCTCAGCAGACTGATGCAGTAGAGCATCCTCTGGGTTCTCTGTAAATCTGAAGTTGCCCTGTCTGTCACAAGAGGGTACTGCAGCACCAGCGTAGCAGCTGCTGTTCACACTACCTTTTCTTTAGCGACTTGGTGTTTACAGTACATATCTAGCTAGTAAAGCTGGCTGTGCTCTTACAAATAAGATACAGTTTTTTAATCTGTGCATGGAAGTGGCAATTTTTGAATGTTTTTAAGAACTTAATTTCTGGTTGGATAAAACTTGATAACATTTTAATGACTTTTCAAGGCTTTTCAAAGCTTTTTTGAATTAAGTGATTTGTTCTGGTGATTTTTAAAATGCATATTTTCCCAGCACAGAGGATTAATTTAAGAAGGAAAATATAAGCTGTAGAAAAGGTAAGGAACAAAGATCCATCTCATGTTCTCCCACAAGTAGATGGACTGCAAAAGGAGGGGTCACCTCCACAGAGATACAGAATCCAGGCACACTTATGCCAGAGTCACCTGGAAAAGGAGTGAGAAAATGACTTGACAACTTGTTGTCTATAAAACGCAGTGGAATGTTGAACCAGTCCCTCCAGGAGGACAGTGTCAAATCTTGCATCAAGATCATACGGGTTCAGCTCGCATTCAGAAGTGGTAAGTTTGCATTGTGCAGAACTCTCTACCGCTCATGCAAATGCTGTTTCCTTACAGCTGAGACTCAGCTGGTAGGGTCTGGTGTATCTCCGCTGACTTTAGTATGTTTTTGCTTTATCTGAAGTTGTTTTCTTCTGGTCTTGAATTTTGTCCCCTTTAACTAACTGCCAACCTTTTTCAGGCTTGCCTTTTCCATTTCTTAAGGAAAGGGAGTCCTCATACGTACAGACAAGAGCAAGATATCTGTGGGTATTTCTCCTGGGAAAGGTTCGGTTTAGGGTGGGTCACTTCAGGGCACAAACTCCAGGGCTGGCTTAGACTCAGTTTTGTTGTAGTTTTTTAATACATGGGAAAATAGAGAATAAAAGATTCTGAATAAATCCTCCATTTTGTTCTAAAGATGACATTGAAATAATCTTGCTCCATTTTATCCACTGTTTATGATTAATTGGAATGATCAGATGAAGAAATAAATTACTTAAATCTTAAACACAGCATTTTAGAAAGTCTTTTACAATTTATGTTAATGAATATATCCTTTTTTTCATTAGCCAGCTCGTGTTTTGCCATTGTATTCCTTCCTGGCATGATCTAATGTTCTTTCAGAGAACACAGTAATATCAAATAAAAATGTTTTCAGCTGGTGTATGACTTTGCTCAGCACATGAGCTGAAATCATACAAGCCAGCATTTGTTTTTGAATGCAGTATCTTCAGTCTAATAAGTTGTTTTCAACCAGGACATTCAGGGCTGAACCAAGAACTGGAACACTCATCACAGCTGAGCACTTCAGTTATTTGTTTTTCAGGAGTTAGAACAAAGGAACAACCAAAAGTGTCATTTACTATCCAGCTGTTTCACACCCTTTGTCTGGGTACAGACAGGGCATCATGGTACCACCACCAACCCAACCACTTGAGAATAACGAACCCCATATGTACCTCTTGTTGTAGCATCCCTCATTGCTCCTGGCCTCCTGCACTGCTGCCTCCCTACTTCATCCAACCTCTGAAGGACGATTTTCCTGCCCATTTGAGTCTGAAATGGTAAAAATGTATCCTGAGCACTAAACTTTTAAACGTCACCTTCATGGAACAGATGCTCCTAGAAGCTGTGCTAAGGCACATGGAGGACAGGGGTGTGATCTGAGGCAGCCAGCATGGCTTCACCAAGGGCAAGTCCTGCCTGACCAAGCCAGTGGCCTTATATGATGGAGTGACTGCATCAGTTCCCAAGGGGAGAACTACAGATGTTGTCCATCTGGACTCCTGTAAGGCCTTTGTCATGGTTCCCCACAACATCCTGCTCTCTAAACTGGGGAGAAAGAGATTTGACGGGTGGACTCTTTGGTGGATGAAGAATTGTTTGGATGCTTGCATCTAGAGGGTAGTGGTCAATGGCTCAACGTTCAGATGGAGATCAGTGACAAGTGGTGTCCCTCAGGGGTCTGTAGTGGAACCAGTGCTGTTTCGTATCTTCATCAATGACACAGGCAGTGGGATCGAGTGCACCCTCAGCAAGTTTGCAAACAACACCGAGCTGAGTGGTGCAGTTGACACACCTGATGGATGGGATGCCATCCAGAGGGACCTGGACAAGCTTGAGAAGTGGGCCTGTGTGAACCTCATGAGGTTCAACAAGAACAAGTGCAGGGTCCTTCAGGTGGGTCGGGGCAACCCCAGGTATCAATACAGGCTGGGGGATGAAGGGATTGAGAGCAGCCCTGTGGAGAAGGACTTGGGGGTGTTGGTTGATGAGAAGCTCAACATGACCTGGCAATGTGCGCTCACAGCCCAGAAGGCCAACTGTATCCTGACCTGCATCGAAAGCAGTGTGGCCAGCAGGGCGAGGGAGGTGATTCTACCCCTCTGCTCTGGTGAGATGCCCCCTGCAGTGCTGCATCCACCTCTGGAGTCCTCAGCACAGGAAAGATGTGGACCTGTTGGAACAGGTCCGGAGGAGGCCACAAAGAGATCAGAGAGATGGAACACCTTTCCTATGAAGAAAGGCTGAGAGAGTTGGGGCTGTCCTGCCTGGAGAAGAGAAGGCTCTGGGGAGACCTTATTGCAGCCCTTCAGTAATTAAAGGGAGCACATGAGAAAGATAGATGGAACAGGTTTCCCAGAGAGGTGGTTGATGCCCCATCCCTCGAAACATTCAAGGTCAGGTTGGATGGGGCTCTGAGCAGCCTGATCCAGTAGAAGAAATCCCTGGTCACTGCAGGGGGGTTGGACTAGATGACCTTGAAAGGTCCCTTCCAACCCAAACTGTTCTATGGTTCTGTGATTCTAAGAACAGTCCCTTTACAAGTGAGGGGAGCTGGGCAAAAGGAGAAGAAATCAGTTAGGCAGCAGCTATGGCAGTCATTTATCCTGTTCACTTTAATCCACCTCTGCCCTTGTGCCACAGGCGATGCTGGGGGAAGGGGGCAGCTCTTGTGTGTGCCCTGTTATGCTGGCCTGAGCAGGGAGAGCATTATGTATTCAGGTTTCTCCAAGCACTTCAGACATGAAGCTTCTCATTTCTGCTCTGTCCTTGCAACCATCAATTAATTGCTAGTCTTTGGGATGAGATTTGGAAAGAATTTTCCAAAATAGTGCAAATGGCATTGTGTGCCTTATCTTTTTGCCTGGTACCCTACCTCTAGCAGATCCAGAGCCAGAGGAAGCTTTTCAGGCCAGTGTCGGTGGAAGGCTGGAAGAGGTAGGGTCTGGAGCACAGTTGGCTGCTTGAAGGTAAGTCATGGCCACAGGTACTGCAAAACAGTATGGGGTCTGTCCTTGTATTGGGGGTGGCTTCAGGCTCCTCTCAGCTTTTTGCCAGTGGAACAGACCAGTGGCAGATGTTGCGACTCTGGCACCTGGCCACTGCCAAACGTGCATCCCCTTGCCTGCACCGAGGCCTCTTCCTTAAGCTGTTTGCTGCATACAGGGTGCACTACAGGTTAACTTTTCTTATCCAAAGCAACAGAATGGAATAATTAACTTCATGTGTTTGTGATAGCAGAAAAAAAAAACACATGGAAAATGCAGCTTGGTAAGGCTGGAATTTTAACTTGTGCTTAGCAGCTCGGTCAAGAAGTTATAATTCGGTGCAAATCTGAGCAACACATTGAACGCCTTTAAATTTTGAGGAAAATGCCATTTTTCTTCACCTGTAACAGTAAAAACCACACCAACAGGTCACACTAATGTATAAAACATAAAAAGCATCCTCCAGAATGCTGACATTTCCCAAGTCATAAATCCCATGGTGATTTATGGTGTATAATGGGTTGTGTTTACTTCCTGAATAATAATCACTGGAGAGGGAGAAATTCAGTGAAGTTTTTATCCGAAATATCTGAAACTTGTCCTGTTGCTGACCCTGAGCTTGGGTAGCTTTGGTTGCTGGGCTATTCCTGGGAGGTGTTTGGTTTCCTGCGTGCCCTTCAGTTCAGCAGCAGGCGAAGGTGCGTAGCACTTGGTTGGTCAGGGCTCCAGAGCTGCTTTCTGCCTCCAAATATCTGTGGTTAAGTATGCCTGGCTCTTTGTTCACATGCTGCCATCCCCTCCGTGTGCTGTGGGGCAGGTAGTGGTCCGTGGGCTCGGCAGGCTGTGCATAACAGGCTGGAAACCCCTGGTCAGGCTACGGTGTGTGTTGAGACCTTGGCTACTGAAGTGGCAGTTTTGAAACCTGGCATTGCCTTACGTGCCACGGTTTTGTAGTGCAGCTCACCCTCCAGTCATCTAAAGCTCAGCACTAAGAAATCCAGCTGAGATGGTTTCTCATAAGTTATGTGTCAGGCAGATTTATTCACAGCAATTATCCCTGTGCCAGCTAGAAAGGTATTTACCAATCACTCAGCAGCCATTGAAATCAAACTATACAAAGACAAAACCCACATTGTTACTGATGTTATTTTTAGACACCAGTGGGGAACTAATCCAGAAATGACCAGAATTGAACATATAGATGCGTGCCCTGATAGTGCAGAAATGGTGCTATCCATTATATTTACAGCTTTTTTTTATCAGGTATCTCAGCATTCAGCTGAAGTGCTCTGCCAAGAGAAATGATGCATACACTCTGAGCCCTAGGAAATAGTGTGTGGAATTAAATATTTAGCAGTTTAATAAATGGAGTTTTTCAGGTTTTCAGTTGCATAGTTATCAAATAAATCAACAATCAGTCTTTATTTTCATGATGTAAATAGGAGTGGAAGTAATCTCAAGCAATTTTTAAGGTAGCTTTCAAATGGTGTGACTGACAAAATGCATCTCATTGGACAATTTTTCCACACATAAATCCGTTCTGTGAATGGAATAATCTGATACTTTCTCACATGTTAGTCTGCAGGTTACAAGAGAGTATGGCAAAGTAATAAAACAATTCAGGGCATATAAACATAGCTTTTGATTTGCTGGTAAATCCAGGGTTTTTAAAAGGAAAAAGCTCAACTGAAAGAAATGCGATTTTAAAAAAATTAATACCAATATTACAAAGCTATAAAGATTTTATTACTTGGATCATTCCTTTTGTGAGGATGAGTTGATATGTCCTTCTAATCTAATATGAAGCAGTGTAACCTGCAGTTAGTTATATGAATCGTATAGGATTTGTACAACTGAAAACATTTCTTTGCCAGTCTACTGAATGCTGTGTGTAGACTTTCAGATGTTAGAAGGATGGCTAACAAAAATATGAATTTGACATTCTAATATTTGATATCTAGCTACTGGTGAAATTACAGAGACTTGAGTGTACTCTAAACATATTAGCTAGTTAAATAATAAATATTGCCAACTTTCTTTGCAAAATGGTGGTATTTTAATGAGGTGTTCTGACAATTTTTTCCCAAACATCAGACACTAAATCACCCTGATTCAGCAGAAGTAGCATAACAAATGCTGCATCAGTGTTGTTGTTACCAAGCAGTTGATGTTTGCTTTCTCTACTGTATTCCCAGCATTCCAGGGGACTGTGCTATAAAGAAATCATGTCTCGGGTACAAAAGGGGAAGAGTTTGCCTCTTACTGAGGTGATACCTGATTATTTATAGCTAAATCTTTCCCTAACATATTGTCTAAGAACATAGCACCAAATCAGTGAGAGGAAACCCGAAGCTCACAGAGCTGTGTTTGTCTGCTTACCGTAATACCCCATGTCTGCCAACACAGGACAGTGGGTGGGTTGAGAGATGGGGAGATGCTGTAGTTTCTGATGTTAGGTCTGTGCCCGTTATTGTTACAGCAAACCAAGTTAACCACACCATGTTGTGGCAATGTTTCTGTTGGCCTTGTGGCCCCAGTGTTAGGTTAGCCAGCTGCAAAGCTCCTATATAACCTGTCTACCTGTTAGGGAGCTGTACAGATACATTTCTACTAGTGTTGGCTTGATTTTTCGTGTTTTCTTCTGGATTCGACTCTGGCTTTAATTGCCTCCTTGCCCATTAACTTTCTCTGAGCGCTCAGCTGTCGGTCCCCTCCGGGCTCAAGGGCAGATGCTGCGGGTCCTGTGTTTCGAGTGGCAAAGGCACCTGCTGATGCAACAGCTCCGGCAGCTCCCCAGGCCTCCCCTGGCAGTTTTGGTGCAGAAGCAGTTAAATGGCTTTGACAAGGATGGTGTCAGGTCTTTCAAACCATGGCAGTCTCATACAACTCCTTTGTATGACTGAAGAAATAGCCAAAAGACAGCGATCAGTGGAATAATGTACTTTGTAATATGAGGTGGGATACTTTTGAACACAGCTAGGGACATTGTTCCTTCCAACCCTTCACCAAAGCTTTGGCACACAAACAATCAAGCAGCCTGTGGAGTGTCCTCGCCACTCCCCATGGCCAGCGGCATGTGCGGCCGCGCTGGGGAACAGCAGCAGTTTCTGAACGATGGCATTCATAACTTCCAGCCAGCCAATGAATCCAACAGCAGCCTCGGCTTTTGTTTTTAAACTTTTTTCCCCTTTTTCAGCAAAGTCACATGGATCTGAAGAAGAGATAATCTAATATTTTTCTAAAACATCAGTACTCTTTTTTCCCCTTAAAATTGCTTTCTTTTCCAGAAGGACTTACAGCCCTGCTGCCTTACTCAGTTCCTCCTCCTAATTTTGGCCCTAATTCACTTCAAGCACTGAAGGCATTTAAAGCATTTAAAGTGCATTCCTAGCTTTGAACGGTTAATGGGCCTGAAGGCAACGAGACTGCTCAAAAGACTGCTTTAAGTGAGATGAAACTGAGTACCTCAGTGAACTGAAGGCTAAAACGGAGATCTTATTTCTGACCACAACTAGCCATCTGAGTCTAACTCTGAATATTGAGTATTTCATTATCCCAGCACAGCACAGAGGAAAAGGCATAAACAAACTATAATGTAATTTGAAACACAAATAAAAATGAGGGAAATTGTTTTTCCTGTGTATCGTTCTTCAGCAGGCAAAAAAGTAGATGCTTTTTTGCCACGAATAATTTTCTCGAGTTTTTTCTTAAGCATTGTGTACCCTCCTTGTTTTTTATATTTTCAAACTGTCCTGACTTTTTTTGGCTGTTGGACTGAGATCTATTGTAGAATTTAAGTCTGCAGTTCATTCCTCCATTCCAAACAGAAGATGTGTTGTTTAAAATAATGTCTATACTGTTATGCTATTTTTTGCTGCAGTTACGACTTTTATATCCTTAAGCTCATGCTTCAGACTTGCAGAATGATACTTAATATGCTTACAGCTAAATCAGGGTAGTAGTTAGGAAAACTGTTGTGAACAGCAATGACTCTCTGTCCTTGCTTAAGGCAACTAGGCCTGGAAGGATCCCAATCTGTGAAGGTCAGATTGTCTTGTTAGGAATACATGGTTCCTGGTAGAAATTATTTCCATTAGATCAGATGTATATATAGAATTAGCAGAACCAAAACAGATAGGATTCTTACAGGAACAGCTATGCAGCCAATGAAGCTATTGTATCGGAGATATTTTTTTTTCAATAAATCTTGCACAGAGAACAGAATCGTATTTCTTTTTACAACAAATTGGATCTTATCCCAGAAAGTCTGCTCTATAGCAAAGCTAGACAAAGACTGTAAAGCTCACATTTTACTCATCTCTCAAAATGATGTGATACACTGAACTGTGCATGGCATAATAAAATGTTATATAGCCCTGAGTTTTATTTTAAGAGTTTAGCCATTTTGGATAAGCAGTAGTGAAATCACTTTGTTTACATGGCGCTTGGGGAAAGGAAGGTATTTTTTACAGAGAACTCGCTTGGTGAAGAATGCAGAGAACTGGCAACAGCCAGTAGTGGAGGTATACTAGGCATATTCAGTACAAGAAAACTTCAGTACTTGGAGAACTTGCCATTTTGGTTATTGTATTAGCATACCCATTTGATCAAACTGATCTCTAGAAACCAGTGGGATTCCTTTGACTAGTTTCCCTGGGCAGACGAACATGATCTTTGAGGGGACACATTAGGCCTTTATTATGAAGTACGCGTGGATCTGGAGATGCTGCAAGTGCAGTCACAACCCCTGGGAAACCACCAGTGGGAAATTCTAGAAAGCAGCACGTCCCAGAAATTCTGCTGGTTTTCAGACTATGTTAAAATTTATGAAAAAGAGGTTATCACATGATTGCTGTTAAGCGGTAGCCAGGAGTTACAGTCCTATGCTCCTACTAGAGGAAGTGGGAGTTTGATCCCTCAGCCAGCCGAGTCCCTTCTGCCAGTAGACACTTTTTGCTATGGACCTGGTGTTAGTGGGCAGACAATAAAGCTCAATGTTTCTGTTGCTTCTGCAGAACTGGAGATAATGCCTCAAAGTGCCTGCTTTGAAGTATTTCATCGTACAAAAAGAGTCACAAGAACCAAAGCAGCAGTGAGCACAAGCTGACTGAGGAACAGGTTGGTCAAGGTATCAGTCGCAGAACTTGGTGAAAACTTCCTCAGGTGACATGACTTGGCTTCAGTTATTTTTCTGTAATCACCATCTTAGAATTAATGCCAAACTCAAAAGACCAAAAGATGGGGGCTCTTTTTAGTATGCAATGAAACCAATCTGTACAAAGCTCAATTCATCACCGATGTAAAACGGCTGTCTTCAGTAGTTTTGCCAGAGCTGAATGTGGCTCAGCCACATTGTGTGTGTGTTAGCATGGTTTCTAAGATACTGATCACAGCAATACAAATAAATTGTATTTAAAATATTCCACTGCCATTGTTTTTGGTTTTGTATTTTGGTTTTGGGTGTTGGTTTTTTTTTTAGTTTTTTGTTCATTCCAGATGAAAGTACTCTGCAGATGGACACAAGTCGTATGTGGCCTAGGGCCCACATTTTCCATTCTCGCATCCAGGGCAAAAAATATTATTCCTGTAAAAATAGCCAGACATTTAATTGTATTTCATATGGGTATTTTGAAGGCTGTCTCTTCCAACTGTTTTGTAGGCATAGCATTGGACATGTATCTGCACCCTTCTGCTCTGCCTCTGCGGCTATGGAGTAGGCAGGGAACTGAGATGGGGTCCCTGGAAAGCAGCTCCTGCGTTCAGGAACAGACCCTTCCTTGGTAGGGATGGGGATTGCATTTCCATTAGAACCAGTTCCCAGTTCTTTCAAAATTAAATAATTGAGTTATGAGCCTGCTTTAGAACAAATTAGATCATGTTGGTATGAAAAGCCAGTATTTTTTCTACCTGGTGCTCTAGAATCTAACTTTGACTTAATTCCTTTTCTGCAGGCTATCTCATATAATAGCTCCAAGGAAGATGTGACCTCCACAGCCTTTGTAAGACATGAAACAATTCTGAAGCAACGTGATAATTGAAATTTAATTTTTTATGTAAAGTATTTAACCTTTAATCCACAAGCACATAAGAAAGGGATAATATCTTTTTAAAAAGATCTGTATAATGTGTTTCTGAGCACTGTCTTGTCTTCTGGGAGACCACAACCAATTCCTCTGAACTACACAAACATCCAGATTAGATCTCTTAAAAACATCCTGTGCACCTGCTATGTAGAATGGCTTTTGAATTTGTGTCGTTTTCCATTTCAGAAACACACAGGAAGAATCCTGGTTCCATTTAGTATCTAGGCACAGCTCTGAAATGGGATTATGTATAAGCTTGCTGAATGTTAGGTAACATCCTCCCGTGTCTGAAAAAAAGCATTTGGGTAGCGGCTTTTTGCTAACGTGGTGCATCTGTGTGTTCCTCTGAATGTTCTGTACAGGGCTTCATTTCCTTAATAAACTCTGAGCAGGTTTCTTATGCTTATTGGTCAAAAACTGTGGCCAGGATCACTCCAAGGGATTCTTATACGGAGTTCTCCTCTTATGTGATACAAGCTGTTGTGCAGTTTGTCCTTTGGGCTCAGATCTGGTGCTCGTCTCCATGTTTCTTCTCTTCTGAATTAAAGACAGTTTGCAATGATTTATCCTATTTAGGACAAGATCATTCTCAGGTTATTTTAGGAATGTGCCTCCCTTGAATTTTGTTACCCAGTACCCATAGCAGTAATTACAACCTGTGACTGTTCACTGTAACCTTTCAGAGGGAAGATGCTAAAGGTACCTCTGTGCTTTGTGGAGTACAGGATAACATGTGATGCTTAGCAAGTAACTAATAACTACAGAAATACATATACAGGTACTACTGAATAGGACTTGGCTTGCTTTTTTGATAGGAGAGGGACAAGAGAAGACACGGGACCCTAAGAATGACCTGGATCCTTGTCACCCTCTAAATATGTGGACGCACATAAATACTATGTGAACTTATCACGTGGTGTTTCATGGCTGTAAAAAGGGCAAAAACTACTTTATGGTCTTGTTTCTCTCCCTTTTCAAAAATTACTCCCCTTTATTCAGCTTTCTCTAAAACAGATGTGCAGTTGCAGGAATAGGAAGAGGTAACCCTGAATCCCTTGAACTCCTGCCTTTTTAGACAATTGAATGCATATAGCCAAAAACTGGCATCAGTGAGCAAGGCAGCTGCAGCACATTCCAAATATTGCTCTATTTAAAGCATCCCAAGGCTCACAAGAACAACTGCAGAGGCAAACCTTAAAACTTGCCAATACAACCAGCAGAGGGGGGAATGGCTGAACCAGGTAAGATGCACAGTTAAATGTGAATGTAACGATGTATTCCTAAAGTTCATAAATATGAGCAATGTCATGTGAAAATACTCAGCTACTTGTATTCTTGTATGATATGCTATATATTTTACTTTTGGTAAGAAAGTGTAATCAGTTTAAAAGCTAATTCTGTTAACAGCAATGAGTTTGAAGTAGCTTAGGTTCCTCCTGTATTTCTGAATCCTACCAGTTTTGTTTTCTTCAGGTTTTTTTTGTGGTTGTGATTTTAAGTTGACTAACATAATTAAACGGAACTGTGTAAAATCAGTTATGTTTGACAGCATTTTAAACATACTCTCTGTGCAGCTGAAATCTGAGCGTAATGTTAAGTGAACATATGATGATTCAGGTTTTAGCTCCACAAAGCCCAAGTGGCAGAGCAAAATGAAACTTTAATAATGACCTTTTCATTATAAGTACATTTCCACTTTCTCCAAGGAGAAAAGGCATTTCATAAAAATGCATTTTATATTCATTGTTATTTTCTATTTACTTCACTGTAAGAGGTCTGGATGGTGAAACAACTGTAAGTTTAATTACGGTGTTAGCTGTGTACACAGCTGTGTATAATTTTCCGTGTGAAAGTAACTTTGTATACATCTTCATAGCTATATGAAAAGTTTTTAAAGACTTATCTCCCTTTTTTTGCACCATTACCATTGGTATCTAAGGAGGAGATTGGAATTCTATTAAACTCAGATACAACAGGATACTGAATGCTGTTTCTTAATTTTTCTTTCCATAGATATCCACAGAAATTATACTGACACTGGTATTTCACCAGGAATTAGTACTTAACTATATTTTGCATTGGTAGGGCGTGTATTGTTGTTTGTGTTTTAAATAATAAAAAAATCCATAATCATGGATTTTATGGCCATAATCATGCAGACAGACCAGGCTAGCACCAGAACCAGCACTGGGGTGGCAGCAGGAGTCACAACGCCGGGGCAGCTGGGCTGGACTGCCTCCTGCCCAGCCCCGGCGCGCCCTGCGCAGGGGGGCAAACGCCTCCCTGGAAACATCGGGGAGCAGAGAGTAAGGGCTGGGCAGCCTTGCTGAAATTAATAACTGCAGGGTTCGCATGATTTTTTAATATGAAGCTGGCAAATGTCATCAACACAAAAGCCCGTCCACATCAGCTCTGTTGTTAAATTAGATTTCAGGGCACCACAGCCTCTGTTGGCAGTGCATAAGGACATGGAAAAACTCATCTGTTGGGGCTGGCAGCTGGGACACACACAGGAGGCAGGGTCCCCTGGGCATGCCCACACATTCCCTCCTAGTCTGCTGATCAGTGTGGTGTTCAAACTGCCATCCCAGTGATGGGTTAGTGGTTGGCTTTTGTGCATGCATGTGTAGCCTATATGAGATAAAATATAAAGAAAACTTCTGTGAAATTCTGAGGAATTTTGGAGCAGGGAACATAAGACTGCGAGTTTGAGCTTGGCATTCCCAGAACTAGATGATCTTTGAGGTCCTTTCCAACCCAAACCATTCTATGACTCTGTGATTCTTTACCTGCCAAGCCTCCGCCTGTTCAAATTGGGAGTTGTTCCACGTGGTGGTGTGGGGTGCCCTTGTCAGCGCAGTCAGACCCAGACATTTCAGGGGCAAAGGCAGCTCAGTGAGACCACAGGCATCATTTTTCTCGTGATAGCTGGCAGGAGTTTTGACCAACTACAGACAGCAAAACCAAGCCCACTTAAGCTTCTGGATAAAAGGTAAGCCCCAGAAAAATAAGATAGCGATCAGATAATCAGTGTATTTAGGCTGTACTTAGCTTGGAAGCCTGTGCTGCTATACCCTGTAGTTGAGGGGTCCTTGGCTTCACTGTGGTACTTGGGCATCCTGTGGTGGACAATTCCGAGAACTTCCGACCTGTGGGAGTGCAAAGCTTGGGAGTCTCTCTATCACATGCAGAGGAACCCTGCTGTCGCACAGCAAGTGCTGTGTGTTTGCTGCTCTGCCCAGCCTCTCTCTGTTTATTTTGAGATAAATTAATGTTTGAAGTAGAGAAAAATTACTATAATGGGGGCAAAAAGAAAGTAATTTGTAGCTAAAACACCAGCTTGCGTACATGGGTCACAGTAAGATTCCTTTATTCTTGCTGCCATCCAGAATTAGCCTTTTGATTTCAGCAGGCTCTGGCTCAAACCCCAGAAGCCAGGGTTTGTTTCCATGGTCTGTTTGAAAGCAATACTTGTGACTGCAATAACCCACATTTCTCTCAGTATTCTGCTTTCATGTGCATTCATTTAAATAGTGATTATAATGAAACCTCATGTTTCAGGGTTTTAGCTGATTACCTGCAGGTGTCAGTAAAGATTTTCTTTCTTTCCAAAACACAGTTGCTTAGAAGTATTGTGTTCCTCCACTGCTAGTTCCTCCCCACCCATCTCCACCTCAGGCTGGAAAGCAGAGAGTGCAGATGCTCTCTTTCTAGCTGTTGGTGTGCACAGCCTTGCTCCATGGTGAGGGTAATACTGATTATCAGATTTAGACTCAGAATAGTTTTCCCTTGGACCAAATATTAGGACCTTGAAGTTTGTCACCTTCTTCTGAGGCCCTGTTAAAGGGTTACCTGCTCAGATATCTCACGTGGCCAAGCCCAAGCCTTGAGCCTATCTTGCACTTCAGTTCTGCTCATGGCATAACATATAGTCTTCCAAGCAGTTGCTTTATTCGAACTCAAGTCTTGGGGTATCTGTCCTGTGACATATAGATCAGCGCAAATGATCTCATGGTCATTTCTGTTTCTTAAACTATGAAACACAAGAACTCCCAGTGGCTCCTATGAAACTCTATCCCTTGGAGCCAGCTGCTTGCTGCCTCATGACAAATGCAGGGCACCGCATTCCTGCTGATCCACCGGGACTTGCCTGCCTCTCTTATCTTACTGCATTTAAACTGCATCTCGTATAACAAAACACCATATTCAGTAGACACAACAGCAGCTCAGCAGAGCTCTGTCAAAGCTCTTCCATGTAGCCCAGCAGGATCCAGCCCTTTATTTGTAACAGGACCTTTAGAAAAAATGACAAGTAAAGAGAAATTATTCCCGACAGAAGTAGCTTTACCTTACAAAGTGTCAAAGGAATAACAATCTTTAAATGAAAGAGGTAAGGGGCTCCCTTGTGGCAAAAGGACACCCAGTTTCAGAGCAGGATTTTATCTTTTTGCTGTGTGGTTGCTTACCTGTTTTATACTTTCATGGTAGAACTTGTAGATTTTTCTATCTCTATGTTCTCTCTTCCCCTCTTGATAGATATGCCATGCAATACCATGGCGAGACATGTTTGTGTTGTGCATAGCTTTAAAAGAGCAATGTGGAAAACCTTAAATTATTAAGCATTCCTCCAAAGTCTGTCTGCTTGATCTAAACTGTGCACGGTCTTGTGAATAGTTTTACATTATTTATTAATCCCTTCAAAAACCTGCAAATCTTTTAACTACAGAAAGATGTGCTTTAAAATGTTGTAATATTATTGGTAAGTAATATGATCTCAAAGGTTAATATGCTGCTTTCTGGTAATTGTAGCAAAAATTGCAGGAAACTGGTAGAAGGGTCTTTGAAATTCTGATGCTGTATGGAAACATATTTAAATAAAACACTAGTCCTGCTTTCTGTATACTCCTTGTAGCAGCGTTACCTGCTTTGGACTCCATGTCTCCATCTAGTTTTTTAGCTTGCTCTAATACTAGTGGACAATACAGGCAAGATGTCACATGTTTGTGCCTCACCCAACTCAGCCAGGCAGGTGAAAATTCTTATGTTATTTTTTTTACTTGAAAGGGGGGAGCACCCTAGCAGTGGATAATTACATCAACCCTAGCTACCCCGTAGCGCTGTAGTGACCGGATAGGAGAGGGCTGGGTCAGGCTCTGTGTGGAGAAAGCACAGAGGTGAGCTGTGAGTCCCTGGCACGCCGCCACTGACAAACATCCTGTTGGGGTGGGGTAACTCATACAGCATCCCCTCATTGCAGCCCCAGGCACATTGATCTTAAATGGGTGCAATGGTAAATAATCACTGTATTTCTGATTTACTGTTGCCAACAGTCTAATGAGACTTCTAGAGGTGTTGTACAGGTCAAGGATTGAATCCTGAATCTGCCAGGACAGCTGCTGTCAATAAAGTCCAGTACAGATGTTCTGGTGACCTCTGGAGACCAAGGACAGAACCGTGCTGCTGTCTCCTCCCTGTACCCTGCTTCTTTTGGAAGTGCTAAGCCTTGTACCTATCTGATTGCAGAGACCATACTGTGGAAATATCTTTGGGCTTTTGCTCTGTATTCTCATTAGGAGGCCTGCCAAGGTTTAGTGACTCCACACTAAAAATACCAATCATAGATAACATGGCCTAAGCTTACAGGTATCATTTTGCTCTGTGATAATCATGTTTTTGATGCGTTTAATTTAGTGAATTCAGCATCAGTGTAACGTGGCCTTTCTGAAGACGATCACCTTTTCTCTTTCAGCCCAAGTCCCGCTTTCACGTCTCGTTGTACCCATACTCCTTGCAGTTGGCTGGATAGTGGGTTGTGCGCTAATGGTTTACATTGTCTTCTCCTGATGGAGGTAAGTGACTTGTACAGTATCACATACCATCCATGCTTTCCTTGGTTTGCACTGCCACCTTTTAAAATGTGATTTTCTTTGTTTTACAGGACAGAAGAATTTACAATTATGTTGATTAGAAGAACCTGGAAGTTAAATTGAAATTTATAATTACTACAATATGTATAAAATTAGTTATTTTTAATATCAGTCAACACTGTAAACATGGTGTACATGTTTTATCTACAGCAAAGGTTTGAAATTCTAATTAGAGCATTAGGAAGAATCATCAAATCAGTTACCCAGTTTTCAAATGGCTTGTAATTGAGCGAGTAGTTTTTGGAGTCCAGGTACCTGCCTGTTTTAGGTCAGATATCTGCCTGTTCTGCAGCCTACTTTGTTGTTGCCTCCTTGAATTTAAGCACTTTTGGAAACAGTATTCCTAGAGGTAGTGATGCAGCGGTTGGCAAAAAAAGTGAGTTAAGCTCATTTGTGAGATGTGCTGAGCTGGGGGGGAAGTATCTCAATGTATTCAGGAAAGCTTTAAGTGAGTTAAGACAATTTTTTAAGTTTTGTAGTGAAAAATAAATTATTAAATTTAAAATATTATGGTGGTACACTCTCCCTGTCCCGAGATCTGAAGTACCAGTGTCTAAATAAATTTTCTGAAATGACATTATCTTCCTTTTTTTAAAAAAAGCAAACAAACAGTCATATGTACATACTAATATGTAAATCAAAAAAGTCCTTTAGAAAATGAAAGGTAGACAGGGAAAGTTATCTGGAAGCAATGCATCCTAAAATGCGTGAGTCGGACTTTCTAAATCCTAAAATATTTGTTTTTTATTTAATAGTGTGTAGATAAATATGAAAGTAACTGCTGATCTCTTCTGCTTACATGATGTTCAGGTCCCAGTTTTGTATTTCTCCATGGGCAACCAATCCAGTTCTTGTCAAATTAAATGCCACTGGACACGGTGGGCACCGAACTGGATCGAGACCATGCAGAATTCCAGCCCTATTTTCTGACATGCCAGCAGCTCCCCTCTGCTGGCATCAGACAAAGTGCAATCCAGGGAGACTGGAGACCAAAGGTGGAATTCAGAATGAAACTAAATAACTAATCTGGAAAAAATGCAATGCAATAGGTGAAAATTCCATTTCTATACCTCACAGGAACTGTTAAAAAGCACAAATACAGGACACAGAACTGCTGGCTGGATAGCAATTTTTGGAAAAGAGCCTGGGAGCTGCAATGTATCACAACCTCAATTCAGGTCATAACCTTGGTGTGAAAAGGGAAACATCTTGGGATGAATACCAGAAAAATGGCCTGAAAGATGCATGAAATCATCCCCCTGCTCTACCAGCAGTGGTAAGGCCTCCCCGGCCTACTGCAGCTGGCTTGGGCACCACAGGAACCAGTTGTGGGCTGATGAGAAGGAACTCGGGGCAGAGCAACAAGAGGGAACTGAGGTTTGTAACATTTAACTAGTGATAAAATGAGCACACAGGAGTAGTTCAACCTAGAAAAGAGCAGATTGAAGAAAATGTATCTTAAATATGTCAGACTTTTTGAAAGAGGAAGGGAATAATCTCTTCTTGGTGATACACAGGGCAAGAAGTAATGAAGAACAAGTAAGTGAGATTCAGGTTGTCCTTATGGTAAAGCCATGGAAGTACTGGAATAAATTTTTAGGCATAATGATCAATATTATTCTTGCTTATTGGAGGCCTTTGAGAAGAGATAGAAAACGTTTGTTGGGGATGCTGCAATGGTATAGGTGATCCTGTCTTGGTGCCTGAGAGCAACTGTTTGACATCTCCTCATGCACAAGCCTCCATGACTGCAAGTACTCCCATGAAATTCTGCAGGACCGTTTGCGGAGAATCACAGAATCATTTAGGTTGGAAAAGACCTTTAAGATCATCAAGTCCAACTGTTAATCCAGCACTGCTGAGTCCACCACAAGCCATGTCCCTAAGCACCACATCTACACATCTTTTAAATACCTCCAGGGATGGAGACTCAACCACTTCCCTGGTCAGCCTGGTCCAATGCTTGACAACTGTTTGGTGAAGAAATTTTTCCTAATATCCAATCTAAACCTCCCCTGGTGCAACTTGAGGCCATTTTATCCTGTCCTATCACTTGTTACTCTGGAAAAGAGAAAAAACTGACTGATGGTAACAACAGGCAAGTACTACTTCCAACACTAGGCTTTTTGGCATACAAGGAAAACATTTTAATGCTAGTTGCAGCATTAGGAAAAGTCTAACATAGAATACGAGATGAGCTGCAGATCATGCGTGTGGTGTTTAGGTAAAGCTGTGTGAGGAAAGGCAGCAGTGCTATTAGAGCAACGAGACTGACCAGGGAGTCTAATGTTCACATGAATACGTTGCACGGTTGCCTGCATCTAACTATGGACTGTGTAGCCAAAAGGGCTGAGCCTTCCATCACATATTTAATGCTTTAACTTCTTGTGTTCTTAAAACCTCCTAGATATTTCCTGATTCCTTAAGAGAAGGAAGAGGCATGAGAGAACCGTTTCTTTAGTTTGATCCAAGGGGTGGGTGGGCTGATTCTCTGAATTTCCCAGTTTTCGTGCTCTACTGTCAGCGTGCTCACATGCAGCTACCGAGGCAGTTCAGACTCACCTATCAAACAAGGGCAGAAGCTGAGCGGGTCACGGGGCGTTAGCTGAGATACGCTGTACCACACAAGTGCTGGCAGGTATTGCACGATGTACCAAAATGTAGTGTACTAAACGGCTTGCCTTGCAGACGTCTGAAGATGATGTAGTGTTGCCTGAATCAGCCTTGGTATGGTACTCTTATGTCTTTCTTTAGAAACTTGGCCTTACGTGGCACATCACTGAATATCAAACCTCTTATTTAGCTGCTACCAGCTAAGCAACTTCAAACTTTTTAGAAACAGGCAAGAGTTAATTTCTTGTGAGGCCCGGGGAAGTATTTTTAGCCTTATTATGGGGAAAATTTCTTGGAATCTATTGTTATGAAACAGAAACATGTATGTCCTTCAAAAAGAAAACATGACTTATTTAAGGTTGGGAGGCCTGTTGTACAGCATAGCTTGTCTAGAATTGTGGCTCAGACTCGCTGCGATCTGATTATCTTGTATTAGGGGTTCTGCCTTTTTTTGATTTTCATTGGATATAATTATATTCACCCACTAGATAATGTGCCTTGAGATCTTTGGTGACCTGATCATTTAAATCAGAAATGATCATCAGGCAATCTGAGCCACTGCATTTTCACAGACAGCATTGAGCTTTTGAGCTCGAAGACTTTTGTACTAAAACATTTCCATTCTCAGGAGACAAAATCATTAATAATTCAATCCCCAGTTAAAGTAGAGAACTGACTGTGGGAGGCATGTCTTGAAGATCTTAGCAAGATATATGTTTAAGGAAATGTGAAAAAAGTCTTAATAACTTTTGATGGGGTTAGATAAAGAAAAATTTTTTGACTCCTGCTCATGTGATTTGTATCATCTTGAGAGGGGCAGATCAATCAGATGTCCTGTCTCCATCCGTAGTCAGTGTCTGTTATCCTTTAAGAAAGGAAAAAATGCAGAAATACATTTGGCCATAATGCAACCATGAATATTCCTTTGCAACTCCAGCAGCTAATAACAGAAGCACTGAAGTGTGACAATCAGTTTCGGCAATTGTCTTAACACCAAGTTACTTCGCCCGTGAATAAATTGAGGGCAAAGGGGCGATCCTGTTTCATCAAATGCCCTGAAAGAGGGGATAAACCATGCAGTCTCTTGGAGGGCTGGAGATTCCCAGTCTCTGTGGCAGCTGCTGCTTCCATGTGAGGACCTCCAGCATCCCCAGCCATCTTCTGGTCGCTTACGGATTAGAACATCATTCTAATTTGCTTGTACACTAGACTACGCAAGCTAAGAGGCTAGTTCAAACACACATCTAAGCAGATACATTATCTCATTTTAAGGACCAATGCCTCATTTTCTAAGACTGAGACCATCCAGACTGATACTAGCTCTGACCATCCAAACTCTAGACAATAGGGAGGCTCTTGGAGACACAGGTTGCACATGTAGTTCAATTCTCTAGTGTTTTTTAAAATCTCCCAGAAAACCCTGTGTTGAGATATTAAGTGATTGCCATTATACAAAGTCCCAGTCTACATCCTGTCTTACAAGCTCATTCTTCCTTTTGCGAGTGTACAAAGCAAATAGTGAGTCTCTTACCATGCACAGCTTGTCAGCTGTATCTGGTTTGCATTACGCCAGCAGCGCGATAGAGCCAGCAGCACTCTCCCACAGCTGCTTCGCAGCATTGATCTTGTCTCCGACCCGCACAGCTGCAGCACACCCCTGGACAGGACTGCAGGGATGGGCGTGCGAGCTGCCTGCGAGCTGCCTGGCCACAGCTGCTGCCAGGACAAGGAGGCACAGAGTGACTTCACAGTGACTGTGTACTTTTTTTTTTACATTTCAGTTTATTCACCAGGCACTGATGAAAGTAGTTCTGAAAGATCTAGTTGACCCAAGCGGCTTTTTCAAGTGTCTAACAACATTTGGCATGAAATGTTTAAAATGAAAATGTTACAGAGCTAAAATATAAACATTACAATATGTTTTAGCTTTACCTGATTTTTGGGAGCAGAAAGATCTGGTTTGGCAGAGCAAAACAAAATAACTTTCTAGATTGGCTTCAATATTGTCAAGCTGACTGGCTGCATAAAAAGGAAAAGAAGTTCCTGACAGTTTGGTAGAGTAATAAAAAGAGGATTTTTCCAAGAAAATATGCATCCCACACCCTGTTTAAAGTCCACTGACCACTCTGTGAAGTGGCCTTTTGCAACCACCTTCAGGACAACCCACTCGGGTGTCTTTCCATAATGAAACTATACAACGCACTGCTGAATCTTCCCACACTTGCAGGGGTATATTGGGTAACAAAAGGTTTCGGGTTTTTTTCTTCTTGAAAAATAAAACAAGTGTCTGGGTGCTAAGTTTTTTCTTGCAAATGGAGAGATGCTAGTGATTTAGGAGGAGAAGAAGAAAACATACACATTCAGATTTCTTCCAAAATCCAGGTGCATTGCTATTAAAGTGTGGCGATAGCTTCAGTTTTTCTGTCAGTATGTGCCAGTACATAGAGCATTTGTGTTGTTATGATGCTGGAGAGGGCTCTGGTTTCGTTACAGTATAATGCTGCTGAGGTCTGAAGAGCTGTATCACATCACCCGAGACCCAGTTCTTGATGAGCAAAGGTGGCCTGCACACCTCTAGGGTGGGCACCTTTTCCAAGCCCCTGTTTCATTTCTATTGTTTCCTTCCAGATAGGATGATGTTTTCTGTGATCTAAGATGAATTTTACTAATTAATTTATTATTCTTCTTTTTATTTACAAAAGGTAAGTGGGCACATTTGGGTTCCTAGTGCTGCAGAGAACAGTTGCCAAGTCTGTACCATGGCCTCCTACTTGGCTTTCCTTGTTACCCACTGAACAGCTATTTGAATAAGTTGATTAGGGATGAGTCTCTGTCTGCCTGTCCCGGGATGCTGCGTGTAGCTTCCTGGTAACTGTTCCAGTCTCAGGCAGGCTCGACTGCTCGACCCAGCACGGTGCCCACGCTTCGGGCTTGGGCCGGGAGACCCTCCCTGCCCCGCAGGGAGACAGCCTGGAGGGGAGCCTCCCCCAGGGACAGAACCTGCTGGAAGGGCGTGGAGCTACAGGGGCTCTGAGGGGCAGGGTGTGGCGGGGTGTGCTGTGGCTCCGGCTGTAGCTCCAGCTGTAGCTGCAGCACCAGCACCTTGCCCCAGGGCAGGACCCCAGCCAGGCTTGCCCTGAAGCTGCCTCTGGGATGAGTTTCAGCAAGGGCTGGCCCAGGCCTCAGCCCTGACCCCACCCCAGGCCTGTGGTGGGGGATGTGTGGCCCAAGCCACCTAAAGCCTGGTTTTACCTTTAACCTGTGGCAGAGATGCAGCCACCAAAGGTAAGAGCAACGCTAATTTTGTGTTAATGTTGGATGTGGCTCCTTAAACCTGTCATAACAGGAGCGCATCAGACCACTGGGGCATGAAACTCAAGTACTTCCAAGTACAGCTGTAATGGTATTTCTTACTGTGGGTAGAAATCCGGGCCTAACTCGGCTCCTAAGTTTGCAGACCCATTCCTGGCTCCTACCCGAGCGTGGAGTGGAGGCTTTGCAGCCTTTTTCCTTTACTGGGTTTACTAGCACATGATTAATTACATTTGCTGTTAAAAATACTTTTTTTTCTACAAAGCAGCCACATGGGCATATCCCATATTGGGTGCTTCATATTGCTGGTAGCAGTTGGCAGGTCAGACTTAACAGAGTCTTTTGCTCTTAACATTCACATGGGATCTGGGTGTGGTGAGCAAGCAGGACTTACCAGAGAGCAGGACGAAGGATCCCTCTGAGGGGTTGGGGCCTGTCCTTCATCTCCAGCCATCTCTCCAAAGTGCCTAGTCTGTTCCCTTTCTCTAGAAAGAGGGTTGCGGCTCCTCAGTCATCTGCAGAGATGTCAGCTTGTACCTGTCTGCAGTCACAGCACATTGATTAAAACGCATCAGTGTTTAACCTTTTTACCGCAGCAGTGCTACGAGCCCCTCCAGATCACAACCTCTTGAGCCTGGTGCTACACAAGGAAGTGTAATCAGCGACCATTTCAGTGCCACTGATTTATGAGTTGAGGTGTAATGACAGACTAGAGGGCAAATAAGGTTCACACCTATGATGGCCTTTTCTTTTGTTACTTATGAAGTTGTACAATTTAATTAATGATTGTAACCCCTTGTATATCAAGAAAGCTGTGGTCATTGGAGACAGTCTTAACAGGATGAAGAGTTACTCCACCAATATTTTGTGCCTAAAGCTGAACTATTTAAGGCCGATTTAATAGCTTATTGATTTAATTATCCAATGGTAGCTACTAGTGCTCTGTGTAAGTATCTTATTCTGGGTGGTAATGAAGGGAGAAGGTCACCAGAGAATCTCAGTACTTGGATAAGATCCCCTCCTGGAAAAACGCAGTTAACTAGCATTAGGAATGTAGGGCTGACAAAGACATCTGGGTTTATTGAGTCTGGTCCTGAAAGCTGTCCTTGACAAAGGTAGGAAGTGATTCTTGTAAACAGCTGAAAACATTTTGGAGAGCCTGTAGCCTTCTGTGGTTGCATCTGGTTGAAGATGCACTGGACAACTGGTTTATTCAGGGAAGAGCCTGGGAGGTACCAGTGGCTTCCTCACTGACACAAGCTCTTCCATAACAGCAGTTGTGAGTTATGCTTTCTGCCATCCATTTTGTCTGTTACCATACCTCATCATGGTGATTAATGACTTTGCCTCACTTCATCGCCTCATAGCTGGACTACAGGCATGTAATTCACCTGGGCATGAAGCCCAGTCTGTAAAAAAGTCCAGCGTAGGGTAGGAGGTCTCAACACCAGCATGACAACTGTCTTCTGCTCCTACATTATCTTCCCATAAAATACTATATCAAGTTGTCGGTGTCAGTCCTTACGTTCAATGCTCTAACTGAAACAGTACCACAATAACTAAACAATTCTAGATGAAGACTATAACTGACAAACCTATTTTTGAAGCACTCTCTAATTACCAGAAGGTGACCTGTGCAGGAGGGCGATCTTTCTCAGGACCTGGTTCAACTCTGGATCAAATTCTGACCTCTAAGGTCCCACAGAAACCACATTATAAGATTTTCTATGTGCACCATCTTTGACCATGTCTTCTCCAACATGAATCTATAGCAATGCCTGTATATAACTAAGTCAAAGTGGGTGCTGTATTGCGTGTCCACTATTGTAGTGAGAAGAACAGTAGCAAGCTTATTCTCATTTAGTGTTCTGCTGGAGTATCACGGTTGAGATACAAGACTTGGAATAGATATGGGATGTTTGGTAGCAATCCCTTTACTTAAGGAAGCCTTAGGACAATAAAATGGTCTGCTTGGTAGCCTTAAATGTATAATCTCACAAAGGATTATTCCAAACTTTTTTCTTGTTTTCTGTTTGTCCCATTAGTGTAATATCTAGTTGCTACGTGAGGCTCTGCACGGACAGTGGAGGACACTGAATGGTACTGTTGTTGCCAGCAGATCCGTGTAAAGCAAGCTGTGAGTGGGAAGTCTGAATAGTGTCAGCATGAGGAATTTTGTCCCAAATGTATAATTGATAGATTCTGGTGTGTTCGTAAGATTTTTGGATGGTACCTGTAAAGGCTCTAAAGGGGTTGCATTGTTTGGAAGTCAGTGCACATATTCCTTTCCTGGATACAGCAAACAGTGCCCTTACCAGAGGTAATAATATTTGGTGCAAACTGTACTAAACATCTGTCCTTACACAGCAGAGTCCCAGGCAATGCAACAGCCAGCTGAGCCTGCGTGAGGGAATTAATATAATTTCATAAAAAAGGAGGTGAGTAGGACTCCAGGGCACAGATCCAGCCTTCTGCCTATTACTGAGTCTGAGAGGTTGGTCTGAGCTCATTAGGACTCAATTCTATTAAACACTGATTTGATGAGGAAAATATTTTTTTTCCTGTCTTGAGTCACCACCATCACTTCCTCCCATATTTGGTTCTGGCATCTTGATACATGATGTGACAAGAGCAGCTTAAGTTAATGAAGACCAAAGGAGACATCAAGATGTGTGGAATCTGAATAATTTGGGGAAAATCTGCCTGCTGTCAAAACTCAGTATATATATATTTTTTTAACGATCATTGTTGCCACTTTTATTTGTTTTCTGAGCTGACTGCTTTCTGTTCTGTGGAACGTTGCTCCAGTAGAGTGAAGTTGGTTGTATTATATAAAGTAAGTCCAAATTTTTCTATGCTTACTCACAGCGTGAGGGGCTCAATATGTGCGTCTTTGATTCTTCTGGAGAAGAAGTTATTCCAGTATTTCCTGATAAAATACTTGTGGACTTTTTTTTTTAGGTTAGTTAATTTAATTCTCAGATACATTTTGAGATATTTATTCTCATTCTGTGACTATTACAGCTTCAGAATTTATTTAAATTTTTTTTTTTTCTGTACTTCTTTAGTACTGTAGATGCTGCCAGGGAGCTGTGTTCCTGTAGCAGTCTTCTTTATTGCCTTTCTTACAGAGTCTGTAAGACCTGTAAGTGTGACAGAACAATGAAATGACCTACTGATTTTAGTGAAACACCAGTCATTAGCCACATGAGCTCATGTGCATGGTCTGTGTGAAATGCGTGTTTCTGTGTGGATGTAAAGTTATAGTGATCCAGTGTATGGAGGGGCTTCCGCTGGAGAGAATACATCCCCAAGCAGCTGGAAAGATTTTTGCCTTGTTGTGGAGGAAGAATTCCTTGATGGTTTAGGTAAAAGAATGAATGCCGTACTTAGCGTTCCATCAGCAGCTGGTCAAGTAAGAAAAACATTGGGCATACCCAAAGGAAAATTAACAAATGCCATGGTATATTACAGTAACTTTCCTTGTGTTGAATTAAAAAATAAGGAGCCCAGGAGAAGGGGGAAAGAAACCTGATGAATTTGGACTCTGAATAAATCCCAAAGAAAGAGCTCCCCAGCGCTAGGCTTTTCCTGGGAGGACAGTCTGGCAGTGCAAAGGTTGCTGTTGTGCTGGGAAGACTGAAGCATCCTCCTGGTCAGTAAGATGCAGTATACAGTGGGGAAAAAAGTTAATCTCAGTTCTGCAACAGTATAGCCTTAGTTATTTTCATTTCTGGATATCTGTGTCTGGTAAACCTTTCATCCTTGGTCCTGTGGGTGTTTTTTTTGACCTTCTTGCTTTCATCTGAATTTGCCATGAGCAAGGGGTGATTTTTTTAAGGAAAGGACTAACATCAAGACACTCTGTCCCTTTGAGAATTGAAACAAGGGTATGGTAGCATTTGAATCAGAATGTGTCCTCACTTAAACTGTGAACTAGTTTACCATGTGGTGGTGCTACAGTCTGGAAGGAAGAAAATACTTTACTGACCATGGTTAATCAGCAACGTTCTTGAGGAAAGGAACTAAGGTACCAGGGATGGGCTCCAACTCATAAAATTATAGAATCTCAGAATGTCCTGAGTTGGAAGGGACTCACAAGGATCATCAAGTCCAACTCCTGTCCCTGCACAGGACAACCCCAAATTCACACCATGTCTCTGAGGGCATTGTCCAAGTGCTTCTTGAATAGCACTGGCCTTGGCACCGTGACTGCCTCCCTGGGGAGCCTGTGCCAGTGCTCCACCACCCTCTGGGGGAAGAACCTTTTCCAAATATCCAACCTAACCCTCCCCTGGCACATCTCCCTGCATTCCCTTGGGTCCTGTCACAAAAGCAACTGCATGTTGCTGCCTTTGTGCCTTGTTTTGCATTGGAAGGAAACCTTGGGGCACGGGCAGAGAATGAGGCGCAGCACACAGCGTGCTCTGATTGATCATGGGACAGGACTGAATGCCTGAAGTATCTCTGACTTCAGTTCCAACACAGCCTGTAAGACTTAAGTTTGCCTCTTAAGTCTGCTGACATTTTAATTTGTGATTAAGCACAATGCTGGGGAAAATCCTTTCTTGGGCAGTTGTTACTCATTAGACATTTGGGTAAAAAGGCCTCCTAACAATGTTACAAAAGATGTGTGAATCCATTTTGGCTCCTCTAGACACAGTATGTACCATATCTTATTTCTTGCTGTGCTGTGTTTTTCCAATGAGTGTTACAAAAGATTGAAAAAACTCCAGCTTTTTATATTCTGGAAGTCATTTAAAGGCCATGATTCAATATCTAAAACCGATAGGTTCAAAAGGAGAGAAAAAAAAAAGTAAATGTAGCATACGTAGAAAAATAAGTAACACCTGATTACGAAGAGGTAGTGATTAAGGAGTCACTTGTCCAGAAGAAAAAGTCTCTCAGGGTCTTCATCATCAGCATCCTCACCGTTGGAGCTTTTCTGTGGTCTCTGAGTCCAGACGTTGGTCAGTGGCTTGAGGGTCACCCAGCAGCCCTCGGGGCGGCGCAGTCCTGTCTGCACAGCTTTGTAGGAGACCTGCCGCTGGCGTTGGTGAGCGTGTGGCCCCGAGTCCCTGGGCAGCAGAAGTGAAGCTGTTTGACTGTGAATCACAGCATGTCAGCAGTTCTTAGATGAATTATTTAGTGATGGGTGTCTGTTATGTGTATTTGGTAGCTGTTTCGTTAATTCATTGTCAATTAATTGACCAATGTTAGTATTTATGCGTGTTTTATAAATACATTTATTTATATACTCCCTAAAGTTTTGTCAGCCTGCTGCTATGACAAGTCAGGTTAGGCCAACTGCAAGAATCAGAAGACATCTGTAGAACTATCGAGGCTGACTCTTAGGTTTTACAGAAGCTGCCAGTGATAGTCTAAGTTGTTGATAATAATATTTTAGATAAAAATGAGTGGGTTTTTTCCCCAGAAGTATGAACAAATGCAGCTGTTTGCCTGTTGGATCCTGCCCTGTCTCAGTCTCACTCTTCATTGAACTTATTTTTGAGTTTAACTCTGTCCTTTCTTGCACTGAAGTAGATCAGAGAAAGCTGTTAGATAACAGTATCTTTTTATACCTGTAAATATTTTTCTGTACATTTCATTGATATTAACACGGATACTGTGATAAAATGAAAAGTTGAACTGACCTTTCAGCCAAAATGAAAAACTATGAAATGTATCATGAGGAAGAGACCCTGCTCCCTCTGGCTTTTCCCTTCACGTTTTGATGCTCTCCACAGAACTCCAGAGCTTTTAGAAGGGTAGGCAGGATTTGACAATGGCAGCCTGACCAAGCTTTTGGGGAAAGGGACTGTAATACTCCTTAGGTGACCTCTTCTATCCCTGAGACCGATGAGTGTAAATCCTGCTGGACTTGCAGCAGCCTTCATGCAGTCAAGTACTGGAAACGGCTCTGCAAAGCCAGCTTGCAAGTGAACAGCTGTCATTTTATAGAAATAATGTAGATATATTGTTTCATTCCTTTTATTCTCTGGTGGTTAGGAAATGAAGGTGAGAGAGATCACCAATATTTGGACAGTATTAACTGTTTACACAAGGAGGGTTTGTACCACAGCACTGTAGCTTTTGGTTGACTAGTGCAGTATTTGTAACTGCAAGTCAGTCTGCCAATAATAGACAGATAGTAGCAGATGTTCCTGCTATATTATAACTCATTAGATGTTGGATTTAAGAGTAGTTCACCACAGCAGCAGGCTCCAAGACCGCTTTTTGTACCAAAGAAAAGAGTGCCAAAATTTGTATGAATGTATTTAGAGGAATATATAGCGGAGGGAGAAGTTAGAGCTTAAATGGGCAGGAAATGAAAAACACTGCAGATGGACTGTGTGATTTTGTGCTTATTTGCAAGGAATTGATTTCTCTAAGAGACTACAGAAGGAAGGTGACTTAAGTAGCTGGAAAACATGATACTATGTTTACTGGTTTTATAATTTATGGTAGTAGATCTGGCAAGTAACTGTATTTACATGCCAAGCTCATGAGAATGCTAGAAAGGACCAGTGCATTTGCACACAGCTTCAACTCCTACTGTAAAATTTTTGAGTGTTTAAATATGGAACTGAAGCAGCAGTAAAATATGAATCTGCACCGAGTGACATGTCCTTCAGTCTTGTTTGTTGTTTTTGAGGCCTTTGGTAAATGCTTTCCGTGGCATGTCTATAAATACTTCCCTGACATATTAACGCTCTGAGGAGAATCCTCACTGGCACTAATTAGTTTGCAAGCTGTGATGAAAGGCATATTCTGATTGTCACTGCTTGTTTAATGTCAGTTAGCTCACATCTGAATGATTAGTGCTATGTTTCTTTTATGAAGACCTGAATTTCACTTTTGCATGAGTGAGGAAATAATAATTGCCACTGGTTAAAGTCTGGTTTCTAAGACATGTATTTTACATCTTAGTTTTCTGTTAAAGGCTAATACAAGCTTTCCTGCAGCCAGCTGATGTGCCAAGTGACTTTTGGAGAAGACTAATGAGAGGTGGTGTATGATGTGCCTAGCCCCAGCAGTGGTATCAGGAGATATTGAGATTCAGATCTGTACTGCAGATGATTCCTCTGTTTTCTTTTTGGTCCTGGAGTGTAGTCATTTCCTACTAGGGCTTATTTCAGTAGTCACAGCTACCCACACAGTTCTGATTCAGCTGCTTTAGCCAGGAGTAAAGCCAACCCTTCATTTATTTTCCCACCTACCCCAAAGGGGAAAAAAGGCAAAAAGCAGCCTCATTCGCACCTACAGGCTTGAGATTAGTGTAGCCCGTATAGTTGTGTGAAGGAAGGAAGGAGGGTGTCTCTCAGGGAGGTGTTTTTGGAAGTGATATAGATGCAGGGGCATATGTAAGCATGACTTTTACAAACAGTTTGATTATTTATGGCCCTGAATTTCTAAAAGGATTGCGTTTCATTTGGATGCATCAGGTTAATCATAGAATGGCTTGGGTTGAAGGGGGCCTTTCAAGGCCATCTAGTCCAATCTGCAATGAGCAGGGACATCATCAACTGGATCAGGCTGCTCAGAGCCCCGTCCAGCCTGACCTTGAATGTTTCCAGCGATGGGGCATCAACGACCTCCCTGGGCAACCTGGGCCAGTGTTTCACCACCCTCATTGTAAAACATTTCTTCCTTATATCCAGTCTGAATCTACCCTCTTTGAGTTTAAAACCATTACCTGTTGTCCTATCACAGCATACCCTGCTAAAAAATTTGTCCCCATCTTTCTTATAAGCCCCCTTTAAGTACTGAAAGGCCGCAATAAGGTCTTTTCAAATATCATGGAGAGTGGCTTGGCAACTTGTCATGGTTTTAGCTGGGATGGAGTTAATTTTATTCACTGTAGCTGGCACAGTGCTGTGCTTTGGACTTAGTATGAAAATAATGTTGATAACACACTGATGTTTTAGTTGTTGCTGGGTAGTGCTTGTACTAGTCAAGGACTTTTCTTGCTTCCCATGCTTCGGGAAATGCCCTACCAGTTGCCATGGACTGATCCATAATGCATTGGAACAAGGTGGATCTCCCGAACACCTACAATACATTGCCCCACACAATGATGTCATCAATACAGGAGAAAAAGTTTTTAAGAAAGGGAAGAAAATAGTCCAAATCCTTCTGTAGGCTGGTTTTGCCATAAAACAAAGTAAATTTAAGAGACTTGTGGAAGAGATCTAGTTCTTAGGAATAAAATGGCAAGATGGGTGCCGTCAGATTCCAATGGATGTGATCAACAAAATAACAGCCATGTCTCCACCAGCTAGCAATAAGGAAACACAAGCTTTTTTTGGCATCGTGGGTTTTTAGAGAGTGCATATTCCAAATTATAGTCTGATTGTAAGCCCTCTCTATCAAGTGACCTGGAAGAAGAATGATTTCAAATGGGACCCTGAGCAATGGCAAGCCATTGAACAAGTGAAACAGAAGGTAGTTCATGCAGTAGCTCTTGGGTCAGTCTGGGCAGGACAAGCTGCAAAGAATGTGCTCTACACTGTGGCTGGGGAGAATGGCCCTACCTGGAGCCTCTGGCAGAAAGCACATGGGGAGACCTGGGGTCAACCCCTGGGGTTTTGGAGCCAGGGATACAGAGGGTCTGAGACCTGCTATACTCCAACTGAAAAAGAGATATTGGCAGCATAGGAAGGGTTTTGAGCTGCTTTGGAAGTGGTTGGTACCTAAGCACAGCTCCTCCTGGCACCCTGACTGCCATTGCTGGGCTGGATGTTCAAACAGAGGGTCACCTCTACACATCATGCAGCTGATGCTACGTGGAGTAAATGGGTTGCACTGATACCCAGCGGGCTTGAGTAGGAAACCCCAGTCGCCCAGGAATCTTGGAAGTGATTGTGGACTGGTCAGAAGGCAAAGATTTTGGCATATCACCAGAGAAGGAGATGACACATGCTGAAGAAGCACCACTGTATAACAAACTATCAGAAAATGAGAAGCAATTTTTCTTTTCAATGATGGGTCCTGTTGCGTTGCAGGAAAGCATCGGAGATGGAAGGCTGCTGCATGGGGTCCTATACGACAAGTAGCAGAAACTGCTGAAGGAGAAGGTGACTTGAGCCTGTTTCCAGAGGTAAAGGCCATCCAGCTGGCCTTAGACATCGCTGAATGGGAAAAATGGCCAGTGCTCTATCTCTGTACTGACTCATGGATAGTGGCAAATGCCTTGTGGGACTGGCTGCAGCAGTGGAAGCAGAACAACTGGCAGCGCAGAGGCAAACCCATCTGGGCTGCCACATTGTGGCAAGATATTGCTGCCCAGGTAGAAAACCTGGTTGTGAAAGTACATCATGTGGATGCTCACAGCCCGAGTTGGGCCACTGAAGAACATCAAAACAACCAGCAGGTGGATCAGGCTGCTAAGACTGAAGTGGCTGAGGTGGATCTGGGCTGGCAACATAAGGGTGAATTGTTTCTAGCTCGGTGGACCCATGACACCTCAGGCCATCAAGGAAGAGATGCAACATACAGATGGTCTCGTGATCGAAGGGTGGATTTGACCAAGGATGCTATTGCACATGTTATCGATGAATGTGAAACGTGTGCTGCAATCAAGCCAGCCAAGCAGGTAAAGCCTCTGTGGTATGGGGGGGCGATGGCTGAAATACAAATATGGGCAGGCTTGGCAGATTGACTATATGACACTCCCACAAACCAGTCAAGGCAAGCACCATGTGCTTGGAATGGTAGAAGGAATCACCGGCTGGTTAGAAACATATCCCATGCCCATGCCACCACCTGGAATACTATCCTGGGCCTGGAAAAACGAGGTCTGTGGCAACATGGCACCCCAGAGAGAACTGAGTCAGACAACAGGACTCATTTCCAAAACAAGCTCATAGACACCTGGGCCAAAGAGCACGGCATTGAGTGGGTGTATCACATCCCCTATCACGAACCAGCCTCTGGGAAAAGCGAAAGATACAGTGGACTATTAAAGACTACACTGAGAGCAATGGTGGGGTAGAACATTTAAACACTGGGATACACATTTAGCAAAAGCCACATGGTTAGTCAACACTAGGGGATCTGCCAATCGAGCTGGCTCTGCCCCATCAGAACCCTTACGTACTGTGGAAGGGCATAAAGTCCCTATAGTGCACATAAAAAATATTCTGGGGAACACAGTCTGGGTTATTCCTGCCTCAGGCAAAGGCAAACTCATTTGTGGGATTGCTTTTGCTCAAGGACCTGGGTGTAGTTGGTGGGTGATGAAGGAGGATGGAGGAGTCTGGTGTGTGCCTCAAGGGGATTTGATTTTGGGTGAAAACAGCCAATGAACCGAATGGTATGCTGTTAATTGCTAGATAATGTTGTATGTCATCACTACTATGGTTGCTATATTGTAGCTACCCCTTAAGTATTGGTACACGGTGATGAGATCCCCTCTTGAGCCTTCTTTTCTCAAGGCTGAACAAACCCAGTTCTCCCAGCCTATCCCCTCGTATAGCAGCTTCCCAGTCCTCTGATCATCTTGGTGGCCCTTCTCTGCACCCCTTCCAGCCTGTCCACATCCTTTTTTGTATAGCAGGGACCAGAACTGTACACAGTACTCCAGGGGTGGTCTGACAAGCGCTGAGTAGAGTGGGATAATGACTTCTTTCTCTCTGCTGGCGATGCCCTTTTTGATGCAACCCAGCACCCTGTTGGCCTTCTTGGCCGCAGCAGCACACTGTTTGCTCATGTTGAGCTTCCTGTCCCCCAGGACCCCCAGGTCCCTTTCCACAGAGCTGCTCCCCAGCCAGGTGGATCCCAGTCTGTGCTGCACTCCCGTATTGTTTTCCCAGGTGCATGACCTTACACTTGTCCTTGTTGAACTTCATAAGGTTATTCTTGGCCCGCTCTTCCAGCCTATCCAGATCTTCCTGCAGAGCAGCTCTCCCTTCTGGAGTGTCTACTTCCCCGCTCAATTTGGTGTCATCTGCAAACTTCATCAGGCTACACTTGATGCCGTTATCCAGCTCACTTATGAAGATGAATAACATTGGGTTATTACCTGCCTTAAGAAGTGGTGAAGGGTATAGAAATTTCTGACAAACACATGGAGACGAGTGAAGAAGGGGGTCCAGCAGAGAGGTAGGAACCCTGTTAACACAACTTCTTGGGTTTTTTCTACTGCTTTTCTCTAACTTCTACTGGTTTTCACTCTTTGCTTCCCTTTTGTGGTCAGGAGTGACTTAGAGGCAGTAGTGACTAGACAAATAATGGTGTGGGTGCAGGGCCCTGTCGAGTCCTAGCTGTGCCCTGGACATCATGTGCCTTCAGAAAGGTCTGTAGAAATATGCTTTGTGGCTGCCTTTGGCCACTTCATATCTCACGTGAACCATAAGCAAAGATCCTTCCATTGCTTCTTAGAAACTGAAGGTACAGCTAGCATGTCTCCAGCAGCAATGGAGCTGTACTGGCTGATACTGGATGCCTTTGCTATTGCTCTTGCATTAAGCATGACTCTTCCATCTGGGAATTAATGAAAAAGAACTTTTTTTCTCCTCTCTTTAACATACTGTTGGCAAAAAGCCTTGGGAGAGCAAGTTTTCTGCAAGCAATTTTGGTGTGATTTCCTTGGATACTAAATAACCTTCTAAGATCTGCTTTTAAACTAGAACAAAATTATTTGAATTCTCCTTTTGTCAGTTGTTATAGATGTTGAAGTGTGGTGCTCGGGCTGAGTGTAGAAATTTATTTGCAGAGAATATTTTTTTTTTGTACTTTTGTATTTCATATAAAGAACACACATTGCATTTGGCTCATAATTTCCATTTATTATCAAAATGTTTTTATCAGATGACAAACTCAGAAAGCTAAAAGGAACATAGGTTTTTAAATATACCTATTTGTTGTAGCAGTCATCTGAGGTATCTGGTACTTCTTTTTGGAAATCTGTTTGCTTTGATATACAAAGCAGTAAGTTCCTTTGCAATCTGCATGAGGATGTTTAATACATATCATTGCAGATTTAAAGCCTTTTACCTTCTTAAAGCTCCATTCTTGCAACCCGCTGTGCAGCTTTACTGATGTGAGGACTGACATCGATCAGAACATGTACAAATTATGTGCAGGATCAGATTTTAAACACTGAGAAAGTCAGCCTGAAGACTCGAATATTGGTATCCTCCATTGGAGAGCTCAGTTTTGTAGGCTTCGTCTTAATGCCTAATGCCATGCTTTACTCAGAATTCCCAGTTCTATGCAGCCACTGATAAAATATATTACAATACTTCAAGTCAAAAGTGTAGCTCAGATTTAAATATAAAACCTATGATTTATACATTACTAGAAAATTTTAAAAAGACCAACTTTAGAGAAAGCAAGAAAAAGCTTAGAAAACTGTGAAAGGGTCTTTGATCACAGTCTTACAGATTATTTGTCCAACAGTTAATAAATTACTTACTATTTCAGTTTGGCTGGAAAGGAGTAAATAAACTGCTGTAAATAGTGACTTCAGATAATACACACTGGAATAATTAGTGAGAAGTTACTTAATTACAGCAGGCCTTTGGACTCCTCTTGTATAAAATGGTTTCAAGTAAAAGTGAAAACATTTGGTAGAACAGACTAATCATAACAGCAGAGGGTACAAAGTCTGACACTTAGGATATAAACCATTGTCTCATTATCATGTTATGATGTCTAAAACTGTGTGTTACTTAAATATTTCCTTCCTCCGCTTGAGCAGAAATATGTTTTCACTGACCAGTGGGAGATAATGTGTTATACTTTGACAATTTAAAATAAATCCAAAAAGCCACTGGCCAGTGGGGAACAGGATTAACTACAAGTGAAATGTTACTGCACACTGTCAAGTGATTTAGATTCTACAGGGTTCAGTGATAGGAAAAGCAGCCGATCAGCTACAGCAGATAATTACTGCATTGTCATTTGTCCTTCATTTGATGTTTTGATTTTTTTATTTTTGCCTGTTTACTAAGAATTACAGTGACCACTCTAGCACATTTCCCTCAGTTTTTTTCCCTCTTCCCCTGCTCAAAATTAGTTCAAAATTTCTTTTTTTCTGGAAAGCTTCTCAAGACACAAGGTTTACAGTCCCATCACCAAACTCGGCACTTTTCAGCAGGATCCATGTAGTTTGTGTTGGTGCATGAAAAGGCTTCAGAAAACTCCGGAGAGTTTTGCAATGATCCTATGACCCTTTAAAACAAAAAACACAACATCTTGTCATTGTTACTTGCCTTTGTTTAAAGCCAACAGATGGCTGACATTTTGTAACTTCTTTTTTTGCAACACCTCAAAACACTGTGGGAAACTCTGTGTTTTGGAACTCTGACTATTGCTTCCCTTTCACCTCAAGTGGCTGTATTTTCTCTTTTCAGTTCATATGGTCCCTACTGCAACTTCCCAAAATATACGACCTGTCCCTTCTTCATCACTGGCTTTCACAAAACTTCCATTTATTTCACTCGGAACATGATTATTGCTTGTCATTAGTTTTCACTGAGATTTTTTTCAGCTATGTTTTGCTGACAAGTTTCTTGGTAAAGGGAGAACAAGACCCTGAGGTAGAGGACTGCAGTGTAACTTCTCAACTCAATGAATGTCCATTTACATTTTTACCCCAATCAAGTTTTAACTAAGAACATAGTGCTTCTCTGGGCATTCTCCACAAATGTTCTAGTGAATGAGTTTCCTGAAAAAAAGTCTCATACAAAGAACAGCTTCGAAGTGAATATGAGGACATTCAAGCTAAAGCAGGTCTGATAGGTGTAATTGTGAACATATGTGAATCTATCTGCTAGGAGTTGCTCATTCCTTCAGGAATGGAAATACAGCATGCACATACCTAGGCAGGAAAACAATGTCAGCTTCAAATGTCAAGTACAGATACTGGTGCACAGTGATCGTGGACCAGGAATTATCTGAAGAACTGTTTTTTTGAGTAATTTATGATTATTCTGTGAATAATCTTAATCATTAGATTCAACAGGACCAGGAGGTGTCCACAGAAGTCGAGGTGTAGTTCAGCAGCTGACACCTGCAACAATTTCACTGTCTCTACAAGACCAAAAGCAAGACTATTTGCCAATTGGTCTCAGGAGCCAGCAGCAGCACAGAGAAATGATTACCAAAAAAAAAGTGATCTAGCAGCGCTTCATTGGTCTTAAGGACTAGAACTGCTAAAACAGGATTTTGCCAGAAACAGAGCACAACATGTTTTTGTGTAACAAAACTCTAAATACACTTGTTATTAACAAACAGCTGAAACAGCAGTGGGCTAACAATCCTGCTTCATTTACTTATATCCCCAGAACTACAGGGCTTTGGTACACAAGCAGGGCTTGACCTGTATCTGTTATTGTGCTTGCTATGTTTTAATTTTGCATGTTAATGCTTGGATACGGATTCCCTTTTGCCTGCCTTTGACAATTACCTGGTCTAAGGCACCTTTCTGTTAACTTATTTTTCTAGTGGACTAAAGATACCTGTCCTGAAGTGTTTGCCCAGGACTCAGAGTTATTAGCCCATGGACTAATATTGTACTATGCAATTAACAAATTTTATGAAGAGGTGCCTGTCCTACCTGCAAGGAGAAATAGCCTGCAGTTAGTGTAGCAGGTGTTAAAAGAAACCACAAAAACCCCCACCCCTCCCAAATTAAAAAAAAAAGGCACTTTGGGAGCCATCGTGATATTTCAATACTATGTCATTAGGCAGTAATTTTGTGGGTATGTCTCGTTTATTGAAATGCTTTTGATTTTAGAGCTCTTAGGAGGGCCTTATTCTGAAAGGCATTTCCCAGTCTAAAAATGTTAGTATGATTTCTCATTAATACTTGTGTAATTCCATATAAAATTTATCTAGCCTTTCATACTGATGTAAAAACAGCACAATACATGATGTAATATACCCAAAATATACACAAATGCTGAACTAGTGAACTTCAAAGGACTCGTGACTCATACAAATTATATATGCAAAGAGGAGGTGCAGTTCTGAACAACTGCTGCAGAGCCTCATTAGCATTGCAACCAAATTCAGCTGGTCGTAGGACCCGATGCATAAACCGCCTCCGGGAGAGATCTGCGGATAGCACAAAAACCACCCACAGGGAAATGCCAGTCAAGTACCAATTGAAGCAACACTCGCTGCTTTCACGAAATGTTTGGGTATGTGGGATAAACAAAATAATTCTTCAGTGAAAAGCCACTGAAAGCGAGATACTGGAATTAATGTACAGAATTGTATTGGGAGAGAAATCAGCTACTGTGTGCGTGAATCCTGGAGGTGACGCAGCCTTTCAAAGCTAACAGAGATGTCATGATGTCTGACATTACTACTTGATCTCATAGCATTTGACCAGAGTTATTAGAGCAAAAGCATTGTTACACTACTGATGAATAGGTTGCTCTGACTTAAAAGAAAAGACCCTAGTCTAGCCCAAAGACTTCCACCCTGTACAGCCAAGTTTCCTGCACTTGACTGTGCTGAATTCAAACCCTCCTATTCCTGGGAAGGCTGACTGGGAAGGCAGAAAATACAAACTTGCTTATTGCCTCACAGCATGCAGGTTTGCTACTGACTGAGGGGCAGTGATCTTCCCCCTAAAACTCAGTTCTGTTACTCTTGCAAGAGAGAAGAAATAGTGACCTTGTGTGACACCTGGGACACAGTGGAGCCCCAGTTCTGGGCTGCAGGTGTTATGAGTAATGCTGTTAACGTAACAGCAAAGACAGGCCAATCCACTCTGTTGGAACAGAAGAACGTCTTTCTAGCTGTAGATGGCAAAGACTATCAACAGAAGGTCACTTCTCTCTCATGTCAGTATTGCTGTTCAGAGAAGGTGAATTCTTCTTCATTCCCGGAAGACTAAAATCCTTGCACGCCATAGATTAACTGGAGATTTTACTTGTGACTTTAGTGGAGGACAGAAGTCCAGCCATAGCCTTTGGTCTTTACGAGAATCCTATCAGGAGCTATTGCGGGAGCCAGGGGACTTCGGAAGAGCACTGGATTCCAGACACAGCCACTGGGACTCTGCTGTAGCAATCATGCACATCTGGTAACAGCCAGGTGATGGTTTGTGTCCTGTGATGACAACTGTTCAAAGCTTCTCAATAGGGCGGAGAGAATTAAGCTGTATTGTCTCAAGGGTGAGGACAACTTCCCCACAGCCTTATTCTGCCTGTGGAGCTTCCTGGGAAGGACTGGTTTCTGTCAGCACAGAGCTATGCTAGGGCTGCGAGGTCTAGTGGGACAGTCTGTCTTTCTCTCTTTTAACCATCTCCAGTATGCTATGTCTATAGAGATGTACATACCTAAATCTACCCTAGTAAGTGCAACCTAGCCTTCTGTATAGTTTTTAAAAGTCTATAGCTAAAAACTGTGTTGCACATAGGAATTGCACTGAATATTATTATAAACGCTGACCTGAATTTGCCTGGGCTGTGCACATCAGTTTTGATGGAGTTCACAGCATATTCTGGTCTGTATGTTCCACACCATACCTACACACATAACAAAGAAAAGCATTTGTTAGCCATAAGGTTGTTCAGGAAGAGACCTGCTGTCATTACACTATGAAATATTTAATGTTGTGAGAATAAATTTCACATTAGAACATAGAGGAAAAAAAAAATACTGTTGTCCCCAAAGGCACTTGGGTACAAGAAACTGTCTACCAGACTTACTTGTGGATTAATTTGTTTATTTAGAGAAGATAAAAATTACCTAACAAGGATTTATTTTCACTACTTTGTAGTTACTTACTTTGTAGTGTAGTGTTTGCTCAGTTTAGCCACTTTGCCAGCTCTTAGAAAAACTGTGAAAGTCAGCCTATTGTTTCTGGCTTACTGTTAAACTGTAACTCAAAGTGGTTTTCAAAGCCTTCAGTCAAGAAGTATAGAATACCTGTGCGAAGTTCAGAAAAAACAGCTGCTTATGGCTCATTTTGAGACCAGGAAGAAGTTTTTCTTTTCCATGCTTTTTCACAAAGTTTTGATAGGCCTGTAGAATGAATTGAATAGAAATGTTAAAACTTCCAGCCCAGACAGTCAAAATGAAATGATGAAAGGAGAAACACGGGTTCTTTGACATAACTAATCTTGGACTACCTTGGCCATCCATCTTACCACATGCAACCTTTAAGCAAAAAAAGACAGGGCTGTTTCTTAGCATTCTAATACCAGTGGCCTGACTGAATCAAGACACTTTACTCAGTGAATGGGCTTTACAGTTGTATTTTCACCAGATTTAGTGAAGCTGCCCAACTTATATTGGAATAAATGGTAGGAGAAAGAGGCTTAAAGGAGGCAATTTATTGTAGCAAAAAAAAGCCAAGGCTAATGGAATAATTTCAGTAAGATGGGGGTACACCCAGACAAAAAGATCTTTGCATAACTATGCACCTTTTTACATGGGAAGAAAATAAGAACGCAAAGTAGGACAGTTGTGTTCTGAAATGCAGTAGCTACAGAGAGTTAGTACTATTTTTCAGCAAGCTTTATAATAATTAATGTATTAAATTCCATTGGACTGTTACATATTTACCTAACAAATCCTTTCACAGGATTAATTAAGGACTGCATAAAGCAAGGCGGTTGTGTGTTAAAAAAGTAGAGTATGTTCTGTAACGGAAATGACTCTGAAATTCTCTGACATCAGCTGAGGGGAAGGTGTAGTCGGGCATCAGCAAGCTCTGTGCTAAACCAGCCTCCAAATCATCGCGGTTCAGAGCTGTCTGTATAAAGGTTCAGTCGCAGCAGCTCTGTCTCCTGCAGGTTCTGTAGGTCAGGCATTACTGCCAGTTACCCTCAATATGTACTTTGCGTGGTAAAGATCCATACGGGCAAGCATGCGGCTGTGCTGCTTTCTAAGGCACAGTCTCAAAATGAGCATACCTGAGGTGTCTCACATGATTTGGGGATTCCCTGTGTGTGGATCCCTGGCTAAGTAACTGTGCTGGGCAAACCAGCCTGCCTCTGCTCAGAGAGGCACAAGTCATCTCCAAGACAATCAAGATGTGATCAGAGGATTCATTCCTCCCCCATTTGTTCACCTTTCCCTCTTCTTCTTTCTGTTAGACTTGAGAGATGTGGGGTGAAAAGCTTCAGCTGTGGAAAAAAATCATTCTTCTCTCTGGTTCTACAGAACATGTGTATTTGCTATCCTGTTTACAGGATTTTTCTTCCTCTCAAATGTTTATCACATAAATGTATTTCATATTTTTTTGCCAACTACTGGGTTAGAGTCTAAAATAACACACTTATGGTAAGATATGCTTTCCCTTTATACGATGCAGAGTTCCAGGATCCAATTTTACTACCACAAAACTGATTCTGCAGGGAGAAGAAATCACTTTATCAATTTTCTAATGTTGCATTATGAAAAGTAGATTTTTTTCATTGTGATTTTGTTGATTATTTTTTTCTTTTCAAACATTGCAGAAGACTTTAAAACCTTCCCATGGTAAGAACAGCCTTCATGTTTCTTATGATGACCATGTGTCACACAATGTGTTGTTAGTATATCATTACTGATAGAAAGATGGTGGCAAATTGGAGAAATGTTCTGACTAAAGTCAGTGCCAAGCTACTGCACGAGTAAAGCCAATCAGCTGCACAAGTGCAAGCTGAGGAATGAGCGGTTAACCCATCTACGGAAAAGGCTCCGGGAGTTTTAGTGGATAACAAGCTGAACAAGAGCCAGCAGTGCCATGGTACTGCAAAAAGGCAAGTGCCATACTGGGATGTATAAACAGGAGTGGCTTATGTAAGATACATGAAGTAATCCTTCTACTCTACTTGGCAGTGGCCAGGTCTCAGCTGGAGCACTCTGTCCAGTTTTGGGCACTGCACTTCAGGAAAGATGTGGACCAACTGGAGAGAGCCCAGAAGAAAGCAGCAAGAATGAGCAGAGGTCTAGCAAACATGACCTATGAGGAAAGATTGAAAGAATTGGGTTTGTTTAGTCTAAAGAAAAGAAGTCTGGGCCTTCAAGTATGTGACAGCCTTCAAGCCTTCAAATACATAAAAGATCGCAGAAACAGAACAGATTGCTTTCTTGAAAGCAAAGACAGGATGGCACTCAAACTGCAGCAAGGACGTAGCAGAACTTCTATTACAGTATGTTTGAATCATACAGAAGTAGTTGATTCTACCCGCGAGGGGGTGGGGGAGGGGCGTGGTCTAGATGACCTTTCAATATTCCTTTTGGACCTCTTTTTACTATTTACATGATATCTTAATATTTATGAATATTTAATTCTTTTTTTTGGGGTAATACTTCTGACCTTCTACTTTTTCTCTGGCTACTCCCATTCATTTCAGAAAGAGTAACCCCTTTCATGGGTTCGTAGTTGTTTTTTTAAATGCACAAATGTTCCAGTAACTGAAGATCAGGCTAATCTAATATGCCGTACTGACGCCTCTTTTAGGCTTCCAGATAATTCTTTAAATTCACATTAATAATTGTATTTGTCCTCAAACATTAATATTCCTAGTGAAGTAAGTGTTGCTGATGGCTTGCTTTGCAGAAGCTGTGGTAACAGCTTTGAGAAGTGTGAGTTGGGCCACACATGCCAGCAGGCACTTTGTGGAGGAATGGCAGCACGCCAGTTGTCATGTGTTGAATGTTTTGCCATAGAATGAGGTGTTCAGGGAAGGAGAGGGAGGATCATGTTATTAAGGCCTGCAACCATCAGATTTGCAAGTAACAAGAAAAGTTCATAGAGAAGCCGGCTTGCTTCTCACCTCCCAACCTGCATTCACAAAGACCTCACCTCTGCTTCTTTTACTTTCAGCCTTCACGTTGGCCGATCTGAGGAGTTAAGTATCTATTTCAGGAAGAGAATGGAAGCAAAGCCAAAAAACACACCAGCTCCCATGCCAGGTTGAGCGCAAGGAGTCCAAATGTCACTGACATCTTTGGTTACCTGTCCAGGTGACCTAAGTCACTTGAGCAAAGATTATATTTTGAACAGTTTTTTGATCAGTGAATAGCCTTTTATGTAGGCAGAGACTGTTTATGGGACAGAAGAAAGCCATTCTGTCCCTCCTTCCTGGCATAAAAAAAGCTGGTGAAGACAGCCAGAGGCAGACAGCTGCTCGGTATCACCAGTTTAGTTAGGTGATGGTCCAAGAGTGATTCATTATATGTTTTCATTGTGTAAATTCCCTATTCACAAAAGAAAAAAAAAAAAAAATAGAGAAAGAAGTCAGCTGAAAAAGTGCACTAGGAACAGATAGTATGTACCCTGAAATAATTAACAGGATGAAAGAAATGCAACAGCTGGTCAATAGTTTTAAACCATGCTTTGATGACGCAGTCAGTATGGTCCTGTCCGTAACAGAAAAAAAAATGTTTCTTCTTCAAAGGCTCTGACATTAATTCTCTTAACCTATGATGGTTTCAGCTAAAATAGAAAAATGGATGCTGCTTACCTTATATGCTTGTCTAATACCCCCATTATCAGCAATGTTTTCTCCTAGTGTGTTGATTCCACTCAGCTGCAAAATAGAAAGGAAAAGTACAGTTTTCTGAAAAGAAGAGCTTACCCAGGACCTGTAATGCCAACCTTTGTGCATTTTTCACTTTTTAAAGGCAAAAATTCCCTTAAAATCTGATGTTTTAGCAGAAGATTATGTTAACATCTCTAAAAAGTCTTTGCCTCCCCTGCCTCAAAATCATGCAGATACTATCATTTTCCCCAGTCCTCTTCCTTCCCCTACAGGCAGCTTTCTAGGCTCTTGTATCTCTTTTAAGCAGATTTTCTGATGCTGAGTCATTTTTCATTCATTCTTCCCATTTTCGCCATGTCCTTAACCCTCAGCTTCTTACTGCAGTCCCAATTAGAGGAAGCAGGCAGAATCTGTCTGTGCAGCCTACGAAACAAGTAAGAACCCAAACTCCAAATAGTTGAAATTATCCGTTAACACACATCAGCAAATCTGCTGGAAAGTCAGAGTTTTCCTGTATATTAGGCAAGTTAGGTAGCTCTTCGGTAGTGAGATACACAGAAGATATCCAGCTGGTATAGTATTTGTAAGTCAGTGAAGTATCACTAAGAATGATGAAGCTTTGGTAATGAAGAATCTGTAATTTTATTTTTAAAACATTATATTTTTAACCTTTAACCCAAGATATTGGGCTATGATATTCAAAGCTGCAAAACTTAGAACCATCATTAGATTGAATTTAATGTGTGAAAAAAATAGCAGAAAAATATGTTGAAATATTATTCTCTATTTTTAATGGTCTCTCTGTGAGTCCCAACAGTTTAACACACAGATTAGGAAAACCTCAGGGCTGGAAGTTTTATCTTTTCTCTATTCTGTATGACAGAACATACTGTCAGCTTCTAAAAGAACCAGACAGCAGTAGTCAGAGAAATAGCCTCTTGTAAGTGCCTTCTCATTCCCACTTAACTCTAGGAGGTCCCATCCAAGAGAAATTTTGTTCCTTTCAGAAAAGCAGGTGGCGGCACAGTTCAATGCCGCATGTGGTTATCCAGTGGAGTCCAAAATAAACAAGGTGGATGTTAAAAGCAAGCGGACTTCCACAGGGCAATGCAACTGAATGCTCCTGTAGTAAACTGCTTTGCTTTTTTAATGGGCAGCAATGGTCCAGGGGCTGACACTCACTTGCCATGTCACTTGCCACGTGGAAGATGCAGGAGTGTTAACTAAAACCTGCACTGGTGCAATATGTACCTTGGCTGACAGAATGATGGCTGCTCTGCTAGTAACTGTGGTTGAAATTTGCTCTCTGTAGCTTTGAAATATGTGCACTGCCAGCCTGGGACAGTAAAATCCCTACGGCAGCAGGGTGGGAGCAGCGTGATGATGGTTAAAGTGTCTCTAGATTATTAAAGCTGGGTTGTGTACTAGAGGCAATGTAGGTGCATTAGCAGAGCATTTGCTCACCCCCAAAGTGACATGCTTTGAAGTGCTGTGTTACATACACAGGGCTGTCTCCTTCCAGTGGCAGTTTTGCAGCTTGCATTTAATAGAAACAGGACTGGTCTCCTGTTCAGTGTGAGTAATTATAATATAACTGTCACCTGTTTCTGTGAGTTAATGGAATATTGATCATGTGGGGGACACAGAACAGACCTGATCCTGCTAACTGTTCTCGTGAAATTAGGGCTTCCAGACACAGAGACTACACTGAATGCCTAATAATTCTAACTGCAGACTGCTATAAATGCAGTCACATTTAGATTGCCTGCCTCCCCTGAATCTGCATGTCATCTTTTACTCTCCCACTGTACCCTGATTCTTCTCAGACCTTCTTGCTCTGTAGTCCAGATGTTTGTCCTGGGAAAAGAGCAAGAAACTTCTGAGTGAAGGAAAGCAGCAGGTAGCACTTGTTTTGATGGGAATAATATTATTTGTGCATCAAGATTTGGGAAAATGAGGTTCAAACTTCCAAATTCTTTATTCTGTTGCTTTGTGGAATTAAAAAAGAACCTCTGAGGGCCCAAAAGGCTTCTAGGACTGCCACGCACTCAGAACATAAATTCTGCCTCTTTCAGAACATTCAGTGTATGTGTGGAGTTTTTACTACTATCTTTAATTTTAAGAATCTCTCTTGCTTTTTTTTTCCTCTTTTTTGGTGTAGGGGCGGCAGCATTGGCCATAAGCCAAGAGAGCATTCATGTGATTAAGGGTTTGCATGTTTAGGACATAAAAAGGACATAAGATTTTGTGCTTCCTCATCAAAAATAACATTGGTAGTTACAAATACGACATACATGCTGTCCACCTGCTAGGTCCCATGAAAAGTTTCCATACTGGTACACCATACACTGGGATAGCTCCTTAAAATTGCGTGCTGATTCTTCAGTCCACCAGTCCACAAGGTCTCCATTCTCATTAAAATTTCTGCCTGTAATAAGATGTTAACAGAATTATGTATGCAGGAAAAGAGGTTTCTGATGCAGTAAGAGGGGTAGCAAGTAAGCGTAATCGATCATGCAAAAAAATTGCTGTAATGAGGCCATCATACAGATGATGTGTGTGGATTTTTTGTTTTTGTTTTTGTTTGCTAAGAGGGCTATATTTCAGCAGAGGAGGAAAACTAATTCAGACTGAATCAGAAGAAGGGATTAAGGCTCTCTTAGGAAGCCTGGTATGGTTCTGACCTGTGACTCAATGCTAAATTGATCATAGTGTGGTCTAGGAATGAATGATGTGGCTGAGCAACAGGTCTGATAGCGAGACCCTTGGGCTCACACCTGTGCCAGCCTAGTGACACACCCTGTTCACAATTATGTGTCATTTATGATGGTTTTTGATGTCGCCTTTGGGAAAAGCAAGTGACCAGCAACCATATTAAAATCCCTTGTGTGCTGCAGGCCCACATCCTGGGCTGTTGCTGCAGCCTAGCAGCTGCAGGAGTGTCTGTGGGATTCTTTGGATAGCGCTTTTGGGAATCATCACATAGAACAATACTGTAAAGCCTCAGATTTGGTCTTATGTATGGAAACTTCATTTTATCAGCCCCCTGGAATGATTAAGCACTAAAGCATGTAAAACACTGTGCATTGTAAGTTTTGTAACTAGAAACTCAGTGCCTTACCATTGTCATCAAAACCGTGTGTGATTTCGTGACCGATGACCATGCCTATGCCACCATAATTCAGAGATTTGGGCTGGGATGCACTGAAGAAAGGGGGCTGCAAAATGCCAGCAGGGAAGACTGCAAAAAAAACCCACAACACAATTAAGGCACTGCCTCATTATCCTGTGCGCACAGTATGAACAGACCATTTTTATGGGCTTCAACCAAAGTCATGCTGTTCCCTCAGATTTACCAGCAACAATAAGTGAATTGACACGTGGTAATGGCTGTAGGACAGTAGGAACTGATCAGCAGGACCACTCCCCTACCCTCTCAAGCCTAGCATAAAGCAAAATAGCTCTTCTGACACTTGCAAAATCATGATCAGCTTTTACTTTGTTACTTTGGAAAAAAGCAGTTTACTTTTCCAATTTACAGCGCTTAGCATTCTGGGACTCCTGCATTATTATTAAATAAACCTTACAACATCATGAGAAGTGGGAGGGTGTTCCCCTAGCTAGAAGAATAAATTATTTGATTGTTGCCCCCACCACAAATAAATCTGAGAGAGAGGAATTTATTCTTCCATTGAAAACATCAGTAATTCCCACTAGAATCAATAAAAATAGGCCAAGCTGGCAATGCAAGGACTGGAAAAAAGCAGTTATTTTCACCCATTTCTGTGCTCATTTTCTAGGCGTTTAAGAAACAAATTAGTAAAAAAGAAACCATGTTGCAATTGCGATCTTTTTAAAAATGAAGAATTGAATAAATTCTATAAAATATTCAGTATACTTTGTATCTCATGCAGCCCTTTTCCCTATACCTCAGCCTGCTGGAGCAATATAAAGTATTAATTCTCACTGTGAATGTGATGTATGTAACTACAAAACCTGAACAAAAAAGAGGAATTAGATGGCAGTTTTCACATGACAAAGGAAATAAATCAGATGCTTCTTGCATTTCAGCTTCATTCCAGTACAGCTCTAGCAGTTGCTTTCAAGATGAGAAAGAGACATGGGAAAAACGAATAATAATAAACAGGTTAGAAAATAAACTATTTCTGCTGTGCTGTGCAAACTGCTGCCTACTATCATAGTAATTCTATTACGTTATTAGTTTGACATGGAATTAAATATCCAAATGTTTTGATGTTGTTATCCAAAAGTATTGATAGTAAAGACAAGAGTGTAAAAGCCATACTCTATGATGGGCTATTAGATGGTTGGCAAAGCAGCGATATCTGGAGCGTTGGGCATCAGAACACTATTATTTTTTGAGAATAGTGCCAGCAAGATGTTTACTCAGAATGATACACATCAGTCCTGGTAGCTTGGAACATTACAAGTGTCACTTGGTTGGAACTCAGCCTGTCTTTTGCTTGAAACCATAGGACCGTCTTCCCTCCCTGGAGGCAAGACAGTTACTCAGGACTTCCAGTTCAGTTTAAATAACACCCTGTCACCTCATCCATTTTTAGAGTAAAATGTCAGAATTTGTAGATTTTTATTTCTTTTTAACTCTACCCTTCTGAAAACAACTCATTCCATGACTTCTGTTACATAATACAGGTCTGAAGTGGACAGGCATTCCTCCCACGGTGGGATACATTTCCAGTGGATGTTTAAAGAAGCGAGAAGTACAACTCCTTTGGGATCTAAAGGGCAGATTGTACTTCTCAGCTTTGTGAACATCCAAGGCAGGAAAAGGCATAAAGTATTTCCCTCAGAATCTTTGCAGCCCTGGACAAACAAGAGAACACGCTGCTTTTCTTCCTGAACATGTTTGAGAACAGCAATGCCTTTACCGGGACTGGCTGCTGCACAGTATCGCCCCAACAGCCAGAAGCATGGGTCGGTTCCATTTTGTGTATCTGCCTGTGGCTCAGAGGTAGCTGGTACCTAAAGGAACATACGGTGGGCTACCTTACCAGCAGCAGCTCAGCTGAAAGTTTTTGAAGTTGAGTGGCATCCTTATGACCAGTGCTGCTGCTGGAACAGTGAAGATCAGACCATACTTAAATGTAATAATCGAGCTCTGTATTTTCTACACATCATGCACAGAAGCCCTCTTTAGAGGGATTTTTCTTTTAAAGCATAATACTAAGCTAATTCAGACGTGACTCTAAAGATCACAGTGCTTTAATTATCCTGTGGCATGCCATAGCTAAAGGATGAGGAAAGTACTTATGGCTCATATTAACTGCCAGTCACCAATTTCAGTATTCCAAATCGTGATTCCTTTTCTATGAATTACTGAACAAAGCTATTTTAAACAAAGCCTTCTGAGCAGATTTTTGTGCTAAATGTTGAGTAATGAGCTAAATGCTCACTTAGCTTTACCACCTGCTAAACTGATTGCACCATCTTGCCCTCCTTAACCAAGCAGTGCTAGTCAGTTAAGTCAATGCAGTTCTGTCTCTATGAGGTCTATCTTGGATTTCACAATGCTTACTTCATGTTTTACCTTCAGAACCCACTGCAAAGTCAGAACAGTTTGGGTTAACTGGGAAAGTTCATGAACCTTGGGAAATATCACCAAAGTTTTTACTAGGATGTGAAACCTAAAATAGGTGAGTATTGTAGCTGCTGAATTGCTATGCAAACAGCGCTGCACCGATACCTCTTTGCAGTAGGCTGTAATCTCTTGTCCTGTTTATGACTGCACCAATATAAGGTTTCCTCATTCTTGCCTGCATGATGTTGAGGCTAACAATGCCACAGTCCCACTGTGCCCAAAACAGTACTCTCTGTGATTCTGAAAGCACGAGCTATTGCAGAGACACAGGTGACTAGTAGAAGTCAGGATCATATTTGCAGAAGTCTGCTTAACAGATCACGTGACTCAGTAAAATCTAGGGCTCCAGGACTTTCTTTTATCTTCTTCAATTCTTCAGTGGGGAAAGAAATATTTAAAAAGGAAAAATCCTGTTGGAAAACTTGGTTTAGTTTGTGGATTTCTTCCATTATAAACCTGATGCTATTCCTTTAAATCTGCACTCGCAGAATCAAGTCTTGTGTGATCAGGGGCGCTAAATCAACTTTATTTTTTGGCACAGAAAATACAGACTATGAAAATGTTAGTATCCTGTATTAGACATACACTGTAAAAACGGAAAGAAAACTGCATCTGTCTCGCTTAGTGCAGCTGTGCTTGCAGACTGTACAGCTGGGAGTGCTTTTTGCCATGTAATAAAGTATGATACTTGGTCCCAAAATAAAGCTTCCGATGACCTCTGCTGCTACTCTAAGTCCTGCTGGCAGTGGCAGTCTTGCAGATCAGTGACATTACATTTGACACTAGTATTATAAAAGCCCAGTGGAAGAGAGTACCTGACATTTTTCACCTTGATTCAGTGGTTCATCTGATAAACGAAGTGGGACTATATCGGAAGCCATTACTGAAGTCTGAAAAGAAGTGACAATTTCATCCCTGGCAATAAAGATAACGTCTCCACCAAATATTTTCTTTGGAAGCCTTCATAAATAAATAAGAAATAGCATTGTTTCATTCCTGTGCAGAGCCCTGCAGGACAAGGTTTTTTCATTTTTGAGAGACTTGTTTTCAGGAGTTATACATGGATCATAGTGCTTCATTAATGGCTTAGAAAGGACACTGCAATTTACGACTTGGATAATAACAATATTTGCAGAACAGGTATGACAGAAGTATTGTGAAGCTTAATTAATGTTGTAAAATGTTTTGTGATTCTTGAAAGACCACCACTGTGAAGAGACCTGGAATGGTTCACAAGATGAGAAACCTCAGTGCTTCCATGTGGTTCTAAGCTTTAGCTATAATGGATTTTTTTTTATTTCTTTAAAAGCATTTTAATGCTTTCTTTTCTATTTTAAGTTATTTTTAACCATGGATGTTGGGTAGGCTGACGTTATGAATGTTTATCCTCAAAAGCAGTACAAAAGCTATTTCACTGAACTGAACTTTTCTCTTACATTTTAAATTTGATCTTTTCCTTAGTTTAATCTACCAGGTTTCCATTTTCATTTTTCCAATGCAAAAGAAGCAGAATTAAATGACATGAGAGACAGGGAACCTGAAGTCATCTGGCAGATTTTAAATCCTGAGAACAGCAATTAAGGATGCTTCAAAATTCCCTAAACTTTTCTTAAGCCATATGTAAAATAATGTATGTTAGAACTTTGCATTTAAGATTGCTAACAGTTAAGACTTGCAATTTAAATGGGACTACTTAAAGTGATACTAGTATGGAGCTCTTGTATACTGTGGCTTATAATTAGATCTTGAGTGCCACAGACAAGATAGCTGGTGAGAGATTTCCTGAGTAAACTTCGTCTTTTGGGAAATGCTGGTTTCATTAAGCCCCAGATGATCTCTCCCAACTGTCACGATTATTTTTACATAGAGAAGGTGGTGGCAGAGCCATGTAGGATTTCTGTCTGCTTGGGACTTGAAGCGGCTCTGGAACAGTGACTGTATGCTCCAGAAGCAGTGACCCCATAAGCTCCTGGTCCCACGCAGCATGGGACAGTTGGCTCAGCCACAGCTTATGTGAAGCTGATAGCTGTAGTCTGTCTTCTGAGCACTGGATTTTACAGCTGTGTATGGGAAAGTGCTGGAGATGAGGAAGTAGAAAGTAAGAATAAGCAGGGTTTTGCACTAATATTCCAGCATTATTTTTTTAGTCAGTGGTTCCTTCAGGTGAAAGTGGTACTGTAGTCCTTAATCATCCTTTAAGAAAAAAAGGAGTGCGGCCACCAAATTTACTTGGTCTGTAAACTTCTAGCCACTCCATGCTGCTATTGCATTCATGGCTGAATCAAAACATGAGGAGACAAAAACACTATGAATGAAACCTCTGATTTTGCTGCACTGAGGCCCTTCTGCAATCCCCATAATATTAAGATGGTTTCACTTCTTGATTTTAAAAATACATACATAGACATATATAAATTTATAAATAATTTGGCCATTAAATCTGTATCCAGTCAGTAAGTTGGTAAACCTTACCTATTTGATTCCTACTTGCTGAATAAAAAGCATTGACAACAGCAGCTCCACTTATCCACCTAGTAACAAGAGAAGAATAGATGTTAGAATTTCAGTTCTTAATGGCAGAGTTAATGATTACTGGAACAAACCTAGACATTGAATCACAGAATAATTGAGGTTGGAAGGTACTTTTGGAGATGACTATCATGTCCAACGCCCCGGTGCACTCAGCATCTCATTGTACGTCAGACATTATAATCCCTTAGCCATTTTAGTAGCCCTTTCCCTTTGTTATTTCAACTGATTGACAATGATACTTAATTTTTGTTTCTATTTCTACCCCTACTGCAGCATTGCACAGGCAAAATTTCCCATATAGAGAAACGGAAACACAGAACCTGAGGTTATAATGGTATCTAAACATTTGGGGATAACAGAACTTTTTTAAAGACTGTTTACTTAGAAGGATTTCTGTGTCACCTGTCGTTGTCAAATATCCAGCTACCCCAAATACCAGTACATTACGAATATCAGATTAGAGACTATTATAGTTTTTTCCTTAACACAATTTATTGAGGAATGAAGGTACATGCAAAGATCATCATGAGCTCTTGTGGCAGAGGCACAGCTTGATTCACAGTCCTATGGTTTAATTTAAATAATACCTACTTTCCTTGATGAAGGCTCTCAGCATTACTTTTGCGTCCACCTCAACACATGGGAAATAATGAGTTTTAACTCTTTTTTTCTACTTTACAGTTTTACTGGCTTTCATCAGTGATCACCTAATGAAATTCCTAAAATCACAAGCAGGGCTACTGTTTTGATGTGGGCCGTTATTGTACACATTTAATAATACTTCAGAAGATATGTCAGATAAAATGAGATAATGGTTCTACAAGATAAAATAGCTGGGCCTTACACAACTGAAGTTGTATTTCCTGGCTTCATGCTCTCTTAGTGAAATTAATTTCTATGATAAATGATATATTTGATAACTATTGCATATGCCAGTCATAAGCAATGCTAAGTATTCTAACAGTGGCTATTGCTTAAGGGAAAATTAATTTGCAGAATAAATTATAACTCTCAGAGGATAATCAATTGTGGTTGATACTTCCGGGCTCACTTCAGGGCAACCTTTGAATGCAGTTAAACTTACGGCAGTTACTCCTAACTAACATACACTTGTGAGAACAAAATAGTTGTGTTAAATCCAGCTGAAGCAAGTGAACAAGCCAAGCCCAAACACAGCTTAAAGTTAAAATAGAGCAGAAGTAAGGTGGCTTTTAGGTGGAACATAAATTTTCAGTTAATGATATGTAAATACAGAACAGCAAAAGCAACAGTTGGAACTATTTATCTCTCAATCTCTCTGGGTCTTGTTTGACCACCCACATGGTGAAGTTTTTACTAACATCTAGTCAGAATTTTGCATGCTCCGGCTTGTGTTTCTTCCCACTTGTCCTATCATTGTGAATCTCCAAGAAGAGTCAGGCTTTGCTATATTGCCTCCCATTAGGTAGCTGGATACAGCAATAGGGCCTCCCATTAATCTTTTGTTTTTTAGACTGTAAAAGCTAGTTCTCTTATCCTCTCCTCAACATAAATCCAGCTCTGCAGCCCTTATTCAAATGAACAGTCTTGCGAAGTTAGCATGGCCTATGGTGACCACAGTAATTTTTCTTATTTGGTTTAAGTTAACTTCCAAATGGGTCAGAGCCGAGACAGGAATCATCCGGTACAGCCAGGGAATGTGCCTTGGTACATCGTTTGGTATATCGACATTCTACTAATATTTTAATTCAGAGCAGGAGTACATTTCTGAAGTAAATTCCCACTCACCCTCATTTAATCACGCTTTCTCTTTCCTCATGCTGTCTCTGAGCAAGAGAAATTAAATTCTCAGGGATGAAATTCATCTTTCAGATGAACTTAATTAAAAAGCTGCTCTCCAGGAGTCCACTCTGGAAACAAAGGGACTAGACTTGACCTACGCCAGAATACTTAACCTACACCATCTCCCAATTTCTTTGCCCTACTTGCTAAAGTAGGTCCAGCCTTTGATAAACAAGCAATGCCCTCTTACCTGCTGTCCTCATGGAGGAAAATGTGCAGAAGGAAGGTGATTAAATCATCACTAATTACCCTCCAAGTACCTCCTCCTGTGGAAACTGGACGAAAGTCTATACACAGTATTTTTAAATACTTACTCCTCTTTGTCCACCTTTTCTCTAAGCTTTTTCAACCTTTTCTTCTGGGTAAATACTAAATTTTGAATAATGTTTTCAAAGTATTCTTCTTCCTTGTAGTTCAGCTAAAAAGAAAGAGGGAAAAGTACTTAGTGGTGTTGTTATTCATTTTCAATAAAAGACACGTGAATCTGGAAAATCTAGTCATAAGCTTGATGAGCTAAGCAATGCATTTTTAAGAGAGTATTTTGATCTACAACTAGAACTTGGTTTGCAGTGCTCTGCTACATCACAGAGTTGATATTGTAGCTGGATACATTAGTGGCTGTGCAATTTTTTCCAGAGATCTTTATTCCCTCTTTAAATATATCTTTTGAGTGGAGTTCAGCATTTGTTGGTTTTGACCCTAACCTCTGGCAGTTGGCCGCTTGAAACCAGTAGCTACCAGCTTGGTAAGCTGCAATTCCACCTTAGAAAGAACATATGAGTAAGTCTCAAATGATGTTTTAAAAAGCATACTTTGGTTATATGTCCATATTTTTCAAAGTTAAAACTTTAAGACATATTCTGCCTGAACATACATCTATACTAAATCCATAATGGAGTTACTCTTGCAAATGAACCTACAAGGTAAAAGAATAGTGAGGTCATATTTTGCAGTGAAAAGCTCAGATGCAGTTTAAATTTTACAGATCATCCAATGTCATACGTCAGGGACTAATTCCAATCCATAGATAAACAGGCACAGTTACTAAGTTATGTGTACTTGCATCCACTTCAACAAGTGTTACATCAGTCCGTGGCACATTTAGAAAGAGTGGACCGAACACCATTGGCTCCATGTTTTATTCTAGCCTAATTCCTCTAGAATTTGTACATTCCCCTGAAATACCATCAAATACTTAGCACCATCTGTACTGGATCTGCTGTACTACACTGGCTTTTTAAACATCATTATTTACACCTGTGCAACTGAGCACAGGATTGAGTTATTCTCTGCAGAGGCATCCGGTTCAGCTTGGCTACAAAGGCAAATTCACCGTTTTTTCTCTTAAGACCCTTTTCTAATTATACCACCTATTGTAGATACTTACCTCCTGGTACTCGCTGTTCAGCTTATTATCATCAGTCACGATCTCATCTGGATAACCAATCCTCTCTCTAATCGCTCTTGCCTAGGGACAAGATAATTTGATATCCATAGTAAATCCAGCCCTATATTAAAATCATTCATAAATTATATAATAAATGCAATATGGAAGCAACTGCAGAAAACCCAGATGTTAATTATAGATGGGTTTTGTTTACATTTTTTTATTCATTGAAAGCACTGTAAAGTTTATGGTTAATTATAACAATGGAAAATTCTAGAAAGTATGTTCTGATCCTTCCTTTGTAATTAAACTTACAGAAATGTGCACGATAGCCAAACATACTTCAGCTATGCTGTGAGTTGAAAGGCTGATTTAAACAAATAGTAGAAATCCTGAAATATTTGACATATTTTACAGTATCTAAAATAGAAATAAAATTAATAACTGGACGTTTTTTAACTTCAGTACATTATAGGAATGTACATTTACAAATTTCCAGAAATTTGTAGTTTGACTCAGTTTGGGTCTGCATCCTTATTTTTTTCAGAAAAAACAACTGAAATACTGATTTTTATAGAAATACACAACATTACCAATATTTAAGATTCGACTTACTTTTTGTTCTGCTTTCTTTTTGGTTTCTGCATCCATCCAGGTAAGTTCATCCAAGGTTTTTATAAAAACATCACGTATATCTGCAATCATTTCCTCAACCTTGAAAAAAAATCAGTGTGTTACAAATCCACATAAAATGATCCAATTATTTTTGCACAGTCATGGGTTGTTTATTACAGACTTGTTTTCCCTGCACTAGCTGCTTGAGCGTATGCTGTTTAGAGGCCACACTCAAAATCTGGAGCTCAAGTGAAGTAGTCCTTTTAACCTGCCCTGGGGGAGGAAAGGGAACGGGCGTGAGCTCACAAGGCAATGCAGCTCAGACTACAGAAGATCTGTCATATATCCATCCGCTGGATGTTGTGCATCTGATCAACTTATTGTGTATATGTCAATGACAAAAATGGTACATCTGAAACCTGGATTACAGTAGGGGTGATAGGAGGAAAGTAAGACTTAACTCCACCTTAATTTTCAGCAGTTTTCTCTGTGACTGAAGAAAAACAGAAATAACTGATCGTCCCTGTGCCCCATGTTGGCAGATGAGAACTAGCATCAGTTTCAAAGAAAAAGCAGTGACTGTTCATTTCAGTAAGTGCTGCTCCTCGGGCGTGCGTACTGGCTCATGCACGGTCCATTGCTGATGTGCCAGTGGTGCTTTAGCCTCGAGGCTGGCTCACAGAACAAGTGGAGCAGGCAGATGCCTCCCTCCCTCCAAGCACGCACTCATAATCTTCATATTTCACACATTACTTCACACGGTGGTCATTTGCTTGGAAAGCAGGCCAGCCCAAGACAAGTAATGCAGAAGTACTTAGGTGCAGAGGAATGACTCTCCTAGCACATACGTTCTGTGGCACACTGAGAAGCAAATCTGAAGGTTAGCTTTTTTAGAAAGTGAACCTGCTATATAGAAAATGTTGATAAAATGTGTAACCAAAGCTGTGTAAAGAACTGCATGGTAAGTGACAATGAAGTGATGCTTAGATGGCACACAGGCTAAGTTTGCTAAAAGCTTTACCACATGTTTACTGTCTCCAGCAAATGCTTCCTGTACATATAATCGTCCCACTGCATTCTCCATGTTGCCATTGACGTAGTTCGCACAACGACGCCAAACAGCAGTTTCTGATGTTGTGCCGTAAAGTGCCTGTGAAATGTAAACGTTAGGTAAAATAGTGACATCTGGGCCCACACAAGGTGAAGCAGAATGGTGACTGACTGGCAGATGTGTGTTTCAGAGGACTGTAGTTCACCTTGAATACATCCATTTAATTCATATTTGTGTTTATGGCAGTTAGGTAGACTCACTCTGTAATGGGAACATCTGTCACAGGCTGAGTAAATACGAGAATCATTAGCAATATTCTTTATCCTTCCAAAACATGAAAGGTAAAGAGAAGAAAACTACTCTAGAAGCTAAGAATGGGAGAGGTTAAAGAGAAGTACCTCAACACAAAGCAGGGATCTGTATTGCAGTTCCAGCTCTGACAGGACCATAGTGATTATAGAGCAAATTAATTTCTGCAGTGGTAGGATTGTGTTTTCCACCCAACCAGCAGCTTCTATCAGAGCCTCCCACCTTAAGGAGCCTGCAAAGTAGCAGCTCATTTACTCTGTGTGATGTTGCTACAAGGTATGTAAGGATTTTATCATGATAATGTATAAATACGTGATAAAGGTGAGTGGATAGTATAATGGTATGAATGCAAGGAATATAACAGACAGTGTCAATAGAGGGCAACTCTCTGAAATCATGTTTTATAATGAAGTTTATATTTCATAACAAAGCAACTCCCCATCTCTTCAGAGGTATAGATCAATGACTTCTGGTGTTCAAACACTGTAACTGCTATACCTTGAACTGAATTACTTGTATTGAAAAGGAAAATTACGGTATGGGAGATTCATGGAAAGCCATAACTGTCCTAATATTTATATTTGAAAGCAAACTTAACAACACAAACATTAGTTTATTTCCACTGCACTTAGTGTGAGAAGCTCCAGCTATACTATATCATATATTATCAGTTAATTAGCAGACAATTGTATGTTTTTATACAGAGACTATGGTAAAATCTTTTTCTTTCAAACTTTGATATTTTTCTAAATGAAATTTCCTCAGTGAAGTCCTAAGATGTAGTGGGGGATAACTTTAGTGTATGAAGTACAAAACATAGTATTCCCTGACGATGCAGACTAAGCAAATCTAAAGCTTTGTATTAGAATAGTTTCATACTTTAAAGAGTAGGGGAAAACTCTAAATCATCAATGAACAAGACTGCCGTATTCAGACATAAAACCGACCAAACTGAACGTTCATTGACTTCCTCAAATAATTATTTTTTACGTAACAAGCAGAATCTCCTTAAAAAGCTGCATATGTGTGTTAAAGTATTTCTTATGGGACTAACTGATATAACAAAACGGCCTCAATCTTTTTTAATGGAGCTGAACAAACTTACAAAGTAGAAAGTTCTACTGTGGAAATACAAAGGACTTCTATCTCCGATCTGTTTGTCAAATTGCTCACCATTTCCTTGAAAGCACTAAAATATCTCGGGATCAAATGATTGAAACCCAAGATTGGCCTCACATTTGACTTTGAATGTATTTCTTTGGACGGTGAAGTGTTTGTAATAAATCAATCAGAACTGCAGAGTATCCTTTGCAAATAAATGGGACTGTTCTGTTATCAAAATGGGGATTAATTTAGACACAGAAAAACATGGAGACCAAATACCAGAACAGTGCTTTTTGAATCCACTCCAGCTATCAAGTGTATATCATATAAATTAGGTGTACAATCCGGCAGAAACTTCAGCAAACACATCAGGTTTTGTGTGCAAAATTCAAAATAAATTAAATTTTTATATACTACAAGTACATTAAAAATTTATCTTTTATGGTTCACAAAAGTCTTTATGACTTAAAGAGAGTTTAACTTCTGTACCTTACGAAAAGCATTCCTTGTGTCCTTGTAGTTACGGCTTAGGCTGTTGACAAGATCCATTATGAATCTCCAGGCCATGTAATTTTGAAGGTCTCTGTTTAACAAAACAACAATAATAAGCTAGTAATGTTTACAGGCTTTTTAAGCTTATTGGAAATAAAAAGCAAATTACAGAAATACCTAACATACCTACCTGGAACTGTATTTATTAAGAATAGACTTCAGCTTGATAAGGTATTCTGGATCACAAACAATTACATGTTCGGTGTTCTCAATGTTAATTTGTACAGTTGACATTATATCATTTATGAATTTTGACCAGCTGAATACCTGGAAAATCAATATGCATTATTATATTATTAAATAATAAAGAAACAGTATTTAGCTTTTTTTTCCCAGCATAAATATGTTTGCATAACACAAATGCTCTGCCTTTAGTTTTCCTACATAGTAGCTGCGCTACCTGTAAATGGAGTCATCATGATAATAACTGATCTGAGATAATTTATATCCTTTGTGCTCTAAAATCCTATTAAAATAAGGTATTTAGCAGAAGAGGTTGAGGCATTGTTTTGATTTCAGACTAACACAATTTAAAACGTTATGATCCCCTCCTTTTAGCCTGGAAAAGCAGAAATGGTATATTAAGTAAAATTTTCAGTTGCCTTTTTGCTATATTTGGCTAAGAACTTTTAAATCAAAGCATGACTAGCAGCCTGGTTTTCAGTACATTATGTCTCTATACCTGTGGGGCAATAAGATTCGTGGTATATTTGACAATACATTCAGAAGCATATGGTAAGGATGACTCCTGAAGTATGCTGAAGTCCCTAACAGGATTTCTTTTAATAGGCTTTGAAACAAACACACTAAATCCACTATCTATAATGAATTTTCCTCTGCGTGCCACAGTACTAGATACTGGAGAAACAACTGACTTGACAGCAGGTCAGTCTGCAGCATGCTGTGACAGACAGTTCACAGACAAAGGTTAGTGTTCTTGTTTGTTTTCTGCCTCTCTGGTCCTAAACCCCCATTTTCTTTATGCTGCTATTCACCTTTGCAAGAGGCCCACATAACTTTGATGACCCAGCACCTATGACAATTATTTGTTACATTTGCATTCTCTAGCATCCATCTAGTCTGAACGGAGCACTATTTTAGCACATGGGCGCTCTCAACTGGAAACCCTTTCTGGTTCACTAATAAGAAAATAATTTCCCTTTGATAGGTCTTTGGTTAGTGACATCACGTGCCTCAGACACTATATGGGTCCAAGGAGTGACTGAAGAACAGTCATTCTCTTGCTTACTAAGAGAAGGCAGACCATGGTCACCGCTCGGCTGCGGAGCACTGGGGTGTGAGCCATGGAGCCTGGCTGTAAGTGGGCAAAGAAGCCAGGCTGCATGCAGCCACGTCGCTGTTCATCATGTAACCCAAAGCAACAGAGTAGTATTAATGCATTCCCCTACCCAGGAAATTCACATCTGCAGCTAAGAGAAGCTAAGTATTTTCACAAGTATTAAGTGTGTAACTTGTCTTGCTCTGTATGATACCAGCTGAGAGACAGATTCTGCAGCTGGCAATACTGTACCTTGTACAGTGTTAGATATTCCTCCAACTTCTCCATTCACTTCTTTAGTAAATGACACTAACATTACAGTCATACATGGTATGTCATAGCTAACAGGTGACATAGCTAATTCTATATACACTGCTTCAAATTCTCTGTATTGGTCCAAGGTTTCCTAATCCGTGGCCTCTGTGGACCGTCGTTTGACTGAGAAAATGATTCAGAGCAGAAGCTGAAAATCATCATCAAAACTCTAGAGCTACTCAGTGCTTTTACAACACTGGGCAGGTACTCATTTTCGTACGGAAAAGGAAGGTGTTACATTTAAGAAAAGCAAATAATCTTTGTACTTTTTTTTCATAATTTTTTTTTGTTAATTTTTGAAATTTCTGTTAGGCCTATTATTTTGAAAAGTATGTGTGATTTTTCCCAGTCTGTACCTTTTCAGAGGAAAGTTTTATTGGAAGAGCCAATGTCTTTCATCAGACAAACTAATGTAGCTGAGGGAAGCAGATAAGCTTTCAGGAATAGAATCACTTTAGGTTTGAAAGAGAAGCAGCAAACTTCAAGCTAATCTTAGGAATAATTGCTGTTCTATCCTTAGACCATTACAACAATGCTACCAACTCCCATCATGTGTCTTTTGAGCATTTTTGGGTAAATTTAGAGCAGATGATTATTGCTGATCTGCAGTACTCCCCAGGAACTGGAAATAACCAGGGCAATACCATTCTGTGACAAGAGAAGTTAGTTTCTGACATTACGACTGTAACGGCAACTGTTCAACTAAGACCTGTGGGAGAAGGCAAATTATGAAACAAATTAAGCTAGGCAGAAGTGAACTGTCATATAATTTAAAATTGAAGAATTTAAAGTCAATAAAAATAGCGGTGCTTATGAAACTGTGGTAGGAATAATAGTATTTCATAGTACCTTACTGGCCCCAAAAGACTCAGTAATGCACTGCTGCCAGTCAGACCGCAGCGCTCTCCACGTGACACATTAGTTAACCTGCTTGCCTGTTGTGCAAGATACTGAAGTAGAAGCCATTTATGATAAAAAATATCCACATCTAGTAAGACATGATGTTACTGAGGAGGCACACCTATGTTATCCAATCTTCGGCTATTCATCAGCCAGATTTTGTGGTGCCATGAATTAAAGGTTATACTGCACAAATGGCACAGGGCTCAGGGTAAGAGAAAAGGCAGAGCTGAAACATCCTGGGGGAGCTACAGTGGGAGGAATGGGGAGAATTTCCCTGATTCATAGTCATAACTTCCTGGGCTCCCTTCTGCTTGCTTCGGGAGCCCATCTTACAGACAGAATGTTGGAAAAACAGTCCTCTTTGTTCTGAATCTGCAGCTCTGGGTAAGCAGAGAAGGCCTGAATAGTCATACTACAACATATTTGACTCAGCTGATGGCTGCAGTCTTAACTTTTGCCCCAGGCCCTCTGGAGCTGCTGTGGTAATTTCAGGAAGGGAATTTATTTGTACTTCAATACTCTCCTGATTTTCAGCAAGGGTTATGTATGTGCAAGTTTTGCAAGATTTACCATCCTGAGCCCAGGAGGATAAGTCAAGTTCATAATATTTTTTTCCTTTGTCCTTTTCCATCTCTTTATGTTGAAGCAGAGGGGTAAGATCTGCCTTCAAGTTAGGAGAAAGAGTGGGTACAGAAGCCCAGCCTTTTGCATATTGTTTAATGTCATCAGATCTTTAGGTAACACAGTGTGCATGTCAGGTGACCTGTTCAATTTCGTATGTGTCTAAATTCAAGAAAGAAATGTCTTTAAAAGAAAAAAAAGTCAGGCTTCATAATTTAATCTCATCAGTAATAAATTAGAGGTTAAAATGTCAGATTATTGTTCACTCACCTTCTGACCAATTTCCAATGAGAAGTTGTTTTGGAGTTGTGCCAAGGTCATTTTATTGTACAGCAGAAGTGGATCATTTCTGTCTTCAGATTTTGTTGTTGCCTATCAAAGTTAATGGTAAGAACATTACTGAGTACATTTAGTCAGTTCACAAGAATTTTTGTAAGTGGAAGTAAAAAGAAAAAGAATTAGTATTTCTGGCTTGGTACATTACCATAAGTTTGATTAACGGTAAAGTAACATATGGAAATATGGACAGTATTTTATAGATACAAAATATATAAAAGGATAGATTAAATTAACTAAACTTTTGTCAGTGAATAGAGCTTTAATTTTTGGATTTGTTTTGTGTTACAGCATCAACAACTCAGGCTGTGCAGGAACACTGATTGGAACATAGCCCCGTACCACTCAAAGCACTGAGCAGACACTGTTACCCATAGATAAAAAAATCTTGGGAGAAGGGAATAAAGGACATGTATTTATTGAGTATAGGGTGACCAGCGTGCTGTGGTAGGAGTACAGCGTGAGCGTTCTGATCAGGAGGCATGTGCTGTCTGATACATTCTTTCTGGAACCACTGTACAGAAAAGGGGTCATAACTCAAAACTCAAATAAGCTTTGTGTTAGTCTAGGCAACATGGTTTTGTACCAGAGTGTTAAAAATGTGCATACATTAACACCTTAATGGCATGACTGTATTAGGGCCATTTCTTATAGACAATAAAACCGCCTGACTGCCAGAGAACTGTGTCTGTGGTGGTGCTTTATGAGGCAAGTTAATCACTGGAGTCTCTAGACAGCAAATGTCAGCAGGGTGGTCTCTGGAATTAGGGTGCGGACAATGTAGACAGAGGAGGCAAAACCAGCACCTAATGGTAATTACTCCCTTCGTCTCTGAGTACTTTCTTGGATATCTTTCTGTTCTTTTCCTCAAACACTAGTGTGTCCCTTGCTAGGGTGCTTCTGCAGGCTTCTGAAGTGCACTCTTGTATCCTCTTTCACACCTTTGTTCTCGTGCAGGAGTACCTTGTGACAGTGTCAGCACTTGCTCCCCTCATAATACTCCCCTTTTAACTTAAGACTTTTTTTGGTGGCAAAGAGAGAAAATGCAAGTACAGAAATGACTACGGGAAAAGAGTGATCTTGTGATCCGTGAAAGTAATTAATGGGAGAACCTGCATCACTACTGCCTGAGTACTCTTAACTGACGCGGTCAGGAGCGAGAACAGTAGATTTCACCCATTTAAACTGTTTTGAAAAATCAGCCATGCGAAGTCTGATTTCACCTCTATCCTTTTTTTAAAATGATTTCTCTTTGCCTCCTCTTTCCTAATCTATTGTGCATTCAGTTGTGTTTTCTTTCACAAAATCCCAAGAACACAATGCCAGCTCTGTTCCAGTAACATTCAGGCTGGTGGTGAGTTTTTGATGAAAGAGGTTAAAAACCAAGGCAATATCAGCTTACCCACCACCAACTGTACCCTCTACCAGCAGCCAACTGCTGTAGAGACATTTCAGTTGTGGTTTCCCTTCATACTCCCATTCAAATCTTTCTCCAATGAATTACTTTTCTTGTAATATTTTTCTATCTCTTACCTAAGCCCAGAAGTGGGCTTCTCAGGAAAATGTGAAGAAAATAAAAATCAGATGGTTTTAGTTTATACAAATGTGGGGAAAGGTCTTCCTCTGCCAAACACATGGCCTTACTATCAGTGTAACTTGAAAAATAGCTGAAGCTAGAAAATTTGTATATGGGTTGTTTCACAGTCATCCTCAGCTTCAGGTCCTTCTGAAATGTTTACTAATCATAAGCCATGTTTTTGCTAATGAATGCTTGAATTTCCATTTGTTTTTTTCTGTGCAATTTCAAATTCTAGCTATTACTCCAAGCCATACTTCAATGGAGAACAGTGTTTGATAAAAAACGCACTTGGAACAATCAGCATTGTGGAACAGCTTGTGCAGGACAAACATTACTTTGTGTTGCACGGCAGGCCAGGGGTTGGGAGTCTACTGCTCTGATACCCAAGCAGCCCACGGGAAAAAAGGATGAAGGCAGAAGAGGCCCAGAAGCATCTCCCAGAACTCACTTTCTAAACCAGACTAAACAGAAACCAAGCCTGTCTCTCTCTCTTGCTCTCTCTTTCTTCTCTTGAAGGGCTTCTGTGAACAGATTAGGATAAAAGATTTTGCTATTTGGAAAACAGCTAACTCAAATATTTTCCCTCACTAGTTAGAAGGCATGTCTTTCTCATTATGTGTTCCTCTTAGGTGTTCCAGGCTCCATACATTTTTGGTCTGCATTTGATCCCACAAAGTAACATTAGCAAGTAACTTAACAGCTCAGCTTACAGTTAGCTTTCTTAGGATTTAAGAAAAAAGTCAGTTATTTAAAGGACGCTTTAAAAATGTTTTTCTTACATTGGCAATCTCTTTCTCCAGGTCCATAACTCTTTTCATTTGTTCCGAAATCTCGCTCTCAGTGAAAGAAATATTTCTTTCTTGAAGGATTAGTTTAGCTACAGAAATCATGAAATCAACATACGCAGAACATGCCTGCAGGAAAAAATACAAACATTTTAAAGATAAAACTCTTCAAATGATAGCATACCTTGATTATCTTTAAGATTTCATCTTCATTTTTTATGAACTACAGTTCTTCATCTCTTCCTTAACTAGCTTAACAGTAATTCACAAATAGAAATTAACTTTGCAAATTCCCTCATGGAAAATTGCTGTATATTTTGTAGTACTGTTCAAGACAAACAGTCTCAACTACTGCACTGTGTTTTTATTATTTAAAATGAGACATTTGTAAGTCCATATTTAAACCATCACCCGTGTTTTTCCCAGCTCGCTTTAATTACAACTTCCAAAAATACCGCTTCCAAAGAGCAATGTTCCCAGAAACATAAAACAGAGAAATGCTGATGGGCTGTGTTGAATTAGCATTGTGGGAAAATCACTCCCAGAAGCAGCGTACCTCCTCTACTGCTTCTTGGAACGTTCAGATATCATATTGCTGTATCTAAATTTAGCATACCTAGATATACTGTAGACAATATAGCATACATTAAAATTAACACATCAAAATTCACGAAGGATAAGAATGGAAATATAGAAGTATATTCTCTTAAATGTTACACTGTCAAGTATCTACAGATCTCATTATATGTTATGGAACTTAATATTATTCTAATTCCTCTTTAAGCCACACTCATTTTTCTATCATCAGAAATGCTGTTTTCAATATGCTTTTCAACTGCAAATAAAAGACCTAATATTAGATTAGCTATCTAATAATAAATCTATTTTATGTAAAATAGCATAATCTAATAAAAAAGTGATAAAACCTAGGATGAATAAGGTGTGCATGTCATCAACTATTTTAATAGAAATATTTTGGTATGTTCAGCCCCTAAGGCAGCAGGACGCACCACTTTAATGAATGCTACATTTATACAGCCATTCGGATAACTCCTTACTTGCCGTCCATCTCCTGTCAGCCTCCCCTAACCGCCAACAGTGCTGTCCAGGCTGTGTGTGCTGGAAAACTCTGAGCAGCCCGTGAGAAGTACTGACAGCAGACTTCAAAAAGACAGGTGGCTTACAGCATCTTGAAGGACTGAACTCTCAGTGTTATTTTTAATCAATATAGATATTTTACCAGAAAGAGAAAAGCCCATGAAACTGCTGACAGCTACAAGTCACAAGAGAGAGTGCCTACCAAGCCTGTAAATGCCATTTTAAAATATCCAAATACGATTTATAAGAATTCAGTACAGATAGTACCCCAAATCAGTAAGTCAACAGAGATCTTCAGGTACTCAATGGACTTGATTTTTGGCCTAAAGTGCAGATCATTGTATGGTCAGGTAGCAAAGAACTAAGTCAGCTAATTTCAGATGGACTGTATAAATACTCTCAGGTATTTTAATGGGAACTTAGATGTCAGAGTAACTCCTGTATGAACAGAGAGGTCACATATCTTACAAGAGAATAAGATTTTGAAAATATGTTGTTCACAGATTCCACTTGTATGTAGCTTTGTGGTGGGAAGTCCTGTCAAAGCCAGAGGTTAAAGTGCAGGAGGCAGATATCTTGCTTGCTACATTCAGCTCAAAGAGTAGAATAACACAGCAGGAAACGGAGCCAAGAAAAGGCTGCTATCAGAGTGCAGGGTTTGAAAGGAGGAAAGTCTCCCACCTGAAGTATTCATGCTTGTAAGAACATTATGAATCTGCGTCTCAGCGATAAATCTCTGGTTTTTTAAAAATACTTCCTCTTATACTTTCCAGCAGTGGAAAGTAGTGTGATACTTTCTGGTAGGTCAGAGATTAGAACAGGAATTATCTTTTAGTGCTGCAGTCAATGTAATACAAGGAAGTGAGCAAACTGCGATACATGAGCCAGCTCCTGGAGGCCATAACGTCATAATAATATAACTGAATGGTTAATATGGTAATAATTGTCTTTACTAGCATATGATCTGTAATTAAATGTAATCAGTATTAGAGTATTAACTGTTAGCAAGTCAGCAAAATGCCTACAAAACCAAATGTTTTGTGTTTTCTTATTGCTTCTGCATTTGATTACACAGAAGAAAAGTAATTAAAGGTTACTGTGGTAGCAGTTTCACCTACATGACTTCAGCACATACGTATACTTCAGCTCTCAAGGACTCTAAGCACATCCAAGATTAGCAATGAGGGATACACAGTGTCAGGGCTAACAGGTTAATTAAAATGTCGATGAATAATAACTAAACATGAATTAAAGAAGACCATATGAGATTTTAGGTATCCAAAGCAATTTCTATGATATCACATACTTTAGCTGCTGCATTTTCTTTCAGCAGTTGACTTAGGGGACTGTGATCTTTTCAGATCTTTCATGCAGAAAAGCGTGTCTTTGGTTCTGAATGGTCCTTTTTTCCTTTCTAAGCCTAAGTGATATGATTAGTCCACCTGGACTCCACTGACACCTGCAGTGCTTGCCAATCGATGCCAGTTGATCATAGTTCAGAAATGGCATCCTTTTTCTAGTGACGGAAAAGGGGTGATCCATAAGAACTCCTATTCCATCTTAATACAACTTTGACAGTTATGAGGTACCTCTTGATTCAGCTGTGAAGCCTGGCAGAAGCTGTGTAACAAAGCTAAATTGTGTCATGTCTATTTCCTTTCAAGAGGTCCTAAAAAGCCAAGTAACTATTGCTCTTCTGACTTGCATAATCATACAGGAATTGTGTGGAAAAGCTACTACTTTTCTTCCACATACATGTTCAGTGATTATAAGAGGAATGGAAGAGAAGGAAAGGGGAAACAGGAAGGGAGGCAGGCTGAGGTGTCTGGGTTGTAGTGATGCCAGAGAGATGTGCAGTCTTCTCATCCAGTGCAGAGACAATTGGTACGTACTGGCAGCTGGAGGCTAGACACAAACCCCTTGGCTCCTAGTGAGCCAGGAAGACCAAACTAGGTCTCTAGCATTTATGGCGTAATATTATAACACCTCATCTTCAAGACGCTTGTTACACTCCCTCCCATTCTTGGCTAACTTATTTCTACTTGCCCTTAATCTCATTTCTTTATACCCTCTTCATTTCCCTTTTGGCTCTCTTGCCTTTTTGCACACTAACCCATGTTAGAACTTCTTTCACTAGTCTGTCACACATCCTATTCTCACCTGCAGATCAACCTTGTTTAAATGCTCATCATTACCTTTCTCATTCCAGTTTCCCCAAGTCTCCCAGTGGTGTTTCCCAGGGGCAGTACTGGAATCATTCTGGGGAATCTCTTGGGTTCCTGCTCGTTGCCTATCCCCACTCCTGTGGATATGTCTGCCTTGAAAATGTAGCCTAAAACTTCTAAAATGTAGTCAGTGATCTGTCAGCTCCATCTTACCTCTTTGTATGCACCAGTGCATTCATAGTAGTCACGAGAAGGCAGGCCAAGCCCAGGCTGATCAATCTATAAATTCAAATAAAAATTAAGAAGTGCTTAAGGAGAAAATGGCATAGTATTGTACTGGTTTTTGGTCAAATATAGGTTGCTGATGCTTCGCTCTTGTCAAATTATCTTCTGGCCAAAGGGGACTTTCTCTCTCATCCTGTTGCCCTCCTTTAATTCTTTTCATTCACCTTATACTTTTTGTCTTTCTTTTCAGTCTTTTTTTTCCTCTTGCTGAGTAATACATGCTATGTGTAACCAGTGTGAAAACAGTGGACGTACAGAAGACAAAACAGTCCACAGAGAGGTAAGGCAGTTACTGCACCTTTGAAATTCATACATGCAATGTAGTCAAGGATCTATCCACCCATTGACAAGAAAGATTAGACCTTTGCTCTTGTAACTGTTGTGTCTCAGGAGTAGCTGGTGAAGATTCACCATATGTAATACTGTCTTCCTCTGGATTTTCCATTTTCAGAGATCATCTCACGTTTACAGGCAGGGCAGCCTCAACATACTCCTTATGCAAAAGTTCTCAGCCACTTTCATATTTGTGACAGCAGACTGCAGGTCCTGTTAGCACTTCGGCATCTGAATACCTTTTAAAAACATGACTTCCTTTGTGGGCTTTCTGCCATTGGGACCGTAGCCCAGGTTTTCAGTGACAGAGCTTTCTGCCTGAAGTACATGGTAAGGAAATCATGTTTATTTATTTCCTTGCATGCATCCATAAGCAGATCGTGTCTGTCTTCTTTCCAGTGTACACATAAATTGTCTGTATGTCCTTATATGCCTTTGTTATTCTCATCTCACTGAGAATAATAGTGTATGAGTGCACACAATTAAGATGTTAACTTTGAGAATGGACAGTACACTGTGAAGGTGATAATTTAATTTTGAAAACTACAGAGATTCACAAATTCATCTACAACTTACTCTGGTAAAATTTCAAATCACTAATGTTTCTCCTGGTTAACATTTAAGGCTATGCTTCTCCTTATTTTTCTGCACTTTTATGATCAACAAGGCAATGCCACCCGGAGAGACTTACGTGAATGATATGTGCTGTGGAATTTTTATCATCTGTGCCAACAAAAAAATTAATAAGGACCTTTTTCCCATATCTGGAGTTCAGCTGTGCAATAGCTCTCTCAACTGTCCAAGTCATACCTAAGGAAATGAAAGGTATACTCAGTTTCTATTTTTGGTAAGCAATGAAATTTTAACTGAAAAGGAAACAAACACAGATTATCTTACCATAGGAAGACTCCCACTTAGTTGTTGCTACAGGCCAGTCAAATACCTCTGGCAATAAACTGATTAAAGGCCTTCCACCTCTGCTATCAATGGTAGCTTTTGGAAAAATAAAATGAGTTACCATGACATTTTAAAACATACGAATGTTATACTATTATAATTAGTTCAGAATAATGAAGCTGAGAAATACGTTTTCACCATCACCACAATAGGAGTTACAGTCTGATTTATGACTGTGCTTTATTTTAAAAACATGGTTCAGTCATGACTGCAAACAGCATATGCAAATCCTTGAGACCATGACATTGAAGAACTATTGTATTTTCACTCCACAGATAGCTTGGAATAATAGTTTTGAGAAGCATTAATAACATTAAAGGAACTATTAAAACGTGTGATTTAGGAAGCACTGCTAACTGTTTTACTGCTCCTCAGTCTAGTGATCTCTCTGTCTTTCTAGAAGCCTGGTATGCCAATTATTTTCCACCTCATCCCTGATAATTTCTACAAAAAAAGTTAACCCACATTTAACTGAAAGGATTTGAGATTAAATATCTGCAGCAAACTGGTAACTGAAGAGTAATGTAATCTCACCTATAATATCACAGCAAGTAAAACACAAGAAACAGTACTAATTTTACTATTGACATTCTTATTTGACTTTATAGGATGGATACATTTTAATTTTCATGAAGAATTTCTGAGGAATTATGCACAGAAACTAGGAGGATATAGGTATAGCTGACTGTGAAGAGGGGATTTTTTGGATTATATTTATATATCCTATATGCAATAAATTCAGGAGACTCTTACTTTCATTTATGCACGATCTGTACAGAGTTTTTGCCTTCTGCACTGCTGCTATATCATTACCGCTTGGTGTGTCGAGGACATCTGAAACACACAGAGAGCAAATATATCTTAATATCTGGTCTTTATTGGAAAGATACTGAAGGAACCATAGAGGACACCATCCTGAGGACCAGAGGGCAGACGATAAGCACTCCCTGCCCATCTAAAATTCCAGGGAAGCTTTGCCTTTCAAAAGCTGAGGAGGAAAAGCTCTGGAGGTTATAGGCTTGCAATTACATCCATCCATGTTAATATATTGAGCACAAAGGAGTCAGGTAGATATTCTGTGGATCAACCTTGGCGAAGTATAAATGCTCTGACTTCTCAGATGACCAAACTTGTGTGAAGAGAATTGCTGTCAGGGCCCTAAGCATACCAGCTGTGCTGACCAGCCTGTAACCATCTTTTCCTGTAATTCTAATCTACAGTCTCTTCACCGCAGCCAGGAGTTCAGCTGTTTGTGTTCAAGGTCTGCTTTGGTATGGTGCAGCTGTGTTACCATGCTTTATACTTCTGTGAAAACAGCTAAATTTTAAGAAAGAGCCATGAGAAGCCTCATCTGATACCCCCACTTGTGCATCCTACGCCTGCTGGCTCAGAAGCAGCAGTCCACATGAGCCCCTTGCCCATGCTCCTTGCCCATGCTCCTTGCCCATGCTTTTGTAGCTATGCTGGACCTGGCCTTGTACCTTGCTGAGCCTGACCTTGCCTGGCTGACTTGCCTGCAAACCTGCTGCATGACTGTGAACTTGCCTGGTGATCATGGGGCTGTTGGCTGGACCTGGTCACTGTCACTGGACCTGATCTGCTCCTCTGGTTTGGGTCCTGTGGGATTGAGCCCCTTGTCTGTGAGGCCTCTGTCCCTGCCTGCTTGAGTCACAGTCGGCTCCTGGCTCACCCTCCTTTGTGGGGCAGCCCACTTTTGCCACTATACAATTACTCCAAGTACTACTTTACAACTGCTCTGCTCTGCAGAAACTGAAGCCTAAGGGACACTGTGGCATCCATAAACTGCAAACCTGGCAAAACCAGAAGATCTTCAAGGTCAAAAAAGGATATTCAGTCTGGAGAATGGTTTGGAGGATGTTTCAGGAGTATAAACTGACTTTTTACTCTATTATTTTCATCTGAAAAAGGGGGATATGGACAATTGGACACTATTACGTTTTGTGGGAAAAGGTATACTTCTATGTTTATGACGTGACTAGTTGGAAAATTGTTTGCCTGCTCTTTGGGGTTTAGCTGATAGAATACAGATATGCAGGACACAGGGCTACCAGAGAGCAACTTCTGTGACACAAGCAGACCTCTTTCTTCTTCACCTAGCTTGGCTGCTATTGTTAGTGCATGATGGTAATGATACGGATTTCTGTTGTTATAATATGCAGATGAGCACACAGAGTCCAGATACCAGAAAGGTCAGGTCTGGTCATCTCCGCTCCGGTGTCAGGCACAACAGCATAACTTCTATGGCATTCTCCAAGCAAACAGTTTCTGGTAGATTTGCCCTGAACTGAACACAAAGAAACTGAAATATTTGGTAGTACTTTAAGCTTTGCTAGACAACCACATCTTATTAGAATAACATGTAAGCCGAAGAAGAAACTTTATATAGTCCACAAACATAAACCCCACTGACCTTTTAAAACAACTTCTAGTTCATCTCTTAAAATGTCAAAGTTACTATAACGGGAGCTGGTTTCTGGAATGACGTTCCTTTTAAGCCATCCTCCACAGGCATATTGGTAAAAATCATTACAAGGCTCTGCAGTGGTGTCCATGTTCTCAAGGATTCGGGCTGCTGTAATACAAGACAAATCAAGGCATAAAGAATCTTGAGAGAAAATAAATTAATACATTTGTTTGCTCTGAAGGGGGAAGTAATAAGTGTATTTCCTTTAGTTTAGAGTAGCCTCAAGCCTACTTGAATGTTCTAGATCAAACAAAGTACTAGTCAGTGAACAATGAATTACTATTCTTTTACTGCCCATAATATATACACTTTTCTGTTGCCTGTGTTTATTGATGGCTAAACTGACTAATGTTCCTACTTCCTGTGAGTGGTTGCTCAATTTTAAATAAAATGTAAGATGTTTCATTTACTGACTTACACTTCTTTGTATTGAAATGTGCTGAAAAGAGAAATTAAAAGCATAGGACATATCAGAGGTCAAGTATCTACTGTAATGTAATTAAGTATGGTGTAGGCTCAGCTGAATCCAATCTATTTCAATAAAATAATGACTTTGTTGTACTGTTTAAGTTCTTGTCAAGAACGTTTTCCTATTAATGCTTTCCTGAATCTACATTGATTTTTTTTTTTTAGGCCTATTCATCATTTTATTCTAGAACTGATACTGCCTCTTGCTGTTCCTATTGACCCTCTTGAAATGGCTTGTCAAAGACTAACTGGTCACTGACTGATCGTGACATGGGATTCTCTACTGAAATCTGATCCCCTGATGACAGTTTCCCAGCTGCTATTCACAAACCTTCTGGGCTTTTCTTTTTTGTGTTCCTTTTCCACCTTATTAGTGCTTTCACCACTACTATGCTAGCACAAAGTCTCTCACAGAAAGGATTGATACTGAGAGTCAAGCAAGAGCTAATGATACCTCTGAACTTCCCAGGATACAGAATATCCTTCCCATTTTTCAGACATTATTTTTAGTAAATGGTGAGGCTTATGATTTGAAGTGTTCATTCCTCCCACATGGGTGAGTCAAATATTTATAGCTATTTCTCCAGTACTTTCAATATTTTCCATGTCTGTTTTCTGTTGGAAATGAGAGGTGAATAGACAGGCTATAGTATTTATGTTGACTTGCTTTTCCCCCCTACTTCATTTTTCTTGGGACCTTCAGTTGGGTTAAGAGTGTTATATTTTAGGCAACATCTGATAGTTTTACAATATTCCAGTGCTTGGAAGATGGAAAAAGCCATGAACACATGCATTTTCAATTTTAGACTGCTTAAATGGCATAAAAACCACTGTGGAAATAGGTACAATGCCTAGTACCTGATTCTTTTCCTACTGAAGCCAATGCCAGGCTGACTCCAACTTGAAAGGATGCAGGATCATGCCAGCAGCCAGAGATTGTGAAATTCACTCATGTTTTTACTAAGTTAGACACTTGCTTTTTACTCATTCTGCGAAAGCATCCAGTCCTACTGCCAAGTCTATTAGAGCAAGGAATTTCCCCCCTGCCTGTAAACTTGGACAAGAGGCAATGGACACATAAAGAAAAAAAAATATCCTTTTGAACTTAAGAAAAAACTTACTCTAAGGGTTGCCAAGGAAGCTGTGAAGTCTCCATCTGGGAAATAATCAAAACCTGACTGGACGAGATCCTGAGCAACTTTCTCTAGTTGACCCTGATTTAAGCAGGGCCGTTGGACTATGTGATCTCCAGAGGTCACTTCCAACCCCACCTGTTCTGTGATTGTGTAAACTCATACTTGTTTCTGTCTAGTTTGTCCTATTTCATTTAGGGAAAGGGGAATGTTTTGAATGGTGCACTTTACTCCTGTCCTAGCTCCACCTATTTTCTGTAAAGGAGAAAGACTGCTAATTATTACTAAAATCTCCTGGTTAAGGGTATCCTTATGAATCTCTCTGCTAGGCTGGAGCAGCATCTGAAGGGCAACACTGTCCTTTAGATTATCTTGGCATGTGTTAGTCCAGCAACAAACACTTTAATAGCCAGGACCAGACATCACTGCTGGCTCATTCAGAGCAGTGCGCCAGCCCTGCCAAAAAGAAATGGTAGAACAGAGAATTCTTCAGACTCCAAGCAAAGATGGTTCTTATCCACTGTCTTGTCACTTTAGAAAACGAAACAAAACAAAAAACAACCACCAAAAAAACCCCAAACCAATGAGAAATCCACATCTTGCATAAATCTGAGAAATTATTAACAGTCTACATAATATCAAACCTTGCTTTAACTGTGGAATCAGGTTGCTATATTTGTAGTCGGCATATGTTTAATCTTCCTTGCCTACTACTAGCACACAAAAATAATCATCTATCATAACATTTCTGCTGTCCAGGCTAGCCAATATTAGCTAATCAACTTTTATCAAAACTGGAAGCTTAAATACTGTACACATAACAGAAAGAACTCAGTCATGGGAACCATAGTCTTTCACTGAGGGCTTCATGCAAAATACATGTATTAAGTGTTCTCCTCAGGCATACTCTCCTCAAGAGTGTAATTTGTACATCTGAACCTCAAGACAACCATTCATTATTTGGCCGATACCACGGATCACTGAAATGTGATTTCATTATCAACCAAGCCCAGAAGCATAGTGACACATGAATTGTCCCTTCAAAGTCAGTGGGACCAATTAGGCTGGACAGAACCCTAAACACGCTCTCAGCTATTCATAAGTTGATACTTGTGCCCAAAGAAGCTTTATGGTAAGCTCATGGCTGTATGCACGGAGATATTTTTGCTCTGGAAATAATACGTGTGAGACTGATGAATATTTTGTTATTTTAATTCTAATACAAGTTAATTCATACATACACAAATACAAATATAGTATACAGAGTATACTTTTCATTAGTCCTCAGTATTGCTTTGATGAACCAGCGTCTGGGTTTTTTCCTATTCTCACGTGTTTATTCAGTTTCCTCTCACTGAAGAATGCAGAGCCTTAATCTCAATTACTTTTAATGATTAATTTTATTGTGTTACTCCTGATTGCCAGTTGTTGCTTTAATAGTTTACAAATAAAGTAATATATGCTGACATAACAACTAGTGACCTGAGGAAGATAAAGGAGAAACACAATATGCTTACCTAGGTGAAACTGATATGAGAGAGATCAAAATTCCCTATTCTCATCAGTCTGTGCTGTCTGAGCTCACGAAAATTAGCAGAGAGTATGTCAGCTTATTCAAAAAACGCTCACACGTACAAATTACATGGTATCTTCATGTGCTACGCTGCAATGGATTTCACGACCTTGGTAACATTATCAGGCAGTTACTGATATTTTAGCCTGTGTATAACCAATTGAATCTTCATTACATTTTTTCTTCTGGTCATTATTTGAAGCTTCTCTAGTAAATGTACTGTGAATTCTGTTAGTGTCTTCACTTTATGCTTTTTCAGTGGCTTGTACCTATTGCAAAATTTTGAAATTCATTGCAAAAAACTGTCACAGTATTGGTCAGTTCTGGTGTAAGGCACTACCATTTCACTTAATGTCTACTCTTAGTTATATTTCTTGCAGGACCACAATTTTCCAAAGTTAATACTTCTTGCTTTCTACGCGTATCTCTCTGTCTAACTATTCTTCTATGTCATCCTACGTGGTCTGGAAGAAGCAGCCAAATTAAAGATGAACTGCTATGAAATCCTGATTTGAAGTAATATTAAACTTGTACGTTCATCCCAGTAAGGTTATTATTAAACAGCAATAATACAGTTTATTTCTCTGGTTTAAGCACCTCACACTGCATTTTTAAAATACTGATTTATTTTTTTACACAATTATGTAATTCTGACAAACTCTTTGAACTATTTTTGAAGCTCTTTGAGCACTGGAGGCCTGAGCAGATGCCAGCTAACCATTCTGGGCTCCTGATTCATAGTGTTCTGCTTCTGGAGCCGAGAACTCACTCAGTCTAGTGGCCACCTAATCAAAGAAGTCTTCTAGGTGATTATGTCCTTACCAACACTTGCCTCCCCTTGTCATAATCTATTTCATTCAATGGTCATTTAAGTGTGGAGAAGGCCCTGCACTTCTATAGCAACTTCTACCTTAAATGCATTATACCACAGTGGGACATGGAAATCCTGGCTCAGTTAATAAATAACAATTTTAAATTCAAACTGTTCGTTCCCAACTCTGCTTAGAGCTATCCATTCTAAATCCTTTTCAGACAGATGCAGCATTTGGAGCTGACAGTTCTGTAATGGCTAGCACATCCGAACTTCATGTGTGGGCTCCCTGACCCTAACTGCTTCCTGCACTGTGAGATTTCATTGCTACAACAGTCCAATACAGCATGCAGGTTTTTAGCTGCTTCTGGAGTTGACCCTTGCTACGCAGAACACATACTAATGCTACAGATCGTAGTATGGTGAGAAGTACGTGTTCCAGTTTGACATCCTTGCTTTTGCATCTGTTTCGATCTTATCTGAGGTATAGCCCCACAGCTAAAAGTTAATTACAAAAATTATAATTTAATCAGATCACTGGTTGCCTCCCAGGACTCTCACAGTGTGGTATGTAAATACCAAGCATTAACACTTGGTAAAATTCAAACAATTATCTTTTGCTCGGTTGTAAATTTCATGTGTTCCAGGCTGGAGTGTGCAGTTCATGCACACACAGTAGTAGTTACTCACAAGAGTAGTTCCCCTGTCTGCAGTGGATCAGTTTTCACGTCCTATATAAGGACAGCAGAATGTGGATTACAGAAAAGCTCTGTGATGCAAAGTAGCTCATTTTCATGTGAGCAGAAAACATTTTCATAGAAGACATTTATAGCATTACCTTGGCATTTTACATGTTTTGAGACTGAATTCTCACCATTTCTTTTACACTTACTCTTTCACTGTTTGAACTAGACAGTTTGTTGAATGAGGGGCAGATGATAGTAAATGGGATAAATGTGTGAATACAATAAAGCTGTATTTAATGAAAAATTAAAAGAGATTATAACATTAGAACCACACTGTACATTTCTATTTTTGGGACATTTCAGTCTATCTACCTTTTTTTCTCATTTTACATTTCATAGAATTATAGAATTGTTTAGGTTGGAAAAGACCTTTAAGATCAAGTCAAGCCGTTAACCCAGCACTGCCAAGTCCACCACTAAACCATATCCTCCACCACCACGTCTACCCTTCTTTTAAATACCTCCAGGGATGGAGACTCCACCACCTCCCTGGGCAGCCTGTTCCAATGTTTGACAACCCTTTCAGGGAAGAATTTTTTTCTAATGTCCAACCTAAACTTCCTCTGGCGCAGCTTGAGGCCATTTCCTCTCGTCCTATCACTTGTTACTAGGGAGAAGAGTCCAACCCCCGCCTCGCTACAACCTCCTTTGAGGCAGCTGTAGAGAGTGATAAGGTCTCCCCTCAGCCTCCTCCAGACTAAACACCCCCAGCTCCCTCAGCCGCTCCTCATCAGACTTGTTCTCCAGACCCTGCCCCAGCTCCGTTGCCCTTCTCTGGACACGCTCCAGCACCTCAGTCTTTCTTGTAGTGAATACTGATCACTATATTTGAGGTCTAACCCCTCCAGTGCCTCACCATGATTATCTTTGTTGAATTGAGGCAATTTTGACTTTTAAAAAATGCTCCTTCTTCACCCTGTTATATAATTTTGTCAGCCTGCCATTTTTCTCCATCAATGTCCTTACTGTAATGCTTTCCTAATTTTACTTCTGTATTGAGAATCTAACATTTTGTGAGAATGTTTATTTATTCCCTTAAATATTTCATGCTGTAAATCTTTTTAACGGAAGCATGAAAGAATAAAATTATTCTGCTTAATTCATTTAGCCACTTCTTGCTAGACCTTCAGTTTACATTATGCCTTATTTCTCTAAACTTACTGCTTTTCCTTTTTGAGTTCATTCATCATCCCATGGTCTATCTGAACTTCTTTTTAACAGATCTGCATAAATATTTAGCTGAAAATGAGCATCTTCAGAGATTAAAAAAAATCAAGTAGATAACCAATTTGATCATTTTTCAAATCACAGCATGAGCTTTCATGGTGGCAGAAAACTACCTTGGAATTGTAACTAAAGGACGGTGATGACCACCTGAAATAACACTTGGACTGTGCTGATGACAATATGCAGTTATTGAGACAATGGACTGCCTTGGGGCTTCACCAATGGATGACTCCAGTAGGACTGAGGTATGGGGGCAACTAACCTAGCTACTTTGGCTACTGTCTAAAATGAGACCTAAAATTAGTAGTCCCACAGAAGTAAGGAAAGCAATATAATGACCTTTCTGCACTGTTTCTGGCATGTCTGCAAGTCTAAATGGGGCCTATGAATCAAAACCTTTTGGAAGCCTCCCACGGGTGCTATGCACCTCAGATTCCTTAACAATGGTACTTAAATTACATATACTTTTGCTTGCAAGCACATACGTTTTTCTTGCATGTTGACTGTCAAATCCTTTATGACTCCTCACCGCCTTTCCTGTGTCTCCTATTGACATACAGGGTCTCTGGCTTCTCCTAGGGCTGTCTTTTCTCTTAACTTCCAGAGGGGCCATTCCCAATGATAGATTCTATGTAGAAGTTATGAGTTCCACTTGACATGGAGATAACACACAGCTATTAGAATGTTTATGATGCTTTTCAATGGGAGGTTACCAAGGTTGAACAGAATGCAAGATGTTTGCTTAGTAAGCAAAGAGGGTGTGGGTGCTGGGAAATGATCCATACGTTAGCAATGTAGGGGTCTCCTCCTGGCTTGGAGAGGACTGCTGCAAGGGCATGAAGAACTGTTCAGCTGTTTGACCATGGAAAATGGCATGAAAGCAGAGAGCAGCGTAGAGCTGGCATAGAACCCCTTTGAAATCTATGTTGGCACAGCCAGCTAAATGCTCCTTTCTTTTGAGAAATAAGAGAGAGAGGCTGCTTCCAAGCCTAGGATCAGTCTGTATTAATGAGGTGGAGGGAGTGTTATAAAAGTAGAAGTAGATTAGGGAAAAAGAAAAAAAGGAAACCAGCACTAATTGATCTGGAGGTGAAGACAGAAAGAATAAGAAAATTATAGGTGAGGGGAAAGGGAGAGCATGGATAACTACCACTTCACATACTTCTAGAGGATATATAGGATGGAACTCAGCATTTCTCTGATGCATTTCAGTAGCCTCCTAGTCAAGTTCAGACCAGGATGTAAACTAAGAATTTTTTATGCAGTTGTTACTGCAGGATGAAGTTAGCTTGTCAGACTATAAAATCTGGATTTTTTTTTTCTGGACAAGAAGATTAATATTGCATCTCCTCAAAGAGTAGCACGGCATCTTTAATGGCTATCAGTGGTCAGGACTTTATTTTAATGTACCTTCTTTAAGGACATAGCCTCTGTTTGAATTCTGACTTGGAGGTGGGTGTGAGGAAAAGCCCTCTTCTGATTCACTTAAAGCACTTCCTGAAGCTGGAGGCATTCTTTGGAGAGTCTGTTTCTAAGTTTTAAACTAGCCGGACCCTGATGACTTTGTAAGGTCTGACAATATCACATCACAAGATTTTACATTTGTAGAAGAACTATGCTAAGAAAATTATTTGGGTTAGCAGATCCCAGGCCTCAATGTGTCATACTTGTCTGCAGTTAGATAGGAACATTACATGGTGGTAATTTTGTTTAAAAATATATAAATTAATTTAAAAGGTATATATTTTCAGTCTTACCTGATTTTATACATTCTGATGTTTTGCAAACCCCATCTAAAAGAGAATACAATAATATTCTTAATTCTTTACTGAATGTCAAGATAATAAAACCTACTGTAAAGTTAATATTTATAGGATCAGGCTCTAAAAATACCATCATCTTCATCCCTTTAGGGCCATTCAGTGCTAGTCACTCATGACGTAGAATTTTTGTACTCATCAGAGGAAAATGTCCTATCAATCAATTAGAGGTGGTCAAGATTTTATTTTTATAACGAAGAAGAAATTTAGAGAAAAATAACACGTGGACTGAAGACAGTTGCAAAGTCAGTTTGAATTCTGCAATATCTTACAATGACAAGAAGACTTGGAAGGAATTACATGAAAATCCTGAGACATTCACTCCAAAGTCTTCTAAACAAAATACAAGGTTCAGGAACATGAAAATGTTTCCTTTTGAGACTTTAGAAATAAAACATTTTTTTATTTTTCATTTCAGAATGGCATTTTTCCATTCCATAATTGAACTAGGCTATAATAAAAAAGTTAAAACAAACTTATTAAGTACTTTAAAATGAAACAAAGTATTTCATTTCCAGTATAAGGAAACATTCCAGTTTGACCCCGAATGGAAACTTTAGCTTCTCTGTATTATCTTTTCCAAAAATTGTTAGGGTATTTACCCCTGAATGGAATTACTTTCAAATATTTTGGTATGGCTGCTGAATCAGAAAACCTTAGTATGACTACACTCACTACGGGTCCTTGCTGCAACAGCCTGTATAAGGAAACAGTAGGATTTTCACACATATTCAGGAATGTGGAGGAAGCACTGCAGTTTGGTTTTCTTCAGCAGTGTTCTATTCTGCAGAGGTTTTTTCTTACTGAAGCGTAATTGCAAACAGAAGTATTGCTAAGTCAAAACAAGCAGATGTTTTGTGTTTACCACAACTTTGTGTGAACAAATGAATTTATAGTGTCCCTGTTGGAAAAAAGCAGTTTTGTGCCAGCGTCCAGCAATAAGTGTGGATGCAGCTTTACATTTCAGATAATTGTGTCCTACTGTCTAGTGACATACATATGAAATTTCATTATGAGGTAGCAGCTATTAATCATCTAATTTTATACACTGGGTAAGTACAATTTTCTATTATCAGGCAAATAATTCTGAGCTGACCTCATTATTTTATTTTCTGAATGTTTTATGTAGTGCAGCTGTATATACCTTGCAACACAGCCTTTTCTAATACACTATTTTAATATAACGCAACTTCCTTTTTTTTACTATATACTAACAACTGGATTCTATTTATTAAAGCATTTTTTCATAATTTCTTAAAATACCTTTATATTAATATGTATTTGTACATTCAAATACATTTTAAGTGTACTCACCATCATATCTTACATACAGAATTATCATTACGATCGCTACAATAGCCAGCAGAAGTGCTACAACAGCTAGCCCTATTTCCAGGCGACTCCATCGCAGTTTCTTCTTTGGTTTTGGAGTATTCATTTCAGTTATATCCATCTGGCTTTCTGACTTGCCCATAACCCAGCGTCTGAAAGGGAAAAGGGAAAATTCACTGGAGGACTTACACTGAGCCATACATCTTGAAACTGGCTCCTCAACTGCACAGTGACAAAGATGTTTCCTGGGTTAGTTTTCAAATTATTTGTAACACTACCAGAATGTCAGTCATGAAATTAAAAGTTCTCTCCTCATGCGCACACACACACACAAGTACGTACCATGCGCTACTTATCAGAGAACAGAAAAGCAGCCTTCCTTCACACAAAGATGCCACCAAATCGAAAAGAAACGCGAACAAACCCAAGCCTATTTTTAAAACATATCCGTGTGGTTTGATCTTGTATGATGGTACAGGAGTTCACAAGCAAGCAAATAGCAAGTGTCCCTGCTTGAATAAAAATTAACCTAATCTGCTAATCACTTATCTAATGCCAAGGGTCAAAATATACCATTGTGCTTCGCTGTCATTCCTTGAAATATTATGTAAGCAATTCTTGACTACAGCTTTACAGCTGTCTCTAAAACCAGAAAAAAATAAAAAGAATCAGTTTCTGCTGGGAGCCTGTTAAATTCACACTGAAGATAGTAAGTCTTCACAGTAATTTTTAAAGAAGTGCGACCAAGTCCTCTCTTTTGAGGTTAGAACACTGTAAATTAGGAGTAACTACAACACATACATGCAAAACTGGTGGGAGTGTGATCAGACTCACGCTCACTCATGGCATGTGTATGCAACAGTAGATTTTAAGATTGTATTCCTGTCTCTCCTTAGAGGTAACTCAGCCACCTTTTGCAGTACTGCTCTTCTACAATTATATGCTCTTTCTTCATTGGCTCCCATTTATTTAGGGCCAGACTTTCCTCTGCTGATAGAGGTTCAAATTCCTATACATACAGCAACGCATTTCTCAGCATTTCACAATGAAGACTCAAGTTTCTATTCACATCATTTCCTGGGGATCTTTACATCCATAGATAGAGTACACACGCCTTCCATTCCATGGGGAAGAATATGAGGGTTCCACTGGGATAAATAATGGAAACATCTACATTCACCAGACCCCTCACAAGAAGGTCAACCAGTGGTGCAGGTCAGGGCATTCAAGTCATAGAATCATAGAATTATTAAGTTTGGAAAAGACAGAGATCAAGTCCAACCATCAAGCCAACACCCCCAGGCCTCCTAAACCATGCCCTGAAGTGCCACAGCTACATGTTTTTTGAATGCCCCCAGGGATGGTGACTCCACAACCTCTCTGGGCAGCCTGTTGTATTCATCACACTGTTTTTCCCCCACTTCCTGTAAGTCATTGTAACAGCAGAAAGGGAACCCTTCTCAGTTCCTGCATCCATTCAAGTCTAAGAACATAATTATTTTAAACTGGTTCGACTGTATCACTGACTTATATTCATCTTTGTCTCCTCAAGCTGCTACAATCTTTCAGATATCTAGTCTTTGCTTTTCTTCTGGACCTTCTGTTTCTGCCCGACCCCTGTTCCGTAGTTTCCAGTAATGTCTTCCTCTCTTTGATGTTCACCTCACCTAGAATGCTAGCTCCTCCACCGCAAAAACATGTCATTGAAGTGTCTGTGTTTATTAACAATATAAAGGTGTCAGATAACTCAGTATTATGGACCTGAGTAAGCAGGGATTTTGTGTTCCACATGTTTACACAATACCAGTCTCAGTGGATCCTTGGACACTATCACACTAACACTGTTTTTCTACACGAATGAGAGAACATCTTATCTCAGTGTGTCCCATCTCCCCTTTTGTCTCTACTCCCTGGATGTCAAGATGCATGAAGTGACTGGCAGTGCCAGAATCACAGGTCTTCTGTAGCTCAGGAGGCTGGAATCCCACAAGGTTGGCCCAGCCTCCGTCTTTCCAAACCCATAGGGACCATTACAACTGCTTAAATTTTCCTTATGAGCGCTATTTTTCTCTGAAGAGTAGGCTTTTGGTCAAATCAGCAAGTGGTTTCTGAGGCACAAGACTGAAATCCCCCAGAACTATGTAAAAGAAACAGCTACATAGAGAAATTTGACCTGCATTAACTGTGAGCCATAAATTCATAGACGATATAAAGCAAATTATCCATTACACCTTTCTCAATTCCAGTTATTTATTATTAACATTATATTTAAAGTGTTATTTATATTGACTAAATACTGACCAGTCCCCAGAATCCTCTGAATACTTGCAGCCCAATTTAAGAAATGATGCTTATCTTCTGACTCCGACGGTGTCTTTAGAGCACTGAAAACGAAGTTCATTATAGCAGCAAGAAACACTGCACCTTTCATGTGCAAATATGTTCCTAACAGTCAGCTAAGTTTTTCCAAGTGAGTTAATCTTTCTGTTCCTGCAGAGGTGTTCCTCAGGTTTAAAGGCATCCCACTGACTGATTTTTTACTTCTAGTTATTTAGAGAACTTACCTCATCTGCATTAACGAACACCAGGTAAAAGCTTCTTTATATGCTAATTGCAAGGGTAGCAGAAGTATAATTTAAGGGGAGATAAGCCTAGGTATTACGGTTTTCTTACGTTTCTCTTAGCGCTTCTGTGATCCCCTCTGCTTTGCTTACTAAAGCTCCGATTAAGATCTAAGAACTCTTAGATAAAGCAGAGCTGAAATTACTTGACTGATCCTGGTCTAGGGGGCACAGGGAGTGAATGCATCAGCTTTTCTCTTTGGGATGTGTATGTTAAAAACCGGCTCGTGGATTACTTGGTTCTCAGTGTGGTCTCCACAGAAAATGCAGCGCGTCACACGAGCACCCGCGTAGCACGTACTGTGCAGACGAGCCGCCCCCAGGCTCGGTGCGAGCTGCACGCGGCCCGCAGGACCCCCGGAGCACGGCGGGGGCCCGGCAGCGCCCCTCTGCCGCCCCTGCGAACGGCCCCAAGCGCGCGGGCTCGCGCGCCGCTGTGTGGCGCCGCGCGACAGGCCCGCCCGGGGCGGGAGGGGCCGGGCCGGGGCGGGACGGGACGGGACCGGACGGGACGGGAGGGCGCTCGGCGCCCGCCGTAGCTGCGGAGCGCTGGGCGGCTCGGGCCCGCCGTGCCCGATCCCGTCCCGCAGCGCGCCCCGACGGCACGCCGCCCCGCCACCCAACTTCTCGGTGGCCGGAGCGCGCACGCTGCGGGGGAAGCTCCTAACTTAGGGAAGGTCAGAAATTCCCGCAGGGAAGCCGCGCGGGGACCCGTCCTGCCGCCGCGCCCGCCCCGCTCCCGCCGGCCCCCGGCCCCGCACTCACCGGCTGGCGCTCGGAGGGGTCCGGCCTCGGAGCCGCCACACATATCCCCGGGCGGCGCCGGGCGGAGGCGGCGCGGTGCGCCCCGGGCCGGCGGGGCAGCCCCCGCGGGTCCCAGGGGAGGGCGGCGCGCAGGCTAGGCTGGCGGGGCGGTGGGCGGCCGCCGGCGGGGCTCAGGGCTCGGCCCGCCCGCGGGCGGCGGCAGGGGCGCTGGGCGCCGGCATGGCCAGGACATCAAATCCCGCGTCGCTCCCCGCGCCGGCTCCGCGCCGCTGCAGAGCGAAGCTGCCGGCAGTCAAAGGAGCCCTTGTCTGCCGGACGAGCAGTTCTCCGGGTGACCTGAAGGCTTCTTCCTCTTCGCGGTCATACAAATGCGATGGGGCGGGAAACAAACAAACAAGTCCCCCCCGCCCCGACAGCGACAAACCACGCTCTTCACCTCGCAAAGCCTCCCCCGGCGCTCAGGGGAGAGGGAAGGAGCTGCCGCCGGGAGACGGGCGGTGGAGAGGAGCCTTATGTCCGACAGAGCTGCCCCGTCCCCGGCTCGGGACCGCGGGCTCGGGGGGCAGCCCTGCCTGCCGCGCTGCCGCCGAGGGCACCGAGGCCGTACGCGGAGCACAGCTGAGCCTGAGAGCGGGAGCAGCCTCCGCCTTCCCTCTTCCTCCGGCTTTTCATGTCTTTCCAGTCAGTTCAAGAGAAGGAAAGAGATGATGCACGGGGAAGGTTAGCGGCTGCATGTCTGCAGTGCTTGGTGCCTGTTTCCATGCAGACTCGTTGCCTTCGTCAAATTAATGCGGTCACATACCCTCTGCAAGATCTTATGTCCTCATTCACTGAGTGATTTCTTCTCAGGAGGGAGACAGCTGTGAATTCTTGCACAGAGAGGCAGCTTCGAGCTCTACCATAAGATTTCACAGCCAACCAAATATCAAAAGATATTTGTGTCATTCGTACTAAGTTTCATTCTTACTAACAAATTGGCAAGCATCAGAAGGAGGAAAATGAGTTGCTGTCATTCCTCTCGCTCAGACCAGGTATCACACTCTGCTGCCTTCCTAAAAGCACCTTTATTACCTCTAAGGCAGAACAGCAGCTGAAATTTCTGAGATCTTTTGTTGCCAGCTGCACACACTAACATGTCTGCTGCTTGAGAGGGGCAACCTTCCTCCTCTCTACGAAAGGTGGAAACTGAATACTGACTTCTTTATGGAACTGCCCAGCAAACGATCCGCAGAGCAGATGCAATGAAGGGGGGAGGCTGATAAGGAATTAACTGAGTGTTAGCTGTAAAAATGAAGCATTTTTGCAAAATTAACATCTGAAGAAGGAGCAAGAACAAATAAGGTTCTATTGACTGAAAAGGCAATAGAAGTACCAAAAATAGCCAAGAAAAACATTTTAAAAAGTCTAGAGAACAAAAATACTGCACTTTCTTCCAGGCGGGAGTGGGGAAAATGCTGATTATATCCTTTCCAGAATCAGTGTTCAAATTAATATAAATACCTCACTTTCAACCTTGCCTGCGTTAACTCTTGCACAGCTCCGTTCCGGTTGCTGGAACAAGCCACTACTGATCTGCTCATCATGCAGGTCAGACCTGGCATTACCTGGTACCTTAAAGATACCCTAATACAAACAATAGAAAATCTTGCGAAGCAACGTAGGAATAGAGGAGTCGTTAAAAATGTATGTGATTTTGTTACTAGAAGACTATTGTGCAGCCTTAACTACAACAAAGCTTGAGAAGTAGAGGGTGATATGTGTGAACAGACTGAACTAAAATGGCAAAAAAGGACTTGTTTCAAAAATTTTAGGTGAACCAAACAAGTGTAACTGCCTAATTCACAAAGAGAGAGAAAAGGGAGAAACTCAACTGGAAATCTGTAAGTAGTCGAAAGAGTACTAATGCCTGACAGGCAGTGTGAGAATTTCCACTCTTGTAGAACCTTGTGCTTGGAAAGAGGGATTAGGTGTTTGTATATACGCAGGCTACAAGAGGTGTGATCTGTGAGTCAAATGCTGAGATTCCTGTTTGGGCCTTACTTAGGAAAAACTGACATCAAGTCGATAGTGTAATATCCTGCCTAATAATAAGCAAAGACCCGTTATCAATGCTCCTGTGGACAATCGGCAAAGCAAGGTTTGTAGTAGGAGACAATTTATTGCACTAGGCCTGTGCGACAGCCGAAACGCTCTTTGGGCAGTGCAGCCCCGCCACTGCTGCAGGACGGCTCACAGCTGCCTGCTGCTCACAGCCCTCTGCCAGCATGGGCCGCTTCCCCAGCACATGGGAAGGGTGCGAGAGGGGCACACTGCTGTCCTCCCACCACCCACGCCAGGGCGCCGCAGCTGAACAAAGGGAGTCAGGAGGTGGCATACACATGAAGTCCCTTCTTTCGTGGACCTTCGAGCTCTGCATAAGAACAACTTCTACAAATTCCTAACTGAGATCAGTAGTGTATTTGGTCATTTTTATGCCCTCTAATTTTAGGGATACTAAGAGACCTATAACTTCATTCTATTAATGGAAATGCCCTACACTTTGCTAAGGTGTGCACACAATGCCAAGATGAACGAAAAAGCTGATTACAGCTTGTATCGGTTCCTGTCAAACACTAAGTATTTGCTTTCCTCTTACTCAGCTTCATCTTTCCAGTATGGTCACATTTCACAAAGCTGAGATAAGAATCAAAAAAGCAAACCAAGAATAGGAAGTTCACCCCAGAACTGAAAAAATAGTGAAACTTTCACATTTAGAGATTAGAATAAATAATTCGTCCTTACAACCTTCCTGAGTTGTCTTGCGCTCAAGTAATCTTACTGCTTTCACTCAGAAAGACAGCAGGATTAAGACTTTGCAGATTCATCCTTTAGGCATAAGGTTAATGGGATCTGGCACTACTGCTGACAATTCTCTGGACTTCTGATGGACAACCACCAGGTTGAAACAAATACATGGTAAATTTATAGAAACAAATAAAACTCAGCGTATGATTTAGAGAGTCAGATAATGAACAAAAGTGTTAATGAAGGAGCACACTGTCACTAAATCAGTGTCCTTGAAAAATAAAGGTTTCTGCTCAGTACTAATTTGAAAGGAGATAGTACTATCTCCCAAAAATCAGTGGCTGGGGACATAGACTTCTGCAGAAACTATGCCTGCAGGTAGTTCAGAACAACATACAAAAAGGGATGCACTGTCCAGCCTTCAGAAAAAGAAACTATCTCACAATAGCTCAACTCGAATTCTTCGTCAAGTGAAGAAAAGCCAATAACCCATTCAATATTGTTTTCTCCAGTTGGTCCAAACTGACAACAGTGAGACCTTATTCTCAAAATGACCTCTGGATGACATTTAGGAAATTAGGACTCATTAACATGACTGTGAAACAATGCTGATGATACTTGTATTTCCTTTTGAGAAAGCTCACTTTTCCAAAGTAACAAAGTCAACGTTCAAGAAACAAACAGCTGCCAACATTAATGCTTCCTGTGTGATTTTGACTACCCATCTTAATTCTGCTGATCTCCTCTCCCTGTCAAGTCCTATGATATAGGCAAAAGAAAAAAATGGATAATCTCCCACCTTTCCTCCTTGTCCGGGTGAGTGTTCAGTGCAGTTGGGAGTGTGAGAGAATTTAGATGGTAAAAGTCTAACACACTGAGTGTGTTACTTATTCGTTTGGTTTTATTTCTCTGTAGGTTTATAATGAATCCAAGTCTGGGCAATTTCTCATTCAGGAAGGTAAACAGCCTAGGTCTCAAAATATTTGTTTCAGTGCCTAAATTATTCAGGTCTAATTGTATTGTATTACAAAGCTTTGTCTTTGTTAGTCGACAGCCTTTGTAGTGTAACTGATTTGCAGGTGTTTGCAAGCCTGATAAAATGCTTGGCTGAAAAGCTGGGGTTTTTTGGCGGTGGGAGGTTGTTTTTGAGCTTGCCTAAAAGCCACACACAATGCTTCAGTTAACACAGGCTAACAGGCTTTTTTGGTGTCCTGAATTTCTCTGCAGCCATACTGGCAATTATAGTTGTAAGCATTACTGGGAAAATGGTGGGTTCCATGGAAGAAACATGTCAAACCTGAAGTGACGTAAAACTGCATGTGACATATGCAGACAGCATACAAGTTGATGATAATGTAAATACAGAAACAAAAGATAAGAGAGAGAATTTGGATGAATTAACTATGAGGTTTCCAGCACAGTGCAAATATGACTATGCAAAGCTTAGTCACACTTTTCTGGTTAGCTTTAAAACCACAGTGTTACAAAAAAAAAAAAGTGATTACTGGCACAGAGGGCCTTTACTCCAGTAACAACTGGGGCAGAAACTGGTAGGGATGTGCAAAATGCAAGCAGCCAACACTCCACCATGTTTGCAAGCAGCTGTCTGCGCTTGATTTCTGAAGCACGGCTGCCCCGTGGGTGAATCTCCTGCCGCGTGAGCCCTGCCCGCGGCCTCACCTCGGGCGGCCTTTGGCCCGCGCTCACCCCCTTGCATGCCACCACAAGGAGCGGTTCTTGTACTGGAGCTGGCGGCTCAGCCCTGTAGGTGGGGGGCCGTATAATTCTCTTGTCCAGCTGCACATTCAGTGAGAAGCAGCAAACTGTGGCTGAGGAGCTGTGAGGAGAGGCCGCCACCTGTGCCCGGAACCTTCTGGAAGGTGCCGCCCATCAGGCGGGAAGGGCATGCAGTGGCGGCTGAGGCGGCAGCTGAGGTGGGCTTTGTGCAGCTGGGGAGGGGGCTGGGTGCCTGCAGCGAGCAGGGTAATTGTTGTGCCTACTGTGACATCTCCCCCTTTGGGGCAGTGCCCCCGTTCCGGTGTGACCTGGGGCTCCGGGGAGGGCGCGGGGGCCCGCGGCTCATCCCGCAGTAGAGCGGGGGCCCAGCAGGGCTTGGACCAGCGCAGGCACAGCCAGAGCCCTGCGCCATCTTGGGGAGCTGTTCGTGTGAGCTCCTGTCAGGCTGTGGCAATGATGCCTCACTAGTCATTGCTAGGAGTCATCGCAGCATTGCTGCCGCTACTTCTCCGTTTGTGCTTTTTCCTGACAACATAGTTCACATTTAAATGTATGTATTTCTCTTTCAGAGAAGTCAGCTGCTTATATGGTCTGGAAAGCCTAAACTTTGCATGTGTTTTGTTAGCATTTTCATCATTATTTTGCAGCCTCGGGGCTAGTAATTTCCTGTTTGCCTTTATTGTAGAGCTCGACATTGCCAAAGAGCCTTGTGGTTGGGAAGTGGAGTAATATACCAGGAAAGGGGCTTGTGTGGTGGTGATCAGATGATAATGTCGTTTGGGGTTGCTTATTGACAGGAATGCCAGAGACTCAGTAAAGTTATTGACCAAAGAGTGAACCGTGGCCAGGGAGATACATGGGGACCACGAATGCGGAGAATATTTTTAATTAGGATCCTGTAAAGCATGTGCTTGCTCTGTATTTCTCCAGACTAAATGATAACAGCTAGATCCTACTGAATAATGAGATTAAGGCTAAGAATACATTGAACTGCGGCACTGTGTGAAGCTGAACCGCAATGCCTGGTGTGTCTGTAAAAGGTAATTAAAGTTACCAAGAAATAAAGGAGCACAGGTTTTTGGATGCATTTGATAGTTTACAGATGATTCGTCCATCCAGGAACTGTTATTTGTCCAGCCTTACTCAGCTCAGTGGAGGACTTCAGACTGGAAGCTATGGAGTGAGCTTATGAAAGGGCCTATACTGTTCTTGATGGAGGATACATAAATTTGAGCAGATTTGTGGAAATAATTACTTCTACTAAAATACAAAACAGAGAACTCTTTTGGATTCCTTCAAGGTTCAACTGAGTGTGTTGCATCTTTTATTTTGTGTTTCTGACTTCTCTGTCAGGGATATAATATCACAGAATCACAGGTTGGAAGGGACCTCAGGGATCATCTAGTCCAACCTTTCTAGGAAGAGCACAGTCTAGACAAGATGGCCCAGCACCCTGTCCAGATGACTCTTGAAGGTGTCCAACGTGGCCGAGTCAACCACTTCCCTGGGGAGATTATTCCAATGGTTGACTGTCCTCACCATGAAAAATTTTCCTCTCGTGTCCAATCGGAATCTCCCCAAGAGCAACTTGTGTCCGTTCCCCCTTGTCCTCTCCATGTGACTCCGTGTAAAAAGGGAGTCTCCATCTTCTTTGTAGCTACCCCTTAAGTAGTGGTGGTACATGGTGATGAGATCCCCTCTGAGCCTCCTTTTCTCAAGGCTGAACAAACCCAGTTCTCCCAGCCTATCCTCATATGGCAAATAAGTATTGTGGTAACGTATGGCATAATAGGTATCATGTGGTAATGCAATAACTAGTCATTGCAAGTTCCAATTCTTAGTATTAATAGTTCAGAAATTGAAGATAGAAGCTAGATGTTTTCTGGAGGTCACAGTAGTATTAATCAAGTGTAGATTAAAAGTCATGCTTTGCTGAACTTCCATGCTAAAAAGAGGATCTCTGAGATGATCCATTCCATTAAAGAGCACCCAGAGACTTAGGAATGGAATGGAGAAGGAGATGACAGAAGTCAAGCAGCTGTGTACCATCACCTGACTTGTCAAATGCCTTGCCACCTAGCCCCAGATCTGGAGCAGCCTCCAGATGGCACAGGCAACTTGCTCTAGGAAAAATATGCCTCACTTTCCCTGGACAGTGAGATGGGCTTCAGCCATGGTGTCAGGAATGTGGCGTGCTTGCCTGAAAGTTCTGGAAGTATTGCTGTCCATACGAAGTCCTCTCTCCAAGCCCTGAGACCGCTTCACAAAGGTATGTGCCTGCTGAAATGTCCCTGTTGTGTTAACTGTGGTTGCAGAATAACTTACCCAAGTACTGGCTTGGCACTGGCTGAAACTTCTGTTTCAGAACCAAGGTATAAAGCTGTAGCTAGATGCACTGATGGGGGAAGAAAACTTAACCGTCGTACTTGAGAAAGATGGACTAATTTTTTTCATAGTAACAGAACAGAATCTGAGAGTGGTCTGAAGGTACTGGGCAATAATTAGCCTTGCACTTGGTGTTAGGAATTTTGAGTGATACTGTGTGAAGTCTTATGTGAGCTCTTCTAATGTGGATGCTTGAATATAGGATGCCTGGGAAGCTGATGAATCCTGTGCTGTACAGTGTGAATGATCTTTCAAAACTGAGTGTACCAATTCACACTCAGAAGAGCTCTCATATGAGTTGCTTCCTCAAGGTCCATTTTTCTTCTAGTGTGATAGTTATTTGGATGTATTTGGAGACAAAATATTTCAGTAGGCTTCACAGTTGTTGCTGAGTTCATAGAGCCACAATAGCTTTGGAAAAACACAGGCCTCGTTGCTTTCTGTAGAGGTTCATAATGAACGTCATCAATACTTAACCAAAGATATAGTATGTCCTCCTAGGTATCTTAGTGTGGAAATTAAAAGAACAGCAAAGAAGCAAGAGAAAAAAAATTAATTATTTTAGTGGATTAAAGTGATTATACTGTTTTTGCATTTGTATGCCTGCCTTCTATATCTTTACCTCACATACACAAATCTAAGCATCCTGTCCCAAACCACTTTGAAATATTGTTCAGAATATCAAACAAATTATTTATTAACTAAATACAAATAGTAGGACATAGCAGTGCTGCATGGGAGTTATGTATAAGACAGAATTCTGCTGAAATACTGCACATCTGTGTTGTGTATTGACCATATTAGACTGTTGATAGATGAAGAGGCCTTTATCAGGAAAGACAAACTTAGAAGAACAGATCCTGAAGTATGTGTTTTCTCAGTAGGTTGGAAAAATGTCAAGACTGGTACAGCCACTAATCAAGTTATACCATGCCGAAGGGTGTGATTCTTTTCATTGTCATATTCTGTTAAAACAATGAGCCATTGATGTACTGCGAGCCTAATAAACATGCTAAACACTAAGGGCCATGTTTGCTGTGAGTGTTGAGTACAGTTACAATCAAGAAGATTATTAAGGCTGGAAGGCATTCAAAATGAGAGGAAAGAAATGTCTAAATTTAGGATGACAGATTAAAAGTATTCGTAAGCAATGTCTAGGTCACTGGAAAACAATCAGCCACAACTTAACAAAACAGTAAGTAATATCACCTTGCCCGGCATAGTGGCAAATCAACAGTCACATTTTTCTGTCCTTTCTTGCTGCTTGAACCCTAGATGGGAGTTTCTTTTCACTATCCAAATGACATAAGCAAGCAGTCTGCAAGAAAAATAAGTTCTGTTTCAGTGTCACAGATTAGCTGGCTCCATGTCCCTGGACAATGAGATAATTTGAACAAAGTCCATGACTTAAATGTCTCCTTTTGGTCTTTTTTTAATCCTGAATGGCAAAGTACAAGACTTGCATGATGTGAGTACTGTATAGAAAATGCAGAGAGAAAAAGCCCTGACTCTGAACTGTCAGAACAGAGTGAGAGTTGTCTTGTTCCAAACAATCCTTCTTAGGTCTCACCAAATAGTAGATCTGGGAGAGAAAAATAATATTTTTTCCTAAGGGTTTATATTAGTTTACCTTAACATATGCAAGGACAAAGCTTCTGTATGCTTGAATTTGAAAATGAAAAAATAAATCTCTATTGATTTTCTCAGTGAGGACTTCTGCCTTCCCTTGAGCCTGTGGCAAAGCTTCTAGCAACTTTAACAATGAGATCAAGCCCTAGGACATCTTTCTGCCCTGAGAAATCGGGCCATTTAGTTAGGTGCTGCTGTGTGGTATTTAGTTGCATAAAGCACAGCTGCAGATGGCTGAGCATACATAAAGTTAAGCACATGTAATAAAAGCAAGTACCTGGTCTATATTCAGCTTAAAAAGTTTCATCACGCCTCTGCTGGGTGGAGTTCTACGGTGATACCTACTCACTTGCAGCGACTGGCTGTGGCCCCTCCTGAACAGCACAGACAGAGCTGGTACCATACCTTTGTTACTGAGAGAGGTGTCATGACATTAACATCTTAACATCTTTTCTTAGTTTACTTACACTTGGCTAAGAGATAGCTTATACAATGCAAGCAGCATTCTTTTTTCCCCTTTAGCTGAAAGTCTTCCACTTTATCTCAGAGTGTTCTTTGCCTTACGGCTTAGTATTTTTTGATTGCCACTTACTTTTCTCTTGGTTTTAGTTTGCCTACTCTCTGACCCTGTTTCCACTTTATTTTTCTATTGGTTTTGTCCTTTTTTACTCTTCTCTGTTTCACTGAAGCTATTAGTTCAAGGCAGATCAAATGATTTCAGGGTTAAAGCAGACCCTTGAACTCACAGTGTTTAATGGATTTGTAATTAGGCCATGTATCCCTGTGAGAATGGGCAGTCTGGGAATTTGCCAGGATTTATAGGCGGATTTAGTAGCCTACTAAGAGTTTCCAGACCTATTAAATTCCTTAAGAAGTTTTAAAGACACCACCTATTTAGGCAGGGAAACATTTTGAACTAGGGTGTCTCTACACATAAAACTGAGAGATGAGAAGTAGAAAAATGGTTATTTTGCAGAGAACAAGGAAAAGTTTCAAAGATTTTATAATGTAAAGTGCAGAAGGAGGTTTTCAAAATTACCTTGGTAACACATGCTGGCTTAAACCATATAATGTGTGTTTCTCTGAGAATTTATGTTCGTATGTTTGGTAAGGCATTAATATTAAAATACACATTAACCAGGCACTATATATGCATTGTACCATAGGTATATATGACTACTGCTTTCTACCAGACTTTCTGGTCTTTGAATACATAATTGTATTTTAAAAAATCATGAAGTATTTTCTTTCCTCCATCCTACCTGTTTGCCATTTATAAGGTTCTACAGCTTACATCTTTCTGTATATTTTGGGGAGGTCAAATAGCATCTGTTAAATGCCAGGCTATTTTATTATGAAGTCCTAGTTTACTCTTACTCATAACTAAGAACAGGTATGAACTTCTGTTGTTGTTTACTTTCCAGAGAGGAAGAGCGAAATACATATAACTGAAGAATATTTTCTTCCCCTACTCCACAACTCAGTACTTTGGATTAAGCTTTTTATCTTGGAAAAGGGTGGAGGGTAATGGAAAGGAAAGGCAGAAAACAAATGGTCAGTTTTCTCCTAGTAGCACAAACCTGTTATTTTTTCTTCCAGGTTAGAGATACCCAAAATGTAATTAGCTGCCTTCTCATTGTTCAATGACTACCCTGTAAGCAGACCCCACAGAAAAAAAAAAAGTCAGCTTACCTGTACAGCAAAGTGAGTGTAGAACTTCCTTTAAATTTGACCTGTTCAGATCTATTTTTGGATTAGCAGTGGGTTTGACTTGTCAAATATGGCTCTTGGCTAAACTTCAGAATTTCTTTTAACTGTAATGTATATCAGCACCTCTCAGACTAGTTTGGATCCATACCCATATCTCCTGACTGGAGCAATCTGAGTGCACTTGATGTTAAATCAGTTCATTCTTGTGGAATGTTCAGGTCTTGCAGCTACAGTGAGTTTATGTAAGTCTTGTTTAAATAGAAAAATATAAATTCAGCTGTTTCTGTAACTACTATCTCTAATACCTCCCCCGTTATTTGACTGATGGCATCCTCAGTACTAAAAACATGTGTTTCTAAAAATGCTGACTGTTGTGAGTAGTGGGATAAACACAAAAATACTAGAGTCTGCCTTGTGCCTAACAGCTTGGTTTTTATCTATATAAAGAGGTACAGTGAACTTTTATTATCTCATTTATACAACCTCAGAGTAGCTCTGTCACCTGTGGGTAAAGTAATTCCATTGCATTCTTTGGCATTACATTGGATTTATACCACTGATCTTCCAACTTAACAGCATAGAGTTTGGCCTTTAAATGATAGCAGCAGCAGGAGTTGATAGTTCATGTGTCATGCTGTGAGTTCTTAAAATATAATCAAAACTATCAATCTGAAGAGTCTCTGGAAAACAAATTTGCAGTTTAAACATCAAGCACAAACTGTCCCTTCCTCTTTCTTCACTGAATTAGCTTTTGAAAGGCCAAGAGCTGCTGCAGAGATAACAAGGACTGAAGAATTTACAGCAGGTGGTACCAACTGTGCAAGTACAACTCCCAGCCAAAATAATCTGACACCCAGCTGTGGAGAAGCCTGGGGGATCAGAGGGTGACTCAGGCGGAAGTGAGAAGAGAGAATCTGGCTGAAGCACCAAGACCGTTCCAGAAGTGTGTTATTATTCTCTCTCATTCAGTGAGATAATCCCAGGGAATGCCATGTTAAAATTAAAAAAGACTTCTGGTTTATTGACCAGTTAAATACATTCCCTTCCTATCCAAAAAGAAACAGCAAACAGCAAATATGAAGTACTAGATCTGATGATGAAGGATGCCTGGCATAGCATGAGCGAAACTAGTGAGTTGATAATGGAAGCGCGCCTCCCAGTGCGGCACCATGACAAGGCCATAGTAACTCCAGTGAGACTTGTAACTATATTGACGGAGTTCAGGGGAAGTCTTGAGCCCAGTTCTGCCACAGCCCCTACTTTGCATTGAGAGGTTGGTAACTGGAATCACTCCAAGCTGGGAGACACACACCCCCACAGAGAAAGTTTTGCAAATGCTTTTGCATTATTTTGGGGGCTGCCACAGGCTTACGGTGCAGATGTGGAGAAATGGCTTAACTGGCTTAGGTTTCTGTTTCTTCAATGATGGTGGTGTTGACGGTGATGTTGGTGATAGACACTGTATCTGCCTTTGCCAAGCGGAGGTCCTGTGGATGGAGAAAACTAAACATTAATAAGAGCAAATTCTGACAGTTATTTTAATAGAGGATAATAGTACTTACCTACTTTGGGTGCATGGCAATTCTTGCTTCCTTTTCACCGTGTGTGAAGACATAGAAAATACACTATTTAAATCTCTTTGTGTGAAAATTGTGACATCCATTCTTTATTTCTAAGGACTGAAAATTGTAGTATTTATTTTGTGAAAATTCTTACGAAATACATTAACGTGTTGATGTAATTTCCACATGTTTTCATAGGGTTTTACCTTTTTTTGTTCTAGAATATTGTTACAATTACAATTTGACCTTCACTCCAGGAAGACTTCCTCTGAAAAATATTCAGAAATGGCCAGAACTATTATAATTCTTTTTCTTATTTTCATACTTTAAAGAATTATTCCTGCCAAAGCTGTTCTTGATTTATGTGAAAGAATGGTGCAAAGTAATGGTTATAAAATAATGCAAGCCCTCACTAAGTGCATAGCTAGCTTTTTTGGCTTTGTTTCTCCTTATTCTTTGTATACGGTCTTACAGCATTCTGAATCCTTCTACAGTTTCAAAAATAGTTTTCTTTCGCTAGTCTTCCTTTTATTTGATAGAGGGGTGGTGTTTCTCTCCAGCAGTCCATTCTTTCTGTGGATGATCCCAACCAAGCAAGAACATTGAAAGGCTCTCCTAGTAGAAATCCACATTTGGGCCCTTTGGGAAGGTCCTATGCAACCCCTCCCAGGCAGCAAAGGAATTTGTTCCCAATGGAACTTAAAGCATTGTGAGTGGTAATAAAACCAAGGGGAAGACTATGGCATCATACTTCCATCATAGGCAGTACACTTGTTTGGTGCTTATTTGGTTTTTTTGGTACTTAGTAGCATAAAATGCATCTTTCACTTGAACAACATAGCTCAGACTTCTTGTTTTACAGAACAGTACCGCTGAGTCGTGACTGTCCTGTTTCTGTCTCAACTTGTTAGGCTATGTATTGTACTTCAGGTGTGTTTAGCTTAGTGAGAGAACAAAAACTAATTTACAGCATCTCTATGTTCATCTGATCTTGACCCTCCTCAGAACCTAGTGCAGTGTGTTTGCCTGGTGTGTATTTACACTGAGTTAGTCTTGCCCTATGCATTTTTTTAAATTTCAAATGTAGCATGAATAAACTTCTTTTTACATTGTGAGATTTCAGCTGTTTCTACTTATAGTTTATAATTTCTTCATAGAGTCTTTTCTTTTACCTTGTATTTTATTCAGGCTTTTCTTGACAGTTTTAGGTAAATATTGTATTTGCTTATGCATCATTTCAGCTGTTACTTTATGTTTGGGATGATCAGTTCAAACTATGTGATATGCTGTGTGATATTATTCATGGTTTTTCACTGACTGGATGCTCTAATGTTTATGTTATATTTGTTTCCACCTGAGAGAAAAATTATTCGTCCTCAGCATACATTATTGCCCTGTTTATTAACTTTGGTTACAGATAGGAATGTGCTTTTACTATGTAAATAATACTCTGCTCTGATAAAGATGGCCAAGCAAAAATAAAATTTGCAAGAATGTTTGTAAATATTTATTCCTACTTTTTCCAGGTTTTATCTACCATTGCTCTGAAACACTACTAACCACCCTGCTATGTCTTGGACAGCTTAACATTAGATATCCTGGATGATCATCTTTGTTGATATGGGATGGTAGTGATAAAGAAAAGGTATTTTACCTTTTATCTTATGGGTGGGTTTTAGGGTTTTTTTAGACTTTGTGTGATGTGGGTATTGGTTTCTTAAGAAGCTGACTTAAAGATAGTTGATTCTGCTGGAATGATAAATGAAGACGTACTGTGCCTTTTGTAAGATCAGCTAGGTAGAATGACATTAACATGTGAAGTGTGTGTAAGAAAAGACTTAAATGTGTGTTAATGTGGTCTATTTTCGGTTGGTTTCATTGGTTTTTTTTTTTCCAATGAGCTTGTGCTCGCTGGAGAAACCTTGCTAGTGTTTAGATAAACATTAAAACATTCTAGAATGGTGACATTGGCTATGGCGTCCCTACTGCCAGCATATTTAAAGCTGGGAAGACTCATGATTTTTGACAGGTGTAGCAAAATCATTGCTGATATAGTCATCTTAATATTTCAGTTATGTGGAGATTAAAGGATAAGATTTCTCAGATGTTTTTGCTAATAATGATTAAAATGAAATAGTTTTTCATTATCTTTCATACGATTTAATGGCAATTAGGGGGAATAATCCAGATTTGCTTGGGATTTAAACTTTAACCATTTCTGCTTGCAGCATTTTGATTAGAAATTTGAATCAGCTGCTATCCAGGTAAGATTTTCATAGCTTTTGTAAGATGAATTCTGAGTTTTCAGCTTCAGTTATTTTGACAAGTGATACTTTGTTTTTAATTTTCTTCTATTCCTGTGTTGGAGAAGCACAGTAAGGTTTTTCAGCATAATCACAGAATCACAGAATCATAGAATCAAAGAATCATAGACTAGTTTGGGTTGGAAGGGACCTTAAAGATCAGCCATGGGCAGAGATACCTCATCAGGAATAATGATAATAATAATAATAATAATGATAACAATTAGTTGTCTGTATCAGGCTCTAATTAAGAACACACCCGAAGTTCATTTCTTTGAGCTGAGATACACAGAAAGCTTGGAAAGCAATGAAAAGAGGGGAATATAGATAGGTTGATATGTAATATTTCTCTAATATTGGTATGGCTCAGAAACACAGAATCACAGAATGGTGGGGGTTGGAAGGGACCTCTGGAGATCATCTCATCCAACCCCCTGCTTGAGCAGGCACACCCAGAGCAGGGGGCACAGGACCGCGTCCAGGCAGGTTTTGAATGTCTCCAGGGAGGGAGATTCAGGTGTAGTTTGGTGCTGTTCTTCCTCTTTGTCAGGCTGTGTTTGTCCCATGTGCAATTGCTGCTAAGACTCAAAAGATTTAGAAGTTCTGAAGTTTTAAAAGTTTACCCTGCTGGACCATTTGCTAAATTTAAAGAATTCAGTGGCTGGTGTAAGCTTCATTAAATAAAGAAACATCTGAGGAGATCACACAACTGGCCTTCCATGAATAGGTTTTGATAAAAGAAAATTAATGAATATGTTTACTGTATTTATTGCAGCTGAAAAGTCACATAGAAAATGTCAGTCATAATATATGCTTTAGTTACAAATGTAATTGTACTATTCATTTTGGTAAGCTGTGACCTGCTTTATTGGTATGTATCTGCTTTAATGGAAAACTGCATTAAAACCCTGCTGTGAAATCATTACTTCCCTGGGGCTAATCAGATCATAGAATCATAGAACGGTTTGGGTTGAAAGGGACCTTAAAGATCATCTAGTTCCATCACCCCTCCCATGGGCAGGAACATCTTCCACTAGACCAGGCTGCTCAAAGCCCCATCCAATCTGGCCCTGAACACTTCCAGGGATGGGGCATCCAGAACTTCTCTGGGCAACCTGTTCCAGCGCCTCACCACCCTCACAGTGAAGAATTCCTTCCTTATATCTAATCTAAATCTACCCTCTTTCAGATTAAAGCCGTTACCCCTTGTCCCATCACTACATGCCCTTGTAAAAAGTCCCTCTCAGCTTTCTTGCAGGCTCCCTTCAGGTACTGGAAGGCCACAATAAGGTCTCCCTGCAGCCTTCTCTTCTCCAGGCTGAACATCCCCAACTCTCTCAGCCTGTCTTCATAGCAGAGGTGCTCCAGCCCTCAGATCATCTTCGTGGCCCTCCTCTGGACTCACTCAAACAGTTCCATGTCCTTCGCATGTTGAGGGCCCTAGAGCTGAATGCAGTACTCTGGGTGGGGTCTTATGAGAGTGGAGTAGAGGGGGAGAATCACCTCCCTTGACCTTGTGGCCATGCTGCTTTTGATGCAGCCCAGGATACTGTTGGTTTTCTGGGCTGTAAGCGCACACTGCCAGGTCATGTTGAGCTTCTCATCAACCAACACCTCCAGGTCCTTCTCTGCAGGGCTGCTCTCAATCCATTCTCTGCCCAGACTGTATTCGTGCTTGGGATTGCCCTGACCCATGTGCAGGTCCTTGCACTTGGTCTTGCTGAACTTCATGAGGTTTCCATGGGCCCACTTCTCAAGCCTGTCAGGGTCCCTCTGGATGGCATCCCTTCCCTCCAGCCTGTCAACCACTGGTGGTTGGTGTTGTCAGCAAACTTTCTAAGGGTGCACTCAGTCCCACTGTCCATGCTGCCAACAAAGATGTTAAACAACACTGTTCCCAATACCAACCACTGAGGAATGCCTCTCCTCACTAGTCTCTACTTGGACATTGAGCTGTTGACCGCAACTCTTTGAGTGCGACCATCCAGCCAATTCCTTATACACTGAGTGGTCCATCTGTCAAATCTATGCCTCTCCAATTTACAGACAAGCTGTCATGCAGGACAGATGCCAAATGCTTTGCATAAGTCCAGGTAGATGATCTCTCAGAAATAACTTCAGAATATTGTGTCAAAAGGACCTCCTGGCACATTTCCCTTTTAAATACTAACAGCCTTCCTGAATGACAGCCAAAATAAGATGCAAGATGGAAGCAAATGAAAGCTTATACAGTTTTGGAAATACAGTAATTTTTATAATTTGTTTTGAAATACTACAATTTTACTCTTTCCAGAAGAAGCTTTTTTCCATTTTACCTCTTGTGAAATTCAGCAAGGGCACTGTGTAATAAATACAGGACACAGAAAGCTAAGTTGCCAAACGTTTAAATAAGTGGTAGGTGGGCAGAGGTATCCTTGAAGTCACTGGAAGCTGAGTGCCCAGGAGTACTGAAACAAAATTTCTAAGTTTGAAAATACTGGTCACAGTGAGTTTCAATGTATTTCCTTCATATTGAGCATGACGCACATCTGAAAACCTGTTTTTGATTGTATCTCTGCATGTAAGCACTTCTGCAATACTGCTGCATTTTTCCAAGTTATTCTCATTTAGGCTGTTTGGTTTTTTTACAGTAAACTGAAGCAGTGCAAGAATGTTTGAAATCTTATAGAAGTTTCTAACATAGCATATACTGCTACTGCTTTTTTCTGGGTGCTATTTAAGATGATGTAATTTAACATGCTCAAATTTGCCAAAAAATTTCAACATTTCTGGATTTTCTATTTTCTAAAGAATAATTTTTTGTGGCTGCCTGAAAGGGTATGTTCAATGACCATTTCTATTTTCCAGAGCTGCAGCCTTTTATAGTACAAGTGCCACCTGCTTTTCATTAGAACTTGAATTCATAAATTATTTACATGCTTCTGAAAGAAATCTAGTCTATCTTATAAACTCTTTCCTCCCCCCTAATGCACCAGCAAATGGGTTTAATTAGGGCCCTATGAACATACTGGGTTTTATCTTTAGAGCTGCCATTCTTACTAGGGATTTTTATTTAGTTTACTCCATTTCCCATGTGACCTGCTGAAATGATATAACTGAATGTGAGTTGACCATATATGAGGGAATAGTGAAATGTCATTGTCCAAATATAAATGGAAGATACTTGAAACTGTCCAAGAGCAATGCCTGTGTTTAAATGGATGCTCTGAAACATGGAGCACTGCCACAATAATATGGCTGTCTGTTAAAAGATATCCTTGTGTGGTAAAACTCTAAGTCACTCAATATCAGAAGAATGAAGACTGGGAAGTAACCCCAAGCCCATTAATTGTGTATCTTCAGAGCATGTCTAGAATAAGGCCCATTAAAGGCATATCTTCAAAGCATGTCTGACATAGTTGGATTCAAATGTGAGAACTTGACTAAAAAATTTTTAAGCAGGAAGAGTGGTTTGGGACAGGAGGTGTGTCATGCAGCTCCCCAGTCAAAAGAAGCCCCAGATTTAAAAGCTGCATCTTAAGTCAATTAACACAAACTGAGGAATTGGCTTTTATTTATATGAAGTCCATTAATGAATTAATGAAATGGAGTTTTAGTTATTTCTGTGCATGCACTAGACATGACTGAGAAAATACTTACTCTCTTGAGTCTTTCCATGCAGTATGATGGTGAAGTACATTTGTTCTGTTACCTGCAAAAAAGCAGTTTGAGAACCCTCATGGAGCAGGACTAGCACACAAACATAAAAATTTTCCTTCTCTCCGGTGCTCTGCACTACTGTTCTGCTCAACTTTAACAAGATGCTGGTGTCTGCAGCTCTCACTGAGCTGGTCAGAAGGCAAGAACCTCCCACTTCTGAAAACCAGCATGACTTTTCTTTGTCCCGTAGTCATGCTTGGTCATTCATCAGAGACCCTACACACACAGGGTGACACCCACCTCTCTCTTTTGATTCTGGGATTTGGGTCTGCTTAGTCACTTCTCACTTGATGTTCATTTATGCACATTTTCTTATGTGCATTTCATTTAGTTCAAGAAACAAGCTGTACTGTTATTTAAAAATAAGAAAGCAAGGTTTTCGTGGGGAAAAAGGGTGAGAAAGCATGACTCTAGTCTGGCAGGTTACAGCCTTCCTCAGTAGGGTTGAGGGAGTCCTGGGAATTGCTCTTCTGTTCACGTATTTTAAGATAAATAAGTAATCTGTGATTTCTTTATCGCGGCTTCCACTGGATGAAGTGAATACTTTTCAAAACCCTTTATTGTTGTTACTAAACAGAGTGAAGCTGGTCGTCATAGAGGTGGAACGTTAAGAAGCTGAAGAAAGCAAAACAGTGTCTGATTTGGAAATTTAACTTGAGTGTTTCCATTCTTTCTCCTTCTAAGGTTATACTTATATATGTTTGAATTCCATCCAGTGGTTCAGTACTACTTCACACAGGCGACAAGTAACACTTTTTCTTCACTTTTCTGTGTGCAAAAATGTACCACTTTAACAGTAAAGATAAACTGAGATTTTTAACAGACAAAATAACTTCAAGTCTCATTCTCTGCAGTGCCCACTTAACCCTTGGTACTTTTGATGTACATAGCAAAGAAAACCATATACTTTTGGAACTGCTTTTGTAGAAATGGAGGCTGCAGCTGGATGCTCCCATGCAGATAAAGCAGCAAATGTAGAATGATGGTGTCCTGATCTTGCTACACTAATAACTTTTCAAGGTAATTCACTGCTTAATGCCTCCTACAAAGAAGACATGTGATGGGGGGGATAGGCCTGTTCATTATAGAAAGGGAAGTTTTCTCAGATGTGCTGTCCAAGTGATGACTGTAGAAGTAATCCCACTGTGCAGCACAGCAGCAGGAGGTTTGGGAGAGTTGAGAATGTCAGCTGTGCCTCCTGAGATGAAACAGGTACATCTGAAAATAGTTAAACTTCAGTCTTTTTAAAAGAGAGAAAGATGGTGTGCTCACAAGGGGGAGAGTTGGGCTGTTTGATGAGCTAGATCAGGGTATGCTGGAAGAAAACATCTGTCCAGTTAAATGTGATTTGCTTTGATCTGAGTTTTCGGGGGAGTTTACAGAGACTTCATGGGGGGAATATGTCTAGGAAACTTTCCTTTTAGGTTCTGTCCATTGAGTAAAACCTTTAAAACAGAAAAAAAATCTATCAAGGCTGTGTTCCAGTATGGTTTTTTAGCACTTTCAGTTCTAGCTCAACCACGTTAGGGCATGTGGGTGGGAAAGTAAACTGAACTTTAGGGAAACAATACGTCAGGTAGTAATTATACTCAGGATGAGAATGAATAAGAGTTTCCTTATGAAAAGATGTTTTGCAAGTAGTTTCACTTAACAGACTGACTGCTTTGTCTCAAGTATTTTCTATGCATGTATCCACATATTGATGTTTTGGCATCTGTCTCTCACTGATCCATACTCTGTAACTGAATTTTACTCTCTAGAGTGCAAATAAAAAGGCAGTTGTGTTTTCTCACCGCTATAGGCCCATAAGGCAAGCCGTTCATATTATCAGGTGTTACTCAAAGTTTCAAGCACAGTTCCTGGTGTCCTCCACAGGAGAGGAGAGAGTAATTTTCGGAAGATTTAGGATGGAAAATAGGCCCAGTGGAACGTGAGGCAGGTTGTACCTATAGGTGGAACGCATATAGAGTTAAGAAGCTGTTTAAGATTTTCTGTATATGAACTTTGAGAGAAAAGAAGGTACAGTCTTGTGTTGCTCATGATCAAGTTTGAGGTATGTAAAGAAATACTAAACTTCATAATCTAGCCACATGTCTGCCATTCCTAATGAGCCCACTGTCCTATATTGTGTTGTGTATGAGTTTGAATATATCTTAGAATCATAGAAACAGAATCGTTAAGGTTGGAAAAGACCCTTAAGATCATCAAGTCCAACCACTAACCTATCACTGCCAAGTCCACCACTAAACCATATCATCCACCACCACATCTACCCTTCTTTTAAATGCCTCCAGGGATGAAGACTCCACCACCTCCCTGGGCAGCCTGTTCCAATGCCTGACAACCCTTTTGGAGTCTTTTTCTAACGTCCAACCTAAACTTCCTCTGGCGCAGCTTGAGGCCATTTCCTCTTGTCCTATCACTTGTTACTAGGGAGAAGAGTCCAACCCCCGCCTCGCTACAACCTCCTTTGAGGCAGCTGTAGAGAGTGATAAGGTCTCCCTTCAGCCTCCTCTTCTCCAGACTAAACACCCCCAGCTCCCTCAGCCACTCCTCATCACACTTGTTCTCTAGACCCTTCGCCAACTTCATTGCCCTTCTCTGGACACGCTCCAGCACCTCGATGTCCTTGTAGTGAGGGGCCCATAACTGCACACAGTACTCAAGGTGCGGCCTCACCAGTGCCGAGCACAGGGGCACTGTCACAGCCCTGCTCCTGCTGGCCACACTATTCCTGATACAAGCCAGGATGCCATTGGCTGCCTTGGCCACCTGGGCACTGCTGGCTCATGTTCAGCCGGCTGTCAACCAACACCCCCAGGTCCTTTTCCTCCAGGCAGCTCTCCAGCCACTCTTCCCCAAGGCTGTAGTGTTGCATGGGGTTGTTGTGACCCAAGTGCAGGACCCGGCACTTACCCTTGTTGAATCTCATACCGTTGGCTCTGGCCCAATGATCCAGCCTGTCCAGGTCCCTCTGTAGGGCCTTCCTGCCCTCCAGCAGATCAACACTTCCACCCAGCTTGGTGTCATCTGCAAACTTCCTGAGGGTGCACTCAATCCCCTCATCCAGACCATCAATGAAGATGTTGAATAGGACCGGCCCCAGCAGTGAGCCCTGGGGAACACCACTCATGACCGGCCACCAGCTGGATTTGACTCCATTCACCACCGCTCTCCGGGCTCGGCTGTCCAGCCAGTTTTTAACCCAGCACAGAGTGCACTTGCCCAAGCCGTGAGCAGCCAGCTTCTCCAGGAGAATGCTGTAGGGGGAGAGTGTCAAAGGCCGTACTAAAGTCCAAGCAAACAACATCTGCAGCCTTCCCCTCATCCACTAAGCAGGTCACCTTATCATAGAAGGAGACCAGGTTAGTGAGGCAGGACCTCCCCTTCATAAACCCATGCTGGCTGAGCCTGATCCCCTGGGTGTCCCGCATGTGCCGTGTAATGGCATTCAAGATGATCTGCTCCATGACCTTTCCAGCACCGAGGTCGGGCTGACAGGCCTGTAAGTCCCTGGATCCTGCCTCCGACCCTTCTTGTAGAGGGGTGTCACATTCACTAGCTTCCAGTCATCTGGGACCTCCCCAGTTGACCAGGACTGCTGGTAAATGATGGAGAGTGGCTTGGTGAGCTCCTCTGCCAGTTCCCTCAGTATCTTCGGGTGGATCCCATCCGGCCCCATGGACTTGTGAACATCCAGGTGAAGGAGCCAGGCAGTGACTGCCACCTCTTCAACAACTGGGACCTCATGCTGCTCTCTGTCTCCCAGCACAGGGTCTTTACAACCCTGAGGATGACCAGTCTGACTATTAAAGACTGAGGCAAAGAAAGCATTAAGTACCTCAGCCTTCTCCTCATCTTTCATGGCAAGGTTACCTTCCGCATCCAGCAAAGGAGGGAGATTCTCCTTGGTCCTCCTTTTGTCACTGATATATTTATAAAAGCATTTTTTTGTTATTTTTAACTGCAACTGCCAGTTTAAGTTCCAGCTGGGCCTTTACCTTCCTAATCTTTTCCCTGCGTAACCTCACAACATCCTTGTAGTCCTCCTGAGTCACCTGCTCCTTCTTCCAAAGGCAGTAAGCTCTCCTTTTTTCTTGAATTCCAGCCAAAGCCCACTATTCAGCCAAGCCGGTCTTCTCCCCCGCCTGCTTGACTTACGGCACATGGGGACGGCCTGCTCCTGTGCCTTTGAGACTTCCTTCTTTAATAACATCCAGCCTTCCTGGACTCCTTTGCCCTTCAGGACTCCCTCCCAAGGGACTCTGTTAACCAGACTCCTTAACAATCCAAAGTCTGCCCTTCTGAAGTTCAGGGTAGTGGTTTTGCTGACCCCCTTCCTTACTTTTCCAAGAATTGAAAGCTCTATCATGTCATGGTCGCTGAGCCCAAGACAGCCTGCGACCACCACATCACCCACCAGGCCTTCTCTGTTCGTAAACAGCAGGTCCAGCGGTGCACCTCCCCTGGTTGGCTCGCTTACCGGCTGCGTCAGGAAGTTCTCCCCCACACACTCCAGGAACCTACGAGACTGCTTGCTCTCTGCTGTGATGTATTTCCAGCAGATATCTGGTAAGTTGAAGTTTCCCATGAGAACAAGGGCTAGAGATTGTGAGACTTCAGCCAACTGCTTGTAGAGTACTTCACCTGTCTCCTCATCCTGGTTGGGTGGTCTATAACAGATTCCCACCTGGATATCTGCCTTCTTGGCCTTCCCCTGACCCTTACCCACAAGCACTCAACCTTATCATTACCATCGTTGAGTTCTAGATGGTCAAACACTCTCTAACATACAAGGCTACCCCTCCACCTCTCCTTCCTTGCCTGTCCCTTCTGAAGAGCTTGTAGCCATTCATTACAGCGCTCCAGTTGTGCGAGTCATCCCACCATGTTTCCGTGATGGCAACCACGTCATAGTTTCCCTGGCGTGCGATGGCTTCCAGCTCCTCCTGTTTATTGCCCATGCTGCGTGCACTGGTGTAAATGCACTTCAGCTGATCTATTGATCTCTTTTCCAACACAGGCATGCCACCCCCAGGCTCGTTCCTAGCAAGCCTGGTTTTATCCCCTTCCCCCTTCATATCTAGTTTAAAGCTCTCTCAATGAGGCCTGCTAACTCCTGAGCAAGAATCCCTTTCCCCCTTTGCAACAGGTGAACCCCATCTCTCTCCAGCAGGCCTGGTGCCATGTAAACTGCCCCATGATCAAAAAACCCAAAATTCCACCGCTGGCACCAGCCTCTGAGCCACGTGTTAATGAGATGGGACTTGCTGTTCCTTTCCGTATGTCTCCCGGCTACCGATGGGATGGAGGAAAACACTACCTGCGCTCCTGATCCTTCAAGTAATTGCCCCGGTTCTCTAAAGTCCCTTTTGATTGTCTTTGCACCTCTCTCAGCTACCTCCTTGCTGCTGACCTGAACAACCACTAGCAGATAATAATCGGATGCTTTTACCAGCCTAGGGAGCTTCCTGGTAATGTCTCTTATCCTTGCCGGAGGGAGGCAGCAGACTTCCCTATGGGATGGGTCCGGACGGCATATCAGGCCCTTTGTTCCCCTCAGAAGGAAGTTGCCTACGACAATTACCCTTCTTTTTTTCTTACCAGTCACTGTTGTAATGCGTGGGGCTGGTTCCCTCTAGTCAACTCCTTGGGTGGATCACTGTCTGTATCTTCATCCTCCTGACCCTTGGGTTTTAGAGCCTCATACCTGTTGTGTAAGGGCACCTGGGGGGGCGAAGTCACCCAGGAGAGGATTCACCTACTGCACCGAGCAGGGATCTGCATCCATCCTCCTCCATCTCTTGGGTACCCTCCCTCTACCTGGCGGCATGAGGGCAGGGGAGCCACTCCTTCTCTTGATGCTTCTATCTGGTGTGCTCGTCTCAGGGATGGTAGGGGATGGCTCCACCAGTCTATCGCCCTTTCGCATTCCCTGATACTCCTCAGTCTTGCGACTTCTAATTACAATTACAATCTTATTACAATAGATTGTTTTCTTTGCTGTTCTTAGGTTTAGCAACTGCAATTTAGATTTAATGTTTCTGTCTGAAGTTAATTGTTATTCCTCATAGTTCAGGAGAAGCTGCCAGGAGATGCCTAGTCAAGAGAACTCAAGCTACATTATGCTTCATGTCAGTTAATCTTAGATTTTGTGCCAGTGTTCAGAAGAGATCCATCCCATCCCATAAACAAGAATAACATTATTTTGTAGGGGAAATTATTGTGTATATGAAACAAGATTTTCGGAGCAAAAATTTCTTCTGGCCAAAAGCCACAGTACTTTGCTTTTGCTCTTACTATTTTAAAATTGTGCACTTTTGGTAACCATTTAAATACATCTTCCCAACGTAACAATTTTCCATACACATTTTTCCCCAGAATGACAGTTACGGATTGGGAATAAGAAGTGTTATTTTAGGACATGGTGGGGGAAGGAAAGAAATACTGAATTATACCGAAGTTAAGCAAAATACTAGTGCATTACAGTGCACACAGAAAACAAATCCAAACCGTGATAGCAAGTATTGGCACCCATCAAAGAATTCCAAACGCCCTTTGTAAATGAGCAGGACTGTGTTTGGTCTGATAGCAGGCTTCAAGCCACACAGAAAATAAAAGGCTGTCAGGCATCTACAGCACTCAGGCAAACATCTCCTGAAGAAAACAAAATGCTTCTGTCTTTCTGTGGTACGTTCTCAGTCACTTTTGTTACAGCATGTGTGTTGGCTCCATTTTCTGTAGGAACACAATCGAGTAATCATGAATTCATGTCAGCGGCTGGGATGTGTTTAAAAAGGTAGGAGTTCCAAATTGTCTCCAAGGATTAAATACAAACCATATTGACAGGAGAGTAATTAAAAACAAATAGTCCCAAATAATGAGATCTTCTGGCCATTATTATCCCAAACTGATTTTTACCAGCTCCTCAAAGTGGATTTGAAACTTTTACATGGGAATCTTAATGCAAGATCAGAGCATTGATCCTTTTCATTGTCACAATGGCTTAATATGGCAAGTGTGTGAAAATCTTAATGAACTATTGAGCATCAGAGTTCAGAAACCTGAGGAAGTCACAGAGTAAAACCCACAGTTGTGCAGATACTGTTGACTACTGGTGTGGAATGGAAAGATTTCAGAAAAATCCATGTCAGGCTTCAAAAACAATTTGAAGTCTTAAACCAAATGAGATTTGCTTGATGCTGTTACAGAAAGGCAAAATTTCTTGTGATGCCCTTCCATCATTTTTCAGATTACCTCTCAGTGGAACATGGCAGACAGGTTACCCTTGAGATGAAAGTACAGGTCATTATGGCTCCAGACAGGCCAAATATAGAATTCTTCTCCTTCAGAGAACTTAATCGGGAGCTTTATTCTTTTTGATACTGTCCTGGTTTTGGCTGGGTTAGAGTCCATTTTCTTCCTAGTAGCTGGTACAGTGTTGTGTTCTGGATTTTGGATGAGAATAACGTTGAGAACACACTGATGTTTTAGTTGTTGCTAAGTAGTGCTTACACTAGTCGAGGACTTTTTCAGCTTCCCATGCTCTGCCAGGTGCACAAGAAGCTGGGAGGGGGCACAGCCAGGACAGCTGACCCCAATTGACCCAAGGAATATTCTACATACCATATGATGTCAAGCACGGTATATAATTTGGGGGGAGTTGAGCAGGGGGTAGTGATCACTGCTTACGGACTGGCTGGGCATCAGTCAGTGGGTGGTAAGCAGCTGCATCACTTGTTTTTCCTGGGTTTTGTTTTTCTCTCTTGTTGTTTTCCTTTTCATTACTATTATTATTACTACTACTACTATTATTATCATCATCATCATTACTATTGTTATAGTTATTTAACTGTTCTTAACTCACAAGTTTTCTTACTTCTGCTCTTCAGGTTCTCTCCCCGTCCCACTGGGGGCGGGGGAAGGTGAGCGAGTGGCTGTGTGGTGCTTGGTTGCTGACTGGGGCTAAACCACAACAGTCCTTTTTGGTGCCCAACATGGGGCACAAAGGGTTTGAGATAGTAACAAGTTAACCAGACCTTATTAAGGAATTTATATCTCTTAAGAGTTGCTGGTCACAATATTAATTTTTCTGTTCTTGATGTTTACCTGATCTGCACCATGCACTTTTTGTTGCTGTACGTGTTAAAGATTGGTGTTGGATTTTGCAGTTTGCTGTGCTCTGCAGTGATTAGAGATGTTTTGCCTGGGACACCTCTTATTAAAACACTGGTCTTGAGCTTTATCTGGTATGTGGGTTTTGTACTGAAGCCATTCCTGTACTTCGGGTGCCGCCTCATGGAGACAATTACAATTATACTACTTCTTCTGAGAGGTTTTTTGTGGAGGAAATACAGAATGGCACCTTTGCTACCTTCTTCTATGATGTTTCCTCCTTCATTACAATAACTTTTCAGTATCTTGAACATCCTTGGGTAGTTAAGTTATTTCTGTTTATATTTCCTGAGAATATTGTTTCAGTTTTGTCTAAGGTTAATAAGTAATTGAAGAACATAATCCAGACATCTGCCCCAAGGCTGGATATTTACGAGTGGCAGGGTGTGTGGGATAGTATGGTCAAAAGCTTAAGACAGTGGGCACCTCCTGTGTTGTGGGACTTCACCCCTCAACAAGTGCAGAATCCTGAAAAATTAGTACAATATTTGGAAAAAGTACGGTGTTACCCTCGCAATTCCAGAGACACAAATCACTGCAATGTGCTGGGGCCTGGCCCGTGCCTACTGAGTCCTGTTCGACACTATTCAGTACCCTCAAGGGGAAGACAAGGTCTCTGGATCTGAGGACAAAATGACAGGCACTGCAGTCACTCCGCCCCCTGACAGGTACTGCAGCTGAGCCAGGGAACCAACCCATGCTGGTATCAGTTGCCCCGATACTCAAGAAGAAATCTTGGAAGCGAAAGTCAGATTATTTAGAAAGAGAAGAAGCAGGGCCATCACGAGGAGAGAAATAGGCAGAATTCGTAAATAAGACAGAAACCGCCCGATCCTTATCCTAAGTGAGCTGCAAGTGATCTGCAAGCTCCATTTTGGAGAATGCATATTCCAAATTATAGTCTGATTGTAAGCCCTCTCTATCAAGTGACCTGGAAGAAGAATGATTTCAAATGGGACCCTGAGCAATGGCAAGCCATTGAACAAGTGAAACAGAAGGTAGTTCATGCAGTAGCTCTTGGGTCAGTCTGGGCAGGACAAGCTGCAAAGAATGTGCTCTACACTGTGGCTGGGGAGAATGGCCCTACCTGGAGCCTCTGGCAGAAAGCACATGGGGAGACCTGGGGTCAACCCTGGGGTTTTGGAGCCAGGGATACAGAGGGTCTGAGGCCTGCTATACTCCAACTGAAAAAGAGATATTGGCAGCATAGGAAGGGTTTTGAGCTGCTTTGGAAGTGGTTGGTACCTAAGCACAGCTCCTCCTGGCACCCTGACTGCCATTGCTGGGCTGGATGTTCAAACAGAGGGTCACCTCTACACATCATGCAGCTGATGCTACGTGGAGTAAATGGGTTGCACTGATACCCAGCGGGCTTGAGTAGGAAACCCCAGTCGCCCAGGAATCTTGGAAGTGATTGTGGACTGGTCAGAAGGCAAAGATTTTGGCATATCACCAGAGAAGGAGATGACATATGCTGAAGAAGCCCCACTGTATAACAAACTATCAGAAAATGAGAAGCAATATGCCCTGTTTACTGATGTGTCCTGTTGCGTTGCAGGAAAGCATCAGAGATGGAAGGCTGCTGCATGGGGTCCTATACGACAAGTTGCAGAAACTGCTGAAGGAGAAGGTGACTTAAGCCGGTTTGCAGAAGTAAAGGCCATCCAGCTGGCCTTAGACATCGCTGAACGAGAAAAGTGGCCAGTCTGTACAGTGACTGATGGATAGTGGCAAATGCCCTGTAGGGGTGGTTACAGCCATGGAAGCAGAACAACTGGCAGCGCAGAGGCAAACCCATCTGGGCTGCCACATTGTGGCAAGATATTGCTGCCCAGGTAGAAAACCTGGTTGTGAAAGTACGTCATGTGGATGCTCACAGCCCGAGTTGGGCCACTGAAGAACATCAAAACAACCAGCAGGTGGATCAGGCTGCTAAGACTGAAGTGGCTGAGGTGGATCTGGGCTGGCAACATAAGGGTGAATTATTTCTAGCTCGGTGGGCCCATGACACCTCAGGCCATCAAGGAAGGGATGCAACATACAGACGGTCTCGTGATCAAAGGGTGGACTTGACCATGGATGCTATTGCACAGGTTATCCATTAATGTGAAACGTGTGCTGCAATCAAACAAGCCAAGCAGGTAAAGCCTCTGTGGTATGGAAGGCAATAGCTGAAATTTAAATATGGAGAGGCTTGGCAGGTTGATTACATCCCACTCCCACAGACCCACCAAGGTAAGCACCATGTGCTTACAATGGTGGAAGCAACCACTGGCTGGCTGGAAACATATCCTGTCTCCCATGCCACCACTTGGAACACTATCCTGGGCCTGCAAAAACAAGTCTTATGGTGGCATGGCACCCCAGAGAGAATTGAGTCAGACAACAGGACTCATTTCCAAAACAACCTCATAGACACCTGGGCCAAAGAGCACGGCCCAGTGGTTTATATGTGATACACCCAGTGAGTGGGTGTATCACATCCCCTATCATGCACCCTCCTCCAGGAAAACTGAACGATACAATTGTCTGTTAAAGACTATGCATTTAAACACTGGGATACACATTTAGCAAAAGCCACATGGTTAATCAACACCAATTGAGCTGTCCCTGCCCAATCCAAGCTTTTACATAGTGTAGAAGGGGATAAAGTCCGTGTAATGCACATAAAAACACGCTGGGGAAGGCAGTTGAGGTTACTCCTGCCTTGGGCAAAGACAAACCCATTCATGGGATTGCTTTTGCTCAAGGATGTGGGTGCACTTGTTGGGTAATGCAGAAGGGAGGATGTGTACTTCAAGGGGATTTGATTTTGGATGAAAATGAGCCAATGAGCTGAATGGTATGATGTTAATTGCTAGATAATACTGTATGTCATCACTTCAATGTTGCTATATGGCATATCAACAGTATTACAGTAAAAATCACCCAGATTAATGAAGAATGAATTTTGATGAAACTGAGCAAAGTGAAGTGGTGATGGAACCAGAACTGGCTTCAGCATGCAACAATGCAACACCGCACACCATCTCTCCTGCCCTGAAACTGTTGTGGCAGATAAAGCCCAAAGTCATGGACTGAATGAACTGAATAAACATTTTAGAGGGATGGCCCATAGACTAAAGGAATAGTATCAATTATATTATATACATGAAAAGACAGGGAAAATGGTGGTGATTAATTGGAATGCATTGGGAAGCGTAGGATCTGGGTACGGTGTAGACGGTATAGAATAAGGGGTGGATACTGTCCTGGTTTTGGCTGGGATACAGCTAATTTTCTTCCTAGTAGCTAGTACAGTGCTGTGTTTTGGATTTAGGGTGAGATCTTATTCAGGCATTCTGAGATTTTACCTAGCTGCTTTTCCAACTTTCTTTTTCCCCCAGCGTGCATTCTAGTGTAATATGACGTCATTGTTCCTTCAGTGCCTCATGTTCTTTTGGACATTGCAGAGAAACTCCTCCATTGCTGCACCAGTTTTGTGGTGTTTATTATTTTGCTTGTTTGGCGTTTATACTGAAGATATCACAGCAGCTTCTTCATAATTGTCCTGCATATAGCACCCAGTTCAAGTAAACAGTAAATGCCCTTTTCTCAATACCTGAAGGTCAAACTTGATATTACTGCTCTGACTTTGTCACTTGAAAGCCAGACAAAAAGACGCAGCAACTTCATTTTTGAGATGGATATTCCTGTGGCATTTTGTGGTTCCTGGGAGAAAGACCCAGACTACAATTTTTGGCTGCCATATACCTGATGTTCTCCCTACCACATAAGAGAGGATTTAGTTGCAATTATTAATCGTCTCCTTCTCCCACTGTTGTATCAGAGATATTTGGATCAGTATATTTGTGTCATTAGAAGTAGGTGCCCCATTTAGAAATCTTAGTTGCTGTGCTCAGTTGTTGAGATGAGTTCATGTCCTAATGATTGTTCTGCAAATAGTACATTGGTTTCAGACAAACTGTGTGAGTAAGGAAGCTGGGCAGTATGTAGAGTGATTGAAACCTCTTTTCTTTCTGGTCACTTCAAAGAACTGTAATTTGTAGTGCGGGAGGGAACCGAGTGCCTTGCTGGTAGAAATTGCCAGCTCCTTTGTAGAGACTGGACTGCTGACTGCTTTGAAAGACTGTTGATTCTAAGTCAGTAGCTACGGACAATGTAGACAACTGTAAAATCTTTTTCCATAGTTGTAAAGTTCACAAAAGATTTTGTGTCTGATTGTCTGTGACTGATAGGAGTTTTGCATGCACATCAGAGATGGTACCAGAGATGAGTCTTTCCTGTCACACTCACAGCTTTCTCACCTCTCACCTGGACTGCAGTAAGGCCGGCCGTGTTATCACCCTTCCTTGCTCAGGTAATGAGGATTTGGGAGTTTATTGGCCAAGTGAGCGGAAGACTTACTCCCAGCTGGTTTCTGAATGGAAATTAATGCATTTGTCCCATAAAGCCTTTTCTTAGAGGCTATCTTTCTCTGTTCCAGCTCTCCCATATATGATCAGTGGAAGTTGTTAAGGCTGAACACTTTGAAATCTGCAACACAGATGTCTGCAGACTTTAACATTCACCTCTCAGTTTTGTCTAGAATAGCTTGAATGTGTCATTGCTTGAGATGCAATATAAGGGTGATCTTAAGCAAAACTGAAATGAGGGTGTCTCTCAATGAGGGCAAATATAACTTGATTGCTGTTGTGTCTTTGTAATAGGGAGGATGTTGCTTTTCTGTTCCTTTACTAGTCTGTATCATACTTGTCATGTTTTAAGTGATGACAAGTTCATCTGAAAGCTTGCAGAAGTAGCTTTGATTTTTTCAGTCAGTTATAGGTATGAAATACCCCTGTATGTTGTTTGCATACTTGGTGACTGCTAAATGGAGCTGAAGAAGTACTTGTATTTAAAAATGAAAATTTCTTTTTTTCTTCGTCCACCCCAAAAGCTGAGAGGCTATCAGTGTACTCTGGCTGTGTCTTCTTAAGTACACTGTTCCTCCTGTAGTTCTGACATCTCTGGTTAGTGGTTCTCAGCCATTTGATTTGCACTATAATTACTCAGGCTTTCATTGCTGGACATTCAGAACTTCAGCCTATGTCCTGTTATTAATACAATGGGTGACGTAATAGCATGGACCAGAATTCCAGCTATGTGAGTGTATGACTTGCACTAAATAGGGGTTTATCTTGGTGAGATTATAAAGTTTGAGCCAGCCAATTGCAAACCACATTTCAACAGTTTGGGGTGGGGGTTCTCTCTCTAGCCAGTACTAGATTGCCCTGCATCAGGCTGGTGTGGTTTGGTAAACAGACTATGTTTAGAGTCTTGGTATGCATGAGTGCTATGTGTCAGTCTTATATGCCATAATCTGTTGAGATAGTCCTGTTTCACCTGTGTGTGAGACACCATGTTTTTAGGTATGCACTCTGTCTGTGAGATGATGGCCTTGGGATGTGAATTGACACCTAGATTCAACAAGACATTTCAGCAATTCAGCTGGAAGGTCTGTTATGAAATCTAAAGCCCGGTTAGCATGTGCAGTTACTTGAAGTGGGACTTTTAAAAGAAAAAAAACAACAACCCAGCCTGCTAGTAAGCAGTTCTGTCTGGTTGCCAGTTCAGTGTAGTGTTCAGAAAGGGCTGGTTTCATTTAGAATTATAGAACCATTAAGGTTGGAAAAGACCTCTAGGATCTTCAAGTCCAACCGTCAGCCCAACACTACCATGTCGCCTAAACCATGCCCTGAAGTGCCATGTCTACACGTCTCTTAAATACCTCCAGGATGGTGACTCCACCACCTCCCTGGGCAGCCTGTTCCAGTGCCTGACCACTCTTTGTCTGGTGGCACTGGATACTGTTTTCATCTTCAGAAATAAATTTCTTCCTTTCTTACCTTTTCATCATTAGTTGTTAGCTCACCCCAACAATCTTGCCAAAAGAGCTAGTCTTCATCGTCATTTCTTTTTCTAGTAAATCTTCCTTGATTTTCATGCTTGAATCTTCATAAATGTCCCACCTACCCCATTTACTGTGTTGTATTACTCTTAGCCATTTTGTTAATGCTTACATAAAGAAGACATTCACATGTTGCACAAAAAGCCCTGTGAATAAACTTCTACCTGAAATTACACATCATTAATAGTATTTGTGATTTCTCTGTATATGTAATAGGTAGCAATACTTTTGTGGCAGGTTGTATGAGGTAATGAATAAAATTTGTCATGCACTTTAGATCAGTGTGCATGCAAAATTAATAATAAAACATTCAGGCAGCTGGTAATATTTTTTGAAGATGTTATGTTTCTTTTTCCCCAATATACGTGGATTTTCCCTCCACATTTTGTATTTATTTGAAGGCTTGCAAAGGCAATATTGAATGCTGGACCATCTGTGTGTTTTGGTCACATATAGTCTGATCTCTGAGTCAGGAAACAGGGTACTTCTAATGACATTATTTTAAGGTATTTAATTTCTTTTTATATTTATCAGTGATCCTTAGAACCCTCAAAATTCAGATATAACATGGTTGTAATTGTTCATGGAACTCCCATTACAAGATACAGCTCTCATGTAGTTGTTACAATCGGTATAAGTATAATCAGCTGTAGTACAGAACACCCTTCAGTATTCACACCAGCCAAATAGTGATGAAATTGATTAAGATCAATCCTTTAGGCTTCTGTCTATCCTTCTTTAAGTGCCTGGGATGTTCAGTTTACTGGGAGTGTTAGCAGATTGGGTCACTGGAAGATCGAGAATTATATATGCCTAATGCAAGTGGTAGAGGGTACACTGTGAAAAAGTTTGCAACTGAGAAAATTTCTCACTAGTTATCTCTAACTGTGGATATGGTGATGATGTTTGGCAAGACAAATGTTCCCACAGCTGTCACCTTGGCTCCTTGCAGCACTGAAGGTGAAAGTCAGTGTCTGCTGTGGTTTAAGCCCAGCCAGCAACTAAACCCCACACAGCCACTTGCTCACTCCCCCACTGGTGGGATGAGGGAGAGAGCCAGAAGAGTAAAAGTGAGAAAACGCATGGGCTGAGATAAAGACAGTTCAATAGGTAAAGCAGAAGCCATGCGCACAGCAAAGCAAAACAAGGAATTCATTCACCACTTCCCATTGTCAGGCAGGTGTTCAGCCATCTCCAGGAAAACAGGGCTCCATCACGCATAATGGTTACTTGGGGAAGACAAACACCATCAGTCTGAATGTCCCCCCCTTCCTTCTTCTTCCCCCAGCTTTATATGCTGAGCATGACATCATAATGTGTGGGACATCCCTTGGGTCAGCTGGGGTCAGCTGTCCAGGCTGTGCCCCCTCCCAGCTTCTTGTGCACCTGGCAGAGCATGGGAAGCTGAAAAAGTCCTCGACTAGTGTAAGCACTACTTAGCAACAACTAAAACATCAGTGTGTTCTCAACGTTATTCTCATCCAAAATCCAGAACACACCACTGTACCAGCTACTAGGAAGAAAATCAACTCTATCCCAGCCAAAATGAGGACAATGTCTTAAATTGCATTCTGTCAATCACTGCACTTTACAATGAAAGTTCTGTTTTGAATCTCTTCAGCTTAAAAACCAGCGTATTTTATTGTGTGCCACTTTCATTTTCTAGTTGGTCTTGGGATTTAGATTATTGTGGAGAATAAAACCATTTTGAGAAGACAAATCTTGATTGAGTTGGAGTAGCTCTTAACAAAACTCAGTGGTATCAGTTTAACTGGCTGTGTCTTCTTGCTGTGGAGAAAATCTCAGCCTCTCAGCTTCAATACAGCTGGCTAGTACTCATGCACCTGTGTAGGCCACTGCGCTACAACTAATGACTGCTGTTCCAAGGTTGCACTAAGATGTGTTGGAAGAATTGTTCATTGCATCAACTTTTCTACCTCAGCTATGCATCTTAACATGTTTTAAGGAAAGATGTGTTTGGTGTCACTGTCATGGAAGAGCTCAACTGGAATTTCAAAAGCTGAAGGATATGATGACATCCAAGTGCAAGGCCCTGCACCCACGTAGGGGCAATCCCTGGTATCAATACAGGCTGGAGGATGAAGAGATAGAGAGCAGCCCTGCAAAGAATGACTTGGGGGCACTGGTGGATGAAAAGCTGGACATGAGCCAACAATGTGTGCTCACAGCTCAGAAGGCCAACCGTATCCTGGGCTGCATCAAAAGCAGCATGGCCAGCAGGTCAAGGAAGGGAATTCTGCCCTTCAACTCCACTCTGGTGAGAACCCCCTGCAGTGCTGCGTCCAGCTCTGGAGCCCTCAGCACAAGAAGGACACGGACCTGTTGGAGCAGGTCCAGAGGAGGCCACAAAAATGATCCGAGGGCTGGAGCACTTCTCCTACAAGGACAGGCTGAGAGAGTTGGGGTTGTTCAGCCTCAAGAAGAGGAGGCTGCGGGGACACCTTATTGCAGCCTTCCTGTACTTAAAGGGGGACTACAGGAAAGTTGGGGGGCAACCTCTTTGGCAAGGCCTGTTGTGATAGGATAATGGTTTTAAACTAAAGGAGGGTAGATTTAGACTGGATATAAGGAAAAAATTTTTTACTATGAGGGTGGTGACACACTGGCCCAGGTTGCCCAGAGAGGTGGTCGATGCCTCATCACTGGAAACACCCAAGGCCAGGCTGGACGGGGCTCTGAGCAGCCTGATCTAGTTGAAGATGTCACTGCAGGGGGGGTTGGACTAGATGGGCTCTAAAGGTCACTTCCAACCCAAACCATTCTATGATTCTATGATTCTATGGCCTGCAGCATAACTGCTATCCAACAGTTTTACAGGAAAGAATACCTTAAGATATAGATTCGCTTCTGTGCTTAATCTCTGTTGCTGTAACTCAAGAAAAATTTTTTAGTATATAAGACCTTAGTATATAAGATATTTTTTTTTTAGATCTTCTGGCATCATAAGTAAACTGTTATACCTGGCCAGTCTTGTAGGTATAGGGCACAACACTGCCTTTTGGAAATTCTTCTATAAGTAAAATAAAATAAATAAATAAAATACACCACTTCAAATAGAACCAAGGGGCAAACCTCACTAGTCAGATAAAAAGAAGCAAGTCTGAACTGACATGAAAGGTATGAAAGAGAAAACAAAACTGAATAAAGTGTCCAAATTCCCCCACAATACATTCTGCAATATATTTGCTAATGCAGAATTGCCCTAATACTGAGCTAAATGGATTGGTTTTTGTTATTCTTTTATTCAGGCTTACTATGCAATGTGTGAAGAATGCTAAAATGCAATGTTGAAGCAGAGTTCTCAGTCAGTTTTCACTAATTATCTAGTTGTGGTTGGTATCTGACAACATAAATATGAATCACAAAATATGATTCTTTTGTATGTGTCTGAATAAATGCAGGTGTTTGGCAGCAGGAATATCACTGACCCCAAACATACACTCACAACAGAACGTCTTTTGTTGAGCAATAAATGAAACCTTATGCCTTCCACTTGTACCGGACAGAACAGCTGCAGCTGGTGTCAAAGCATTGCTAACCACGGTGATCGTTCAGAAAAAGGAAGCAAATGCTTTCCCCTTTTTCTAGGTGCTTCAGATTGTGTGTAGCCAAGAATGGGCAGCTCTGCTTTGTAAACACGTGCTTAGTGCAGAGCTCAGAGCAGTAAGAGGGTTCGATGCTCCATAAATAAGAGAGGAAGTGTTAAGTTTATACAGCACACATACTTCACATTTGTCTGCCCTAATCAGTAGCCAAAATAGTGCTTTGAACATGCGGAGTATTAAAATTCTGAAAGGTTTCTTGCAGCATTTCCCACTGCCAGCATTTTAATCAAGCTTGCATTAAAATATAGGTTCACTATGGTATTTTTGTGCTTTTAATATTTGAAACCTAAGTCTTTATCAGGTCTTCTGTTGTTTCTCTGTTAAAATATTAAAGGAGGCTTAGCATGTCCTATTTGTTCATGTGTCTGCATCAAACTGCTTCAGCAGTGCAGTGGCTAAGTTCTTGTCTGGAGCAGTGGTGTCCAGCCTTGGTTCTGGGGTGGGCAAAGTTGCTTAAGAATGCTGAGCAGGGTGTAAGTCACACCCTGACCCTCTCACATGGCTGGATTTGCTTTTATCACCTGACCGCGAACACACAGGGTTGTAACTGATGTCCATCTGTGGACCACACAACAGTACATGTCCTGTCATGAACTATGAGGGACTTGGGAAACGGTTTAGTGTGGAATGAGACCAATGGCTGAATGTCATGTTCTGAGCTGCAGCGGCCAGCAAACCACTGATGGGTGTGTTTAACAGTTTCATCTTCAATGAATGCACTTGCAACTGTAAAGGATGCAAGTCTACATTTTCCCAGCCTGAACTATCACCAAAGACAGGTTTTATACCCTTCTAACAAAGCATCATCAAATTTTTATTGTGTCCAGCTGACAGAATTATATTTCAGTGAAACAATATTATATCATAATTGTTATCATTATCAATCAATCAAAATCATTATTGTTTGTCAGGAACTAATTCTAATGATCTTTGGATTCATCTGTTCTTTGTGGTTTGGTCTTAGTGAAGACCATCATAGTAAGAATAAAGCTTTGATCTCTGCAGTGTACTTACACATGATACACAACTGTGTTACAAGCAGGAAGCATTTCAGCAAATGTGGTGCAGGCTGCATTCTGTAATGCTGCTGCCTGAATTCATAAAACAGATGTTTTCCTAAACCTTATTATATACAAAAATTGAAAAGAAAACTGGTGGATGAGGCATCAAATAGAATCAGCAACAGTTATCTAGAAACATTTTTACAGAAGTGTTTGTTTTGCTAAATGCTTCATAAATAAAATAAATAGTGGGCTGATGGGTTCTGTGAGTCTCCTTGGGGTCTACAGTTGTGAAAGTATTTGGTATTGGCATAACCTCATTCCCACCAGTCAGTGATAAAACTCCTTTTCAATCAGAAGAGGTAGCAGAATGAACCATAACCCGAATGCTTCAAAAATGCTGCTGGTTGCAGGATTTTGTTTGCCTTAGTCCTCACACTCTTTCAGTTTAGAAAACTTTATCACTCCTTTTTAAAAGAGCATTTGTTTATTTTTTCATAGAACCAATATTCCCACAAAATAAGGCCCTGAGGCACAACTGTGGGAAGTTACAGTGACTGACCCCTAAGGAAAAAGACTTTCCTAGATTCCCATTATTAGAATTCTTGTTACATCAGAAAGTTTATTTTGTTCGTTTAATGAACCAAACTACTAATAGGTCTTTTGGATTGAATTCAGCCCAGGAGTGATATTCTCTCACTGAATATGGATTGCTATTCATACTTATTTTATTCTGAAAAGTAGAATCCTGTTTGGATTATTAACTTTTGCTTGGTGACTTGGTGATTAATTGGTACCTCAACAGAAGAGATTCTTTCATTGCCTTTTTCCCTTTTTTTCTGATGAATATACAGTTATATTAATAAAATGGATATGAACACTAAAGTGCTAGGTTTTTTTAAAAAATAGGTAATCCATATTTTTCAGCTAGCATGGGACAGTCATATTTATTCAATTTGTGCAATTTAGTTGATGGTGGGGTTTTTGTTTTTCAAAGAAAAAATAGATTTTAATATATTGGGGTGGATTTCCATAAAGTCAGAAGCCCAAGGCTGCACAGAAATACTCTGTATTTTCATGTGCTCACCACATTTCCATGCACAAATCAAATTAATTGTGTGCATGTTTTTGCTTGAGGCTTTGTGCTTCTGTTTTAAAAGGAGGGGGTCTTTTATTTTGTTTTATTTTACAAAAGCCTTTCTTAGGAATGCCTACAGATCAGTTTGACTCTCTGCAGCTCATGTTTGCTGTGAGGTAGTAGTGGAGACAGTGGGAAAGTCAGGAATTAGACTGTATTTATGCTCTAGGAGTGTAACAAAGCCCAAAGGTGCAACAGAGACCTGGTTTCACAATTCCATAGTGCCTTTATAGCCAGACTGAGCTCAAGCTGCCAACAGCTGATCATCTTGGACCCCTTCTAAGAAAAAATAGGGAAAGAAAGCTGCAGCAAGGTCAGATGAAATGCGTTGAAACAGTGACCAAGCTCATTTTGTCGGAGATTGTAACCTAACGTTCTCCAATGAGTAGTCCCAGGGATTTTCACTCTGGTGTTTGGAGGACAGTCAGTCTCTGAACTAGGACAGATGTGTGTGGTTTCTTGGCTTTTCTTAAAATACAGGCATAGTCTGTCCTAACTCGTATCTCAAAGTATGGTCAGAAAGGCTAATATAGTAGACAAAGTGTTCAAGGTTGAAGTAGTTAATTTTGCAAATGTAGAAATGGGAGCATAGGAATTGATAGGCTGTTTTGGACTGAGTTCAGCATAGAATATAGCTGTGAATGGAAGAACAGATCCTGGTATTTTCAGTTGGTATTGCATATTGAATGGTAATATGTCAGGCATAGAAGAAGAATCTGAAAGAGCTATGTGAGGAAAAAAAAGAACATGAATTGCAGACACGTGAGACTCAGTGACACTTACCTGGGAGAAAAGGAAAGCTAAAGAGACATAGACCTAGTCAGGCTGGGAGTCACATTTTTTCTAAGGGTGTCCTACACTGTAGTTATATGATTGAAACCAGGCCATTTCTCTTTGCTCTCAGCTTTATTATTGTTTTATAGTTACTTTCATCCAATGCCATTTGCCAAGCTTAACTGCAGCATCTTGGTAACAAAATTCAGCATGTTTAGACTACTTTCTACTCACCTGTCAGGTGAATCATAGCTCATACTCAAGGTATCTGCACTTTGGCCTCTTCCTGCTGCCGTTGACCAGCATGGAAATGACTCTGGTGGGACCTGACTGCTGAATAGCAGGAGTTTTGAGAAGAAAGTGGTTGGTGTAAACCAACATATCCTATTTTTCCTCATAGCATATGCCACTGAGAAATAATGATGTGGGCAAACTGACCATAGAATGTGGTAGTATTTAATCACCCTCGTTGTTCACGGTGGAGCAGTGCTTTTCAGCGTTGGCAGACAAAGGTGGCTCATGTGTGGGCCATGGAATTAATAATTTAACACAGACACTCCACTGTTATGCCTTGCCAGTAGGTGAGTGTGATCTGAGCACTGCATCATCGAAAGCAAAGCATATCATCCAAAGTGTGTGTTGTGTTCCTAGTTATATCCTGAAAGTTGAACTTGGCAGATGATTTTATGAAATAACTAGGGGAAGGTAGAGGCCTATAAAATGATGCTGACATGTGGATTATGTTTCAGCAGGCACTTTGGAGAGAGACATTTGGTTCCTAACCTTTTAAGATGTTGTGGAGAAGGAAAACACACACAACTGACTTATAAGTTTCCAGCTACATGTACCAATTACAGCATTACTTGAATATAAATGCTGGATCTAAAATCAAGGACAGGAACAATCCTGAAATTATACCTGCACAAGCTGATATAATCAGTGTATTTGATCTGACAGGAAAGAATTTCATGCAGATTGCTAAAATAAAACTGACTCTTCCAAGGCTCCAAGAAACTGTTCCTTCAAAGTGTGACTGCAGCTGGAAAGCTCTGAGTCCCAGAGCCTTCCAGTTTGGGTTGCTATGAAACAGTCTTAATCTTGCTGTCTGGTCAGGAGATTACAAAGAGAACTGTTGCTGTTATAAATAAGGTTCTACCCTTAGAGAATACCCCAGAGAATAGTGCTCTTTCCTTCCAGCTCTGTAGGGCTGTGCTTTGTGGGGCAATGTTATGACTAAGCAACCTGAAAGACTGGCATACCTGCAGTTACATTGTGACACCTGATGCATAAAGACGTGTTGACTGCGTGTCAGGATAATACTGTTGTTTAGGAAACAATACTTCTGTGTGACAAAACTGCAGAGGGAAAAGATTCCATTTCAGCTGATTATTGAACAACTCTCAATATGGGATTTGGATTTGATTTTTCAAGGTGCACTCATCAGTTAGGAGTAGTTGCCTGTGATTGATACCACTGGAAATTGGGCTTAGTAACTAGAGTATAAGGCTAAAGGATTCCTATCCCTGGATTTTCTTTGCGTCTCACATAGGTGGAGAGAGTGGTACCTACCTCACTGGTATTACTTAGAACGGCACATAACATCTTCTGCACTGGGACTCCATGTCACTGATAGGTGCGGAAGCTCATGTTACTTTCTGAAGCCTTGTGATTATTTCATTTTTGTGTTTATTCCTTGCCTGAATCTAGTTATCTTGATTACTGGATATATGCAGTACCTAGTACCCGCATTAGCTGGAGGAAGGAATACTCTTGCCAGTTTCCTTTGGCAGTTCAACTTTTAGTTGCCATCTGGTTGCTGGTAACAGGAGAAAACATGTTTTCAGTCAGGAATAACAATTTTTGTCCTGCAATGAACCATAGTATCTACATTATGTGCCACTGATTAATCAAGTGAGAGGTGAGACCTGTAGGACTCTTATGGTTTTGTTGTTTTTTTTCTTTTTTTTAATAAGATATTTTTATTAGGACTGGCCAGTTGCCAGTTTAGCTAGTTGTACAAAGGTAAGAAATACTTTGCATGCCATGTGCACAGATGTTACATTGGGTTTTAGTATTAATCCTGACTCTGCTGTTTGTAGGTTTGTTGATGTGCCTGCTAAAATCTGCAATACATTGAAAAGTCACTTACACCTAGTGTCCACTGTTGGCTGGCAAGATGCCTGTATGTATCTTACAGAAAAAGTATATAGTCAGAAAAGGAAGGACTTAATCAGGATTCAGGAATGGCCCTTCGAGAGAAAGAATTATTTTAAATAGTGTAGTAATTGATTTGGGAAGACTTCAAGGTAATCACTATAACTTTTTTCTTGGATTCAAAAATTTAAATTCCTCTCTCAGTTACACAGGTGGTGCCAGATTATGCACCTCTCTCTCTTCCCACTCACACTGTTATCTTCAGTGGCTTTTTCTCATTATCATCAACCAGTGATCTTACTTTATCTGGCTGAGGGGAATGTACTTACTCCCTCCCTCCCTTCTTTCCTCCAGTGCCCTTTGGCTCCAGAGAATGTCTTTGTTAATTCTCATTATTAGCTCTCCTGTGTATTCCTGCAGCCTTCCTCTTTTAGCCTCCTTTATTGCTACATTTCCTCTTGCCTTTGCTGTCTCTTCCTATCCATTTACATATTCTGAAAAAATTCCCCAGCCCTGCTGTTGTTAATGTTTATAAAAGCTGGTTCACATGAAGGAAATTAAGATGTTGTTCAGCCAAACTGCCTCACTGCACATTTTAATTTTCTAGATTTATGATAGAGCAGCTGTGGCTGAATCCCATTTGAAAAACTTTTGGGATTTTTTCCTCTAAGTGTGAAATGATATAAACCCTTGGAACAGCAGAAAGATTTTATCTAAAGCAGTAACATTAAAACCTGTTTATGTTCAGGCTATTTGTAATACAAGAATGATGCATTCTTTCACCAGGAAATTTCTAGCTAGGAGAGTTGACATTCCGATCAGAACTAAGTCTGTAGCTTTGTATTTTAATACATGTAGTTGGGCCATATTTTGCAGTAAAACAAGCTTAGCAATGTCTCACTGCTTCTTCCCTCTGCCAAATTTCATCTGGGAAGAAGAGTGTAGTGTGGACCCGGAGAAAAGTGATACAGAATTAATTCCCAAGTTATTATTTTTAATGGGAACCTAGCATTTCCAGGTGTTTTTAGCAACAGTCATGGCTCAGTTTGAAGTCTAGGAATGCTTTTTTTAAACATAAAAATACATACTAACCTGAGCTTCGATCCAACAATATACGAAATGGAAATGGGTACTTTTAAACGGAATCACTTCTGGCTTCACAAACATTGTACGTTTATATTGAAACAAGCAAAGAATATATGAAGGAACCAGAGAATATAACATCAACTTGAAATGAACAGAAACAATAAATTCTATATAGGATTGATGATGAAGTAAAACCATTCCACCTCCTCATGTCTTCTAACAACTCCAGCAGCCATCCAACTCTTCTGTTTGCTGTCAGTCATTAGTAGCATGCGATACGTTGTAATAAGGCTCTATCTTTATTGAACCTTTTTGACAGTTTTTAGCATCATCCCAGATTTTGAGTCAGGTCAGTCTTCAGTATCAGGGGGAAAGATTGGGTAGTCTTGTCTGAGATGTCACTGCCTAACCCAGTAGTAGTGATTTTAGCTCTTATGTTACCATGAAAAAGGAAAGTATTTCTAAAAGGTCATAAAGGTCTATTATTTTTTTCATAATGTTGGAAAAAAATAAATCTCTTCTACTTTCCTTTTCCACTTCTTGTTTAAATGGGAAAGAATCAGTGGCATGAATGATGCTTGGCAAAAGGTAAGTGTCAACAAATCTTTTTACTATTTGATTCTTATTCCCAGCTGGTTAAGCAATTTCTGCTGATTCCCAAAGAAGATGAGTGGAAGGAGTATTGCTGGTGAGACAGCTCATACAAATGTAACCCTTTTAGTTGCACTTTTACTGTTCACATTCCTGTGTTAGGAATGAGAGCTGTGCTCTAATCTAGGTTACAAAGCTCACACAGTGGGTTTTTCTGCTTTCCTACACACTGTTATTTTCTAACCTGCCATTTCTGCTTCTAAAATTAATAAATAAATAAAGGCAATAAACCCCCACTTCTTGGCACAGTCAAGTCTTAATTATCATCACAGTGGTGGGGAATAAGAAAACTATACAAATGTATGATGAAAAGCAGAAAAGTTGCCCTCAGGATCAGCCATCTACCTATTCTACTTGCAAGCACCAGTTTGTTTCTTAAGCCTTTTGCCTGTTTGGTTAAAGTTACTGGAAACATCCCAAAACGCTTTGGCTGCTGGCAATCCCAGGAAAATCTGGGGAAGTTAACTTCAGAGGTCAGGACACTGGGCAAGTTTCCAGAAAACAATTTTGTACCCAGCTGCTATAAGGATTTGAATCTCCCTAAAAAGCCCCAAAATGCTGTTCTTCACCAGAAATTATACCTAATTATTTCAGAATTGGCTGAAAGAGTGAGGCCATGTGCAGTTTGGCTAGCATACCAAGCAGACCTGAGTGTTTGTGAATCTTGTGTATGTGTGCTTGGATTGCTCACAAGCTTGGTACAAAAGCCTGGTGTTGTAGTAACCATCTGGTCAAAAATAGTCAGCACTGAATTCTGCTCTCAGTTAGTTGAAGGAAATTCCCTGTAGAAAATGTTCAGGAGTGGACAGCACAGGAAGATTTGATGTAAAGATAGTTTGGGTTTGTATAGTCTTCCCTTGCCTAGTGAAGTATCCTGTGTACATCCAAAGTAATTTAGGTACCATAAGAGACCTGTTCTTAAGAAGAAGAGACCTTACAGGCCCCACAACTCTGAAGTCTCCACAGAATGTGGGGATATGGTGGTTCTAAGTCATGACCATCTGTGGCATGAAGAAATGGGTGTAGAAAGATAACCTTTTATGCAAAAACAAAAGAAAGAAAAGAAGAAAAGAGAAGAAAATAGAAAAAATAAAATAAAATAAAATAAAATAAAAATAAAATAAAAAAGAAAAGAAAAGAAAAGAAAAGAAAAGAAAAGAAAAGAAAAGAAAAGAAAAGAAAAGAAAAGAAAAGAAAAGAAAAGAAAAGAAAAGAAAAGAAAAGAAAAGAAAAGAAAAGAAAAGAAAAGAAAAGAAAAGAAAAGAAAAGGAAAAGAAAAGAGAAAAGAAAAGAAAAGAAAAGAAAAGAAAAGAAAAGAAAAGAAAAGAAAAGAAAAGAAAAGAAAAGAAAAGAAAAGAAAAGAAAAGAAAAGAAAAGAAAAGAAAAGAAAAGAAAAGAAAAGAAAAGAGAAAAGAAAAGAAAAAAGAAAAGAAAAGAAAAGAAAAGAAAAGAAAAGAAAAGAAAAGAAAAGAAAAGAAAAAAGAAAAGAAAAGAAAAGAAAAGAAAAGAAAAGAAAAGAAAAGAAAAGAAAAGAAAAGAAAAGAAAAGAAAAGAAAAGAAAAGAAAAGAAAAGAAAAGAAAAGAAAAGAAAAGAAAAGAAAAGAAAAGAAAAGAAAAATGTTAAAGGATGCTGGAACAGTTTTTCTCACCTCTCAGCATTCATAGTACTACATAAGATGGTAACAGAAATGTCCAGCTGATAAAGTAATGGAGTAAGAGTAAGAGTAAGAGTAACTGGAAACTGTTTATGTGAGAACATTGTGGACATTGTTAGGTAAGCTTCCACATTATGACTGTTCAAATTCAGAAATTGAAAAGTTTTCTTCAAAGCTGAATGTAACGATTGTCATTTGAATTATGATGACACATGTTCTGGTACTACTAGAGCTGTAGTTTGCATTGGTTTTGTATGTCAGGAGGAGAACTATCAGTTTTATTACACTGTGTCATTCAGTTCCGAATATGAGTTTTAGCTGTGTACTGACTTTGTTGTTGTTGTTGTTGTTTGTGATATAAGTGTGTGTGTGTTTGTGTGTGTTCTAAGTGCGTGTGTGCAGGAAGGCAGGACTTGGCCAGAAATCCTCTGAAGGGATTTAAAATCTAGGCACTGCAGCCTCTGTCCTTGTGAGACGGGGGGAGTGACAGAGGAATTAAAGAACTTGGGGAAGGAGAAAATACAGCTAGTGTCTGATTGGAGGAGGGATGCTGACAGTGTTCTATGTGAGATTGGGTAGAAAAAGGAAAGTTAATTCACAGATTATCTGGAGAGGTTTGTGGGGAAAAGGAGGACCAAATGTTCTAACACTGTGAAGCTTAATTTATTAAGTGGACCAAGGAAGGTCTGAGCTGTGTTGGGATAAGCTTTGTGCTCACTCTTTCACACTCTTTCTTACACACATACATGCATGCACACACATGCACACACACGCATAGAGTTACCTGGGACCTGTCCCAGTTGCTGCTCCAATGAGTCACATATAGACACACAGTCCGGAGCGGTGCCTGTTTATCACTCTAACATCGTGGCCAGTACGTCATCTTTGTACTGGCAAAAGTGTTCCATTATTATGGAACATTATTATCCTAAACACTCAATTCCTGGTGAAGGTATGCAAATAAAACTTCCCACTTTTTTCTTTTAATCTCTGTCCTCTTTTTTTGTAGCTTGGTGAGGAGCTTGGAAGGTAGGTTAGTTTGAGTGGGAATTCAGAGAGTACTGATTAGTAATGGAAACAAAACCAAGCTAGACTAACGCAACAACTCAGGTAAAAGTGGTTGATGACAGGAACTTTGTTTTAGGGTGTTTCTGCTTGGAAATTTGGGGTTGTGGAGGCTACAAGCAGGAACACTGATATATTTTCTTTTTTACTATCGAGGGTCATAAATAGAGATGGACAATAATATCTTTCAGTTCTAATTTATTTATAATTTTGTCTTAAATAATGACCCCAAATAATAAATCCCTATGTTATGCAGTAAAGGAATCTGAAGTGCAATGAAGATTGTTTGAGCAAAGTCCTGCAATGTGGGCAAACACTTCTGAACTTTTTAATCGCAGGCTAATGCCTTAGGCCCAGGCCATTCTTCACCTTTCTCATTGTGAGGAGAAAGAGCTGGACTTAATAATGTCATACCTTCCTGGGCAAAAGAGTTGTTAGACCATATTAATGTCAGTCTTAGCATGAGAAATGCTTTCAGAGCAGCTTGCCAGGAGGCAAACTGAGTCTGATTAGAGTTGTCTTTGGACAAGGCAGCTGAGATCACCTTATTAGAGTAAGACATCTGAGACATACCAGGCTTAGGCAAAGACTAAAAGATGAACTAGAGCAGAAGGAGACAACACATCAAACCAGATGAGTACCGATGAGGTGGGGAAGCCTACATAGCTGTCCTAATGAACCAGTCAGGCCCTTTCTCTGCTATAGCGGAAGGAGAGTCTAAGTTTCATTTGGCAAACTCTGTGAGAAGGTGTTGTTGTAATTGGTACTGTCATTGATAAAAATAAATATTGTACTGTTTGTGGAGTATGAATGGGGGGCATGTCAGGCCTATTCGGGTTCTTTTTCTCTGCCTCTTCCCACTCCTCAAGAAATTGGCATGATTATAGAAAGATGCTGGAATTACACTGGGCTCCATCATATTTTGGCAATCCTTCTAGAACATGTGACTTTTTCCCTACATTTCTTTTTCCATAATCATTACACTCTGCCTGTGTATTCCTGACAGAGTTTTTGGGTAATGTTTGGTGTCATAGTTTAAAACCGCTGAAGTCACTGAAATGGTATTCTTCCTTATGCCCAGGTTCTGTGGTCAAACTCAAAATCCCTTTGCACATCCCTTAAATGCAATGCTGTTGGCAGACTAAGTTACAACACAGTTGCCTCCCAATTAATTCGAAATACAGTTGCAATTTGTAGTGAAGGAAAATAGGCAGACAGATCTGTATTGAAAGAGTGGGACATGAAACGTCATTTTGAGAAGTTTTTGGAAAGGAATGGGGGTCTTAGATGTCTGAAAATATTACATGATCCTTTAAACATGTTTTGACCTTAAGAAAACACTTCAGTGAGACTGGTAAAGCATTACTTTGTTATCTTTGTGTACCAGATACGAAATCCATGTGACCTTGTACTCTTAGGTGAAGACAGGCAATTTATCACTGAAGAAGATCACAATTTGAGTTTTTCTTCTAGGTTGTACTTCTCTGCTTGTCACTGGGGGCCTAAAAACACAGGGATTGAAAATGGTGCCACTGATTTTTATCATTGATGTAAACAAATACTCTGTCCAAACTGCTTTTCAAGGCGGTATTGATTTCTTTAACAAAACCTTGCTACATTATCTGCACTTCCGTATTGATTTCTTTAACAAAACCTTGCTACATTATCTGCACTTCCATGACTTCAGTCATTAGAAAGTGATGTTTCAAGAGCAAAGCCACCTCTAACAATATCTGCTTGCATATATTGACAATTGCATATTGAAATGAAAGGCCCTCTGAATAGGCTTACATCTATTCTGACACCCTGGATGGGATTCACAGTTTACTGTCTCAGTGATCCATAGTTAAAAATAAACTCAGAACTGGCTGACTAAAATTTAAATGAAAAGTTACTGCAACATAGCTAAATTAGTCCAATTCAGTTTAGCATAAGCTAAAAAGTTTAATATAAACTAAGAAGACAACAGCCCAGCTTGCCTTGGAGCAACTTGTGTTGCCATAGGCAGAGCGCCCCCCGTACCTCATTTCTTTAGTTTGTGGAGTTGCCCTGCCCTTGGTGAGACTGAGAGGGCACAGCCTGGCAAGAAATGTCCAAATATCATCAACTCTGACATAAGGCAAATGCAAATAAAAAGGTGGAAGAGTGTTGTGATTTTCATTATGCCATGGCATAATAAAGGCAGCAAAATAGTTTTCAGTTGCTCCTGTGAATCATTGGAAACTCTTCCTTTGCTGCTAATGGATCTGGGTAGGGTAGCTTCATCTTGAGGGCCACATATGCAACACGAATTCAGAAGTCTTGTGTTAGTGCCTGACAAGGCAATTATGTTGTCAGGGCATCAGGAAATACCACAGCAGAGTGCCAGATTCCTAGTAATGCTCATCTCCTATGCAGCACGTGGTTACCTCTGAGATGTCTTTTAGTTCAAGTTTATAGCTGGGTAGAAAGAGGCATAAACAGGTAGTGATTTAGATGTTGTAGGCTGGATCCTCAGTCAGGGTCCTTCTCTAATGCTTTCAGAAATCAGGAGGACAAAAAGTTATTTTTCCTATAGTCTTTCCTTGCACCCTACAATGAAAATAGGGAAAAAAGGAAAAAGATTGTGTACAAATTAAGTGTAAAGGAAGTGTGAAAATGAAACAAATGCATTTTCCATGGCTTCTCCAGTGTGATTTTGCAGGAAATGCAGAAATGTTTTCCCAGTTAATTAGCATTTTATGTACTTCATCTTTCTACATAACAAAATGTTAAAAAAATAGAAGCTTTAAATAATAAAAGAGAAAGACATTTCTACTGGGATGAGCAGAGTAGTCCCTGATTTAACTAATGTAACTGTACATTCATTCTGGACCTTTGTCAATGCATATTAAAAATACTTCATCAGTTTAACCCATTTACTTTTCTAAGAGACTCCTGGGAGATCATTGCTGCTAAATGAATTAAGAGACACAGTCAGTCTAGAAAAGGAACCTTTGAATGTTTAATTTTTCTGTTGCATAATGCACTATGTGACACACGTCTCTGAAGACATCTTACAAAGCAATAGCACACTGACGGTTGAAATGGAGTGTTTTGTATGCTTACGTCGTTTTTGTTGTGAACATATAGATTTGGACAGTGTCTTGCAAATGCTATTATTTGTACAGGGACTACTCCGTGCAGAAAGTATTTATAGCACCTGTGCATGCCTTATTCTTCTGCTGTTTGTTGTTTGGTTTATTTGTTTGTTGCAGGGTGTGGGGGTGGGATGGGGGGTGGCATCTGATCTGAACTCCATTAAAGTCTGGAAAGAGAGTTTCAGGCAGCTTTGAATCAGCCCTTTCATAAGGGCAGTGTGGATGAAGAGTCAAATTTTGTTCCTAATCCTCTGGTAGTTACACATATTATAGACTTAACAGCTTATGAAGGAACTGGACTTCAGCTCTTTTGTGTTGCAGACGGAAAGCTCTTACGAACTCCTGAAAACAAAATAAGGCAAAGACCATAATTTTGTTACCGACAGACTCTATTTTAAAATGCTTAAATAAATGTTTCATATACCAGTAAAGCAAAATTATTTTTATACCCAAGGACTTAAAGGGAATATATGCACTTCCATGAACTGGGCATTTAAGAATTTTCTTCATACATACTTGAAACTTGACAAACAGCAATGTTTCACTGTGGGTTTTAAGGATAATTTTACTAAAAAATCTTGCACCTAGAAAGGAAAGAAAAAAATTTGTCAGGCAATTTTTGCAGTTTATAGTTCTTGGCCATTTTCAAAGGGCAGAAGTGGTTAGCTGCATCACACTGCACTTAAAAACCATTGTAGAGGTGAACACAATTATCTTAAAATATTGTTTTCCTTGGTTTCTTCATTTGGATGTTGTTCTGTACAGAGCTGCACACTGTACAGGAAAAAGGTACGAGGTGTTCAGCTTAAGAAGGAACGGGAGATTTTCTGAGTAATAAACAGTGCCTTTGCCATTTCTGTCAGCTACTATGTAAGACCTACTTCAAAAACTTTCTGAGAGTGCTGCAGGCTGTTTTATTTTGACCAACAGTTTTCTGCACTTCTGTTAGTTCTGGTACAAAGAAATACCCTCTTGAGGCCATTTGGGGTGTGAAGGAGAAAAATTAAACTGCGGACTGATGGACGATCTACCCAGCTGTTTTGGGTAATTGTTGATGTCATTGGCAGGCAGTTCAGGAGGCATCACATTATGCTTGCTTCTACTTTATTTGAACTATAAATAGAGAACTTAAGCCCTTATGAGTGAAATACTCCCCTTCACTGCCATTAAATAACAGGTTTGCAGCTTCCCAGTGCCACACAGGTCTATCATAAGCAATGTGTTAGTTCTCATGGATGTCTGTACCTATTGCAGACCTTTTTCCAAAAGCTGAAGGAGATTGCTCAGCAGATATTACATTGTTGTTCTTCTTAAAGTTAATCCAATGCTTTCTTCTTTCTTTTGTTCCCCCTTTTTAAAAAATTCTAACTTTGAGCTACCACTAGCCCTCTTCTACTGAAATCAGTAGTAGTTTTGTATGCAGAAAAGGAGAAAGACCAGATCCTGAATTTTCTTGAGGAAAAAATCCCCAAATGAATTTGCCACAGAAGCCACAATATATGACATTCCTTCCTTTATTTTCCTGCAAAACATTTTTGAGTCTTATAGTCAGTACCCAGACACAGTGACCTAAGAAGACACTTTCAGTCATTCTTGATATTTTACTCCAGTTGACTGCTTAAGTAGAAAGGGGAGAGAAAATAGTTTTCTGTTTGATTCTTCAGCGCAATGCTGCTAAATTCACCACGGCATTTGAGGTTAGGATCAATAGATGTGGGAGGAACGTTCTTGGTCCTGTCCCTTACTTCCATCATAATGTTTTCTTGCACCTTCTATCTGTAGGTATAAAACTATCTTTTGATTCTTCCAAATAAAAACTGCACCATAAATATTTATTTTGCATTAGGATTATTTTTATAAGGTTTACCTTTTAGGTGTCAAAAAGGAACAGGTGACATGAATTCCCTGTATAGAATAACAGGGTGAGTTACAAGTGTGGGAGGGAAATGTCCCTTTATAGAGAGACTAATATGAAATGTCCTTAATTACTCTGGGCATTTGCGTTGTTTGGCCAATCGGTTCACATCCAAACTTCACTTGTGTTGGGAGTTCAGGGCCTAAAGCTGGGCCCTGCTTAGTGTTAAATCTTCTCCACGAATCCAATAAGAATTGAATGTTGAAGGATCCTTCCTACACCGTTATTAAAAATGAGAATAATTTAATAATGGTTTTCACTTTCACTTTTTATTGTTTTTTTTTTAACTGGATGTCCTTGGCTCCTAATAGAAATAGCTAATTGCAATATAGAGAGCTCTGTAAAAGCTTTCTCAGAAAATTCTGGTAATGCATTCAAATCCTGGAGATCTGAGTAGTGTCTGACTTTCTACATTCCATTATGTGAAATAATAGCTCAGACTTTCCAGAAAGCACACAATAGGACTTGAAGTCATATTCCACACACTTATTTTCAAACTTTATCAAAAACACAATATTTAGCTCACGCTCGATGAAAGTTTTGTGAAGCTTCATAAATCTTTTCTGTTCTTGAGCTCAACCTTAAGTGGGCTTCAGTGCAGGGTTTTATATATCAGTATTACTGTGCAACCAAATGGAGACCTTTCACAGAAGTGATGTGATTTTTAGATTGAGTAATTGACTGAATATAGCTGTCAGCATTTAGCTGAATTTGTATCTAAAGCTCAGAGTGAATGAAATAAGATGCATCTTTGCATTCCTCCACCAAAAAAAGCCTCTGAAGTGTTCTACAGACTAATGACAGAACACTCTTCTTGGTCCTGTAATGCAGTTACCCAGTTAGAAACATTTGGTTTAGAAATTTTGGGAGGTTTATATTTGCTGAATGAGAATCATTCATGTCAAAAAGCATTAAATCTCTATCAAAACCTAATAGATGTTGCATGACAACAAGAAATGTCTTTTTTTTTTTTTTACTTTGGTAGCAGTTTAGATTTCCCTCAAATGCCATCTCCAAATTTTATATCTACACCTGCATAAGCAGAAAGTATAGTTAAATCTGGGCAGGTTTTCTTTTTGGATTGTTTGCTAAATATATGATGGAATTCTTTCAGATTAAATTGTTCCCTGGCAGTGTGCTTTGGGAGGTTCCCCCTCCACTTCAGAAAAGTGATCTTTCTCTACTCCAAAATTGTATTTATTAAGCCAGATGTTTTATGTATATTAGAATGATGCACAGCATACAACATAGAAGTAGATTCTGGAATACGATCTCATGGCAATTGGATGACAATAAATGGTATATAAATTATTATTGCATACTTACGGAAGTCCAGACAGGACATTTGCTCCTCTGCCGTTGCCAAAAAAATTAATCTTGATTTGCATAATTCTTCCAACTTCCATTTTATTGAATTGTGGATGATGAAGCTGGTGCATTTGATGTTCCCCTAAACAAAGGAAAAATAAAACAAAAACAATTTTAAGAATATTTTTCTATCAGACCACGTTTCCACTATTTTATATCGCTGCAATGGGAAATTTTAAGGGAATAAATTGGTTTAATGGGCCTTAGTTATCTCATATATTTTTTATTATGAAGAATGGATTTTGATGAAATAATTTTTCATTTTTAGAAATCAAGCATTGTAGCAGTGGTCGTGTAATGCAACACTGTCCCATATACTTTTCTATAATTGAAAATATGAATTTAGATATGTTTTCATTGGTCTAAAATTAAGTTTGATTCCCTTGCTACCTTTATTTTACAGTTAGAAGGGTCCACTAAGGTGAATAGATTTTCTTCTTGTTTTAGGTCAAGGAGAGAGGTGTGCCCATCCACTGTGTATTGGGTAGTTTTGGAGTTGAAGCAAAGCTTTTCTTTTCTTTTTCTTTTCTTTTCTTTTCTTTTCTTTTCTTTTCTTTTCTTTTCTTTTCTTTTCTTTTCTTTTCTTTTCTTTTCTTTTCTTTTCTTTTCTTTTCTTTTCTTTTCTTTTCTTTTCTTTTCTTTTCTTTTCTTTTCTTTTCTTTTCTTTTCTTTTCTTTTCTTTTTTTTCTTTTCTTTTCTTTTTTTTCTTTTCTTTTCTTTTCTTTTATCTTATCTTATCTTATCTTATCTTATCTTATTTTATTTTATCTTATTTTATTTTATTTTATTTTATTTTATTTTATTTTATTTTATTTTATTTTATTTTATTTTATTTTATTTTATTTTATTTTATTTTATTTTTTCCAGGAAGGCTTGATTCTTAACTCACTGAAGTCTCAGAATGTCATGTCAGATGTAAACAAGTGAAGCCAGAAATCCTAGGAGAGTTGAGAATGGAACAAAGGGAAAAAGAATGGTGATTGTGGAAGCCCCAAAAGAAGCAGTTGAAAAGAAAGGTTGTGATTAATTTGAGGCACTGCTATTGTATCATGACTGACAGCCTGAAAGTACATAGGAATGATTTATTCACAGAGTTATGTATAAGATCAAGGAGAAACCTGTGCCTTCTCCCATTAATTTGGCCTCAGGTAACCTCATGTTTCTTTAAGATGTTCAGCACTTCACAGCCTGCATATTTCCTCCGCGGTGGGGTGACTGGCTGAGGTGTAGCAGCCTCAGTTGCCATGTGCCCGGTTATGCCTACCAGGGGTGGCTAGGGTGGAGTATTCTGTAAGGGCAACCTTCTGGCCAAACACCAACAGCCCTTTGCTTAGAGGTAATAAAGATCTGTTCATCGTAAACAAAGGGAATTACTTAGGGTGCCTTGAATAGTTAAGTGTGGGGAGCTTCAAATGCTTCCCACAAGGAACCAGCGAGCTAGTAGCTCTTCCCAGGAGGAAGTTCAGTCTTCTCCCAAGATAGGTAAGCTGCCCCAGACCAAATCCATGGATCCTTGGTGCAGAGGCTCCTGCTTGGAAGTGCCTCTACACAACAGTACTTTTTAAAATCAGAGATATGGTCACAAAACTGTGAAGGTGAGCTGTGTTCCTTGGAAGTGCCCACCAGCAATAGTCATGGTCGAAAGCAACACTTGTGAATGCTCCTTAATCAGAGAATTACTGGCCCTGCCAAGCACAGCAGATTCAACAAACAGCACAGTGGGCTCGAGGGTCTTGGCTGTGACACAACTGCCATGCCAGTTAGCCCATAATTGTGATTAACCACTGTCTGCATTCTTCTGCAGCACAGATGTTGCTTAAATCTTTTATTTGAGGTCTTAACTTATTTAGTGTTGGATTCCTGTGAGGCCTTGCACTTGCATTATCATGTTTTTAAGTACTGCTTTATGTAGAGGAGAGTCTGCATTTCTGCTTTCTAGACAAACAGCAACCTACACGCACACACTTAATTCTGACATTCCTTTCTCCTGATGGGTTTTCTTTGCTGCCTTCCTATTCTTGTAGTATATGTCGATAGCAGTCTTAAAGTACAAATAGTTTGGCAGAGAGATGCTAATTATGTATCACTGAAGTACAGGGATCAGTGTTACTATTTCACAATTTATTAACTGTTTTACAGACATACCCTGAAGAGAGGACTTCTTTCAGAGGGACACCAAAAAATGCAGGTGTGTCTAAAAGCAGTGGTTAAGGAGGAGAGTGAAAAAGGAAATTTTGGGGCAAGGTAAAAGATGTGAGTAAAACTGCAGGGCTATAACTCAGCTTGTATGAATGTAATTTCCCTAGTACACACATTTTTTTAGTGAGGTGTTGCACTCTTACTGAAAATAAAAAAAGATTGTGGGAAGTTTTAATTTCATGCTGCTTCTTTTAAAAGAATTTGAAACAGTGTGATTTCCATGAATTTTAGGGGAAGTTATGATACAGTTATGGTACTAACTGTTGAATTTGATAGATTGTCACACAAGGACCAAATCAAGCTTAAAGAAATTTAAGTTGTAGCTGCCATGGGGACTATGACAGCTATAACTGCAGAGAGGGATGTTCCAAATGGTTTGGTTCCGAATGCTTTTGTTTTCCTGCATACTTGAATCTGTTCAAACAATCTCAGATAATCTCTGCTTACCCTCCACAACTAGCTGTCACAGAAATTTTGGGGTGAATTTTACAGAGGTAGCAACATTCCCGCTGCCAGAATATTCCAGTGTTGTTCCAGATTATTGCAAAAGGGATGTGGAGGAATCACTGGAGAGAGTATCTATTGTCCCCTAAGTGTTTCTGTATGAAAAGTTTGAACTTGTTCATTTAAGAGATTTTAATGAAGATGTATATTTTTGCAGCATTCGTATCATAAATAAAGCAAGGATTTACACACAAAATGTCGTGATGCTGTTGTTGGTAACCATAAGGAGATGTAGTCGGTCCAATTTTGCAAAGATATTTATCTGTCTGCATAGCATTCTGCAAAATCTTTGAGGAAAAAAAAAAAAGTTTGATTTGGGTTTTAATATAATACAAATTCTTTCTAATTTTCTACAGAAAAATCTTTTGGGTAAGTAGATGCAAATATTGAAAACCTACTGTATATATGATTAAATGTTTAATATTGAGAAAAAATTCCTTGCATATATTCTCACAAAAAGCATTAAACAGGGAAGAAATCTTACTGTAACAGAAAATGTAATGAGCTGAGGTGTTGCACTGTAATTGGAACATTGTATGAAAAAAATCATTTATGAAGAGCCGAAATGCTGAAAGTTGATGATAACCATTTCGTCCAGAAGATACTACAAATCACAGAACAGACTGTAGGTCCTGTTTTAAGTGACGTACATATTTGTACACAAATTTTGTATGTGTACAATTATAGGCAAAATATCTACCAGTCTGTAATGAAAATAAACATGGCTAGCAGAAATTTGACAAAATAACTATACTATAGGTAAATTACATTTTTGCTAAATAGAAACAGATGATTCCAGAAAATAAAAATTCTGGGACATTATTTGGAAGCAATACAGATGTGAAAGGCATCAGTACTATTTCTGTGACTCAGTAACCCAATTAGGATTGATGTATATAAATGACCTATTTGTGCTGAGGGCTATTTTTCAGTTCCCTTTCTTTTGAATGCTGAATAACTGCATCCATAATATTCTATGTCTGTGGGCCCATATACAGAAGATTAACTAGAGAAGAAAACATACAGAACGTATACTGACATCCTTGTGAAATAATGATAGCAGAGATGCAGATTCTATCATCAAGCACGTAACTGAAATGGACATTTGTATGAACTTGAATCTTGAGATGCCTTGGAACAATCTTGGAAGATTTTGCTTTCTTCCAAAATCATTCAATTCTTTTGAAGGGGTCAGCTGAAGAGGACAGTGCTATGAAAGAGTGAAAAGAAGTTTTGCAGGAACCATGTACATATCTCTAATAACAGAAGAGATTGTCACAGAATGTTCAAAGGCAAATTTCTGCCTGAGTTTGATGTTATTAGTAAAACTAAAATAATTGTTCTGGTTATATTTTTAATAATCATCATAAAGAATGGGCCAGATTCCAGTTACCATGCTATTTTTATACCTCTCCAAATGGAGCTCTAAGTGGGTGCAAATTACCTCTGTAACATACATAAGTATATCCATCCCATTATTAGAAACATTTAAAAGAAGGGTTGACAGAGAAGTGCTTGCACTAGCAGAATTCATTGCAAATTTATTATTCCCAAACTTTTACTTCTTTTTTCTCCCTTCTAGAAAACAGTGGAGAGAATTTGATGCTAATGAAAGGCCGATTTCACAGCAACGGAGCCTAGAATTCTGTTTACACGGTGAACAGCTTTGGTGAGTATTTCTCTCACAATTCAGTCAAGATGCCTCTGTTTGAATTGTGAGTCTATGTGCAATCTCTGTTCACATCCCTTAAGTCCTTATTTAGCTTTTACTCAAAACTTCCTCAAATAGGCTAAGATCAAAATCAGCTGAAATTCATTTGTCTAATATTTGAGTGAAAAATTCAATAACCTCTACTTCCACACACAAGATTTTTGAGCATCCACTGCAACTGCCAGTGAGGGTCACGCCCATAACATTGGCAGTTAGAGTTGTCAGCATTGGCTAGCTTGAAATTGCCAGCTCTTTATCTGGGCTCTGAAACAGCTGTTAAGGGGCAGTGATTTCTGGCAAGTTGTGATGAACTGGAATTAAAACCAAAGTCAAGTCATCCTGTTTTCAAATCCGTGTACCTTCTCCTACACTCCAGCTCCCACATATTTGCACATTCTTGAAGAAATCTCTGTTTGAAGCAGAAATAGTTTTCAGCAGCATGGAATACTTAGTCAAAGTCTTAGTCACTTAGGCCACATATAAATGGGTCAAATTGCAGCTTGAGGTGCCTTCTCCTCACTCCGACCTTTGTGCAGAGACATTCATGGTATGGATAGCTGCTGCTAGAGCTGTCTGCACTTGTTCCTTGGCTCTCATTCCTGCAAAGCTGCCAGGTGCAGAAAGAAGTACATGGTGTAACTCTGACCTTGTCTATGTAATAGTGAGCCAGAGGGTTTCCTTTTAAGTCACTGTCTGCACAGAAAGGGAATCAGAAGGGTATGTTTGCATATATATGTAGGTGGGCTAGACCTTGGTGTACTTAGCTGGAATCCCACCAAAGAATAGCTGTGAGATCTGATCTCCCTGAAGTGTAGTCTAGGGTGCAGCTAAGGTCGTCTAGGCTCACGTCTGTCCCCATTTGAAGCTGATCAGAATATGAGAGAACAGAAAATAACACACAATTGTCATCAACATTTTCCTATCTTTGCAAACTGACAAGTCAAAATGCAGCAGCCTTGACTAGCACTGCTCTTATTCCCTATTGGAAAATTACCTTAAGTAGCCAAAACATTCATGGATGCGTAAAGATAAAAGAGGTTTCTAACAATTCTTTTTTGTCTTGCCTATCACCTGTATAGAAATGCACATTCAGCTATCCCAAATGGGACTACTCCCCCTTAGAAATTTTGGATGGTACTGGCAGTGGGGCATTACTAAATAATAGCTACAGTACTTTAGAAGTATTGCATCCAGTCCTTGCTTGTAAGCTTACAGCTTCTGTTTGCATTCTGCTGTGCTGACCTCATCATCATTCTGAGAAGCAGTTTCCCAATCTATTGATCAATATTATAAAGCTTTCTCCTTCTTACAGACAGGAATGAATTAATGTCTGGAAGTTTTGATATCCAGTAATGGGAAAGATACAGAACCACAGATCCTCATTAATGTTGTTGCAAATGGAAGTTGAATATTTGAACTTATAACATACTAATTGGTATGCCTGTAGAGTTACAGGCAAGTGGCAATCAGAGTCAATTATCTTCTATGAAAGATGACTAGAACCTGAGGACATTTTCTCAGATGAGCTGGTGTTACATATAGTCTTGAAAGACAGAGTTCTAGAAATCCAGAGATTCTCTGTAGCATGCTACCAGGGCTGCTGTTTTCAAACAGATTTTCCAAAGCTATCAAATATGAGATTAAAAGTTATGTAATTGAGAATATTCCTGTGATTCCAACTAATTTAAACATACGTGGATACAGTGTAGACCTTGGAATGGCTAGTAGAGATAATTGCAGTGAACTGGGCAGACTGTCTGGGGACTCAGGTGATTTTGCAATTCACACTGAATTTGAAGATGCTGTACTTAAAGGGCTAATAGTACTGTTTCAAAGTCAGGGGAACAGTGTCTATGTCGGCTGAAGTCACAACAGTTTTTCTAGTTTGGATACTGGAAGATGAGAAGACCTACTTGAGTGAGTCAGTCATGTGAACTTCCACTAAAAACATTAATGTTTAATTTTAGAGTTGTTTGAACTCCAGAAGTGAACTCAGGCATGCTACTTCTGCATTTTAAGCCTTCAGTGAACCGGGTCCTGAGATTTTGATTCAGTCCTTATTCATGTCTGATTCACCCAGACTCCCACAGAATTCAGTGAGAAAAAACGAGTAATAATCTGTCATAAAAATTACTCAGAATACAATATGTGCATGCACCAGAGTAAAAGATGTGGTCTGTTTAAACCAAACTACACAAGGCCATGTAACTCGAGACACTATGAAACAGTATGAAGATATTTCAGGGAATGCTGACCATTCACCTTACATTACTTTTATTCCTCACACACTAGAGCTTGAAACTCAGATGAAAGACAGGTAGAATCTGGCTTCAGAGAGATCAAAAAGAGAATTAAATCTTACTTCCTGGCTGGTACTGCAAATGTCTACAGAAAAGAGGGATTATAATTATGTCACCTAGTCATTAGGACCTCCTGCAAGTACCCATAATAGCTGTGGGAATTAATGCAACACAGTGAATTAAATGGTCCAGCTAGAGTATCAAAGAGCCCCCAGCAGCAACAGTTAACATGTTACCATCCAGTAGCAGAGGTGCATAGAACAGCAGCTGTCTCTGCTTCCTATCTCATCCCTCAACAATGGTAAAATTTCATCCTGGAGGGTACCGCAGTGTGCAACATAAGTTGTCTGTTATAACTCATGACATTTGGCAATGGGACGTTACTTTTGTTCCTTCATTCATTACATGTTGCAGCCACCTTTTACCTCCTCTCTTGCCATCCGTCTGTTAACTGGTTTTCTTCTCCTCTGTCTCCCATGATAGTCTCTCCAGCGGTGTCACTCATCTGTGTTCATCTTTCTCCCACCTCCTGACTCCCACAAGCTTGGTCCTTCTTACTCCATTCTCCATTCCATTTACATTTTGTCTTTACATGCCATTATAGATCTCTGTATAAATACAGAGGTAAATACACCTTCAATAACGTGTAACTCTGCTCTTTCTCTCTGCTTGTTTTATATCCTTTCACCTTTGGAATGTTCTAGACAATCTGAAGGGTGTGTTTGTGCAGTCCAGGAGTAACTGGGACTGTTGGAGAGAGTGAGAGGTTTGTCCTCACTCCTTTGACAGGCTAAGGGGTTTCTTCTTCTTTTTTGAGGCTGCTGGCAGCAATGATCCTTGTGTGGATGAAGTGCTGGAAAAGGTATAAGGGGTGACACTGTTCGAACTCTATTATAGTTAAAAGTCATTCTTACCAGGCTTGCTTTATGTTTAAATTTCACAGTAATGTAATTCAGATTAGCAGCTTTGAAAATTGCTTACACTTTTGCTTTCTGTTGTATTCAGCAGAGGTGAGCGTATGTATACCCGAGGAGCACCCAAGTGCACACTGAGGAAAGAGCAGGGATATATTTATTGTACACTGTGAAGTGAAGAAGGAATTAGGAAGCAGCCACTCTTCCAGACATGTCCACCTTATGTCTGAACTTATTTCCACATGGAAATTCAACCGAGATTTCTTTTTTTGCAAGAGTTCCCCTCTAGTGAAGATTCACCACAATGCTATGATCACGCTGATTATAAGCCATGTGCAACCTTTATACTATAGTCCCTCCCTAAGTGGCACTTTCCTGCTTTTTATCTTTACCCTTTTCTCGTGGCAATATGGTATTGAGTTGCAACGGGTCATGACCTTAAAGAGAAGGAGTAAAATAAGCTGGCTCCCGCCTGAAATTATGATCGTGCAGCATTCTCTCCCACACATTCTGTCTGTGCTATTTATTTCTTCCTTCGGGATCTATGCTTATTAACACTGAGTCCTCCTGTTGCTGTTTTCAGCTCCAGCTGCTCCCATCTGTACATAGTGATGCTGTTCTGTGCAATGCTACTTCTCCTGCAACAGCAAATTTTATTGTAATTAAGTTCCCAGGTAAGAAACACAAGAGAGAAGGGCTTGGAACAGACAAGCAGGGAGATCTTAAGTGTTCCAAAAGCTCCTGAAAGCTCTCAGAGATTGCATTTTTTACAGCAAACACTGACTAAAGACTGACAAATACTTGACAAGAACAACTCCACAGACCACTTGGAAGTGCCTATGAACCACTGATGGTCTGCAAAGAATTTAGATAACTTTACTGAGTTTGCAGTTGATTAGTGCCAATGAGGAAGAATTATTAAGTTAAAGTCTGGGTGAATTTTATTTATTTCTGATAGAATACAGAGTTTAAAAAAATGTTTTAGCACATTTTTAATGCGTATTATCCTTGATGCAATAAAAGCATTAGATATATTTGGCATTTAAATTAGACTAGCTTAATAACATGGTTTAGAATATCATTTGAGATCAAATATGCAGTCTTTGAAACTTTTATCATCCTTCTAAATCTCTTCAAGTCCTTGTCAGTGCTTTAGCATTCTTTTATGGCTAGTTTAAATCACATGCAGAAATTTCCAAGGTTTTATTAGAAACAATTGCTTGTTTCCATAACAAAGTGTAAAAAAAGTAACATGGTGGCCTAAAAGTAGATGAGAGACCATAAGATTCCTTGTTAAAACTAATAAACACACTGAACCATTAAGAAAGCCTATGTAAGCTCATAAAGCTGAGATTAGACAAGAAAAATGCTGACTGAATCACAGTGGCAAGTACTTCGTCTCTCCAGAGGACAGGGGATATTTTAAAAAGAAGAGTATTTTTTCCTCCTTATTAAGACCACTGTCTCTGCATTGTTGTTTTTGCTGAGTCCTTTCTGAAAGCATTCAGTTCCTTCCGTGCAATGAGAAAATGCTATATGTTATGGAACGTAAGGCCTCATAGAGGCTATCAGTCTTTACCTGCATGACTACTAAAGTGTAAGAATATCTTGATTTCCTCCCATATGAAAAAGTATTTAATTCATATTTACCCATGTCAAAAAACTTCTCTCAGTGTTGGTGGTCACATGGAAGTCTCCTCAGGTACAAAGACAACAGCCTGTTCAGACTTAGGTATGGTGTATAGCATTAACTGCAGCTGGTGTTCAGTAATGAATGTGAAGACACAAGCAGGATATCAGTAATTACCTGTGTAATTACAGAAGAGGCAGGGAAAGCTCTGCTATATTCAAGGTGGTGTGAGAGGCAAGATATTTGATCTGCCTTTAGCTTTCATGTTGCAGTTGTGTCTTTCAGCTTCTGCAATTTGCAACTGACGTTTTAGTTAGGAAGAATGTTAATGTGACAGCATATCCTCTTTTGATAAGGAAAAGGCTACATGAGGCAAACAACTGTTAAAAATACTTTGATAGAGATCATGTCAGTAGATTTAACCTGTCAGGCAAGACTTAATCTCTGAATGAAAGCTTGAGGGCATCCAAGCCAAAAACCTTCTGCTTTTAGGCAGCATTTTTCTTGCTGTTATGATTTTATGCTTAACACTTATTATCTGCTGCCATTAACAACTCGACAACCTAAAAAAAAATTAAGCTTCTAAGAGCAAGAACTGTAACCCCAGATCCAAACCAGATGCAAGCATTTTATATACCCCTGGTGTTAATCCCACCACTCAGAGAGGTTTCTTTATAGTACAGGAGGTGGGAGCAGGGATGTCCAGAGAGTTGTGTTTATTCCTCTTTGGGAGACCAAAGAGCAAAAAGGCAGCTAGAGGAAGCTCTGTGAGACATCTGAGAGCCCTAAGGCCAGGAGATATGCAAATCCAGGTTTAAAAGCTATCATTCTCTGGTCTTCCCAGTCTCACGAGAGGTTCAGCTCAGGCTTAAGGTTTATGCCTGTAGCATTTGAAGCTTCTCTAAAAAGATGAGAAAAAAACCATACTAGTGAATAGTGGATACTGTGCCAAAAGGTAGAAGAGCCTCCATCAGACAAAGATCAGTGTGCTGCTGAAAAAATGTCCCAGAAAATTACCTTTCCCATCTGCTTATTCAGAAGAATGAAAACACACCAAGAGAAATAAACAAAAAATACTGACTAAACAAAAAACTAAACTAAACAAAGAATGTTGATTTTAAACAAATTTATTGCACTGTCCAGGCTTATTTCAGTTCTTGTTTATATTTGATTTTGCCACAGAACACCCTCTGTTCTGGGTTCCCAAAAGGAGGCAGTCGATCTAGAAGTTCTGGCAGTTGTACTTTGCTTTAGGAACTGAAGACATAAGAGGTCCTGCAGACACCTCTGGCACACCTTTATTTGAGACATACATCCCCTGGGCATCTCTGATCTCCTGCTGAGCCCCAAAGGAGATGAGAAGCTGCTTTCCCTTGTCAGAGCCTTTGGGGATGGGGAGAGAAGAGAGATCCTTATTGACATTGTTCTCTTGAAACAAAGGGGAGTGCATTTAAGACAAATACTTTTTTATATTGCTAAACTCCCCCAACTGCCTTCAGAACTTGCACAATACAGGCATCTTTGATTTGGCAGAGATGATTTGTTAAGAACTGACTTCACAAATTGGTTTTGTTTTGCTCTTGCTATGGGGTGAGCAGTATGAATGCCACAATGAAACAAAAGAAAACATGCCTTCAGCCAAATACTTCTCTCACAGCCCTGTAAACCCACTCAAGCCAACACAGTAGCAACAGCAGAACTGAGAAAAAATGTTTTAACTCCACAGATCCCTGAAGTATATATATGTACCGCTGGCAGGATTAGGGAGACAGAAAGTGGTTCACAGATATAAGCACAGAGAGGCCAAGCACCAGTCTGAGTCTCGCTATGCTTCTAGAAGTTGTGTTGTGATGCAAACAAAACCTGAGTTAGTAGGTTCCCCAGTCATTTACCACCATGTCATGCAACCGCAGGCAGAGATAATCTGCTGGTCTGTGTCGTAAATAAGGTAAAAGAAAACATCATGAGACCCATTACTCAAGATAATCTGCAATCTAAGTTAATATGCCACAATAATATCACCTCTAAGATGTAGGGGACACGAAGTAACTCAGCCTCTCCTCTTGATTTCCTTGGGTGAGCTGGAACCTGAATAAATGATCTGCTTATCTGTGGATGCAGAAAACATGTTGAGTGTCAGATTTTTACTGATAAAGTAACTGAAAGGGAGGGTATAAGCACTGCATCTTCCAGTTATTCATCCTTCTTATAACAAGATGAAAAAATGGCTAGGTTTAGACTCTTCAGCATCCAAAAAAAGCATTATGTGTGGACCCTAATCTTCCCATTCCATGTTGAGTGATTTTCCCTGCTACTTAACTTTGTCTAATGAGGCTCCGAGCAATTACATCAGTTGTTCACTCTATACCAACTTTGTATAAGCTTGATTTTTGTTGCTTTGAAAATTCAAGTGCAGGAGTGAGAGTTCGGGGTAAAGTTCAGTGATAGTCTGAATGTCATCAACAAATCTGTGAAGATTCTGTATGCACACAATGTAGACTAAGCCCTATATGGTGATGACAAACGGGCTCTGACCTCAGGGGAAACCCACATCAGAAGAGCTGGAGCCAGGCCTTAGGCTACAGGTTGAGAAATAAGTATGGAAGTTCTTTCTTTTGCCACCCCTCTTAATTATGTGTTTGGAGGTCACAGAAGCATCTTACTACACCCAGTTAAAGCTTCTTTAATAAAGCAGCAGCTGACAGTCTTGCTGAATTTAACTCATGTATTTGTTTTGCTTCTTGTCCTGTGTACTTTGGTGGAAACCACCAATGTATTTCATTATTGCCTGTAGAAAAACAATGATTCACCCTTAGCTGCTTTGACTTCTTGCTGCAATAGAGATGGAGAGGGATCTGATTTTAAGCACGGGGTTTGTGTACAAGAGGGAAGAGAAAAATTTGACCCAAAAGTGCGAGCTACAGAAAATAAGGATAATTAGAAAGATGTAGTTTTATATGTTTAGCAATAAATAACTGGCCAATTCCTTTACATTTTATCATTATATGCTGTCCCCTGTGATGACTGGGCACAGCACACATAAGAGTAATCTGTAATATGTAAGGACAGACAGCCATGGTACATTGCTCACTGCTAAATTAAACAAAACAGGAAAGACATGAGAGACATGAAAAAAAACAACAAACCAAGACCAAGACCAAAAACAAAAGACCAAAAACAAAAAACCAAAAACAAACCTGCAGTTTTTACCTTCCTAAACCCTCTTTTCAAAGGCACTGAACAGAAACTTTATCCTTGGACCTGCAAGTTAACCCCAGTTCTGGTGGACAATGTGAACCAGTGTGACTTGACAGTGTGACAGTGATCTGTGCAAAGTTCAGCCAATTTTTTCTATCTTGGCTATTAGTGTATTAATATGGGAAAGTAGCTCCCTCTAGTGATAAGAAACATTCATTATTTCCATCTATCCAATGCAAATGCAGTTGAATAACAAAACGTTTGGAAGCTGTAACAATGATTCTACAAATGTACATATAGCTCATTCAAAGATACATTGACTTATGCAGGTTGCTTTCATGACGTTGCTTACATGACTTGCTGAACTGGAATCCGAGAGTTCACAGTCTTCATTATTAATTAGTACAGTACTACAATGCTTATGGAATTTTAAAAATAACTTAAAATGGAATTTTAACTGTATCAACTTCAGGACAAAAATCTTTAATGCTTTTTGTACTTTGTATTTTCTTATTTTTTTGTGAACTCGCTTCCCTAGTTTTACTCCCTTATACTCCAAAAGTAACCAGTAAAGTTTTGCTCATTTGCTCACTCAGTGTGTTGCTGAGGTTCAAATTACCTATAATTACCATTCCTCCTTTTCCACGGAGCACAGAGCCTAACCTATACTCTTAGAAGAACTGTAAAACCTCTGAGGGCTTCATGCTGAAAGGTGCTGGTTCCAACAAAGCAGCTAGATGCTGCTTGATTTTGTCGCGTGCTTGACTTTAAGCACATCAAGAATTTGGTTGTGATTAATAATAATAATTATAGTCATGGACACAGTTGGGATCTTTTTTCCAGGATCATTTTCCACTTATGTGAAAATTCTAGTTATTCTTAAAATGCCCCTTAATGTTGACATTTAGGGGCATTTATTTAAACCTTGCTGAGGCTTCAAAAATAATTTGCACAGTGAGTTTTACCCTATAACATTTTAAGCTCAAGTCAACACCACTTGTAAGGAATATGTAAGTTTATACATGAAAATTTTTGGTTTTACGGTAGCTTTTTTTTCTATTTCCTTGTGTTTTTCTGCTCTAAGTCATAGTATGAACTTTTTTTAATATAAATTATATTCACTCTACATTAAATGTTAATTTTTTTCTCTTTCACATGCATAGATTTAAATGATGGTATAATTTTGTGAGAAATACTTGTATATTCTTTCTCTGTTATGAAGATGATACTTTTTGCCTTGTTCTTATCACCAGCACAAGAAGAATTACGGCTGCTGGTGGTACATGAGAAAAAAATATTCTGCTGTCATGCCCTTTCTCTGTGTTCTGTCATGAATACTGGTGGCATTATATCTGAAAAAAATGGCTGCCTGAAACCCGCAGGAATTGATCACTACTTAGCCTAGTTTCTTCCAATTCAAAGCAGGTTTTTCATACTGTGGATATTTATTAGCAGTCCTTTAAAGCATCATTAGTCTTTGCTGTGATTGCTGATCTACTTTTGTGGCGTGCCAGTTGATTACGCACTGTTAAACAGCAGGAAAATCTGCAGTAAAAACATGATCAAACACCTGCTCTGGAAAATACACAGAGGAAATACTTAAATTGAGCGGACACTGAGAAAGCAGGCATTTTATCTCATGCTGTGCCAAAATACCTTTTTTTTTGGTTATATAAAGCCAAGCATAAGACAAGAATTATGTGGTGAAATCACTCAAACCACTTGACATTAGCCATACTGATAAACAGTACTAATTCCAGAGGAAGCACTGAAGTAGTTCCATTGAAATTAATAGGATAAAAATGAAGAGTGATTGTACTTTAGTCTGAAAATCAGGATAGCTGATTCATTAGAGTGATATTATTTGTTAAGCAATAAGAGGAGAATATAGTTGCTATATCAGTCTAATGAATTTATTTCTTAGTTACTTAGTTACTGAACTAAGATGGAAAGAGGGCATGCCTATGGTTCTACTGACATCACCTTCACCATTTCTCCAGCCCACTTTTACTAATCCATCACATGTGCTACTTTTTACACTGCTGCTGAGAGAGGGGGTTTCTATATTTTCCTGTCAACAACTTACACAGTGCAATGCAAAAGTCACTTTTATCCATATGTCTTTATTTGTTTGTGTGGAAATAGCAATGTGTTTAGGACAACCAGTTGAGCTGAGCAGCTTTTTTAGCTCGATTACTACTTGTCATTTTTCAAAGTTGTTCCTACCCTCCAGCCCTGTGAAGTAAAGTTTCTTTGTTGAGTATATGTCTAGGCTTTGTGGCATTCACATGACTTCACAGACAATTGTTCCATTTGTCTTGGCTGTGTCACATGAAACGACTTTTTAAATAGATTAAACTTCATTCAGGATGTCAGATGACCGTGGTCAACTGGAAGTCTGCACTCAGAAAATTAACATGTCTCAGTTAAGAACATTTTGTTAACATGACCATCAGCAGTGTGTGTTTTCCAGGGTAGTTACCAGCTTCAGTTCTCGTCATGACTGGAAGATTTAATTTAAGAAAAAGCTGTCTCTAACGAAGAAATGCACCTAACTCTCAGTCTTCCCTTAGTTACTCAGGCAGATCTGTTCAGCCCAGTTTTACCATTTAATCATGAAAATGAATGTGAATTCCATTATATCCAGTGGTGGTATAAGATCTTAGCTGGGTTTCTGTCACCCCTGCGAAGGGGTGACTAAGAACAGAACTTGGCTTTTTTAGCACTGGACATGTGAGCAAGATCTGTTTTGTTTTGTGAGTCACATCTATTTATTTTTCTATGTACATGCAGTTATCTAACATACTTCAGGTGCCAGGCTTCCTGCTGAAAGCAGCTAAGTTAGAACTCTGAGACATTTAGAGTGGAAACGTTGTATCAGCTGTATAAATTTATAGGTAATTAAGAGAGATTTAAAAAAAAACAGAAAAACAAGTTGGAAAATGAGCCCATATTCTGTGCCCGTAGTTCTGGTAATGTGTAAAGAAAAGGACAAATGTTGCAGTAACCTGATGCTCACCAGCTACCAAACTAGGAAAGAAACTGAAACAAATTGAAAAATGTCCTGATGTTCATCTTCTCACACCTCAGCTACTGTCCTGAATGTACACCATTCACCTGTATCCCTTCTCCCTGTGCTGGAAATGAAATAGCTCTGTAGTGCCAAAACTTGTAGCTATTACTTGTAGCAATAGCTTAATAGAAAATCCAGAGTAGTTCAAGGTTACATTTCATAAAGGAAAATCCTTCAGTATTTCAAATGATGACTTGCCAAATGCTTCTCTCCATCCTTAATTTTTGCCTCCTTTTTTTTTTTTTTATTTCCTAAGTAAATTCAGTTAATTTAAGGAGTAAGGATTTCCCTATTTTGAGAAATCGCATTGCCTCTTCTAAATTCTGCTATAATTAGTTCAAGACTATCTCAAACTGTTTCCTGAGAAGAAACCTTTCTTTGGCTTCAGGCATCTTGTCTCCACTTCTCTGAAATCTTTTAACAGCTTCATATCTCTTGACAGGATACAGGTTTCTAATTGATTGCTTCGTGCATTAGTATTGCAAGATAGCAAGTCTAAAAGCCATTTTCTGGCATTAGTGCATGTACTGAGGAGCTTTCTACAAAGATTGGGTTCCTTGATTCCAATGGCTGAACTTCGGCTACAAAAGTTGTTTTGATGTTCTCACTCTGTTTTTAGGGACATTATCATATGTTTGAGAAAACAGAAACAACAAAACTGCTTAGTATTGTCAAGAAAAACTAAACTCGATATATCATGACTGAACAAAGCAGAAGTAAAATATGCTTGTATCTCACTAACCCTCACATGATCTCCAGCTTTTTGGCAGAGAGGTAATTGTGTGTGATTAAGATTAATGTTTCTTTGATTGCTCTGTTTTAACCTTTGCTTAGAAATATACTGAGCTTTCTTTTCAGAATATGAAATCAACCTTGCTCTCTGAAGTCTGTGAAATTTTACACAAGTGAAAATTAGAAGAGAGCTATGGACTGTGCAACCCTGAACCAGTTATAATGAGCAACAAATAGGAGCATATGAGTAGAATGGAAGTCAAAATTCTTAAGCGGCATCATAAATTACATTGTAAAGCCTTGATTTTGTTCCTTTTATCATACCAGAACCTCCTCTCACACACAGTAAATTCTTCAATTCTGTCTGAAGAACCACATTTGAAATCCCAACAAAATACAGATGTTCAGACAGATTTAAGAATAAGAATGAGTAATGAAAGCTCATTCGTGTTGTCTTATTGTAGAACAGTCAGCTTATTCTGAGCACTAGTTCTGAGCTTCAGTCAGTTCTGAGGCTTTCTGAATGAGTTCTGTTATAGGAGAAGACCACAAATAGTCTTTTCATCTGCTATGTTCTTGTCATTAACAGGGGGAAGGTTTCATCCTTGTTAAGGTGCTGTGAGGTCTCTTTTGATTTCAGCAGAAAGGTGTGACTTGTCAGAGGTGAGAGAAAGTGTTTGACGTTTATCATTCAGTGAGCTGAGCCTGAAATGTTTACTTTTGATCACAGTTTCCTTTTATAAGGGATTCTTTTACAGAAACTGTGGCTTTAGTCACCCACTATTCATATGGTCTGTGTCTATGTTTTCCTTGGTAGTACTGCCTACATGTGCACATGACAGCTCTACTGTTTGTTGTCTTCATTCTGAGTGGCACTAGAACATGCCATGCACTGTCCTTGACATCCCAAGCCTTGTTTTCCCTCTGAAGCCAATGCTGTCCGTTACAAGACAGTAAGAATGGTGTACCCTCAGTTTGAGACGGCTGCTTGAGCTGCTGTGACTGTTCTGCACCCTGTTTTTGCATTCCTGAACACTGGGGGACACTGCTTGCTTGCCTCTTTCTAGCTGCACTATTGAACACACAAGGCACATTGTGTGTTCTTAAGGACCTGAATTCATGTTTTGTTCCTCCAGATGGTTCACAACTTCTAAAACTGATTTCAAGAGAGACAGAATTCTGCACAGTATGATCTTAGTTTATTCATATTAATAAGATTAATGAGTCAAAAATGGGATTAATGTTGCAGTGATGCTGATGAGAATCTAGCACTTAGTTGCCTGTAGGAAGCACTATTGGGATAACTGAATTTAGCAGCTGTATACGTAGACCAGGTACAGGGATGTGAAAGTAAGCTGCATTTGTCACCTGTTAACCAATTGTACCATACAACTTGTACCTAGTGCATAAGTCACAAGAGCTTTCTGCATATTAGAGCAGGAGACCTTGTACTTTCAGTCATTGTTGTTTCAAACCAGACCATGCAGCTGGAGATAGCATTCCTGTTTCTTTCAAAGGACGATAAGCTTCTACCTTGAAGTGCAGAGCACCTGTAAAATGCAAAGGAGAGGAAAAGACAAGGTCTTGTCATAGTCTTGAATATGTTTTGGTATGTTAATAGGATTTAGATTACTAATCAAATGCATTGGAACCAGCTGTGTCCAAAACATCAGATCTTTTGTGTGTAGATTTGACTTTTCTTTTCCCCTCTTCTCACTTAAACCATTTCTGTCACCATCAGCTTTTTACTATAGTTGAATTGTGTATCCACAATATACAAATAGGCAAAACCAAAGTTGCAGGGAAGGAGATTACATATGTGTTTATAAAATAGCATAAGTCTCACTGGCTGATGAATCTACCTAATTTGCATCAGGCTGTGGCTTGATTTTATAAGAAAAAGAAAGGACCCTTCTACTTACCCTCACATAGTCTGCATAAAAGCAATGCATGGCTGTCAGGAACAACAGGGATCTCACCCTGTGAGAAGTGGGCAGTGAATATACAGTCTCTCCCTTGTAAGACCTAACTAGGAGACAAAAGATACTCAAGAAACTGTGAGTTAAACTGAGAAATACACCTAGGACTGCAGCTAGTAATGTTGTGTTGCCAAGGCTGCAGACCTGTGTGTCCGGATGGTTACTGAAGGTCCAAGATTTAAGGGTTTGGGAAGGTTACTTTATTTCAGGTCCTACATAATTTTTTATTGTATCACTCCTGCCAGAATATCATTTTATTCAAACAGAAACTGAAAAATATGGGGTTGCATGTAAATAAGCAGCTGTATTCCTATGTTTTATTCAAGATAAAAGCTATTTTTTGATCAATGCTGAGTCATTACCCATGGCATTTGAGGGAAGCAAGGAAGTGGGTGATAGCATGGTATTGGTATTTTGTTGTATTGATACATGCTCTAATTGGTACTAAAGAGGAATGATTTCTCATTTGATCAGCAAACTGTGCAAAAACTGACAATGTATGCTTGCAGGCCGGAAAACCAGCAGTATCCTGGGCTGCATCAAAAGCAGCATGGCCACAAGGTCAAGGGAGGTGATTCTCCCCCTCTACTCCACTCTCATAAGACCCCACCCAGAGTACTGCATTCAGTTCTAGGGCCCTCAACATGCGAAGGACATGGAACTGTTTGAGTGAGTCCAGAGGAGGGCCATGAAGATGATCCGAGGGCTGGAGCACCTCTGCTATGAAGACAGGCTGAGAGAGTTGGGGATGTTCAGCCTGGAGAAGAGGAGGCTGCAGGGAGACCTTATTGTGGCCTTCCAGTACCTGAAGGGAGCCTGCAAGAAAGCTGAGAGGGACTTTTTACAAGGGCGTGTAGTGATAGGACAAGGGGTAATGGCTTTAATCTGAAAGAGGATAGATTTAGATTAGATATTAGGAAGAAATTCTTCACTGTGAGGGTGGTGAGGTGCTGGAACAGGTTGCCCAGAGAAGTTCTGGATGCCCCATCCCTGGAAGTGTTCAGGGCCGGATTGGATGGGGCTTTGAGCAGCCTGGTCTAGTGGAAGATGTCCCTGCCCATGGGAGGGGTGATGGAACTAGATGATCTTTAAGGTCCCTTTCAACCCAAACCATTCTAAGATTCTATAATATAAGTTATATTCCTTAGATTTCTTCTCTGGAATAAATGGTGGATTGTGGGAGAAATGTAAAAAATTAATACTTGGTAACTTTTATCTCTGTGGTATATATAGGTCCACATTGACTTCTATTTTCAAACATCATGGTGGGTAAAAACTCAAATTGGACAAAGGCATAAATAGGAAACCATGGGGGATGCTACTGACTATTCACCATAAAAAAACCAGACATCTCTCTTGTCAGTTGTTACCCTTGCTGACAACTCTCAGCCACTGAATAAAGCAAGCAGTAGATTTGTGGATTCTATAACCACTTTTTTTGGAAGCTTCTGAAATTGTTATGTTTCATTCCGGAATGAAGAAACTGAGACATAAAATTGACTAATAAGAATTCTGTAGAGGAGCAGCTGTTAATACTCAGCTGATGTAGGAAGTTGTATCTTTTGTCTCCTTGTCAAAAAATTAATACCAACTCTGCAACTGTGTTTTGCCCACCCTGCAGAAAAAGAGAACTGTGATGCTAACACAGACTGGCATCACTTGTGTTTTCTAGTAGGAGGTCATACTCCTGCAGCCTTAAGTGTAAATCCAGTTTAAGCCTTTGCAGCTGTGTTTTCCTAAATGAGGATAAGAATTGCCTGCTTTCAACAGATGTCTTTTGCGAATGACAAACTGGATTTTTCCTTAATTCTTTTAAAGATTATGTTCAGAATAAGCTGTTGAACTTCACATAATTTTATCAAACTCTGCCAGTTGAAAACTAAGTTATTATTAATAGATGGAGGCTGCTGAGCTTATTTTCGGTTGCAGATGATCTGAAGAGCATGCTTCTCAAAGAAAAGTGCTATGATTCTTTGAAGACTAGCCTCTCAGAACAGTTCTAAGGACCAGCTACTCACCACTGCAGTAAAACACCTTCTGGGAAGTACATTTCTGACTGAAGACATGATATTCTAAGTGCTCCCTACACTGAAAGCAGTGAAGATGTCTTACAGCATGTAGAGCAAAGCATAACTCAGGACTGCCTGCAGATAAGATGCAAGACATGAAGGAGTCTCTTAGCATTTCAGCCTCTCCCTGTCAGATGATCTGGAATATACATCACATTTAGCAGTAGTTAGAAGCTACCAGACTGGTCTTCTCTGCAGTTCTCTCTCCTCTCACACAGGTTATTTGCAGAAAAGTTCCAGGACAGGCGCCCTTTGGCAGAAAGGTGACAGTGTAAGTAGCCTTCTTACAGTAAAACCACAAAATACCTATAGTAGTTTTTTCTCCTAGCAATGCAAAGTCAAAACAGTGGTGTGGTGTTTTGTTGTTTTTTTTTTTGGGGGGGGTGGGGGTGTTGATTGTATTTTTTTTTTCTGCACATTAAGGAATTTAATTAAAATAAATGTTTATTAGTGTAAATAATGGTTAGTGTCAACCCGTAACCAGCACTATGCAAAGCCAGGCACTGCAAAATCCCAGAGACATCTTTCTAGTTGTACTTTTCTGAATGGAATTACTGTGTTAGTAAGTGGGAGTATTTGTGCTCAGGAGCGCACTAAAACAAATAAAGGAGATCAGGAGGCCTTATACCTGCTTTTCTCTTAGATACAAAAAGTGTATGTGTGTTGAGCTCCTTTTAAGAGTCATGCTTTACTAAGCATTATGATAATTTGACTTTTGCAAATATTTGTATTCCAAGTGGGTGGAAGCTGTCTGGAATTCAGGAATATCTTAGTGGCCTATTACTTACAAAAAGGTAAGCAAAAATGAGACTGTATGGGAAAATCAGTGGGGACAAAGTTAAGCAGAAGTGAAAATGTCCCCCCATATTATGCTTACACTAGTATAAGCACTACTTAGTGTGTGTGTGGTGATTTAGGGAGAGACTATGCAATTTGCTCCCATACAGCTTGTGAAGAGATGAGGAAAGGAAAAAACATCCATTATAGTTACTCCAGTGTTTTCTATCCACCATATAAGGATAGTAAGTTTATTCTTGCATTTGGAGAATGCCATTTTATAATGCAGTTGGGTTTTTTTTGTTGCTGTTTTGTTTGTTTTGTTTTTCTAGGAAGACAGTAAATAAGTGAAGCATCTTTCAATTTTTCTTAGTATGTTGGGGAAAATTTAATTCTCCTGATATACTTTTTCCTGAGTGGTGAGATGGAATGGTACAGGCTGTAAGGACAGGAAGCGTGACTGTGCAGCAGTTTCCTCACAATATGCAGATCTTAAGACAGCTGCTATCAAGGGAATAGTGTGAATTTCTCATTGATGTAATCCTTTATGTATGTACATCGTGCTGATGCATATGCCTTTCATTAAATAGACAAAATGAATCATTATTCTTCTAGCAGGCAAAGAGTTTTCTTTAAGCCTTGAGGTTCATTCATTTTGTTTGTTCATTTTCACTGTAGATGTTCCTTCTGTTGTTTTAACTGTAACTTGCTTTGCAAATTCCAGTTGCTTTGGGAAAACATCTGCCATTTTCTCTGACTTTGAAAGGACACTGGCTTTTATTCTTTCAGGTTATAATAGGTACTGGAATCTATCTTAGTTCTTTTGTTTCTTTTTTTGCTACTTGGATGTCTTGTTTCTCTTAAACATCTTTATAACATTTATATGGACCAATATTTACTCTCTGCTTGTGACTGTATTACTGCACTTGTATTAAATAGCTGACATACACCACAGTAAGCTGCTGCTCTGGTCATACAATTAAGCCAAATCGTTCACCAATACTGCAGTAAAACTTGCCCTTTTTTCATGTTGACAGACTTGGTTTAGGGTAGTACAAGCTTATTATCAAAGTTTTCTTTTACCCATAGAGCTTCTGAAATGACAACAGGTAAATCTGTTTGGCTATTTCTTCCCACTGTAGTCAGGGAAAGAAGGAGGGCATGGGATGATCTTACCCCAAAACTCCTAGCTGGGAAAAACTTGCAGTAATTGGACAACATAAAGGATCTCATCCCAACATATTTTTTTCTGACCTTCATATTCTTTCCTATTTTCTCTGCAAAACAATGACAAATAATTACTTTCAAGGAAAGTTTCTGGTTTTGGAGTTAATTTGCTGTCTTTGAAATACCAAAAATTCATTTGAATCAACCATTTTCAGTACATCTGCATAGAGCCAAATTTCAAGTCTTTTCACACTTTCTTGATGACACATTTTTGTTGCATGTAAAATGGGAGAATTTCCTTGTGTGTTTGGACAGAATCTCTGTACATGTAGATTGTATGAGAATGTACCTCTGAAACTGCCTCATCTTTCCTGGCACCCCATTCGTTTTAACTGCCTGTTAAATCTTACTCTTACTTTAGGCTGTCTTTCTCTGTCTGCACAGCATTTATTCCATACAAATGAAAATAATAATCTTCCCTATTATTATTATTCTCTTCTAGAAGGTTTATTACTGACTCAGATCTTCTCAAGAATGGTTTTTAAAGAAAAGCCACTTTGACCTGCTTAAAACTGTATAGTAATTCTGTTCGTACTATGTAAGACGATTAAGAACGATATAAATACAGAGTTACCATGGGACTGACTGCATGGCATCTGTACCTCAAAAAAAGAAGAGAACAACTTTGTAAATTATACCAGAAGAGTTTCAAATGTGCCTGTGGTTTCTTTAGGATTTATTTTGTGTATATGAAAAGAACAAATGAACTGGAACAGTATCTCCTCTGATGTGTTTTTCTCAGCAGATAACTTTGCAGCACAGTACACTTACCAAAAATATTGAAGAATTGCATTATTGACAGACTGCCTTATATGGTGACACAGAATGAGCCCTAATTATCTCTTGTTTCTCCTGTAGTAAGAGATACACTGTCTTACCCTAAGATCTTTGACCTGCTCATATACTTTTTCTATATATTTAGGCATCACATCACTTGTACCAATACTATGCGTGAATGGCCTATATTTTTGAAGGCTTTATTTCAGTGTTTAAATCCCTCACCTCTCACACAGCGCCACAGCCCATCTCCATTATTTCTTCACCAAGTTCACTGAAAGGATTAGGAAAATCTTTGAGCAGCTCTCAAGCATATAAAGCTGTTAGGTCATCTTATTGCCAAGTAACACTTGGCTTAGTGTTAGACCTGAAAGGTACTGAGGAGTATCTGTGAAGTGCTAAGTGTTCGGTGGGGATGAAGGGCAGAACATCTGGAGAGTACTCTCCAAAGGGGTTCTTAATACTTTCCTGATGCTGGCAAATCACACTTCAGGTACAGTATTGTATGTTGGTTTGTAGGAATGGAATGCAAGTAGCTAATTCCCAGGAATATTGCTACAGTTACTAATAACTAGTGATAAAGTATTTTCTATCAATGAACGTTGAAGCCCAAAATCCAGCCCAGCACTTTCACTTGACTGACTGTACTAATGCAGCACACAGCACAACTTTCTTTTGACCTGTTTGACCTTGAATTGCTACCTAAATGCAAGTATTAACTAATAAAAGTGGAGTACCTGTTAAAACAAAATGTATGATTTTGATACCAGGAATGTGTTTGATGACTCAGAATAATTTCAGGCAAACATGAGTGAGAAAATAATGCATGGATTGGCACTAAGCTGAGCCTTGCTCAGGCTTGAATAGTACACAGCTTCTCAGCACTAAGATCAAAAGGAAGTTACAGAAGAATGTCAATTAATTTAGATTGGGAAAAGCCCTTCATCACCCCATCAGATGCTATCAGCATCTACTTCAGGACTGCTTCACTCTTCTATGAATACATTTACTGTGAATTTTTACATCAGAAATGAAACTGTGATTCTTAGAGATATAATTAAATTGAGTAACCTTTGGGCAGCATAAACTCCAGTGGCCGGACTTGAGCAACCGTCATCCATTAATTTTGTACTTCATTAGATTGTTCTGCCAAGGAAGGAACCAGACATTTTACGTAGATGGCTGAATTTATACTCCAACGCACTGCAGATAGGCCAGAATGTAGCTGTATTTTGCCATGGTGTAATTCTGAAATAATTCCAACAGGTTCTCTGTAGTTACTCTGGGTATGTGCTTAAGGTAGAATCTAACCCTGTATTTCTGCTTGATTCTGAGAAGGCCTCTCAGAGGCTGTTCTCAGAAGGCTGTAGAAGTCATTGAGCCATTGCTGAAAATTTAATTTAATCCTGAGTTCTTTTGAGGTCTTCAGTCTGACTAAAGACCCCCGAATTAGTCCCAGCTTGCAGACTTGCAACACTGCACGAACTGTGTTCTCTCTCTGTTCTTTTATTAAAGAACTGTTTTTGTGGAAAAAAAAAAGGTAGTAGATGAAACAAAGCAGATACTTGTGGGTATTGTGTGATGTTATATCCTTCTTCTGTCCTGCAGCTTTCTTAGCTCATAGATTTGAAAATAATACTGGTACACCCTAAAAACAATTTTAACCACCATTCTGTGTTTCCACCTCTTCATCTTTCATATGGATGCCTTCCTTGCTAAAACACAGCTTGCTGTGCAATGAAGAGCATAAAATCTTTTTGGCAGGCATGTAAGCAAACATTCAAATGCCTGCACCAAACCACACATACACACTGGGACAGATCCTTTGCTGATTTTAATCACTGCAACTCTGCTGACTCCTGTGGATCTGTACAGATTGGTCAGACAGTTTCTTACTTCAGTTTAAATAAACATAGCACACTCTCTTTTAAGTAAAAATCTGTCACTTGGTATGTCTTTCTTATACTGGTGTAAGAGCTAAGTAGCATTATTCTAGTGTCTGTTCTATTCTTAGTTCAACACTTCTGTAAGATATTAAATTCCTTGGATTTTTTAATGCTAAATGGAACATAGTTCTTCCTTTTGATTGAAAATTTTTATGTTTCTGTAATAGAGCTCCTCCTGAAGTTCTGTTGAAAAGCTACTCAGCAATTTTTAAGTTGACTGAAAAAATTATATGGAAGATGTTCATAAAAAATGGAGAATATTTGTTTGGAAAGCCTGTTTCTAAAGTCCACTGTAATGATAGAAAAGATTTATGTTAGCTTTAAGAAGATTTATGTTGTAAGGTGAACTTACGATGTAGGGGAGTATGCATTTGAGAGAAGGCAGGAAATTCAGAATGAAAGTCACAGCCAGAGGGAATATTATCTTCAGCAGAGTTACCACAAGAGCCATGGTACACATTTGGTGTTGCCTGTAAAAGTTTCCAATATTGTCCACCTTTGAATAAATTCACTCCAAAATTAGCGTTGAAGTGTGATTTACTGGAATGTTCTTTGCATTTGTAGCCTTAGTCTGACACAGATCTAGGGGACTTATTGCCTGTTCTAAGGATGCATGGGGGGCCACCTTCTGTCGTCATTCCCAGCTGAGCTATTTTCACTGAAAATGTCACCATAATTGACTGGCATTTTCTTACTGGACACACTTAGTCCTATTGCTGATGTCAGTGAACAAATCTCTTCAATTCAGCTCAGCACTACCCTATCTTCCATTTTTCTCTACACTGTGAGAAGATTTGGTGATTAATTTCTCTTGACATTAATTGTGTTGGCCCCACCACCATTGCTTCCACGTGACTCATTTTTCCAGACATCTTTTTGCCTAGGAGGGCCAGGGAGACTGCATGTGTAACTGGACTTTCAAAATGCTGAGCACATAGTAATGCCCAGATATTGCACGTTCTTTTTTTCCTGTAAGTTACTGCTGGAGAAATAGAAAAGCTGAATTGAGCCAGGAATGTTTCAGGATTGCATTTACTTTCTCATTTTTATTTAATCATGATTTATGTTCCCAAATAATGGAGCTGTCTTGCTTTTTGCTTCAGCTGTTTTAATCTTTAAATTAAAAGTTCATGGCATCATTTTTCACAGTTAGGTTCCATCCAGGCTAGGTTGTATAAGAAAGGTCAGAAACAAGCTTGGTTTAGTAGACAGGTAAATAACTTCAAAAATTATGTCTGGTTGGAAATTGATTTGTAAGACTTCTTTTCTTGCTGGCACTGAATCTGGATCAGTGCTTTTCAGATAATAATCCATTTGACTCAAAAGTAATTTCCAAATTACATACCCTTTTTATTAAACAATGAGTTTCTAGAAAAGCTTTCTCTGGGGAAAAAGAGGGCCAAGCATATCTTTGTAATCAGATTATTTTTACAGTTTGCTTGTAAAATGAACATAAACCATTTCAAGCTATCAATATTTCCTTTGATTTTCCCCCAAAAACCCCCACACAGAAAATTTTCTGTCCTGTGTACATCAGAGTTGAAAGTCTAATGTTAGTTCTTCCAGTCTTCTATTAATCATTTATTTCTGATCATCTGATGAACTCACATGGGAGGCATCTTGAGCCTAACGATATTATTAATATCTCTGCTAGAATACTTCTTTTATGACTTCAGATGCTGTGGACTTTCATTGTGTTACTCCACCTCCTCCAACGTCACACATTAATGTAGTGTCTCCGGGGGCAGGAAGTAGAAGTTACTGTGACGGTGACCTATCAAGAAGGGCTGTTTGTCTTTCTTGATGACTATATTAGCTGTAGCAAATAGTCTTCTGTTTGCATGCTGTTAATACAGTGGGAAGTTTTGAATGTGCTTTTGCTTATTAGAATAAACATGGCTATAATTTGGAAATCACAACAGATCTAGTGTAATACTTGTTAAGTTCATAGTTCTAAGAGCATCCATTACAGCTAAAAATTGTTTTGTTTTGTTTTGCAATGCTCAGTGCTATGTATGCAAATACATGCAACTCCAGACCACATTTAATATGAGTTTTTAATGAATAAATATAATTAACCAGAATTGCTCAGTGAATAGGATTATATTATTAATAAACTCAGAAAATTATATCTGATATTGTCCTACTGGACCTGCTATTTGTATAAGCGTATCTGCTTTACCTACTGCCTCCTGAACTTTCAGGCAGATGTGCATTCTCTCTAAGCTGTTATGCACGATAAGGCAGAAGAATTAATAAGGTTTTCTGTCATTTGTTTTTCATTGTAATAAAATTCATGTTTTTTTAAAAGAAATAATTACATTTAATAGCAAAAGGAGAATAAAAACAAGATGAAAAACAACCACCTGGTTCTTCTGATACTGAAATCAGTGAGAAAAGGAACACTGAATATTGTGGTAGTTAAGTAGTAGGCTTTCAAAATTATCTGATTTGTGATCAGACAGAAGAAAAGTAACTTTTCCCACATGAAATCAGGATTTTTCCATCAAGGCTTTTTTTTAAGATATCGGAAAGCTAACTGAGGACTTGGTATTCTGCCAGGTAAGAGAACTGGAACTGCCTTGAAGCCCCTTAGATGAATAAAAGATGCAAGATCAGGCCAGCTGATGGCTTTAGCATACAAAGCACAGTCCTGCTTTTCCACTGTCTGCTCACATGCATAGTATGATGTTTTCTTAATGCCTTTTTCATAGGGTTCTGATGGAATTAAGAGAGCAGTGCCACCTAGTCCTTGCAGTTCATGGGTATTGTAATGAATTGAGAACATGCAGTGTCTACAGGTTACGTGGCAATGCCTCACAGGAGCTCAGATGTGGGTCAGTACTCTGCTTTTACAGGCACCCTGTCATATCTTTCACAAACGTACCCAGCCTTGTCTCAAAATCTGCAAAGCTTTTTTGATTCCTGTATTTGCTCACAGTGAATGGAGGACTGTTGTAGAGCTTTCAAGAACCAAAGGCTGTCCAGTTGCTGTAATAGTTACAGCCCTTCTTCTAACTTCTGACATAAATTTATACAGTTCAATTCACTCTGTGTGCTTCCATCTTTTTTATCTTATGTAGAAGTATTCAGCACCATGTTCCTCTAACGTACATTTTAGCAACCATACCACCTTTCAGCCTTAATCTTGGTAGGCTTAGTAAGCAAGCTTCTCTAGTTGTCATTCATAAAGTAGGCTTCCCATGCACCTGACCAACCTATTGGCCCTTCGGCGTGTTTTTCCATGGGAGTTAATCATTATTGAATGTGGGTGATCAGAGCACTGCAGAGACACAATTGCCGTATTGCAGAAAAACCTCTTTTCCTGTCCATCCTCCAAGTTACTTTGATTTAACCTGACTCTGGTGATCATTTGTCATTTCCTGACAGTATATCATGTCGTTAATGTGGAGAGTAGCTCTATCACCTCTCACCTGTCTTTGTCTCTTCTGAAGGATCCATATCCCTCTGTGTCTTTGCTGAATTACCACTGTAGTTCATGTTCTTTCTATTACCCCTGCAGTGCTCGTTTCAGAACTTAACACAAATCCAATTTTTATTTGTTCAGTTCTTAGCATTCCCTGTATCATTGCTGATGCTCTATGGATATTGAATACCTGGCTAGATATGTTTTTGCATTCTCTGACAGAGGAATTCAGTCAACTTTTTTGCACATTCTCAGAGCTGAATCATAGATTTGTTATTTGCTCAGAGTTCTCATTAGTCTCAAAGTGACATTTGTTCAGGATGGAGTCTTTAGAGCAAGGTGTTGCTAAATTTCTCATATGCGGTGTCTGCATCAGTGTCTGAAGTACATGCTCAACTGTAGTACCCCAGTCAGCGAGTGGGACAGTTCCCCATGAAGAGTCAGCACTCAAAATTTTTTAAACACTGGAGCCTAAATGTGTTCTGTTTTTGGAAACTCAATCAATGACAGCTGGACAAAAAGACCCTTTTTCCTTGGTTTTTTTTGTCTCAAGATGATCTCTGCTCATCTGATGAAATATGTTTTATTTATGAAGCATTAATTAGGCTCTCTTCCTAATGAGACTCAAATATGCTGACAAATAAGACATGTTAATGTGCATATACAGTGTCACAGTGCAAGAATTACAAAATTAGTAGCTTTCCATTTTTGTCACTAATAACCCTATTATTATACATAACTCAGCCTGATTAAAAGGATACCTTGCTGCTCATTCTAGACAATAAACTGTTGTTCATTTATTTTTAATATCAAATTAATAGTAAATTTGAATAAAGTTAAAACAGTTTTTCTAAATAGTTTCTCTGCAATACCCAAAATATTGACAGGGTGATATTTTCCTGAACAATTCAGGTCACTTGCAAGATCCTAGAATACTCTTGAAAACTACAGAAAACCCTATATAAATCAAAGTGGTCTTTCCTAATTTCCATTTACAAAGGAAAGCTTGTTCTGAGCTGTCAAGTAATCAGTTGATGATTTCAGGTGTTTGCAGGGTACCAAAGTACTTCTTACTGATAAATTACCTCATTGGTAAGGGATGATACTTCTGTATCATTCTGCTTCTTTCTGGTTTTTAAATCAAATGTTGATGGATATAAGTTTACTTATGTTGTACTGTAAACACTTTGGGGAATTATGTTTACATTAGGTTAAAGGATTTGTAGTTTCTTTGTACAAAGCCGAGGAGCAGGATGGGGCAGAATTACCAGCTTTCGATGAGCAGCTGCATTCAATTATGGGCTCAGTTATCAGCTCAAGTTGCGTTACCTGCATGTGCAACATTCGGTTCACAGGTAAGTGCCTGCATGGTTGCAGTGCTTAGAGGTGTACTTTTGCTGACCTCCCCCTACCAAATAGGAGTGTTAAATAGTTCTTGCTGCTTTTTTGCTCCCAAAAGACTGATATCTAAAGGTTTGTTTAGGGTATTTTACAGAGATCGTGACTAATGTTTTTAATTGTGCACACATCATGCTTTAGCATAGATGAAGTACATTTGCTGATGGCATCTCACACAAGCTATCAGTGTGAACTGGATTATTGTTGTAGCTGAAGCTTGTCCACACTTACGTTTGAAAATCTCCCAACAGCACTAATACTATTAACTACAGAACATGAGGAGGCTGCAAATTTTCTTGTAGATGTGCTCTGGTTTTGGCCGGTGTCAGCTGATGGTGTTGTAGGGGGAGGTGGCTTTAGTCCCTCGTCCTTTTGAATCTTTAGTGACTTTACAGCATGCTCAAAAGAATAACTTGGAGGCAGTTGTGCAAATTCTGCTTGGCATCTGCTATGTGGAGGAAACTGGCTGCATTCCTTGCCTACTCTTGCCTATTGCAGTACTTCATGTGGCACTTTGCCAGCTGGATTGGCTATCTGAAGAGACCTTTTATGTAGAAAGAACAGCCAAAATTTGCATTACTTTATATTTATGTGTATATATGTGTATGCCCCCTTCTCTCCATCTCATTTATAGACTTTTCAAGCCCATGTGCACTGCATACAAACCCAAGAATAAGCAGTTCAGTTGTATTAGCTGTTTGGAAAAACTTCAGTAAAATTTTTTTATAATTGCAAGTTTTCATTTCATTGACATTTAAACATTTCATGGAACTGTACAAATTCTGGTGAAAGATCACTCAGATGCAAAAAGATTTCACTGAAATCCTGTGTTCCAGGCACACTTCCATTGAAACTTGTTTCCTGGTATGTATCCCATCTGTTAGTGTCCTGTCTGGACTGCTGATAAAGAACCAAAATTTAGGAGATCTGGCAGCAGCATTTCCTCAGCGCTTGAGTCTTGCTGATACTGAGCAGACCAGCGAAGTTTCCCTGACTAGAGAACAGGCACTCTGTTTTGTGAAGAATTTCAAAATACTTTTATCCTATATGAATTAAATACACACACACACTCTGGAAATTTTAAAACCCTCTATGAAATCCTCTTCCCATTTTAACACAGCTGTAATCAAACATATTGTGCACACAAGACCCTTCCATAAGAGATTTCTCTTGCTCAGGGCTTGATGGTAGACTTCATAGCCATTAACAAAGCCTTTACTTTGAGGGGTCTTAGACCTTAAAATAGGAACCTCTCCCATTTTGCTATCAATTAAAATAGCTCAGTGTTGGCTGTATTATACAAGGTGATAGATAAGGATTTATAGTGATGGAGACCATTACAAATTTTTTAGTTTTGTTATTAAATGTAAAATTCAAGTGTCCTGAAAATACCCCACAAAATCTCCCTTTTCTTCTGATGCATGATTAGCAGAGTAAGTGTCCCTTAGACAGCCTAATGGTTATCATTGTATTCCGTTTTTTAAAACAATTTTTCAAAAAAGTTTCAAATTATAAATAATAAAATTTATGTCCTGTTTTTTTCATACCTATCTTTTTTTTTAACTCTCTCCAAATATGGGATTGTCTTTCTTAGCCCAGATACCTCAGTATGCTCTGTGTTGTTGACCACAGCCAGAGGATTATTTTTTTCACAGAAGTTTCAAGATATAGGTAGCAAACAATGGACTGAATAATTCTCTACTACTGTGAGCAGACATCTGATCTTCCTAAAATACTTTCTGAATATTTTTGCTAATCTTGAAAAGAAAAGATTGAATTTCATGTGCATACACAGTTCTGATTAAACTATTGTCAAAATTCCTAACTTTCCTAGTCGGTAGTCTTTGAAAGGTGGGGAGCTAGGCATGGTTCCCCAACACAGATCGGTGTTGGCATGCAGCAAACCGACCTACACATTTCATTGAATAAACCGGACATGTGTTTCATCTGTACTCCCAAGCTGGCTTTGCTGTGATGGAAGGGCTTTGTATTTTATATTATGGTATAAAAATCTAGACATTTCATTAAAAATCTGCATGATAGGCATGCTAAATGTCCATGAGGCAATTTTATAGCTGTTCTACTGCAGACTCACCAGCATTTTTACATTTTGCTTGTCAAATTGCCTCATTGTGTGGAGTATGCACCCAGTCACCAGGATTGGGTTCTACACTCTTAACGATATGAAACAGGAAAATATTTCCAGTGTAAGCTGTTTTTCTGTGTAAAATTGTTGTTAAGTAAGTGCTTGGGAAGTACCTGATTTCCATTATGAGAATCAACGTTGCTTTTAAGGAACACAAGGTTGGTAAATCCCAAAAGTGTAAGCTGTAATACTACTGTGTTCCTCATGGGTGTTGCACATTGACGTGTCCTGTTGTTACTGTCTTCTGTAAGTGGAACTCCTCAGACAGACTGTATCACACATGAGGTGTTAAGATCTTAGGAACCCTATTTTTGACTGATTTTGCCAATAAGATGATTTGGGGATTTAGATGCCATAAGCTTTTTGTTTCTTTAAATTTTCTTGTGAAAAGTCAGTAACTGACTTTTCAGTTTTAATAAAATGGTTTTCATTGATAAAATATTTATATAGTAGAGTTGCCTTGGGTACATGTCCATGTGTTTTTAAATAACAGTACTGTAGTAGGTACCTAAAGTGCTTTTCACAAAGCCATTTTGGTTCTTACAGAGGAAGGCTCAAATTCGTATGTACTAAAACATTGCTTTACCCAGCTATTCACCTGCTAATGCCTCTATCACAGTTCTGTACCTGCTAACCAGTCTCCTGGAAACCCAAAGGCTTGTATCCCATATTTTCCTCTTTTTTCTCCTCTCCTCTCCCTCTCCCTCTCCTACCCTCTCCCTCTCTTATCCTCCTCTCCTCTCCTCTCAAGGGTTACAGTGCAGACAGAAGCAAACTCTTCATGCAGGATGATTTGTGTAGTTAATGTAATAATAAGACATTTTCTTAGGACCTTTGATTCCAGAGAACTTCTTTTCTCCTTCATCCTTAAACCTGCCTCTATAAGAGTGATAACAAACTCACCTTTTTGCAGAGAGTAGTGTGGAAATCTACTGTATAACCTTGTTTTCCTGCTTCTATAACAGTGATGTAAAACTCATTTTTCTGTAGGGAGTAGCATGGAAAACTACTGTGTAACCTTCAGAACATGTTATTATTTCCAAGTGACTCACTTTTCTGTGCCCTTCCTTTGTTATGTTTTCCTAATGCTTCCCTTAATCCACACCTGTCCTAAAAACTTCTGTGGTAATTTCAGTAGGTTGGAGACATAGTAAATTTTCTGTGACTGTTAGCTTTGTGTAACGATCTGTATAGTGAAGATCTGTTATATTTTACCCCCTCTACAAGTTCCCGTACTTTTTTCTGTAGAACCCATACATTATTGTTCCAGATCTCATCCATAGGCCTGGATTCAGCCCACTTAACTCTAGGTACCTAATTAAGTGCCTAAATTAAGACTTGGGATCGCCTCGTATTTTGAGTGGAAAGAGACAGGAGCAGAATGGAAAACAAGTTATTTGGATAAATGCATTCTGACCTCTGAAGTTACATAGGATTAATTTTAGTCCTTTATTTGAGGATTTTCATGGTTTAAAATTTTGTTGAAAAAATAAAGTGAAAATAATTTGCCATTTTCAGATTATTATTGTGCTGTTCATGTTTTCCAGTTACTGATAATTTTGAACTGCAGTGGGGCTATGTTATATCATTTAGAACTTTGGTGTTACTCATTCAGAGTATTGCATTATTGCTTTTTTCTCCAAGCTGGACACTGACAGATCTCTCAGACCCTCCTGCCATGTGAGATGCTCCAGTCTTTTAATTGTGTTTGCGGCTCTGGGCTGCACCTACTCCAGTAAATCCATAACTCTTTTGCACTGGGGAGCCCAGCACTGGACCCAGAACTCCAGACATGTCTCACTAGTGCTGGAGTAGAGGGGAAGGATCACCTCCCTTGACCTGCTGGCAATGCTTTTCATAATGCAGCCCAGGACACTGTTGGCTGCATTTACCATGAAGGGTACATTGCTGGCTCATGGTCAGCTTGTCCTCCACCAGAACCCCAACATCCTCTGCAGAACTGCTTTCCAGCTGGTTAGCTGCCGGTGTGGCCCTGTTCCTGGGCTTATTCCTTCCCAGATGCAGGACTTTGCATTTTCCTGTGTTGAACTTCATGAGGTTGCTCTCTGCCCAGCACCTCAGCCTGTCAAGGTCTGTCTGAATGGTGGGACAACCAGCTGGTTTATCAAGCACTCATCCCAGTTTTGTGTCAGCTGTGAACTTGCTGAGGGTGCAGTCTGTCCCAGGGTCTAGGCCATTAATGAAGATATTAAACAGAATTTGCCCCAGTATTGACAGCTGGAGTATGTCACTAATGATGTACTTCTGACTGGACTTCGTGCCACTGATCACGACCCTCTTGGTCCAGCCGTTCAGCCAGTTTTCAATCCACCTTGCTGGTCACATATCTAACGTACTTTGTCAGGTTGCTTATGAGGATGTTATGGGAGACAGTGTCAAGAGCCTCATGGAAGCTGAGGTAAGCAATATCCATGGCTCTCCCCTCATCCTCCAAGCCAGCCACCTCATTGTAGAAGTCTATGGTTTGTCAGACATGATTTCCTCTCTGAAAATCCATGCTGCCTGCTCCCAGTCACCTTCTCGTCCTTCACATGGCTCAAAATGGGTTTTAGGAAGATTTTATCTGTCACCTTCCAAGGGGTTGAGGCGAGGGACTAGACTCAATATTGCCTTCTCTGAAGATAAAGAAAATTTTGTTTACTGCACAGCAACAAAAATTCCTAATGGACATATTTCCTGTTTATAGATTTCAGAATGGTTGTTTTGTTGTTTGGTTTTCTTTTCCTTCCATAAAAATAATTAGGTATAAATGATCTAAAATATTTTAAAGCAGCAATTTGCAAGGAAGACTAATTGCTAAATGTTGAATTTTAACATTTTCTTTCTGCATTTTCAAGTGGTTTGGAAAGATTAAGAATTCATGAAGTGAAACCAAAAAGAGTGAAAATGTAGTATGATATATTGCTTTGAATAGCAGAGCTCTAAGAAAGCTGTGTTATTAATACAGCTATTCTGTCTTCACTCCGTGAAATCCTAATGAAGCTTGAATGATGTGATTGAGTGTTATTAGTTACTTATAGAAGCAACATTTCATTCAGATCAATAAGCTTAGACTATTCTCCAGTATGACAGAAACAAAAGCAATCATTGCTCATATTCACTTTCATGTTCAAATTAATGAATGTCCAGGATGCTGTTCACAACATCTTAGCTTTTTGCAAACTGTAACAAATGTTTAGAAATTCAATGCATGCACCTACTGTTAGAATTAGATAGTGAGATGGTATCGAAACATCCAGCTGGACTCTCAAAACTGGCTTAGATTACTGTAAATCTTGCTTTAATGTGTCTCATTTTCTATTTTTATAAAGATAGTCTTTGTTTATTCAGAGTTATTTTCTTACAGACATTTATTTGCAGAAAATGCATGTCATAAAAATAAGTAGTTTATAAATCCATCTCTCTTGCCAAAAATGTGTTTTGGAACATTTTAAAAAGGAAAGTTCTTAAAACCCACTATGTAAGGGCTCTCCTGCTCTCCTGGTTAGTGTCCACAATTTGCTTTTCCTAAGAACTTTCCTTTATATAAAAAAAAGGTTAAAAAGGGAATTTCCGTCACTTCCCTCACCTGACCTTTCATCCATGTCTTTTCGTTTGCTTTTTCAAGAAAAGAATAAAAGAGATCCAAGATACTGGTTTCTTGCTTAACCCATACAATTCAGTTCTCCTTCTCTAGCTGTGATTTTTATGCTGGAATAGGATTCTGTGCACTGCAGTGCTTTACTGCTTTGTTCAAGATGGCCACCAGCTACTGCTGGAGTAGTACCCTCCCAATATAAAAGGAACAATTGGAAAACAACATTTTTCTTGCACGAGCACTGCAACATCTCATATTTTTGTGTAAGTCTCTAGCAGTATTCTGATTAATTTCCTTTTTTTTTTTTTTAGTTTCTAGATTTTCTGATCATTTGCCTTCATGACATAAAACACGCAGGCAAATAAAAAGAAATGCCAAACTCATTACTGAATTTAAAATCTGATTTTGCAAGGCCTTCCCCACTGCTCCTTAATACCTACTGAAATTGGCCTAGTGTATTTTTAGACAGAATCAAATAACTCACTATTATTCTTCTGTTGTTTTTTTGTTGTTGTTGTTCTTTAGGGATAAGATACATTTGATTTTTTTGAATTATCTGTTGCTCTTCTGCAGCTTTTATCTTTTATAGGTTCACACTACAGTTTCAGATTAAGTTTAATAAGTAGCATATCTGAACAACCTATCTTCTTTCTTTTCTCTTTTTTAAGCACACATTTGGAAAAAGGAAAACAATGAAACTACTCACTGATGCACAGAGCTTATGATCAATTTTTGTTTGGCAACTGGATGAACAGCACAGCTGCTGCTGAAATACACTTTTTCAGATAAACTTCTATAGGAGTTTGCCATTATACATTACTAAAAACATTTCAAATTTCTTTGTGGAGTTTCTGTATACATTCAACTTATTATAATTTTCTGTAATATAATGAGGAATTTCATTTTGATTTTTAAATCTGTGATAATTTTGAGCAAGATAGAAGCAGATGCCCATTCCTGTAAAGTAGCTATTGTAATTTTTTTCTTGATTTTATAGTATACTGGACTAAAAATGAATAAATGAAGTAGGATCCACCTTGTAGTATCATATTGTGGAATCCCAATAAATGAAACATTCTTTTTGTTCTCTTTTTTCTCCTGTTGATCCGGTCAGTGCACTTGGTTTGTCATAGTTGTTTTATTAAAATTGAGAAATTTTTGGGGCTTTGGATTTGTTTAGTTATCCTATCTGAGATTATGGATTGTCCATCAGATAAGTGAGTGTATCAAGGAACTGTTTATCAGGTACTCTGCCAAGAGTACATGCAATTCTTAAGTACTCCAGACAGTTTTGTTTTTCAGTGATGAGGTCGTAATTATGTGTTGCTGAATGTTGATACAAAAAGGTCAAATGCTGTGGCTCCTACCAGCACGTGTAGGTAATACACAAAGGATAGCTGTGGAAGATAGAGTTACAGGGATAAAGTAAGACCTGGTATAAATGTGCAGCACAGATGGTCTTTCAGGACAAGATACTACTAAACAGTATGTCTGCTAAAGACCGCTGTCTCAGGTATTCTCTTGATGCTAAATCATTTTACTATACTGTCTGCGTCTCGGTTATATATTCAAGAGCTGGGCAATTTCATTTGCAGCCATAAATTTTAGAAATGCCACTTTTCTTTTAGTAGAGAATTAGACTGGAGGACAGCCACCATAGATTTTCTACTGCCTGTCATTTGGGCTCCATCAGACAGTTTCTACCACTGTGTCTTGCTCCTGTGAATGAACACCCAAATGGGATGTGCACACAGACTCCACGGGATGAATGGGCCAGTCAAGGTGCATTTGGGGATGTGGTGGTTTCAGGATGTTTACATGATCCCTGTATTCCTAACACTGATACTCAACGAAAGGTTAAGGTGTCCATTTCACTGAAGAATCCCTACGTCTTTCCACAGGTGGAGGTAAATCCCTTGGTGGTGGTGAACAGTACTCCACAGATAACTATAAAGCTTCAGAGAGTAGTTGCAAATTACACTAGACGTGCAAGGGGGAGCAAAATGCTGGAGGTCTCTGAAGAGGTTGTTGTAGATTAATAAATTAGACATCTTTTTCTTCTTTGGAGCCCAGGTCTCATCAGGATTGCAGCACAATTAGCTTCTTTTTTAGTGTAAGAAAATAAGTCATGAAGTTATTCTGTGCCTGATAGAGCAGTTCTTGCCACTATGTTTTGAATTTGATGTGTATCTTATATTCAGGTACAGGCACTCCAAGAAAAATAATAGGATCCTTAAAAATGTGAGTATGTAAAAAGTACAGAGCAAATGCATTTACTTTTGGCCAAAATTCTGGACAGCACAGTAATAGATCCAAGGCAATGAGAAGGCTATTATCATCCATTATCTTTTTGTGCTTAAAGGCACATTTTTTTAAAGTGCTTTTCCCTTGAGTGAATGCTGATACTTTCAGCATAAACATGGATTTGATGTTCCTTTACAGTGGTTGTACTGCATCACCTCATGTTGTTAAAGGTAGGAGAGGCTACAAATTACTTGCAGACAGTGACTTTTGTCAGGCAGAGCAATTTCAAGATGAGAGGTTGTTAGGAGTAAACAGAGTTTAGGAGGAATGGAAAAAGGGATTATTTACAAGCGAGTACTAGGTCTTGGAGTTCAGGAAGTTTAGGGGTAAAAGATAATAGCAAAAGCCAAACTGAGATGGATCTGGCAAAGGAAATGAAGAGAACTGCTATGAGAGTCATATAAACGAGAAGAGCATAATGGAAGAAGTGAGGCTATGACCCCAGTAGATACTCAAGATAACTAACTAAATGCTTTCAGTGATGTTGAATATAGGGACAGAACAGTGGTAGAACAGGAATGAAATGTAGTAATACAATGTTGGAGAGCACACTTTGATTTGGATAGTAGGCTATAATCTGTTATGAATCTAATCCTAGGGGATTTGTCCAGAACCTGTGCCATCAACTTCAAGAATAATGTAGCATACAAAGCCACGGATTATTTGCTCTGTCACTACTAGTATCAATCATACAATAGGGTGTCAAGGGTGACAGAGCAGTGGCACAGGCTGCCCAGAGAGGCTGAGTCATCCCTTCCCTGGAGACATTCAAACCCCGCCTGGACGCGGTCCTGTGCCCCCTGCTCTGGGTGTCCCTGCTCACGCAGGGGGTGGGACAAGATGATCTCCAGAGGTCCCTTCCAACCCCCACCATTCTGGGATTCTGTGATAGTTCTATAGAGATTTAGAAGTGTTCATGAATACTGAGCACTAAGCACCTACCACTTAATGCTGCCTCTGATGGACTTGGGCAGCCATACCTTGTTTTCCTATTAGAGAAGGTAAACTTTCGGCAACTTATGTGAAAATGGCAGTGTTTTTAAAATTAAGGATGGAAGATACCTCTTTAAAGCCAGATACAAGGGACATGTCAGAGTCCTCCTCATCTTCATCCTGTGTCATTGGCACATACCGTTAATGCCGTAGCACTAATGCCATTTCATTCCATCCAGGACACTTTGGCTCCTTGCTGAGGCCCATTTTTTTTAGCCAAAGCTTTACAAAATAATACTTCTCTGACATGCAGTTAGCATTCCACATTGATTGAATCTTTGTTAAAATCAGTACAGTATAGCAACTATTACAGTGTGATGTATTGAATTATATTGCCTACTGCTGAATATTAACAGTGTAATATTGCTTATAATGCACAGCAATGATCAGCAATGATGTGTCACAGCTGCTCCAGTATATTCAGCTTCAGGTCTAGCTTTTAATGTTTTCTTCTTTAATGCCACATTGTTGTGTAATTCAGAATTTACAGAAATCAGCATTACAAACAATCTCAAATTTGTTTTAAAAAAGCTATTCAGTAGCATATTCTTACTACTGTTTTATTAGTTTATGCATATTTAAGTGAGATTAAATGTATGATTACTTTGTGATTTTGTCAGAATATTTTTGTAAATTTGACCTTCCTGGCACAAAAAATGCAGGGTGATGGTAATGGAAATGAATCAGTTATTATTATTGTTTCATAGTGAAGATTGCGTATGAATCACAAAAGACTTCTTCTGGTACCACTATTTCTGTAGAAAGAGTATTTTATGAGGAGCACGAATACAATAAATAGTTTCCTATGCTAATGTATTAATTACTTTGATAAAGCAGTGCATTTGATAAATTCATAATGAATAGATTCCCTGCTGGTGAAGTGCATAGAAATGGAAATAAATAATAAATTGCCAATGGAAATTTAGTTTATACACTGCAGTGATCTTCATACATAACCTTATCCATGGGTCTTCACTGTGTACTTAGGTTAGAATATGTAATGGTGTCCCGGAGCTCGCAAGTCTCACAACTGTCAATAATGCTTTCCCCTTTCCCTCTCCCTCATACCTGGCAGCTCCTCCATTTGCATGGTAGCACACTTCTTGTGTTATTTATGAGTTTTGAAATGGGGAATGATGTTCTGCAAAATTAATATTTGTAAATACTGTGTGGTAGAACTGGCAATGTGTATCTTTGCTCTGGTTTTGTGGACGAAGTACCCTCCATAGTGAATGGAAAGCTTTGCAGGTTTAGAATGGAAAACAAGGACTGAGACTGTGTTTTGCCAGAGATGAGTCTTTGTGTACTCTGACAAGTGTTCAGACCACATTATCATCCTCGATGTATGACTAACACAGTAGCTTTGGGACTTTGCAGAGCTAATTATGCTGAGAAGTTGCTGTCCTCATATGTATTCCTGCCAAAAGATAAAGGTATAGCCGTGAATGTTTAGCATATAGACTGCTTTCATTAACAGATGTGGTATAAAGAGCAGTGTAACATGAAGGAGCTTGGCTTAGTGCTTAGCCTGACTACTGCTGCACCCCTCCTATGCCACCGGAGGGTTGGATCACTGCTCTCTTTGTGCTGTAGTTTACTTAAGCCAGTGTCTCACAGCTGGGCTGGGGAGAGAGTCCTCATCTGCTGAGAGACTGTGTGGAGCTTAACTTTGGTTGTATTTCTGGAGTTCATTTTCATTAGGGAATATAAAGATTTCTTGGCATAATTCCTTGGCCTGAATGTCTTCCAACAATCATTACCCCTACCTGAAATGAACTCAGGGGCCCTGAGCCACAAAGTACACATGCAGTTTTACACAGATGTGTAGTACTCGCTGACGTTATTTGTTGTTGAAAGTTACATGATAAATATTGTTGTGCTGGGGTGAATCTGTAGTCTCACGTTATGTGAGTGTGAATATATACACACACATAATCTGTCACCGTGAGCTAACTTGCCACTGTAATCACTAATGGGGTGTAATAACCCTCTGGAGCTGCATAGTGGATCATGGGGGCAGGGGGAGGCACAGAGAGAAGAGGAAAGGGGCTTTTTTTTTTTTTACTGTTTAGTGTCATATCTGTAGGCTGACACAGGCTTAAAGATCAACTGTAAATGTATGGTTTTTCATAACATTTGTTACTCAGATTAGAACAGCAAATTGTTAAAACAGCCACCTTGTCATATTCACTTGCAAACTCTTTAAGAGCTAACTCATATGCTTTTTCATTCATGAATTACTGCTAATTGTTTTTGCATCGGCATAGTCATGAGCTCCATGCATCCCCAAGGATCACTCTGGCCACTGGAGTAAAGCTCTTGCTTTAATATTCACTTAAATATCATTTGCTTTGGAAAGGCTTGCTCTGTGTTCAGCCAGATGTCCAAGATAATTATAATTTATGGATGTTCTCTTCTCTACACACATGCAGCCCAAATTCAACACATCTGCCTCTGGCATTTATATTTTAACAGATGTGATTTCCACTTTGATGGTGATGTCAACACCATGCTACAATACATGTTAACATTACAGGCTAACATTAATTTTCTTAAGATAAATGACATGCAAAGTGTCTTCTCTTCATCATTCATTAGAAACATCACAAAATTTTCATGTTGACAGATATATTCATGTGGCACAAAGGAGGTTGCTATTCATTATTGTTTTGTGATTATTAGCCCTTCAAAGCGGGTATCAATGTAAAACAAGTGATTGTCTTTACATTAAAGTGTAGAAAATTCTACCTGGAATTTGATTACTTCCAGGAGATAACGTAATATGTTTTGTACTGCAGCTATCCCCTAAGAAAGACTCTTGATTTATTCTTTGATGCTTGATTCTGCAAATTAAATTCTCAGCAGCAAATTTGGCTTCAATCCTTCAATGCTTTGCAAAACACTATAACCAAATGCTCTGTTTCAGTGAGCTGAAAGTGAAGTATTTATTTTCACATGGACTAGGAGAATTTGGGAAAATCCATCTACCAAGGCAAGACCTCTGTTTTAAAATTAAAAACAAAAAAAAAAGGCAAAACCAAAACCAACTCACTAGATTCCCAAGGCCAACAATTGGAGTTAATATTGAAATTAAAGGTATGGAACTATTTTTGATACAAAGCACATCTTCTCATTTTCTTCTGTGGATTTTCTGTCAGTTGATTATCTCTATGCAGGGACCAAGTGAGAGAACCATACACCAAATATATCCCATGTTCAGAATCTATGATTCCCAGTTCACTTCTGAACCTTTCCTGTCAGGGCCAATGGGAGAAACCTCGTACCGCTCCCCCCCAGCTGACAAACATATGAACCTGACACAAACCTTACAATTTCAGCTACGTTAATTTACATAGTTGGTTTTTTTTGTTTTGTTTTGGGTTTTGTTTCAATTGCCAGTGTTCCTGATTCCAAGGTGCTTGGATCCAGCTGTGAAGTTAGTGGGTGAGGGAATAACCATGACTACATGAGAAAAATGATGGGGCAGTTGTTGGCTTGCATGCTGTATTTTAAACAGACAACAAACCTTTGGGTACTTCAATATTAGCCTTTTAAATGTTGCAGTTCTCTCTTCAGATGTTTCCTTGCACATGGAATAACTTGGCACCTTGTTTTAAGTTTTTGACACTTATATCATGGTTTCTGAAGAGCTCAAGAACAAACTGAGAACAGCATGTCTTCATTAGATTGTGATGTGGCAGCTGTTAATCCAGATCATCTGTGGCTTAACTGAGGAATAGGTGTACTGAAAGAGGATGGCTCAGGTCCTTTATCCCTTCACTAGCACTAACCTGCATATGCCAATACCTGTGTGCTGTCATCATTTAAACTGGACCGCATCCACCTGTGTGGGTTACGTTCCTTTGCTGGACTGCGATGTAAGTGGTACATCAGGCTGACCTAGTGGTTATGATATAAGTACACAAAATGTATTTTTTACCTGCTGGATGGTAAGCAACTAACTTTCTGAAGAGAAAGCTTTAGTGTCCATAAAATTATTTATTGTTAGCCATATGGAGCAGAAGAGTGGTGACACAGGGAAACATAGCTGACAGTGCCCCAGAGCATATGTCTGTGTGAGTTTAATTGTACAGTTTATGTGTGTATTTTTGTTGGGTTATTTTTAGGACATATCAGGCCACTTCATATTTGTGTACAAATATTTTAAAACAGTTTATGCAAGATCAAGTATGATTTAGTTACTAGTAAGGTATGCAGCATTTTTTAATTAAAAATTATTGATATTTAGCATCAATATTTTTAATTGAGAGGTAGACAGACAGATATTTAGGATTCATATTACATCTGTAAGTGAACTTGACAATGCTCAATGCTAAAATACATTCTGTGATTAAACAGTTTGCAGTTACCATTGTCATGGTGTCCTTTGCTGTCTTCCTTATTCAAAACTAGTAGATAAAGGGTGTAACAATTCTAAGAATCTGAGAAGAATTAGAAAAGCTCATAAATATTTAACTGAAGAGTGGTGAAATGAAAACACATACTTACTGTCATGAATTATCTTATCGGTGGGCAAAATAGAAGTGCCAGCGACCACTGGATTCTTAAAGGGGCATGTTCATCTTTTCATTGCTTGTGCCATAAAAATTACTGCACTAATCCATTTTAATAATGTGGAAACAACAGCCATTTTACTTTATATGCACAATTAGAGAGATGCATTAAAAGCTTGGTCCCAGTGGAAGCAAAACTTAAAGTAATCATTGGCAGAGCTTTGCTACACTGTGTCTGCACGATCAAGTACTTAACAGCAAAGCAGAATTCTTACAATATTTTTAAAGAATACAATAACTGACTTTGCACTTATTTGAGAAAGCTGGAAGGAGCTTTTTTGTTGCCAGGTAGCTGGAAACCCAGTGGCCTCATCTCCAAACACAGGCATGCAGTACTGCCTTCAAGCTACAAGCGCATAAGTGCAGTAATTGGGGTTATTTTGTGAAAATCTTGTACTGTTGACAGAAATAACAGAAAGATTAGAAAAAGCTAAGGAAAGAAGGGCTTTGAGGGGGCACTATTCAGTGTAAGAAAAGCTCAGGGGGATCTTGTCAGTATGTATAAATACTTGATGGGAGGGAGGAAAGAAGGACCCTGGCCCTTCTTAGTGGTGACCAGTGAAAGAACAAGAGGCAATGGTTGCAAGTTTATTCCAGACCTGACCAGACAAGGTCTTCCTCTAGGTCACCTTGCTTACATGTGAGTGAAAAGTAATTGATTGAGAAAAAGGGGTTTTGGGATGGATCCTGAAATTGGCAGACATTTTCTTATAGAAAAGGATTAGATAATAATTTCTGTTTGAACAGATTTTTTAAAAAAAACAACTTGTTTTAATTGAACAAGGAAACATGCCAAATTTGACCAGCTATGAGTTTTCCCAGGTGCCTTTTGCTAAAGGCTAGAGATACTCAGTGAGCAATACCAAAGATTTTTGTTCTATTTCAAAGAAAATAGAGGACTGAAGGGAAGATGGACATTGCCAAGGAAATATGAACTTGAATACTACCTCCTCGAAATACTTATAGCAGGGAGTACACTATTAGGGGCTCTAAGACAAGTGGTATCTTTACTGTTAAAAAGGCTTGTGACAGGTCTTTCAGAGGCATTGATATATGATGCATTAAAATAATAACAGAAACTGATTCAGAAGGCAGCTCAATTTAAGAACACTGTGCTGACTGAATGTTTGTCAGTTACCGGGTTGAGTGCAGCCACAGGAGTGAATAATACAAAATCTATAATAAAAGTACTGGTAAAACTGCCAGGAAAACAAAATCATCACTCCCTTTCCTAGAAAAAAAAATCTGTTTTCTGCCCTCTAAGGCTTTTTTTAATGTCATTTATGAAAAAGAAAGGCCCATTTTGCCATGTGGTGCAGCTTGCACCACAGAAGTTTTAATTTTCTCTACACTATGAATTTTTTTTGCAGATCTATCAACTTCAGAAATTCTAGTAGAACAGGCTTTTGACAGGATACTGAAAATGGTGTCATCTAATTTAGGCTGTGAATGAAGGACCATATAATAGTGATGGTGATATTTTTTTCCAGAATTTTCCAAGCAGTGATGAAGCTTGTGCTTTAGCAAGGGCTAACAAAACAGAGCTCAAGGAAAGAAGGGGAAGAGCACACTAAAATCAAAGCATGCTCTGATTTTTTAAATTATTTGAATCTACCTGCCAGAATTATCTTTACATAATTATGTTCATCCAATAACTGACATTTAAGTAAAAGCTCTAGCTATTTATTCTAGTAGGAAGGATCCAGATTAGTTAAGATTTTTCCCCAAAGCACATTTTCCAAGGATTTCCCAGGATATATTGTGTCTTGCTCTAATGGGAATCTGAGAGACACAGGGTGCGTACTTCTGCTAACAGCAGCCCTCAGGCCACCTGTGAGACTGTGTCTGGAGGGTTGCAATGTGTGTGGGGATGAATGTGACCTTGGGCGCCCTCCGGGGCGCAGAGGCCTCCTGGGCAGCTCCTCGCCTGGCGTGCTGGTGTAGAGAGGAGAGAGCACATACTGTTTGTACAAGTGCCATAGAGGCCCTCTTGGAGTGCTGTACAGGCAAAACCCACTGTCTGCAGACTGGTGGATCTCCTCATATTTGAGGTGGAAAACAATTTTTCCTAATTCCTTAGATTTTAAAGAGCCCTGTTTCCCTCCGGGTGCCACTCTGGTGGTGTTCAGCTCTTCTGGTATAGCTAGGCTTCCTGTGTACCCAAGAAGCACAAATCTGAGTTTCTATCTTATGCTGATATTTACTTTCACTTAACCCACTGTCATGGATTAACCCCAGCCGGCAACTAAGCCCCACACATCCGCTTGCTCACTCCCCCACTGGTGGAATGAGGGAGAGAATTGGAAAAGTGAGAAAACTCATGGGTTGAGATAAATACAATATAATAAGTAAAGCAAAAGCCACATGTACAAGCAAAGCAAACCAAGGAATTTATTCCCTGCTTCCCATCAGCAGGCAGATGTTCAGCCATCTCCAGGAAAGCAGGGCTCCATCACATGTAACAGTGTCTTAGGAAGACAAACATAATCACTCCAAACATTCCCCTCTTCCTACTTCTTCCCCCAGCTCTATATGCTGGGCATGACACCATATGGTGTGGGACATCCCTTTGGTCAGTTGGGGTCAGCTGTCCCAGCTGTGTCCCCTCCCAGCTCCTTGTGCACCCCCAGCATCTCACTGGTGAGAGGTGGGGTGGGATGAGAGGCAGAAAAGGCCTTGACTCTGTGTAAGCCCTGCTCAGCAGGAATGAAAACATCCCCGGGTTATCAATGCTGTTTCCAGCACAAATCCAAAACAGAGCCCCATACCAGCTACTGTGAAGAAAATTAACTCTATCCAAGTCAAAACCAGCACACCCAGCTGAATGCAGCAGAACTCCTTGGCTTTATACATGACTCAAGCTCCCTAAAAACATTGCATTAAGTTAATGATGCAGTTATAACTAAATCCTAAAGGAGCTCTTCACAAGTTATGGTTAACTGATTTATTGATCAGTTCATTATTTTGGAGTGTGTTATATCATTTGGCTAAGTAGTTCTTACCAAGGGCTTATAAGCCATTGAAATGCTTTTTGAAAAGGCTCTAATCGAAGCTAAGCTTTTGGGATGAAATGAGGATTTTGAGGAAAGGGAGCAGTATTTTGCTTGTTCATCTACCTAATTTTTTCTTAATGTATTTTGGATATATTCTGAGGTATTTTTTACATTTCCATTTTTCGTCTTAATTTAATAGTTTCACATCAGAGGAGACTTTGTTTAGGAGGGAGGTGAATGTGAGGAATCAGTGGGGTTTTCTGGATACTGCAGCTATGTGTTGCTCATATTTTTGGAACGAAGCAGGGCTGAGCATATACCAGGTATGTCAAGTGCTGTACAAGTTATTCCTTGAAGTTATGTCTGCCTTGACTGGTTTAAAATATTTAGTTTGAACATCAATCATAGATTGTATAAGGGGGCCTTTTCTTTTATATTTGCAGAATCCATAAGGTGTACCACGCTTTGTACAGCCCTCAGCAAAGGTGAGGGCTTGTATTGCCGTAACAGCACATCCATACCTTGTTCAGGGATCTGTGGGGAGACGTACAGCCCTCCCTGCAATGGGATAAGTGTAGGTCACAAGATTCACTCCCTACATGGATGCTACCTCTTCAGCTGTATTTCCAGGTAATTTTTTTTTCTATTAACTATAAAAGTTCCCATTAGTTCTCTTTTTCGTAATGTAGATTGCATTTTTGTAGGTATCAATTTCCTTTACTTTTTAAATAAATCGTCTAAAATCACTTCAGCTCTATATCTTTGTATAAGCTCTGGCCAGAAGAAAGGGGGTGCTGCCATTACTGATGAAGCGAAGGGAAATTGTCTGACATCCACAGATCCAGGGCTAAGAGATGGCAGTGAGAGAAGAGTCTTAAAAAGACAGCTTGGGCTCCAGAGTCTCCTTTGCAGTCTCCTTATTTGAACTCTGACCTCACCTGAAAGTCTTTGGGTCAGGGGCTGAGGGGATATTTATCAACAGTGTTACAGTGTCATTCCCTTGGAACTGGTCTGGAGCTGGTGAGCAGAGATCTCCTCCTGCCTAATAGGTCTGTGCAGATCTGGGTTTGTGCATAAATAGAAGAAAACGTAACATTCTTTCTGTGTCTGCTGAATATCACATGAACTAGACCTGACCCTTAACATTAAAGCAAGAATCGAATATTCATGTGCTATTATTTTGCATCAGTGAAGTTAGTAATAAATACGGACAAGTAAAAGCAATGTCTCTGGTATGTTTTGTAAGGAGGGTACTTTACTTGATGTGACAGTGGGGCTGCTCTTTTGGGCCCAGCCTGATGAAGCCCTGGTAGAGCTGCAAAGATAGTTCAAGGATGTTATGTCTGCTTTGACATTTGGCTCCCTATCTTCCACCACCTTTCCTTTCCTTCCAGCATGCCACACACCCACAGAATTGCTTTGTAAATGTACAGTGAGAAGACACTAAAATTAAGACTCTACATCCAGCTAGATCTGATAGTAAACTAATTTTCCAGGACCAATGCATCTGGCAGCACCTGTGCATGCAGTTCTGGGCAAAGAAAGTTCCAAGTGATTAAAAATAATATCAGCTCCCCTCATCATCCCCCAAAAAAGTCTAGTCCTGTTTCCACAGTAGAAAGTCAAGGCTTCATTGATTAATGGAGCTTCACTTACTTGGTATGAGAATTGAAATAATGTTTCCTTAGTTTCTCTCATTCTTCACCTGGCCTAGTTGGCTTGATACTCTCTGGGGAAGTGGAGTGTCTCTCATGATGTGTTTGTTCAGCGCTCACTGCAGTGGGTCCCAGACCTCATTTCAGGCTTCTGGAATTCCTGTTATTAGAAGCAGTCATCATCTTGGGCTTTGAGTTAATACTTTTCTAGTTTATCTCTCAGGTTAATAATTGTCAGCTAAAGAAAGTTTCGTATTTGCATTCATTTTTGCACACATAGCAGTGAAGTTAAATTTAGTCCTGCTTTTAAAAAGAAAAAAAAAGACAGAATACTATAGAAGCATACAAATCAGGCTGTTTTCTGAAGCTCAGTAAATATAAAGGAAGCAACATCTTAATCAAAATTAAGAACTGCATCCTAATCACATCTCAGCACGTGTATATTTCATCAGTACATTTTCTGCAAAGCAAATAACGCGTAAGGGGTTGGCATTAGACAGTTTCTGATCTCCTTAGCTTTTTCATCACAAACTAGACTGTCACTGCATAAAATAATGATAATGCAATCCATATTTTTTAATTTATGTGGAAAATAGTCTAGTAAAATAAGAAATTTTGCATTTTTTGTATTATTTTCCCTTGTCATTTTTCACTAGATTAATCAACTCTCTTCTGTTCAGTTTAGTGGTGTGCCTTTGAAACAAGTCCTTGTTTGTACCTTTAGCTACTAATAACATGCTGATTTCTGAGGATAAGATGATAGCACTATGTGACAGGTAGAAGGAGAAATGAGAGCAAACAAAGCTTTGTATCTCCTGTGTTACACAGAGTAATTAGGGAAGACAAGTCTTGCTTTGACATAGACTCTCTATTGTAGTAGCTGTGTGTGAGTAGAGGGCAGAATTGATCTAAAGGTAACATTTGACATGCTGTAGTGGGAACCTTTAAAAATGCAGAGAGGGATAATTGTCAGAGATGTTCTAAAAAACTCTTGGAAGGCAATGAATGTATTCAAACTATGGAATATGGTCTGTCCTGCCTTACACTGTGTGCTGACCAAGTGCAGATAAGCTATGACACCTCTTCCTACAGCTTCTGATCTTTTAGAAATGGGTATCAGTCTTGATATCCGTTCTTCCAAATTTTCCTAGCATCCTGAAAAGAAATGAGAATAGGTGGTAATGTGCGTTTTAAAGGCATGTCTTTGAGAAAATGCACAATTCTCATCATGCACAGGCTTGTTTGAAATATACACACATCAGGTGATTTTACTTCCAAGTAACGCCTTACAGGCAAAGTGCAGCAATCAATTTTCTTAGCAGCACTAAGAAATGGATGCTCTTGCTACCAGTCTCTTAACATTTCTGTCATTTGTCTGCTCTTTACAACTGAAACTTAGCCATCAGTATTTGTTTCTGCCTGAAGCCGTCTTAAAACTTTTGCTGTGAGAAGGTGCTTACTTAGTATTTAAAAGAAGAGAAATTAGATGTTCTTCATCTATTTTGTTGCTAGACCAGAACACACCAGATACAGGGCTACTAATCCTGAGATCCTGAGGAGAGACAGTGTATATTTGCTTGAGGTCTAATGCTCATTACTTAACAGCTAGTTAGATTTATTATTGAGAGAATAATAAATTTTCTAAAAATTAGGCTAGGCCAGCTCAGATTATTGAAGTCAGGTCAGATTCACTGGGCAGTTTAGATTTGAAATAATTTGCAAGCTAGGAAATGGAGGTTAAAGAGTAGCAAAGTTATTGGAAAGGTGAGATGCGTTTCCCTGGAGCCTGGCAGTTGGAGCACTGAGCAGGTGGCAGAGGTGTTCATGTACTCTTCTGTATCTGCTTGAGTGGATCTGAGGCCGCATCTTTCAGCACTAGGCTGTGGAGCATCCAAGTCTGCTGGCAGCTCCAAACCTCTCCAGCTAAGCCAGCCTGAGGATGGATGTGACCCTGCCTTACCATCTTCCACACTGAAGGACTGCCTAACCCATGCTGCTGCTGGGTGAGCCTTCAGCTGTGAGTTGCCTTCCTGGACGTTTCATTGGAGTGGTTCTACTTTGTATGGGACAGATAGAAACTGAGATAAAGAAAAAGGATGGCTTTACAGCCTGATGATTTGGACATTCACCTGGAAAAGGAACGTGTATTCCACTGCTCCCTAAAATACCTTTCAGTATTTGAGGATAAGGACTCTTGTAAAATCAGTTTTGGGAGAACCTGTGGTTTACCATTATAATCTGTGCTGTGGCTTTACTGGCTGGACCCATGGAAGATACCAGACCATTGCTTGAGTAATAAAAGAGTTATGGCTGGACCTAAAAATGGAAAAGTAAAAAGTTATTAATGATGTGTGTAGAAAGTCAATATTCATTTACATAAATCCCTGTTGGTATAACAATTATTTTCTGGTAAAAGAACAAACCCCATGATACCCAGTGTAGCCAAATTTTATCCTTTAAATTAAATATATGAGAAAACTTTGTCAAACAGGTTTAGAATAGCTGAAAAATTTGAGCTGATTCTGATTGAGTTGTCATTTTCCCAAGTGAGTTATTTTTAAAACTCCGTTTCTTTTTCACTGCACATCTGATAACATTTCTTTGCATACAAAAGGCAGCACTGTACACTGTTCTTGGTGTCCTGAAATTTGCAGTTACAAGTTCAATTACCTTGCAAAGTTATTTCATTCTAAATCAGCTATCAGAGCTGAGAAGATGCCCATTTTGCAACCACTCAGTAAGACTAGCTGAGTGGGCTACAAAACACAGTAAAAACAACAGTAATCTTGCATGTATTGACTCTTTCCTACATTAGTTTTGTGGGATTTAATAAGTGGCTGTTAAATTGATCAGCCTTCTGTATTCTATGGAGTCTGAAATAGTATGTGATGAATGAGGGCAACTTGAAATGGGGCAAATCAAATAACTTCTATAATTGAATTGACACAAGGCCAAATCCCACAATATATTATAGTAGAAAAAACCCTTGGTTTTCTACCAGGCTACTAGGAGGAGCTTTGTCTACCCTTTTTTTATTGCCGAACAGAGAAGATGAGATAGAAATAAGCAGTACTGCAGTGTGTGGCTGGCAATCACACATCAGCCCAATCCTTGTGTGGGCTTTGACTAGCCCTCAGAATACCTGACTTTGTATTTTGACTCCAACAAATTTAAACACCTTAATATGTTTCTGTCACTTGCTATGAACAAAAGACCAAAACAAAAAACCCCAAAACCTTTCAGGAACTACGTCCTTGAAATTGAAAGCTCTGAAACTCAAGCACTTTAGAGTTATCAGAAGGCTGAGTATGGATTGGAATGTGAAATACTATGCTCTGAGAGATCCGTTAAACTTTATTAGCGTGCTGCAGAGTCTTACATTAGCAAGATGATCTAGTGCTTTCTTAATCTCTTAAGTCTCACCAGCTTGTATTATAATAAATAAATAAATAAATACATAAATAAAGTAAAATGAGTCTGACCAAAACACTAAAGTGAAACCAGTAGAAGTTATAGTGATCAATGGTTTTTCCCTATTGTAATGCAGTTGTGCGTTTCTTTGCTCATGTTGTGTTGCGCTCTGGCTGAGGTTCTTGTTGTCTTTGTTATGTGAATGGATTTGTTTACAAAATGGATTTCTTTACAAACTTTTACTTTACAGACTTTCTTCACCTGTAGGTAAGGTGCTGTTTCATTCTTAAAACAGACCAAGGCATCATCCCATTACTGCATGAAGAAAGAAATTTCATGCATAGGGCCTGACATACCAGTGAAGGTACCTGCTTACAGAACATGTCAAGTACCTGAAATATGCCATACATGTCTTAGAAAGTAGGTACTCACTGTGGGTTCTTTAATCTTTCTCTCCTTGTTCAAAGCCTTAAGCCTTGGTTCTTGCTTCGGCAGTGAATGGGTGATTGCAGTTGTATTCCTCTCATCTGCCCCCAAAGGTTTTCCTTGAAAGTATTCATTCAGTTGTCACTCAAAATACTGAGATACTTTTTTTTTCCTCTTTAGGCAATTCATGGATGAAAAAATGTTTTCAGTCTGATAAAAATTGAAAGCTCTAAATTCCAGCTAACACTCTTCTTGTTGCTTCACATTCCTTTGATTTTATAGTGATGTCGTGTTGACTGCAATTAAAAAGGACTTCCCCCTCATTAATTTACCTTTCTCACAAAAAAATTAGTGACTGATGTAGATGAGAGGACTATAATATTTCAAAGCTTGCTGCTGGTACACCTAGTTCCTCATGTGAAGTACAGTGCAGCTCGCAGAGGCTGGGAGCTATGTATGGCTCTGGCATTTGCCCAGTGGAAAGATGAATTTAGAAAAGGCACTTAGGTCTTGGGGTTCACTGCATTGCATATCAGGACTCTCCAGTTATTGGTGAGCTTTTAAAGAGAACTCTTGTAATTTTGTTTCAAGTTCTGCATTAAAGCACTGTAATTAAATGAGACTACAAAAATTTTCTTGAGTTTAACTAATGATGTATTCATGTCCTTTTGCCAATTTGGCATCATAATGACACTCTAAATCAGAGAAATGTCTGAATAAGCTTCAAATCTGCAGTCATAAGGGTCTGCAATAAGCTCGAATTCTTCTGGTTTTATCACAGAATCACAGAATCACAGAATGGTGGGGGTTGGAAGGGACCTCTGGAGATCATCTTGGCCAACCCCGCTGCTTGAGCAGGGACACCCAGAGCAGGGGGCACAGGACCGCGTCCAGGTGGGTTTTGAATGTTTCCAGGGAAGGCACGACTCAGCCTCTCTGGGCAGCCTGTGCCACTGCTCTGGCACCCGTGCAGGGAAGGGGTTTTTCCTCATATTGAGGTGGAACGTCCTGTGTTCCAACTTGTGCCCATTGGCCCTTGGCCTGTCGTTGGGCACCACAGCAAAGACTCTGCCCCATGCTCTTGACACCCACCCCTTAGACATTTATAGGCATTGATAAGATCCCCTCTCAGTCTTCTCCAGGCTGAACAAACCCAGGTCTCTCAGCTTTTCCTCATAAGGGAGATGCTCCAGCCCCCTGACCATCTTGGTATCTCTCGGCTGGACTTGCTCCAGCAGTTCCCTGTCTTTCTTAAACTGAGGGGCCCCAAACTGGACACAGTACTCCAGATGTCGTCTCTCTAGGGCAGAGTAGAGAGGGAGGATATCATCTCTCAACCTGCTGGCCACATTCCTTTTAAACTTCTTAACTCAATCATGCTTTTATGAAACCTGACTATCTTGAATATTTTTCTTTTTTATCCCAATTAGAAAATCATGTTTACTAATATAAATCCTGTACCTTTTCTTACAGTTTCTTTAAACAAGTATGAGGATTAGGAAAATCCTATTTGTGGAATGGTTAATTTTTTGTACGGTGCCATATGGTTTAATTTCATCAGTAGGAGAGAACTGTATTCTTCCTCCCTGATGCACGTATGCAAAAGATAGTGTCAACTGTGTGATCTGTACTAAAATTAGTAACCTTGTTTATTAAAGAAAAAAAAAGAATTCATTCATCAGTAGGGATGACAGCATGGTCCCTGAATCCAGGGTTGCAGAATGAGGCTATAAATCATTTTACCCAATTTCCCTTTTTAGTATTGTATATGGTGCATAACATTGGACTGCAGTATTGTAATATTTTGTTGTAAGTTGATCTAATTGAAGCGGAATATTACTGTTGCTGACAAAAGGTGACTGCAAGGTCTTTTTCTGCAGATGAGTGTGTTTAAATTATAAGGTTATTCAGTGCCATGAAATATAGGTTGTGGTGAATTGGAATGTGAAAAACAGGGAAAGAGAAGAAAAGGAAAACAGAATACAGAGAAGGAGAGAAAGAATAAAAAAGAAAAGGTAAAAAGGTAAAAAGGTAACAGGAAATTAAAAAAAGAAAACAAAAAAACAAAAGAAGAGAAATAGATGTGTGGGAAAATGAAATGGAGGCATGAGACCAAAAGTCATTCAGAAGCGAGTAATGGAAAGTCTATGAGACAACTACCGTAAAAAGATGAAAGATGAAAGTAAGCAAGTGAAAAGAAAAAAAGTCTGTTGGTATATATGGCTGAGAATAGGATTTTTTTTCTTCTTCCCGTTTCCTTTCCTGTTATCATCCCCATCTTCTAAAAGTTCCTCTTACTATGTTGTGCTGTCTTCTGTTTCTTTTTTCTCTATCTTCCTCGTAGTGCCTTCTAGGAACACTCGAAGCTGTGTTTGATCAAGGCACATAGCTGACAGCAGTTTTTTCACTGCACAGCTGAGCTGAGAAAACAGCTGATTTTTAAACATTTTTTATTCCAGTTCAAAGACTGTTTATATTCATAACAGAAATAGAAAAGCTAGTGTTGTCTGTCAGTGAAATCATGAAGAAATAGAATCCTCAGTCTTTTCACCGGAAAAAAATGTTAATGTGTATTTTACTCTTTATGTTGCCAACTTTGACTTAAAATAGAAAAGGTTTTAACTGAAAATACTTTTAAGGGGAATCAATACTTCCTGGTCTGTTTCCTTAGGAAATGTAGTGCTTGCATTAAGTTCTTACCGCTCCCAGTGACTACCTATGTGACGTTATAAATGCTACTTTAGAAGCCAGATCTGGTCCAATGCCTTCCAGACCAGAACAATCATGTGAATGTAGGGAATGAGCTATCTGACTGAAGCGAAGACCTGAGGAATTTGTAAGACTGCTCTAGTTTTGAGGCTTGAAGGAAAAGAAAAATCCCCTTAAGGGCATCTTTGTTTTCTACCATCACATTTTCCTGGGCTGCATGAGGAGTGTCACAACAGGTCAAGTGAGGGGATCCTTCCCCTCTGCTGAGCACTGCTGAGGCCACACGTGGAGGGCTGTGACCAGTGATGGGCTCCCCAGTACAAGAGAGGCATGGGCATACTGGAGACAGTCCAGGGAAGGGCTGCTGAAGAGAGCTAGGGCTGTTTAGCCTGCAGATGAGAAGGCTCGATGGGATCTCATCAATGGATATAAACACCTGCAGGGAGGGTGCAAAGAGGACGGGGCCAGGCTCTTCCTAGTGGTGCCCAGTGACAGGGCCGGAGGCAATGGGCACAGACTGACACACACGCTGTAGGAGGTTCCCTCTGAACATCAGGAAACACTTTGTCGCTGTGAGGGTGACCGAGCACCGGCACAGGCTGCCCAGGGAGGTGGTGGAGTCTCCATCCTTGGAGATGTTCAGAAGCCATCAGGACACGGTCTGGGGCACCCAGCTCTGGGTGGCCCTGCTTGAGCAGGGGGGTTGGACCAGATGACCTCCAGAGGTCCCTTTCAACCTCAGCCAGTCTGTCTTTCCTGGGGATGAATATGTCATCTGCTGTGGCTTTAAGTAAAAGGTGTTAAATGTTTCCAGTAAAAAAATGTTTTCAGATCAAAACTTAATTAAGAAACAGATGATGAGCCTGACCTTGAGTCAGTTCTTATGGTAATTACAGTGTATTTTGTTTGTTTCAATCCGGAAAACCCTGTTGTGTACTTACTGAAGAGATGCACGACAAGCAGGCAGTGAAAGTCATTGTTTTTCCTCATTAGATCTGAATGAGTATTTGCACATATATAACTGAATTGGAGGAATTTTTTAGTATTCCCTCAGAATTATTTTAGCAACCTGAAATTAACAGTAAAATGCATACACATTTTGCAAAAGCAAAGTGCTGTCAATATATAAGAGGAGCCCTTAAGCAATTTCTTGCTTACCACTAACCCTCAGAGTGGAATATTTATAATATATCAACCAAACCTCAACATATTCATATCAACATTCAAGGTGTAGTCGAAAATCAATCTGTGGGAAACAGCATGGCACAAGGGATATTTTAGATGGATATACCCCTTTTAAATTCCATGTATTTGCAGGAGAGTTTTCCCAGGTTGCTACTGCCTTACAGTCTCTATTATGACTTTATGTAGAATGTTTTCTTACTTAAAAGAAATTAATTAGGGTAACCTAAATTTAATGCATTCTGAATAAATGATTGCATAAAAGTGACTACGGTTTTGAACAAATAGACCTTTTTTTCCCTATTATTACTGTTTCTAAATATCTGTATTGATCACTGTTTCTAAATATACATACTGATCTAATTCACAGCCTTTTGGTAAATTATTAGACCACACATGGTTTATGTAAAATAAGACTTGAAAAAAGTCTTGGTATTCATTAAGCATTGGAGTGTTAGGATAATGCTTTGCTGAATTTATGATGGTGTGATACTCTGCTGTGTATTTGCAAAAAGTTAGAAAAAATACACTCTTTAATTTATTGCTTCTCAAAATTTGAGTTATCCTGTAAAGTAGGCTAACTGCTACAAAGCCACAAGCTACACAGCCATAGGAACTTGACTGCTTAGAGCTTATTAAATGATACTAGATTTTCAGTAGTGTCAAATAAGTGCCTGCTGGTGTAGAAAAGAATAATCTTCCCGCCTACAGACTGAAAAAAATATGTGATCAAAATTATACTTCCTTCTAAGCAAAATGTAGTAGTCAAACAGTTAAAAATTATGGATTTGTGCATTGGTGTTTAATCAGGTACTGTTTCCATGGTTGTTGAAACGGTTTTTAAAATTACTAGTGAGCATGATGAAAGGAGGCTTTCTGATTGTCTTGGCTGGATTTTTTGTCTTAATACCTTCATGGAAAAGAATAGCAAACATCCAGTGGTGAGAAATAAAGAACCATTCCATTCCATTCCCAGAATGACTGTTGGTTGATGCCTTTCTCATATTTGCAGAGTACAAGCACTTGGGTCCATCTTTGTCAACTATATAATGCTCACATGAGACCACACTGGGCATTGAGCTTCCTTGGAGGAATAGGGGCTCTCTCTCTCGCACCTGGAGATAATATACAAGAACCTTACTGCATTTTGTGTCAGATATGAAAGGAAGCAGCAGAATCTTCAGGTACGCACATAATACATACATTCCAGAAACATACTTACTGAAGTGAAGACATCTGCTGTAAATTGGGATGTTAATCTGAGAATTTGTGACATGAATCAGAGGACATGAGTGAACAAGGGATAAAAAACACTTTAAAAAGAAACAGACAATTTGCCAGAGATTAGATTTGACATCTGAAAACTCTTGATGATTGTTAAACACAAGGAAGAAATGAGAGACCGTAAGAGTTTAGGTCGCTGAATGTATAAAAAAGCCTATTTCTGTAATATCAGGTAATGTAAGTGTGTATGGCATGATTGAGTGAAAATCAGGCTTGTGAGTCTAGATGGTTCAAGGGTCTTTTAGACTGAAAGTGATACTGATGAGTCCTGATGATACAGATGGTCACACTATTATCTTCTGCTGCATGTTCATTTATTAGTTATATAAAATGTAGTAGGAAATGAAAGACCTGATATAATACCTGGTAGGTAGCTTAATATTGCTGTTATGAAAAGCACTGTCATTGATGGCGGCTTCAGGAGAAAAAACCAAAGATATAAATAAATGTTAATGATAGCTACCTCTGCACCTGCTCTTAGGTGCTGACGCTTCAACAGTCCCCTCTACTTATCTCATGAGAAATGAGATCTCCCATCACTGTATAGGGTCAGGAAAGTGAAACTTAAAAGTCAAGGTTTCTTTTGCTGTTGGCAGAATAGCAGACTATGATAGTTTCCATAGCACACTAATTGTCTGAGTCGTGAACTACAGAAAATAGTGTGCTGTTATTGCAGGCTACGATCACTCTTTGACACACTGAATGCGAAAAGAGCCTAAGGTCAGAAGAGCCGGTCTGGTGTCCTTAGGGTCACAGTGCCTGTTTAACAGGAGATGAACCTTGGGTTCAAGTATTTTGGACAGGTGGAGCTTAGCAGCAGCTGGACTGTAAATGACGGTTGCTGGCCTGCTGCATTCTTGTAGTCTTGAATTATCAATCTTATGTTAATGACTCTGCTCTTATTTTTAGTGATCACATACACTCAGCAATGTGTAGATGCTTATGTGACAGCTTCTCTAGTACCTCAGAAGGAGGATATGGTTTTCTGTAAGGTGCCAGGAATGGACCCAAATCATTGAATGATTCTGGGATGAAACGTAGTATTCACCAGAAAAAGTTCTACTGCACACCTTGAAGTGCTTTGCTTTGTTATTCATTTCCTATTTTCTTTCATATTTATAGGAAGGGTTGTAGTGCTTTTTCTCCTCAGAACATAGCTAGACATTCTCACAGAAATTTAATTTCATGGAGTTACCAGAACCTAAGAACCTGATCCATGCTTTCTGTGGTATGGTTCTTACTAGATAGTGATAAATACAATCAGTTATGGACTTCAGGGACGTGTAAATCTGAAACAACACAGGAATGTAGAGCATAGCAGGGAGAAGTACTTTTAGCTTGTGATTACAATCATGAATATATGTAATTTTTCCATTAAAATTACTCACTGATAGTTTTAAAACTGCTGAGAGTGCAAGATGGAATGTGGAGGGAATCAAGGCAATTTATTAATATGTTATTAAATAAGTCAACCAGAAATCTGCTCACTTTACACCTGATTAATATGCCACACACTTATACACTGTGTTCAAATCTAAACTGTCACACACTGTGACTAAGTGTGCTTATTTAACCATACCTGTTTTCACTAGGAGGGGATGACTCATTTATACTGAGATTTGACTTTTCCAAGCTAATCACAATTGTATGTTCACCAGAAAAATACATGGGCTATATACATTTCTAGTATGTGTTTCCTGGATCTTTTGAGTGTCACATGGTAGAAAAAGTATTGATGATAGCTTAAAGCTCCAAATATGATTTACATACTTCTTCTGTGCCTGGGTACCATGGCAAAGCGATTGGGATTTGGAGCATCTAAGTGAGAGGCCTGCATTTAAATTCCTGTGGTGGCAGTTGCATGAGTAGGTACACAGGCATTTTGAGAATTTTCTCACTTTTCATGTATAAATGCAGACTTCAGATTTTTCAGCCCTTTGTGCCTGATGCTTCCCCAGTGAGCCAGGGAACAGAACACAGTGGCCAGGTTTTGCAGTAACTTAATGGGAGACATTTTAGACTTCTGGGCTTGGTTTAAGTCTGTCCTCTCCAGCATCTCTGTGCGTAATTTGGGGGAATCAAGCTGGCATCAGCTCAGCCTGCTGCAGTGTTTTCCCTTGTATTGCCAGATCAGCCGCACTGAAATACACTGTACAGACCACAAGCCAGTGCAGGGGGAGCGTCGCGTTCCCAGTGACGGTTGTTATACCAATAGCAACATTAATGAAATCTCAGCCTTGCCCTATGAATATGTAGTTATGTTTTTCATCAGTCCCAGGGGGTAAGATAAACATATGAATTGAAAAGATTCAGTGTTTGAAAATAATCTAATATTCTTCTCCAGCACCTTTCCTTTTCTCTTTCTCTGAAGCCTTAATGTCTGAGAGGAGCGATGCATGGTTTCCATCTAGCCTGATAAAGTAAGATTTTTATGGCAAGGCTTTCCATAGTATCTTAGTATCTTGCTGACACACTATGTCCACTAGGCCTGGATTCTGCAGTCTCTCTGCCACAATTTGAGTCTCAGAAATTGCAGATCAGAGAGGCTGGACCTGTCACTGCATTTGAAAGGCTGCGTTCTAAGTGTAATTTTATCTTGTTCGGGAGGTTTTTGTTCACAGTCTCATTAAAATATTCATGAGTTCTTTCTCTTGACTAGAATCACTAAGAAAATGCTTGATACCCAGTGGCATAGCTCTGCACTTCCCTTCTTGCTGGAGCTTTTATTATTCTACATATTCCTAATCTGATAATTGTTTTACTTCTCTAAATTAGCAGTTTTAAATACCATTACTGGGAAAGATCAAATTGCAGTACCAAAGAAGAAAACTTCATTTTAAGTGTGCTGAAAATTCTAGGAAATATTTATACCTTTGTTGTCTTGTTTTTCTTGGAATTACAATATCTGTAATTTGGTAGTAAACACTGAGTTTTAAAAGCCTGCTGGGCTTCCCTGGCTCATATTTCACTGAAGCTGATAAACAAAACCTCCCCGCTTCAGCTTGTGCAGAACTGAGCCAAAAAAGAAATTAAGGCAAAGAAGGTGGAATTTACAAACATAAGATTTAATTTCTTTACTTTTATTAGCTTTCTAACTTGTATAAACAAAAGTATTTTGCTTTGAGCAAGGCAGAGAAATAAAAGCCACTCCTCAGCAATGCCATCTTCTGGAGGACTCCATAGACTATGCTATTTTGTATCCTGTGTGTGTTTTGGCTATGCAAGAAAGTTGCAACATTCAAGTGAGGAGGTGATTTCTTACCTGAGACCAGCACTGAAAATCCTCACAATAGACCTTCCAAGATTTGTGTGCAGATATGCTACAGCATGGAATAGAACTGGAACTTTTTCAGATTTCTTATATGTGAGACGTAACATGTCCTTACGGTAAATGGAGCTGAGCTTAGTACAGTACTGAAACATTTGTGAGGAAAATTCTTTAATTACTTCCAGTTTACCCTTAGAAAAACAGTTTGCAGAATCAGCCTTTAACTTGGAACATGCATTTGGAAATACCTGCTCCTCCTTTTACAATGCAAAAGAATTTATTTAATTAGTAAGTGTATGGATTTAGGGTATAGTTTTATTGCCTGTATGGTGTCTTGTCTTTGTCCTTGCCAAACCGAATTCTACATAGACTGTTACAATTTGTTTCAATTGCTGAAAATTTAGAATATTAAAATAGATTTCAAGGCTGAATTAAAACATCTATGCAACCTATAGTTTGTGAACTGGTGGTATAATTATCCTGTTGGTTTAGTTGGACTGTTCTGAAGCTCCTTTAGTATTCTTTACCTTGTAGCCATTATTCAATAGTTATATCCAGGACTCCATGGTTTGTTTACAGTTCTATCATTCATTATTTGTGTTTATTGCTGTGCTATGAATTCTAATATAAGGTGTACTATTTTCAAAAGTAAGTGATGTAGGATCCTGTTGACTATTTTCCCTGTATTTTTTATAGAACTTTTTTTTAAAGTCACTCAGATACTGCTTAAAATACTACATCAGTTATAAAACCTACACAATAAAGCAGTCAGTTCTTCAGTGTCATCTCCTATTAAGTTAATTTTCTTGTGGAAGTAGGCTGAGTAGATGAGCTTCATTCCATGTTTATACTGTTTCAGCTAATGCTGTCTGATGAAGACAGCACACAGGATTACTGTGCTAATGTAAACAAATTGCTTGTGTCCTTACAAATGAAGGGGATCTCAAGAAATATAGATATATTTGTGCCTCAGTGATATGAATGTGAATTTTTGCAGATCTGAAAACTAGTCTGAACTGTTGGCAGTTCTCCATGCTTCGTTCATTGCAAGTAATGTAAGCAACAAGACTAACAAGACCTGACTGGTAATGGCTACTGTCAGTGCCTTTTGCAAAAGAAGGAGGATCTGCTGTGATTTTATGTCCTCCTTTACTCTAATGAATTTTTACTAGGATTCTTGAATGGCATTTAGCATATTCTGACATGGCCCACACTTTCTGCAGGTACTGTAGGATTAAAAAAGGTCCCTTTGTTGCATAAATTTTTAGGGTGCTTTATATATGATATAAATTGACTTGGTGAATTCACTGGTGGCCTTAATTTCCTATTTCACTAGGATTATGAGCTTCCAGGGAAGCAAGGATACTGGCTGCTTGTCTTGTATTCTGTACTTTCATTTCCAATGGGACGTAGCCGTGCTTGCCACCTAGAAAGGAGCTCTGAGAGTAGAGCCCCGTGTTGATGCCAATGTGTCAGTGTTGCAACAGGAAAGCTACTTAGAGCTGGGCCAAATGAGGTTTGGAAGTGTCAGAGCAGGTAGCTCTCTTGTCCCTCATAGCTGCAGGGTCCCTGTGCATGACTGACTTAAACATCTTAAAACATTATCAAGCCCACTGAAGTACTTGCTGTAGCTATTAATTGCCCTGATGCATTAGACAGAAAGTCTCTCAACCCCATGGGAGCTGTCACGTTTTTAAAATCCCTGTAGAAACCAGAAATATCAAAACAAGGGGGTCTGCATTCTCACTTGGATGGGCACTTTTAGGAACCCAGGTGTCACAATGAGTTTGGTTTGATTTTGTTCTGCATTAAGGAGCCGAGGAGCCTGTCTTTGCTCCTCATGACTGACCTAGTAGGAATACTTGAAATTACTTACATGAGCAGCAAGAACAGGTTTTTCTTTATGGTTTTGTGTTCACACTCTAAGAATCCTGTCACATTCATTAACGTTCATTCATACCCTATGGTTTTTGTGCCTTCACCTCACAGTACAAACAGGTCCTAAGAGCTTTTTCCCCATGTTTTATTAATAAAGGGAAGAAAACAAATAGTAAAAGAGAAAACTAAAACCTAACAAAGGCTTACTTTTACTGACTGTTAGAGAAAATTAGGTATTATAGTTTGGTAAAATGTGGCATATCTGGCAAATAATATGTCGCAACAAGCAACAAGCATAGGTATTTGTCACCTACCCTGTCAGGTTAATGTATACATATATAGCATTCTGTGTTAGAACATACGAGCCTGAGCTTGTTGATGACAGTGTTTCTTAAAAGTCTTTGAACAAATACATGCAGTAAGCTAGACCTTTCCTTCCTTGCTGGCTGAGGTAGGAAATAGTCACTTTGTGCATGATGGGCAGGGCCTAGCAAAACTGGACCCTTGCCCTAGGAGCTACAGCAATTCAAATTAATAAAAAGAAGAAATTAATGACATCATGGCTCCATGTGCTATGACTTTGTTGCAGTTCAAAACTTTGCCTTAAATAATTATCAGAAATGGAGGAGGAAGAGGTGGCAAAGAGGACAGAAAAGGAAGAGGTGGAACAGGGAGTGTTCCAGGCTAGTCCAGATAGTGACGGTTAGAGCACTTTTCTGAGAGGTGGATAGCCCAGGCTCTGCTTTTTCATCCATTTTATTATTATGTAGCAGAACAGTATATAAAGCAACTTGCAGGATAGATATTAACAGGTATCCAGTGAATAGTTCAGTAATAATACAGACATAAATAAGTTTATGTTACTAAAGAAACACATTTTGTATATAGGTGAAAAATACCTCAACTTCTTGCTTTTATTATAATGTGCTAGATGCCTGTCGTGGTTTAGCCCCAGTCAGCAACCAAGCACCACGCAGGCACTTGCTCACTCTCCCCTGGTGGGACGGGGGAGAGAATCAGAAGAGTAAAAGTGAGGCACCTCATGGTTTGAGATAAAGACAGTTCAAAGGGTAAAGCAAAAGCTGTGCGCAGAAGCAAAGCAAAACAAGGAATTCATTCACTCCTTCCCATGGGCAGGCAGGTGTTCAGCCGTCACCAGGAAAGCAGGGCTCCATCACACGTAACAGTTACTTGGGAAGACAAACGCCATCACTCCAAACGTCCCCCCCTTCCTCCTCCTTCCCCCAGCTCTATATACTGAGCATGATGCCAAATGGTATGGAATATCCCTTTGGTCAGTTGGGGTCAGCTGTCCCGCTGTGTCCCCTCCCAGTTTCTTGTGCACCCGGCAGACCACAGGGAGCTGAAAAAGTCCTTGACCAGTGTAAGTGCTACTTAGCAACAACTAAAACATCTCCACATAATCACTGCTGTTTCCAGCAAGAATCCAAAACATAGCCCCATACTAGCTACTATGAAGAAATTTAACCTCTATCCCAGCTGAAACCAGGACAATGCCACATCTTCCATGTTAGTTACCTAACCACAAAAGTTAACAAGTAAATGTGTAAACTGTGAATAAGACTTTGCAAGTGTGTGACAAATTTTGAAAATTAGCCCATATTTATTTAGATACACAAGCAAGGACAGATGAGTATTTAATCTTCTATTAATCATGGCATTTTACCCAGCTAAGTAAAGATAATGAAACTTCTTATCCTTGATCCCTCTTCCTTAAATCTCTCCTTAAAGAAAAACATATATTAGCAAGTTTATGCAAGCTGGAAGGACTTTAACTGTGCTGTTAATTGAAGAGGTAAAGGTGATGATGTAGGAGAAAATCTAGGGTGATGTGATTTTGTGAAGGATTTAATTCTCAGGGAAACATTGGCCCTTTTAAAATGTCTATCATACAGCTGAGCGAGTAAGGCTGACAAACTGAAAAGGTTAGTAATCTAATGACCTAGTGTTTTTCCAACATCAAGAAAAATTATCAGCCGAGAAGTTCAAAAGACTAACCCTGAACTCCTTTGCTGATGTTGTCAAAAGAAAATTGAAAACCCTTCAGTTCTTTGCATCCACAGACACTTTAATGGAGGCTGCATTCATTCATTCATTGTGACTACTTTCACTTCTAGGTAGCTGTCCAAAGTAACAGAGCTCATCGACGATCACACTTTTATAGAGTTTTCTCAGTTGGGATATTTTGCCTTTTTAGACATCCCTATAAACTTATTTTTTCATAAGCAGATCCATTGTTGAAAACTTCGTATGAAAGGCTGGCTTGAAGAGTGGACACCATTATTAGAGCTGAAAGAATAGTTTTCAAATAGATTATGAAAAGTGATATAATAGCTTTGAAAAATTTATATGAGAGAAAGTTCTCTGTCTTTCTACAAACTCTAGCTGCAGGAAGATTTCTGATAGACCTTAATCCAAAGCTTACTGAAATCAATGGGCATCTAACTGTGAATGGCTGTAACTGCGGCTTTGGCCACATTCTTCTTTAGCTATAAATTGGTACACAAGTCCAAATTAACTTCTGACTTGACTACAACATTTACAGACCAGAGCTATCATAGGTGACTATTTAAGTCTCTATTTTAGTATTGTTGGTTAAAACACTCTGCAAGCTATTCCTTGCAAGAAAGAAAAGGTAAATATTTGTGATATATTGAGCTAGGTTTTTAAAATCATGCTACATAAATAACATCACAAAATATAAACCCAGAAACAGTAAGAGGAAGAAATGCAAGTTATATCCATAGCAATAGAAATAGCTTTCAGTGGAACTTATGAGTTCTCAATGAAGAGAAATCATCTCTGAATACAAGGACATGCACAACTTGCACTGGCTCCAGTGGGGCAAGGAACAAGCTTTGAACCTGTCTCCATTTGTCACTTACAACTTCTGTCAGACTGATTAAATATTTCCATGAGCTCAGGTCTGCTGCTGACTCACTCTGCTGTAACTGTTACATGTCACTGGAAGCTGCACAGATCATCTGGGAATCCACACTGACAATGCTCTTGTTTTGAAAGTTGCATCTGGTTTGCATAATATATTTAGTTCCTTTGGTGGCGATCAGTTTATTTAAATTACTCAGTATTACTGCTTTTAACAAGAAAGATGAGTTTCTGTGTCAAAAAAGTATTGGAAATACTCTGTGCCTGCTTCTACCTAAATCACAACCTCAGCCAGAATATTCTTTTAGAAGGTTGAGCAAACAGTTTAGGTGACTTAAAGTTCAGCTCAGTGGGGTACAACACACAAGGGTTGAGAGTTTTGTCTTACCCTTGTAGGTGCCTGCAAATCAGAAAGCCAACAAACAGCCTAGTGCATTTTTTTCATACCATTTCATAGAAAACACGGGGGAGTTAGACTTCATTGTGGAGAGTGGTGACACTGACCATGCCAGGGTGTTTCATCAAGGCGTAGAATCCCAGAAGAGTTGCTGCTGGCAGGCAGCCCTGGAGCACCCCCATCCCACCCCTGCTCAGGCAGGGTCAGTCAGTAACAGCAGGCTGTCTAGAGCCATGTCTGGTCAGGAGGTGTCTCTGCAAGAATGGAGAACCACAGCCTTTCTGCACAACCTATGCCACTGGTTCACCCCCCTCACAGTAAAAAAGCTTTTTCTTCTTGAAGCAAGAATGGGAAGACAGATATATATTGACTAACCCTGTTAGTTTCCACCCAGAATTGGAAAAAATAACAAATTCAAGTTGTTTTAACTGTTCAATTTTGTGCCATCTCAGGTCATCACTTTTCATAGGTGCACTTTTCTCTCACCAAGTGTCAAGAGAGTTTATACCAAGCAGCTCTTCCTGTTGGGAGGATGGAGGACACAGCATGACAGATTGATTAAAGAGAATAAAATAATTCGTGTGAGGGCCCATTGTTGAAATACAACTCAAGTCCTTTCAGGCTTTGTTGATGCAAGTGAAACTGTAACTCTGTATTACATGACTGTCCACATGTTTCACAGGGACAAGGCTGCCAGTGGATTAGCAGCACCTTGCCTCAGAGAAGACTTGACTCCCAGGGATTGCTCAGTTTGCAGGAACATTCATAATCTCCATTCCATAATGCAAAACACAAGGAGACACACTGCCTGTGCAAGGGTTCTAGTACCTGTTTGACATCTCTTGTGCTGCATCTGTCTGCTTTTGTTACAGCTACCTTCCCTCCCTAGGTGCCAGTGACAGGAAGCATTGCCTCAGTAACTCCTGCTCCATAGCATTGTTCTAGCTTATTTTATGGAATTTACAGTGCATTTGCTGGAGATCCATGGTGAGACACCTTGCCAGCCCTTTTGACAGCAGGCATGAAGTCCGTTCCATAATATGAAGTCTTGGCAGCACCAATCAGGAGTAATTTTCGATAGTCTTCAGCAACTCCCACAGTGGGGTTGAAGGTTACCCATCAAAGCCATGTGATTGAGAGTCGCTGAAGTCAGTTATAGTTCCTGGATTTTGCTTTATAGGCCTGCAGAAAGCTGACTGTATGAAGGACATGAGCCTATATCCGTCCTTTGTCAGTACTGTGTTAAATTTGTCATGATCTTTGAAATTATTTAGAGACTCACCAAGATTTGATTTCTTTTGTTCTTTTCTTCTAAAATGCAATATTCATATAGGGGGTAAAAAAAGATGAACATTTTTCTTACTCTCTTCCAAGACTGAACACAGAAAATATTAGATGTCTCACAAGAGAGATGGATTTCGTGGTAAATCTGGCATTATTTTTCAGCTCCCATATATACATATAACTCGGACTGTCTTTAGGTAACTAATGGATTTATGGGCTAAGTCCAGACAAACTCTGAAAATTTTGAGGTTCAGTAATCATTGTGCATAGGGTGAAACAGTTCTGAATCACCTTCCTCTTTTCATTCTGTCTTTATTCAGAGGGCATCTCTGAAGTTGGTGGGGAAATGCCCCACTGTCTCAAAACTGGGCGTCTCATCCTTTTCTATACATTTATTTTTCTCTGATTTCTCCTCAATGCCAAACTATGTTCTTCACAGATTTTACAAAACAACATCAGGTCTTCTAGGTCATGACACAGAAGCTTTCTGCCCCTGCTTTGGAAACCCATCCTCTAGTTACAAACAGCCTCAGAATGTGGTGAGCAGTTGACAAAAATAAGTGTTTGTTATGAAAACTAAGTAATGATGAATGCATTTACAGGAGACCAATGTGTTCATTTTACTTCTTGCCAGTGTAACACAGGCTGTTAGACTACTAATTCAGCCCTTACTTGTGTGAATATAACCTTATTGTGTGAAGAATAACCTTATTGAGAACCACTGGGTCCCTGTTATGTAAATTTTCACAAATTATGTTAACTGACTGGAGAGAGAAATGGGTTTTGGAAGGAAGGTATGTTTTTTTCTTAAATGATGCATTTTATTAAGCTCAGCTAGTACAGGTTTGTTATCAGTGCCCATCTTAGTTTACTTAGTCTGTGCAAATATATGAGATAATACCAAATATCAGATTATACTGCACAGTTTAAAAGGGAAGGTCTTCTATGTGACCTGAATTTTGAGCTGATAGTTACAGATAAAGGCACTCAGGCAATTCCCAGGATCTCCAAAGCAAACTGTTGATGCTGTTGCTGCTCTGGGGGCAGGATCAGCCCAACATTGGAATATTAAAACTGGTGGTAGTATTGATAGGCTTAGGGGGATATTCCTGAGGAGTGAAAGTAACACAAGATAGCTTTGGGGTTTAACTGTTTGTATTTTAGCAAAGGTTTTGTGGAACTCATGAGGAAGAATGATAGTGTCCGCTGCCCAGAATATTAATGCTGTACAGAAACACCAGCGCTAGAGATGCAGAACCAGCAGAGCAGGATGTAACTGTCCTGGTAGAGTGCAAAATGGTGTAGCTGCCTTGCTTCATGTACCTGAGGGAGCTGACAGAGAGAAAGCCTAAATGTCTCTTCACATTGCATTGCTTCATGAACTGGTGACATTTGGCCTTGCACAATTGTTTTTGTAAATACTTGCAGACAAAAATCCACCTACTGAAAAGTGAATTTTGTTTAGAAGAATCTGAAACTAAAAAAAATCATAATCTGAAGCGAGCATTTTCTTTCTTAAACGTTCCACCTAGTGAGAGATAGTTGGAAAGCACAACTGATTTCTTTTGTCGTCTGCAATATTCCTTCCTTGCCATGCTTCAGATTTCATTAAAACTCTGTCCTTTTGATGAGTTCATACTTCAGTTAAACCTTTCCATTAAAAGAAAAAATACTCCATAAGAGGAAAGATTTCATTTTGTATTCCAGTATCCTCTTTTACTACCTCTCTCACCCTTTCCAATACAAACTCAGTCATCCTTTACATCAGCAAAGCTAATAGACCTTTTTACTGTCACTCAAAATTAATTAGCAGCCCTTTCTTCATTCAGTACTCTACAGGCACATGCACATTTGCTTAGAGGATATGTCTATGTTATGCAATGCAATTTTCAGGGACTCCAGAACACAGCTACCACAGAAAGCAGTGGCTAGAGCCAGCAAATGCATTCTCAGCCCATATGACTTTTCATATCTTTTCAAATTTATTAAAGCTATGGAAAAGAAACACTTATTGTTTTTTTTTCCAATGGTCTTACAGAATATCTGAAATCCACTGAATTTGCTCTATCTCCTGTATTTCTTTTACAGTATCAGTTGTGGGTTTTTTCAGCTTTACCCCAGACTCTCCTTTTCTGCTATTTTTCCAAAATTTTCCAAAGTTTCAATTCAAAATAAAAGTATTTCTAAGGAAGCCTTAGAAAAATCTCTACAGTCTGAGCAGCCTTCTGAAATGGGTGAGCTTAAGAAATTTCCCTGTAGCCTTTTCTCACTCAGGCTGGCGAAACGCTGCCATCTTCCTGTAGAGCTGCTCCTCTCCTTGGGGCTCCTCATCGATGAAAGAGCAGCATGTTTCTGTACTCTGCTTATTTAGAGAAGGAGTACTAGCCTGCTGCACAAAAATCATCTCTTCCCTTAAAGCTCCTTGAAGTCTCTGTAATATATGTGCAGAATAGAGAGGATTCCCTTTTTATTTAAGAAAGAGATGTTTTCTTTGTTTTTACACACAGTAAGCTGTGTCCTATGCTTTGTCCACATTCTCTGGGTATCATTTATGACAGCACTTATATTTGTGGTTTCAGGGTAAAGCAACACTTAAAATACTGGTTTCCTTGCAAAAATATTTGGTGAATAATAGTATCTTTTCAGGAAACAGGTCAGTGCTAGAAAGGTAATAGTGTTATTGGTGTAAGTAAAAGCAGTGATAACCAGCAAATACAAGTTCTCAGGCCTCTAGAGGCAGAATTTGGTTCCAGAGCTTTCAATCTTCACTCATTAAAACTCAGTTTCATCCTAAGTCCTGGGGCTGAATTTCCTGGTCTGCTCATTCAGCCTTCCTTGAAGGTGAGTGGGAGAGAAGATGATGAGGAAGTGACAATGGAAAGAGAAATGAAGGGCTAAGACAACCCACTGCAGAGCTCTTGAGACTACACAGCAGGCAGTGAAATGTGCAAACAGTATTACGAATGGCTCTTGCGTCCATTAATTTTATTACTATTGGAGAAAGTTCTACATATACAGCTGATTTTCCTGCTGCTTCCAGATGGGGTCATAGCTGGGTCACTCAAAGGCATGTGCATTTTCCTTTTTTTTTCTTCCCTTCAGAAAGGGATAATTATTTCTTTCCAGCTGTTTGGATTCTTCAGTTAACTCTCTCAGTGCAGTTTTCCACAGTAGTGTGGTATTACTGCTGCCCAGCTCCTGCTAGATTTAATGACATTTGCTTTTTCTCCAATATGCTACATACATTTTGCAGTGTCTAAAATAAGAGTGATTACTGAGCACAATGTTACATTTACTGGATTTGTTTCATGATTAGGTATGATCGTGCTAATACAACTGCATTACGGGTGTTCTTCTGCTAGTAGAGCTGTGCAGCAAAATTAAAAGCATTCATATCATGCTGTTCCATGAATTATATTCATAGCCTGCTGTGCTCTCTATTAGAAAGCAAACAGTAACTGTGAGGAGGTGTACTGAAGAATTGCTTCCCTGCTAGCTGTCTGTCTCCTCTTATCAATTCGCTGAACTAACGGCTGCTCAATAAAAGTGACATTTTCAAGTGTCTTGTCTCAAGAGAGCAATTATGCCACACCTAACAGAATGTCCTACTCTTCATACTATCTAGAATTGAGCTTTTCTGCAGATTTTGCTACCATCACTCTGTCTTGCCATCCACTAGAACAATAACACCTTCCTGACTAGAACTGCCCCTTTCTCATCCTTATATACATGGCATACTTAATATCTCTTCTATTTCAGCATTGCTGTCCTGGTATTACTACTTTATAATTGCTTCTTTCTCTTCTAGTTGGTCCCACTTTGGACATTTCCTGGATAACAGCACATAAACATCTCTGGTAGTGTGCACACAGTGCAACCCGGATGGATTCATTCTCATCTCTCAGCCATCTTGTTTATTGCCAACCTCACTGAAGTGCTGGCACTATTTTTGTTTTTTGTTGGCATGCTGTTTATAGACTTCTGAAAGTCTTGGGGAAAGACACACACCACGATTATGCCTCACCCAGTGGACGCTTTAGGGCTTACTCACTTTCAGCTCCATTTGTCTCTTATTAATTCTGTAATTCTCAAAAAAACCATTCTGTTCATTGCAGTATCAATCTACTGTCTATATTTACAGCACAGAAGCAAAAACTAAAGTTAGGGAGCTCTGACAATGGGAATTGCTTAATACTGGCCCATCTGCTCAGAGAGGCGCTACCTCACAGAGGGACAGGCTGTGACGTGCTGCTGCCAGTAACCGTTGGTTTCAAAAGGAGCATCTGCACAGCAAGGTTCTGTTTTGCTTGAATTAAAGCTGGTGCAGTCCTGCCCACAATGAGCACATAAGTTAAATAATATTTTCAGGTTTGATGGGATTATTCGTGATTTACATTGCTCTAATTGCTCCTAATCAGTAAGCACCCTTTTCCTACAGCACAGCAATACAGCTGCAGCGGAAATGGATTGAGTATAAGAGTATCTGCCTTTTATTAGAAGCCACCATTGATTTAATTCATCTGGGGCAAATAACTAGATGAAATAATTAGCTGCAGTTTAACCATCTAGTATCTGATGGTCATTTCTGAATCTGACAGACCAAAAATGATCATTTAGTTTAACATCTTTTTAAAAGTCTGTTTAAAAAATTCTGGAAAAAAAAATAAAACATTTTCTTTCAGATGCTATTGAGGAATAAATTACAAAGACATTTATGGAATTATATATATATATATATATATGTGTGTGTTTATTCCTGGCACAGAGATAATATCACCTTCTGAGATGAAATATTTGTACAGCTGCTATAATAACCTTGTCTCTCTTGAGTGACAAAAGGAAGCAAAACCACCATAAGTCAAAGCTTAGCTTAGTGCAAGGTATGAAAATAAAATGTGACTCATGCACTAAATAGGATAAATTTTTAATACCCTATTTGTTGATTGCATTTTATGAATTGTGAATATTTGATTCTCTTTACAAGCATTTCTGAATTGTTACGTGCAGTGTGTCTCTTAGAAACCCCTTCTTAGACTGAGTAGGGCTGACTCTTCCTTTAATGAGATGTTGTGCAGTGCTGTTTGAAATGAGGCCAGAGAGGAGATTTCCATTACTAATGTATTTTCTCTTTGTGATCATTTCTTAGCAGAGAATTCACACCAGGATAAAGGATATATACCTGTATTGGAAAGGCGAGTATTTGTATTAGGAACCTCCCATAATTCAGGAGCTCAATGTAGAGGAGAAAGGGAATAGGTTATAAGGATCTTAATCTACAAATTCATGCCTGCCTTGACACAATCCAAACCAAGGACACAGCAGCAGGCAAAGGTGTCTTTTTCTTTCTCTTGGTTTCTGCAAGATCATTTCCCATTGCTTTTTGGCAGTGCCATATTATTCCATTCTAACCCTGTTTCTTTAGAAAATTTGGGAGACTTGGGGGTTGTCATGACCTGTCTACCTCTCCGCTCACTTACCTGTCCTTGCCACCCCCAGCCCAAGCTGAGTCTGTTTGCAAATATCAGGGAAATTTGGGAGTGAAATTACAACCACAAAGATAGTGTTCCTGTAAGTTTTGAATGATTGCAATATGAACTCATCCTTTAGAAGAGATCAGAGAATCTAGTTCAGATCCATTTGCTCCAGCCACAAGAGAAGTTTCAGAGCTTAGACCTTACTTGGTGTGCAAGTCAACAACCTGGAGGCACAGCTGTGTGGAAAATCATACTCCTATTTTATAGAGTTGCTCGTTTCTTACTACAACCAAATTCTCTCTTTAGTTTTATGATAAAACTGATCTTTCTGTACATGTTTTATCAGAATTTATCAGTCATGTTGAATAAAGATAAATAAGAGGGTAAGCTGCTTGAATTCATCACTCCTAAGACCTTTGGTTTATAACTATGAAATGACCAGAGGAAAGAACATTTCACCATATTGTAAGTTCTGGTAAAAGCTTCCACCGAGAATTGCAAGGTGCAGTTCATTTAACAAAATACATTCTGTGGGAAGAGAAACTGAATTGAGTAATACGTCATCAGCCTTGAATGGGTATGGTGATAAATAAAAGTGACTTTCTTCTTAAAAACTCTGGGGAACGTTTCATTCCAAATTCAAAGGGAAGGCACAGAACGGACTGCTCTTACCAAGTCTCCAAAATCTACAGAGAGACACAGAGGCTATATATGCACAGCCAATAAAGCAAGGTCAATACAGCATGTGAAGAGGATGGTACTGAGGGAACTTTCAGAAAATTTGTGGTTGATATCTGCCATCAGGGCTATTGGACATCCAGTGTGGGTATAATGACTAAGGATACAGGAGAAAAAATTCCCAAAGTAGGGAAAATGAATTTCCCAAGCATCATTCAAATTGATTCTAAACACCCAGCAGTAACGTGGCAGATCAAATGAAGTTGACACAGGCAATGGAAACAGGGAATTTAAGAATGAAAGTAACCGATCACATATGAGGAAGCTCTAGGACATGCCAGAGTGAATGAAGCTGGTTTCCCACAGTTTAGCATGCAGGTTAATTGAAATTTCAGCTGAAGCTTTCTTTATGGTTGGAGTATTTATAAAGCCTCTGCTTTGTGTTCATTAGTTTCTAGTGAAGAGGGAACTCTGCTGCAGCCTGTCTCTTGTCTAGGGAGCCTGCTGTGATTTGTCTCCTCTGATCAGCTCCTCATTTTCATAAATCTTGCGGGAACTTAATAGCTTCAACACCCCCAGATTGAGATGAAAATGATCATTTTGTCAAAAGGAATTGAGGGATGGGGAGTGGAAGAGACACATGTGCATCCACACCCAGGTGGCATGGTCATGTGTTTCCTGGGGAAGCCAGGCTATAAACTAACAGTCCAAACAAGGGTGAATGATGCTTCTTTCTCATCTTATCTTCTGACTGTACTTCTGACCAGGCTCACACTGATAATCTTAAGATTTAGAACACTGTCCTTAATTTAAAGTTGACTTGCGGGGCAAAGGTGACTGTGATTTGTAAATAGAAGGAAATAAGCCCTGGCCTTTAGCTGGCACAGCACAGATTAACAATCAATAGTCCAGCAGGACAGATAAATCACCAAAGCCAAGGCAAATCCTGTACAGTTAAAGGCCAGATGGATGGTCCAGATGCAGGACTGTACCTCATGTGGAAGGCAGGATGGATGCTTCTCTCTTGCAAATTTCTGATGTGAAGGGTTGACAGTTGGTCCTGATAAATAATGCAGAATCCTCAAAACAGAGGTAGCTGCGATGTGAACGGGAGAATGGAGAGGCAAAGGTTCCTGGTCAGGTCAGGCTGCGTAGAAGGGGTGTGGCTTTATGAGAGGTCCTGCAATGAGGACAGTTCTATGGAAGCATAGGGCACATGGAGTTCCACCAGCCTGGCCTGTTTTGGGGCATAGCTGTCCCACTTCTATAGCAGGGCAGCTTGGAAATCAGAAATGAAGGCAGGGTTATTCAGATAAGTTGTCATTGCCCTTACATCTGATCCTTGTGTTGTGGGCTCTTGTCAGACGAAACAGCTGCAGCCTTGCGTTCTCTTCCACTGCCTGTCCCATTTGGGTCTTCAGCACCTGGGAATCACTGCCTCCAACTCTGCCCTGCCCTGGCAGCAGGAGAAACACGCAAGCAATCCAGCTGTTGGCTTGACACAGCCAATGCATTTCAAAGTAAGTAGAAATGCACAAGGATCAGGCTGTTAATAACACAGATTTCTAACTGAGTGGATCTATAACGTTACCCAGACCCAGCAAGTAATTGCAGCACCCTTACAATATTACCTTTAATCAGAACGTATTTGTCCTGCATCCCCACTGCATATTTGAACTCAAAGTTATGCCAAAAAGAAAAGACAGGCAGAGTCCTCCGAGAAGATTGCATTGAACCTATCTGTCTGCTTCACAACTGAGTGTTGGAAATTTTTTCAGCTTATAAGTTTCACCAATATTGCACTTTCTCAAGAGCAAACATTGGTAATGTGCCAAAATGCACTTGGCTGTGATTCTATCTGTGTATTTAGCTAGAGCAGTCAGCATTTGATGCAGCTCAGATTTGAATCATGCAGGGAATAAAAGTTTTATAAACCCCAAACTGAGTTGAGATACCATGTAGCAAGGCAACACCTGGCTAACACGCATGGCAGTTACTTGTAGGAAACGAAAGGTTGTCACTCAGTAACTATTGGGTTAGCATCCATGTGCAGTGCATGCACATACACACGCACACTTGCAGTGGGAGTAGGAATACAGAAAGGCAGAGCAGACACACCCCTTTTGTTTCATCCTTATGAAAGGCTCCAGCAGCTTTTCCCCTTGCTAAGCATGGAGTACAGAAGCGTGAAAGAATAAAAGCAGCACTCTAGCTCGTGATGCAGAGCCCTGGATCAGCCATGGGCTTTACAGGAATGACATTTACGGCTGACATCAGATCTGAGTATTTGCATTGGATTCCAGTGTCAGCATTGGAGGTGTGGCTTAGCAGGGACACTGTTTCAGTCTTCTGATCCAGCTAAGAGGCAGCTCCATCTGAGAAGATACTCACTCCCCTCGGCTCTGCTATCCTGCTTGCATCTGACTCCTCCCTCCTGCAGCTTGGAACAGCACAGGGTGAATCCAACAGCCTCTCATTTCTACTATGTTTCTCCCTGAGCTACTAGAGCTTGAACATACCTGATATTCTGCCTTCATTTCAACTGAACTCGTGAGTAAGGCACATTGCCTGATATCTGACAAAAGTGAATGGCATTTTATTACCAGAAGAGCTTACATTAACTATCTTCCAGTACTGAAAGAATTATGAAGAATTGCATTTTTTTTCAGCGCTTTTGATACTTCATTGTTGCCTGATTTTTCAAGAGCATGAGTTGTTCTGGTTATCAAGGGTGCTTTCACCTGAATATTTCTTCATCAGATGCCGCAAAAGAGAGTCTTAGAAAACAAAGAAACTTGTGATGTGGAGCTAACAGTTCTGGTTTCAGCTAGTGAAAACTTGCAGAGTCAGTGAGAAGGGAAAGAAAAAAATTTTCCAAGGACAATGTCGGTAACACCTAGTAATTTGTCACTCAATGGGACAAGCTTCTTCACTGAAAATCATAGCATTATGGATAAGCCTAGAGAGCAGAGAACTTTCAATGTCTTTCTATTCTGCTTGACTTTTATCATTGCATTCACAGCACTTCTGGGCAGCATTTATTCACTAGTTGCCCTGCTGAAAATGAGAAACAAAACCACAGTTTCAATGATTGTGACCTCTTTGTCAATAGATGATTTGATCAGCATTGTGCCAGTGATTATTTTCATGCTCACCCAGTGGTCAAGTGATGTCCTCCCCCAGCCTCTGTGCACCACCTCGGCGCTTATATATTTATTCCAGGGCATTTCTAGCAACCTGAAAGGGTCTCTTATAGTTTCTTACAACTTCTACACCATCAACAAAATTAAGACAATGAGCTGCAGCACTTCCAAGCGACAAGTGAGCATGATATGGGCCATTCTTACCATTTGGATTGTCAGTTTGCTGATCTGCATTTTGCCTCTCTGTGGCTGGGGCAAATACATCCCCACCTCCTGGGGTTGCTTCACCGACTGTACCAGTTCCTACATCTTGTTTTTATTTATTGTCTACTCACTGTGCTTTTGCCTCCTCACAGTGCTGTCTGTTCCTCTAACTTACCAGCTGTTGTGCTCAGATGAGCAACAGCTATTACATATTGATTACCAGGAAATCTCTCGAGGCTACATCACCCCTGGGACACCTGCAGGCTGCAGTACCGCTACCCCATCTCTGTCACCGGTGGACCCTGTGGATAAAACCCCGAAGCATTTCCAAAACACATGTCCAAGCTCGGAGGCAGTTTTTAGGAAAGATGTGGCTGAGAGTGGTGCACTTGAGCCCCGTTACGTGAACAGCATACAGAGCAGAAGCTTCACAGTGGGCTTCGCCCAGAAACGATTCTCACTGATTCTTGCATTGACAAAAATAATTCTCTGGCTTCCAATGATGGTAAATCATCAGATTGCTTTACTTTCTAATGCTTATGTACATTTAAAAGGCATGTGAGCTGGTGTGCCATTAATTGAAACAGATGAACAGTAGCCATTGCAATTGTTCTTTATAGTATAGTTTGTGCCAGCAAAAGTCCTTTTAAGCAGGTCTGTGTCACTACATGAGTTTAACTCATGTTCAGCAGGTTTGGCAGAGCATGATTCATCAGTATGTTACTCTCTCATCACATCATTTGTATCACCTGAATACAGGGATGAATAAGGTCCACCCTTTTGTATTGCCAGCTGTCTGACATGCATTTGTTCAGCATTATGGGGTCTGTGAATTGTACTAAGCTAGCTCTTCTGCCTCTCCTCACAGCTGTGAGTCATGTCCTTTGCCAGGCTGGTTAAAAAATAGGAGTTTGTTAGAAAAATGAGGTTTGCTTACTTCTTTGTAATCTCTGTAGCATTGGAGGGGGGAAGGGTGGGTCCATGTGCATGCACTGGTACGTTTGGGAACAGGTACATTCCTGTATAATTACAAAGGAGTCTGCTGAGAACATGGAACGTGGGTCTGGGGCTGTGTTATCCCTGTCCATGGGATGTGTATAGACTCAACACCTGAGCTTCTGTCAATGGAAAGAGGGCATTAGAGAGCATCTGCAGCGCAGCCCTGTGTAGTGCTAAGTTCTCTCTCCTGTTCCCCATCAGGAGTTGGGGTTCCTCAGTACCATGCAGGAGAGACTGAGCTAGCAATGTGTTCTAAGTTACTTGCATTGTGAGTTGTTTGTTTTAATAGCGCTCAGGCATCTATATTTAGCTTAAGCAAGGATTTTTCTGAGAAATGCAGAATGAGGAGGAGAGCCTCTGTGTTTTCTCCACTCTGTTAGAAACAAAACTGTTAGGCTCAGCAAACACTAATGACATCCTGTGTCTTTTAGTTGTGTCATGTTCATTGTGAGATGTTCTGTTTGCTCCTGGAAGTCTCTCATGTGCCTGAAGCGATTCAAACATCAAAATCCTCTGCCTTTCAGATTCAAATGGTTGTCCAGCACATCACTGGTTTTCAAAGTCTTTCATTTGAGACGCTTAGCTTCCTGCTGACTTTGCTGGCTGCCACAGTCACCCCAGTATTTGTCCTGTCAGAACACTGGATCCACCTGCCCTGTGGCTGCATCATTAATTGCAGGAGGAATTCATATGCAGTGTCTTCAGAAGAACTCAAAAGTAAGTACGGAAGGGTGACATGCAGCTGGAATGTATCTTGTAGTAAAAAAGATAGGAAGTTAGTGTCAGTAACAGTACTTTGTACTCCTTGAAATCATTTACCTGAATTATATAGACATTATTCGGAACAATGAATGAGACAACATTCATGCAAGCACCTGGATGGAAATAGTGGATATGGAGGCACAGAAGCTTGGCTGATTTTCCCAGGTCACTGTCAGATCTTTTAGCAGAGTCTGATGGACTTTGAATCCTAGATTTGCTCTCCTCTCCTACCTGGGAAAAATGTATCTGCCACAATCTGACTTTTACTAATCAAATACATGGTCCATGCTAAACAAGTTTAATGTCGTGGGTAAAAAAACTTGCTAATTATAAGCAAATTCTAAGAAGGGCAGGAGCTATTGTTTGTACACCTGAGCTGTAGCTACTAACCAGAAATCACAGCGACACCAATAAGTGAATAGTGAAGGACATGATTTATGGGAAGGGCCTGTACATCAGTGCACTCATGCTGCTTGTTGAAAGCTGAGGAACACAGTTTTTACCTAAAATATTTCCCTGCATGCTTATAAAGTTTACCTTGGTGTAACAGAGGATGCCACGCCTCCACTGGTAACCTTCTTGGAATCTTCTGAAGCCCTGTTGTACTCTGGGACTCCATGTAAAACCAGCTGGAGGAATCCCTGCACATGCTGACTGCCACAGCCTGTCTCCTGCAGTTACATGACTTTTGTTCTTTTCATAAAGAACTTGATCATGTGGTAATACTCAGTCAGAGAAGCAGAAGACAAAGGAATACAACTATCACTCCATGAACTTACATCTAGTAAAAAACACATTTAGCCTTCTGCAAACATGAATAACATTGTCATCTTTGTGGCTAAAAGACTGCATAATGCTTTCCTGTAAATTTCCTGGCCACAGTTACTTATGAAGTACCTCAACCTCCAGTGTTCATGTAGCGTCACAGAGGGATTGCATTCTGAATTACACATTAAAATATATTTCCAGCATTCTTCTGAGAGAAGTGTTTGTTATTAAAATGTCTCGTTGAAGCTTATTATACCTTCTAATATAAGTTCAGTATCTCTATTAGTGATTAATTTACATTCATCACACACAAATGTATGCATATATGTTCATACATGTTTGCTTTCTGGGACAACCAAAAATGTACATCCTTTAAAAAATTAAGCTGTTCAACAATATGTAATTATGGAAAGTTTGAAGGATAGAAATCTGCCACAGGATATTAAATGCATCTGTATTTGTTAGATCTCTGTTAACATATAATAAATATGTTCTGGTAAAAATATCAATAAGGAAGCCTGCAAGGAAGGAAGATAGAGCAATAGCTGATTTTTTTATTTATGATCATAACTATTATCAAGAATAACTTTAACAGAAAAAATCAATTTGCTATTTATAATGCTGCAATTATATTTGTATATAAAAATGACAGATTTATGCATTAATCTTTCAGAAGTGAGAGTTACAGTGCTAGAGTTTGATACAGTTGTCCCTTGAGGCCTGGTCCAAGGGCAATTGAAAGTGCTGGGAAGTTTTATTTAGAAACTTAGAATAAGAAATAGAATAGAATAGAATAGAATAGAATAGAATAGAATAGAATAGAATAGAATAGAATAGAATAGAATAAATTCAGTTGGAAGTGACCTACAAGAATCATCTAGTCCAACTGTAAAAGTTAAGAGCTAAATACTTCTGAGGATCTGGGTGGTGTTTCCCATTCTCTGGAGTGAAAGTCTGCTGACATCAGTGCATGAATTCCTGACATTCATTGCATGTTTAGGGAGAAAGCAAGCTCCTAAATCCTAGAGAAAAGCCATTCTCATTCATGGCTTTCATTGACTTTGAACACCTTCTCCAAGTGCAGAATGGCTTGTGCTACGACTGATGTAATTTTAACTGCTTTCGCAGAGAGGATGACTGCAGCCCATCAAGATGGCGGTTTATTTCAGTTGTGTTTAATAATGCTTTTTAGAGAGATAAATGTACAAGAGATGGAAAATTAGCAATTATAACATCATTTTAAATAAATCATTGACTTTTAGATATTTGTACTAAAGACTATTCTCAAGTTTTAATGAATGACTGCTAAGGACAGAATTTCACCCATAATTATATATGATCTAGTTAGCACACAAACAGTTGAGTAGAAATAGAGGTTGTATAAATGTGTCCTCATACCTTTTATTTTATAATTTAGCATGAAAGGTTTAGTGGGAAGATTATTTAATTCTTCAGTTACTCTGTAAGATTAGTTGGAGCACTGAATTTAGAATGGAGAATATACAAAAAAATTCATTGTAAAACTCTTCAAGTATTTTTTTTAATTGTAAAATTCTGTTTTTCTTGCTCAACTATTGGTATTGAAGGTTAGTACTAGATTCTTAGAAATGTTCTACCATTTTGTACAATTTTTTACCTCTAGGAATATAGATGAAAGAGGTTGTGGGGGGGAAAAAGAAAAAGGAGTATTACGAAATTTAAATATTTTCTTCTGTGTGTATCCCATAAAACATCTTATATTGTGTATTCTTGAAAATGGCTGATAATCTACCAGTTTCTGGGAATCCATTACCTTTGGAATATATAATTTCTGAATTTATTAAGAAGGCAGTATAATAACATACTATCTGAGAAGTCTTTCTTCTCAGCAATTCATTCTTTTTATGGATAGAAAATTGTCTGTTTCTAGCAGTAGTTAAATAATTTATTCCATGTTTTAGAATGTCATTTTCATTGTGTGTGTAATCTCACTTTTCTTCTTGGTTTTGACTCTTTTTAATATCACATTTCTTCCCTTTCTGTTTAGCCAAGCGTAGGGCTTTTGAATTCAACCTGTCATTCCAGCAAGGTTATGGAATCTACAAAATATCCCGTGAAAACCACCACCACCACGATGGTGATGGTAAATCTACGTCCTACCACAGCCTGGTGAGCTACGACCGCGATAACTCCAAAGAAGCTGTGAGGGGCAGCGGCGACGGCCCCCGCTGCGGGAAGGCGGGGTTCAGCACCACGGCGCTGGCGGACAGCTCCCGGGCCTCCCCGCAGGGACCCGCGCCCCGGCCGGAGCCCGGCCAGGAGCGGAGCAGCGACCGCCTCCGCCCTGACGGACTGGGAGCCTTTCAAAGAGAAGAGGTCAGAAATTTTGATAAGTCCGCTTTTTCTGAAGGTCCGGAAAGGAGGTTGTCTCATGAGGAAAGCCATAAACCTGAACTCACAGATTGGGAATGGTGCAGGAGTAAATCAGAGAGGACACCTCGGCAGGTAACAAATGAATTTGCCCTTACTGTTTTCTGATCATAAGAATTACGTTATGAAAAATTAGGAATAATTTTTGCTTACATTGAAATTACTATTAGTCCTATTGGTAGTGTACTCACTTTTAATAAAAATCATACTTAGCATTGTATATTTTAGTAGCCGCACACCTATTTGCAGATTCTGATCCTGCAATAATTTCTCACTTGTATTCTTAATCATGGGGCTTTAATCATTATTATTTTGTGTGCACCTGCATGACCTGTATATGGTAAGAATTCAGTATGAATTACGTTATTTCATCTTAATGAATAGGTACTTTCTCTCCAAAAGACTCCAAAAGATTAAATTTTCAAGAGTATTTCCAAGCATCTGGTGACTTTTTTTTGTCATGCTTACATTTTGGGTAGGGGAAAAAAGAGAACTCCAAAACCAAACATGAATGATGGGTCCACAGATAGATGCAGATTTCAATCTGGGCACAAAGATTCCTATTACATTCAAAGAAAAGGATTCCAAATATTATATTTTTCATCCCTTTCCTTTAGATTGTGGACAGTTATTGGGAAGAAGAAATTCTGAGAAATGTATTAGTTTTCAGGAGCCCTGAGAGAAAAGTGAAGGTAGAGTCTTAATACATTAGCACTTGAAATTGAAAGACTTGTTAAAGGTGACTGTAACCTCAGCTTGTGTAGTTCTTTGAACAGAGGTTCCGATTCTGCTCTCTCACATTTGCTGTGCACATATTGAATTCACCAGAGCTTTTCACAGCTTGAGAGAAGAGAAATATCAAAAAACCCCAAGGTGTTTAAGGACATATTGACTAAAATTAATAAAGTGAGCTCCAATCTTGCTACGTGACTCTTTCGCCTAAAGCTGTGTCTTGTTGAACATACCATCATTGCCACAAAAGTTGGGGTTTGCTTTCAGTCATCAGATTGCAAGATTATGTTCTGTTCCAAGTGCAGAGTCTTAATTTGCCTCTTCCTTGCCATGCTGATAGTGGCACTGCTTTCCTCAGCTTGGAGCCGTTTGGTTCTGCCATGACAAACCTTGTTAGTGCCCATACTGGGAGGGTCTGCACTGACTTCTGACTAGAGTTGGGTTCAACACTAAAGAAGAGCCATGAGAGAGAATTGCCCAAAACTGCCATTTGTAGAATAGCAGACTGAAATTAGATCCAGCAAAAGGATAGCTATTCTCTCTTGTAAGAACATGGGCTTAAAGGAGAACTGCCAATCTTTACTTTTATTTTCTATAATCAGTGTTTGTTTAAGGGCCAAAATGTCACAACAACTACTGCAGGTTTAATGTTTTCAGTGAACGAAGGGAAGAACTGTTAGCCATTCTTTGTCAACTGTCTGTTAAGCAGGCAGTGAGTATGAGGATTTTCTGTCTCCTAAAAAGTCATTATTATGAACCAAAGGCCAAACACTGGCATAAGGCACCAGGCAAGCCTGCAGTGTGGTATCTGTAGTGGAAATTGAAATAAGCAACAGCTTTTATCCCTGTGGAATTTACATCCTTTTGTCACATACTGGACTCTAAAAAGTGTCTCAGAATGGCCTAAGGAGTGAAAACAGGTAATACTGTATTGTGCAGTTATCTGCTCCTTCTGTGTGCACCTTTCCCATGCCATGGCTTTTATGCTCCAGTCACAATTTTGGTCTGCATAAATTGTGAATATAATGGTCTTCTGGCAGCACAGATATATACCAATTTTCAAGATAAACCAGGGCAGTTCTGTGTACATATAAGTACAGTTTTCATGTTTTATATGTGACACAGTCCAGCTTCATATTGCTGCTGTAAATTAACTCGGAGACAACTTAAACTGTCAATTCTGCCTGCTCACTTTTGGAAGTTTCCCTGGGTGGAACCCAAAAGAAGCCAATATCAGCTGTTCAATTTATCATGCATGAGAAACTAGGAAAAACATGCAAAAGGACTAAACCAAAGAACATTGAAGTATTTTTAAAAATATTTTATTAGTATTTGAGTAATAAATAGTAATACTATTTGAGGTTGAGTTTTCATTTTATTTGATTAAATGTCAGGAGCTTTTGTAGTATGTGGCAAGAGTACTGCTTTTTTCCTGCTGTATTTGCACAGTGAGAAGTTCATATTGGCCATAGTTTTTCTCTAGGATTGTGACATTGAGAGAAAACAAGAGTGTGTATCTTTCTTCTGAGGAATGAACATGGTCTTAACTGAAAACTTAAATGCTCAGGAGGATGATTTTGTATTTTGGGAAAGCTGTTTCCTGTATCATATGGAAGCAATTATTCTCCCACTTTCCTTCAGTGGTCACAGAAACTAAAGTATCGGTTCCCTGTCAAAGGGGTTTAAGTTTCTCCACTGAAATAAGCAGAAGTGTCTGTAAGTCTGAGACATACATTTCTAAGTGATGTAGTTGCATATTTACACCCTATTCAAGGACAATGGAAGATGGTCAATAATTTTCCTGGAAGGCTTAGTTTTTCCTAAGCTATCCTGCCAATGTTTAGAATGGGAAACTTGCATTAAGAAAGTTGAATTTTAAGGTCCAAATGGGAGGGAAGGACTTGACTTTGCCTGGGTTATAAGAACCCTGTCTTCTGGAGCACATGCTGACTGGGCTAGGTGAGACTGTCATGCTTTTTTAGCATTTCCTGCACAACTGTGGCTACCGTTAACCTTTCCAATGTGTCACTTCAGTGAACTCCACAGTCGGTACAGTCTGATACCTGCTCATGCCTAGAACCCCAGTCCTTCCTCCTGTCTCAATGCCAAAGTGATGCAGGAGCCAGGAACCTGAGGCACGATGAAGTCAGAAGCTGAAGCCAGTCTGCCAGTTAACTAAACTGAGGGTTTGAGTGTGCACTGTGGAATTCAGTAGACAGTTGGCATTACAATCAGTGGGAGTGGGGTAAGAGCCTATGTGAAGTCCACAAAACAGGAGCTGCAGAAGGCTTTAGGTAGGAAAGGACCACTGGAAGTCACCTAATCCAACCCCCTGCTCCAAGCAGGGCTGACTTCAAAGTTAGATCACCTTGCTCTGGAACTTTGACATATAGATAGGTAAGATGTATGAGATGTATTTTGCATCTAAATAAAGGAATCCCCTCTCCCTCTGATAAACACAATTCTATAAATTGAGTCAAAGTAGGGATTTGTATGATATTTCAGATTTGATTGATCATCCCTTTCATTAAAAAGCAAATGTTCACCCTGTTGCAGTGTGCAGTGACAAACTACTGTGTTTGTGGGCAAAAGTAAATGATGACTCAACCTGGTTTTAATCTACTCGTTCTTGCTAACCCCTTGTGTGCCATGTATAGTTTGGTTAATAAAGTCAGTATATCACTATGTTCATCATTAACTGTTGCTCTCCTTGCAGTAGTTTCCAGACAGAGTTTAAAATATTTTTTTTAAATTCCTTTTCCCATCTCCTGTGGCTGCCATTTCAAATTGCTAGAGCTATGACTTCCATTACAGCAGATATGAGCATCTCTTTGTGAAGCAGCTGGCAATGACTTCATGTGGATGGCTTTATTTGCCCTGGGGCTTTATATGTCACTTTTGGACATAGTTCCTCACTACTTGCATTACAAGGAATCCCAATTCATCCTTTTCTGACATTTTCCAAGTTATAACCCAGTGTGCAGCTGCCAGGCATTAAGGCTCCTATGGTCTAAAAGTTCAAGGCTTCTAAGTTACAGATGTCAGTGTTTCTGACATTCAGCATGAGCTTCCAGAGCTTCACAGCACTGACATTTGCTTTGCTGCTGAAAAAGGGCAGGATACGAAACTCCAGCAAGCATTGTAAAAATAACTTTAATGCATTTCTCAGATGTATGTTGAATGAAAGATCAATTTGGGCCAAACATTAAATAAGTTGAAAGCCACCCCTGTTATTTATCCTGTCTGGAAGTCTCTAAGTCTCTAAGAAAAATAACTTTCTCCTCATCAGTCTTCATTTTCCACCTTTGTTATAAAAGGAGGCTTTCCCTAGCATTTATTAGCCATGTACTTCTGCTTAATTTGTCAATTAACCTATCCAGCTGGGGAGAAGATACCAAACCTTACAACAAAATGGATGATTCTCCAAATAGGATGAAAGTTCTGCATCTTCAGTGCTTTCAGACTTTCAGACTCTAAATGCTGATCACAGAAATAAATATAGGTGTTCTTATTAGAGTACTTCCAGATTTCTTTTCAATAAGCAGAACTTGTAATGACTTACAGTAGGAGGAAGAATAGCAATTACACATGGATTTTCAGCTTAGCTGTTAAAGTCATGTGGTAAACGCATCCTTACATGCTGGATTTCCCCATAGCAAAGAGCACAGATGCTCAGCATAAGAACTTGAGAAAAACATAATCTCAGTCCTTCTGCACATACTTGTTGAAAAATGGACAGTGAGTCGTCTTATAGAAAATTAGAATGCATTTTCTCACATTAAAACTCTTTATAATTTCTGTTGTACTACCTGCTTTGAAAGCTTTTGAAATTAATAGCTTACATGATAGCCCTGAGAGCAGCTGGGTTGGGGTGCTCCATTTCCCTGATGCTGTTATTGGGGTTCCCCTTCTTGTCATGCCTCTGTTCTCCTTTATGTTCAAGAAGAGAATCTTTTACTCACACAACCAAATAGTTTGCTGTTCTGCAGCAAAATGGAGAGCATTGCAGTAATCAAATTTAGAAAATACCATGCCGATTGAAGTTACAGTTGGGAGAACAACAGTCAGCTTCAGCCAGATATTGAAGAAATCATTGTGAGAGTTGCTGCTGCTGAATGAGTAATATGATGTGCATTGCTGTAGCTGACAGGTGTCCCATTTGAAATAAAAACTATTTTGCCAATAAACCAGAACATTTTGGTCAGGGCCAAATAGGTGCAATAGTCTCATCCTGATCTCCAAACAGCAGCTGGCCTGGCACGCAGATTTTTCACAGAGGCCAAGTATTTCTTACCAGCAGGACAAGAAAACCTTCTACAGTATAGTCCTATTGCTTCCACCAGTGCATCAGCACTGGTTTTGCTATGCAGATGAAGCACCAAGTAACTGCCCTAGTCTTTGCCTGGTGCTGGCCACAGCATTTTCCTGTACTGCACAGGTCAGCAGGAATGAGCTGGGTGTCACCAGCTCTCTAAGGGCCTGTTGTCATGCCTTTTTATTCATCCTTCTCATAGCCACTTTGCAGATTGAACAGGAAAGGAGAGAGAAAAGGGAGATTAAATGTAGTGTGCAAATAAAAGCAGGCTTGAACAAGCATCGTTTCATGAAAGAAAAATTGCCTACAGTTTCTCTGAGAAAGCTCAGGAGGAAAAGAGACATCATATTGGAGGACAGTCCAGTCTGAGCGTGCTGGGGCCCAGAAACAAACCCAGTGCACATCCTGCTCAGGGTGCCTGTGGCAGCAGTTTTATCCTTCGCAAGGTCACCTACTACTCCAGCCCTTCAAATGGCGCAAGTTACCTGGGTCACAGCCTGGCTTGAGGAAGCTGCTGGCACAAGTGGCAGTGACAAGAATCAGAGCAGGCTGTGCAGAATGGTCTGATCACCATTTCATTAGAGGGATGGGGATGAGGGGAAAGGAAAGGCAAGGAGGCGTTCTCCTATGAAGGAGAGCACATCCATGCTTGTGTTTGTTTGAGGGACCTGTCTGAAAACCACAGACATGTCACTGTCTGTTATTTAAAAAAGCCATGACATCATTGAAAGGTAATTCAATCATTGAAAGAAATAAATTCTGCTTTCCCTATAGGCCCTGTTATTTAGTGTTGCTTATGTAAGGAAATGTAATTAGGATGCGTACTTCTCCCGCAGATCACCTTAAGCCATGTCAAATTCCAGAGTTCATAGCAGTGAGTGAGTTTTTTACTGGCACTGATTTATAAAATTTACATTGTTTTAAGAAATTTCTCTGTGTGTGCATGCATGTTGATTTATATTAAGCTGGTTAATTAGTTATGATATTTTTCTAGGTATCCGGAATGATCTGGAGGTAGAAATACATTAATCTGATAACATTAAAATGATGATGCTACTCAGGAGATGCAGTGCAGCTGCATTCCATGTGGTGCGCTTCGTCGGCACATTGCTTCTGTGTATTGAACCAACTCCCCATTGCCGTGCAAGTTGTGTTACCAGAGAACTGGTGACGAGACCTTGCAGCTGTCAGTTTTGTGCTTCTGTTCAGTCAAAACTGGGGTGAAAAGAGAGAAAAGCAGGACAGGAAAAAGAAAGTTCAGTCACATGCATGAATGTAGTTTAGAGTGAAAGGGCTTTATGTCTGCTGTGACAGAAACCAATCTCCAAAGCCACTGAAACAGTGCTGGTCAAATGCAATACAATTCAAGAAACATCCATCTTCCTTTTTAAGCCTTCTTTTCGAGGAGTGTCTAATTTACTATCATCTACTTCATTTCTTTTTTAGAATTCACTAATTTATTCCAGTTCCTCACCCAGTCTTGTGCTATTAGCCAGTTCTAGTGACTGTAGAGCGGCTGCTCCTCAAGCTTTTAACAGACCACAGAAAAAAATTACTGCAAGAGCAGGGTATGAAGCATTCTGTTTTTCATTTCCAGAAACATCCATACATGCAGGCTGTGTTTTCCCTTCTGCTTACCAACAAAACCTCTGATTATTTTGCATTACATCTTTTATAAGCTCTGCCTATACTGGCAGTATGTTAAAGTTCTCTGCAGTTTTTTGCAGGCTGACATAAAAAAGAATTGACCTAATCTCATGGAAATTAGTTAGTCCCTTGCTTGATCATAGACACTGTTGCTCACTGAGAGTTGACCCTAGTTCTGGTCTTAAAAAACATTTGGGTTACATTAGGAGTTGGTGTAGTGGGTTGCATGCCACAGGCAGCTCCTCTACCCCTGTGGCTTTATGCTGCTGACAATCTACTGGTCTCTTGTGAAACCCAGATACATGTAACAAACACTGCGAGGTACTAAACCTGGAGGTCTGGGCTCATGGAACTGCAGTGTCTCTAATACATTCCCCCTGTCAGGGAGGAAAACGATGTGTGAAGTAGCAGGCACTCTGCACTGCTCAGCTCTCCTCTGCTCATTAATCAGCTGGCTCCCATGCTGGGAGGGCCCGTGGAAGGAACCCTGGGTCTGAGCTGGAGATGGGAGTCTGCTTGCTCTGCCAGTACTGAATCCTCTTGAGAGTATAAAGGGAAAGTGGAATTTAGCTCTGTCTTGCACATAATCTGGATAAACTCTGCTGAGGTTCCCACAAGTCAAGTTGGGGCAAAATACACATATAGCCCAGTGGTACTATGAGCTGCTGCTGGTTGCATTCTCTGGTCACAGCACAGTATCCAGCAAAACTAAAGTTTGGTATGGCTCTGAATGACAGCAGATCCTTTGCCTGCCAGTTGCCTGGTTAGGGACAGTTTTGTCTTCACTTTCTGGAAGGAGCCCAACAACAATGCCACAAAAAGCCAGTAGAGATGCAGTGTTTGCTTGTTACTTTTTTTGTCATATCAGCTGGCAGTCCATTGGGTGGAGTAGGAAGAAATGTCTGATCAGATGAGGCTGAGCCTGAGGCAGTCTTTGGGAGTTTCCCTGCCAGGATATCAGTGCTGGTGCTGAAGGGCACCCAGAGCTGGGATGGAGATGGGGATGGCATGGAGGGCAGAGGGGGATGGTAGAGCCTTCCTGCACAATAGGAGTGAGGGCAAGAGGAGGTGCTAGGAAGGAAAGAAAAGATGCAGCTGCTCTCTAGGCTACTGCAGTAAATCCATCCTTGAACATGTCTTATGAAGCTTTTATCTGTACTGTATCACAGTTCTAAAGAATTGCAACCATTTCCTTGGCTTATGTTTGGCCTTTCTTCTAGTTTTCTTCTATTTTCATCGCCAGAGCCTGATGCATTACTCCACTGTAGAAGTACTGCAAGTGACAGTACATTCGTTTCAGCAAAGTAAAACCTGATGGCAGCTGAAAGGGGACATCACAACATGGCTCCCTGTGACTGAGAAGCAAGTGGAAGGAGCAACATGGCATAATAAGTGCAAAGCACATTAATGAGGACATATATTTCTTTTACATATTCTAAGACTTCAGATTGACGTACCTTCCTGCATGTCTGTATTTGAAGAGGTGAAAAATGTCACCCATTCCACCCCTCTCCTCAAGATACTTCCTACCATGTCACATCCACTTTTTTCTTTCTTTAGCACTTTCCAGTAAATTTACTCAGTCCTTTCACCTAAAAGCTGTGGTTTTGCCCCTGTTTCAACCTGGGGAAAATGAGTGCAAAAATAAAGCTTCCATAAATCTTGTCTTGCTGCAAAGTTAGCACATGGCAGTGGCTGTGCTGATGAAATGAAGGCAGAGGTGGGAATACTGCATGCGATGATGTGTACTAAATCACAGTGTTTACAGGCAAAAATATCCTCTTGGGCTGCATCCTGAGGGTAGGGACATAGCTGTGTTTTTCCCATTAACACTAATGGAAGTCAAGAGGCTGAACCACACGCCGTACCCTGGAAATGTGTCCCCTTATGTTTCTGTCCTACGAAGCCATCTTGTACATTTTCTCCCAGTTCTGCTTCTATAGCAGGAGGTGTTCAGAAGTGTTAAATAGCTACAGTCATCATTATGCTGATGGTCATATGTGCTATTCTCTCAGTTACAAAGAAATGTTAGGTTTCCTATTTTGCTGCCCTAAAACTTACAGTGTATGTTGGGAAGAACGGACCAGTGTGCATATAACTTCTTAACAGTAAAACAAAACCTCCGAGGCAAAGTACTTGTTGAAATCTTGCTGAATTTTGTGTGATGATTGCCATCTCATTTGAAGGCGGTTTGCACTGCTCAGTAAGGGTAAGAATCCAGGGAAAGGCTTTGCAACTCTGATGCAAAATTAATGGAGTAAGGAGCTAGGACTGCTGGTCTCCTCTCAGTGTTAGGTCAGGTATAGCTGGAAATAGTGTCTGGTGTTCTGGTATGGCCAAATCACTCAGACTAAGAATTAAAATGTGAAAACCACAGTGCTTGGCTAAAACGTGGTCAACCACCTTGACAAAAGATAATTAGTTTCAGCTGAATGGAATTGAGGACTCTGCAGCTTGAAATTTAAACCCTGCCAATAACACATGCAACTGGATCCTTGTGAATATGACTTTGTCTTTGCTGATTTTAAAGTTATCAGATTTGCATAGTGAGATAGAAGCATAAGGATGTCATAGTTAAACACACAATCCTGCAATTACTGTAGAGGTGGTCCTCAGTGACAGCCTCTTCATACACTGTACGAGGGGTGAGAGTTGCTGACTGCATGTCAGCAAGCAGAGGTGTGATATTGGAATAGTGTTAAAAAGTACAGCTCTCCCCAGTAAACTAACCTCTTACCTCAGGTAATAAACTGGGGTTGGCTTTGGAAGGTCAGAAGCAGGTGTGGGTAGGTTACCTTTGAAACTCAAACTTCATCAAAATGGGGGGAAAAAATCCAAGCACATTTTAGTAAAGTTTGTAGATAGCAAGGTTAGTCAACAGTGGGTCTGATCCAAAGCACCCCAAGTCCAAACATCCCAGCTTTTAGTCAGGTAAATATTCCATTATATTTAGTGGGGCTTTGTAAAAGTCTGTATAAAGCTTTTATTTGAAAACCTGCTGGTGTTTTGTATGTCTGATGCCAACAACCACTCCAGTACTTCAGAGGAAGGTAACTCTTAGCAGGACTGAATATTTTTCAGTGCTGCCTGCTGGGAGGAGGGATAGCGCATGCCAGCTGGCCTGCACTGCTCACTTGCCTGAAGTGATTCAGGGAAACAAGGCATAAGAAGTCTCTCCCTACCTTACTTTTTCTTCACCCCCTGAGCAACAAGTGATACTTGCAGAAGGCTGCCCATTTTAATTTGTATTGTGAAAGCAGTATTTTTTATTCTGTTATTTTCAGACCTTAAAGAAGCAGTGAGAAAGGTATCAATCACTTTGATTTAGCTATTTTGAGAGTAGGGTGCCAGACAATATATGTGACTTCTTTGATTTTCTGTAGAAGCTATGTACTACCTGGTAAATGGCATTACCTTGGAGTGGCGGTAATGATGCCATAGCTGGTTGTCTCCTCATTGTCTGTTCTGTGAGTAAAGAGTTACTCCATCAAAGTGATTTCTCTGGAATAAAAGTGGCATGAAAGGAGAATGAGGCAGAGGGCTTTATTTAATACCTCTCTAGGCTAGCTATAATTGAGAGGGAGAGAAAAAATGGTACTTGTTGTTCCTATCTCTTGCTCAGCTGCATTTTTGAAAGATGCCTTTAACATCTCATAAAATACCAGTGTATCTCCCTTTCCTAAAGAGATTGGGTGTAAATATGTCATGTATTTTTTTTTTGCCTATAGTTATGTGCCTTCAGGCAACAGAAGTCTCCCAGGCTTGCAATATGTTGTAGGCTTTCTGATTTTTTTTTTTACTTGATACCTCATCTATGGGTTGCCTCAAGCAAACTCTTTCAAGACACTCTCTGTATAGAACCTATTCATGTGCCCTGCAAAGAGAAAGGGGGGGTGGCTGTGTAAATTATTTCACTTAGGAGGAGTCAATGCTGTAGCTCTGTATGTCTGCAGTTTGAAGGTTTTTTAGCAGAGATAAATACACAGTATCTTTCTCACTCCAGGAAAGTTGTAAACATTCCAGTAAACACCATGCACAGCATAGAAGCTGAGTTATGAATGGACTCAAAGATTATATTTGCTTTCCACTGGCCTATACAACAGTACCCATGCTAACCTGCTGTGATGTTCTCATCTGGTCTCTTCCTGCAGGTGGTGTTTCCTTGCTTGGAAAATCAATGTAGCATTTCACCATCAACTTCTAACTTTGCTCCAAGTGGGACAAAGTGGTGTGGTCCTTGAGATGCTTGCTGACTCTCTGTTTGCGGTTAAACTTCAATTGGCACTCTGCTGAATTGCACAAACAGGAGGAATATTGAGAGTAGAAACATTTGCCTGGGAGGGCAAGGCTGAATATAGGCAAGCTCCTATAGTGCTTCCCTCATGCTCATACCCCAGTGTGAAGCAGCTAGCTTCCTATGGCTGCTGTTTATTCTGTCTGGTTCAGATAAATAAGTAACAGCTTTCAGCTTTGTTGCTTAAGCAGGTTTTTATGAATGCTAGATACAAGTATACATGCACACACGGAACTAGAGAAAAGAAATAAAAACCTAGGCTGTGGAAAAGTGATGAGGATAAATAAGTCTTGTGGAGCTGACCAATGACACTGTATGTCAGAGATTCTTACAGGAATCAATCCTGCAAAGAGCTGCCACTGATTGATATCAATGTTCTTTCTCTGAGAGAACAGACAATGCTACAAACAAAATCAGTATCATGCTGAGCAAGGGATCCTTGTACATTGTCCTTAATGTCACTTAATGGAATAGGAGTTACAAAAGCAGTGCAATTTAGACACCTTCCAATAAATCCATTACATTGTAGTCTGATACGGTCTCCATTTTTTAAAGGTTTGTGCTGTTCTTCAACATATTTTTCTTCATTTTATTTACCTAGTAAGCAAAAATACAATTTCAGTTTAACTTTACAATACCTGCATCTCAGCAGAAAGCCTGTTGGTATGATGCTTGCAAATGAACTCAGAATTTTTTCCAGGACTGGCAGTACACGTCAGATAAACTTCACCAAGTCTGGTGAAAAGTGTAAGGTCCAGTTTTGCAACTGTTACAAAAAAGAGAATGAATGTCAGCAGATTATCTCCTGTGCAGAGTGACCACTTCCTGGTAGCAATGTGATGAAGAGAGCTGGACCAGACATCCCAAGCTCTGATTTTGGTACCCACCACATGCTGCCCAAAAGACCTCTTCTCTCTTCTGCAATACTGACTTGCTCCACACAGGAGCTAATAATGTAATTAGCCCTGTCAGTCAAGACCACAAGAAGTAATTTTCAAATGTTCGTGGCTGGAAAGCTTTGGCAGATCTATATAACTATGTAAAAGCCATGTTCTTTAGAATGTGGTGTATAGATTGCAGAGTTGCACCTTTCTAAAGCAGGAAATGTCAGTTCTGTGGACACCAACACTGCTTTAGTTGTGGTGCAGTTGACAAAACCCTTATTACTTGAGAGTCATTGATACTGTGCAATGGAGATGCAGGGATGGAGCTCTCTCGACAGCTAGGAGCAAGGTGGTTCCTCAGTGCAGTGCTAGCCTCATTGTTCTGCTTTTAAAACCTTCTGTAGCTTCTCCACCTACCTTTCTGTATGAACATAGGCACATAGGCCATGTCCTTAGCCTTCATTTGCATGGTCAGTTGTTGCCTACATTCACTGTACCATGTGAGGAAATGACACAAGATAGAAATATAAGAACCAGAATTAATTTACCCAGGTAGCCACAGTGCTGGAGTTTTTATACTGAAAGGTGCAGCTGAAAGGTGCATGACTTCACAATTTAAATGATCCTCTAGTGTAGACTTTGAATAATATCTCTGTTTCTTGCACACACCCCAAATATTTATCTTCATGCAAATAATTAAAACACTGAAATTTTCATTCTGTGCACTCTTTTCTACCTGGAAGTGCAAATAAATTGTTAGAAATTGTCATAAATATCTCACACTGTGTTGTGAGAACCAATGCACAGAATTACATAAGGACCAAGTCTGTACTTGTGCTAAAAATCTTATTAAAAATAACAAATGTACAAATCAAAACAGGCACTCCCATTTTCCCAGTTATTTTTGAAAGCTCAGTGTAGGATGTGAGACAGGAGTCCAGAAGGCAAGAAGTTTGGTGAAACCCAGGCATTTCAGCAAATCCCGTAGGGCAAGCCTGTTTCCATATTGAAGAGAGCTGTTTCTTGTAAAAACAGCTATTCTGTCTGTGAGGAAGACTATTTAAATGTAATAGATTTGAAACAGCAAATCTCTACAAGAAAATATAGATCGTTTATTAAAATTTTAGCATAAGTAGGTGCAGAGCATCTAGACTTCTCTAGGACAACAGTGATTACAGACCACAGAGAAACTGAAGCTCATGGCGGATGACTTTGATGAAGCCCAGCAGTACAGAGAGCCATGGAGTCATCTGAATGGCCTTAAAACCAGCCACCTTCTGAGCTGCTTCTGTCCGTGCTGCACTCATACTGCAGAGTCACTAAGGGTGCCATATGCATTATTTGTAGAATATTAAGGGACTTTCTGTTGAGCTCATTCACTTCAGCCCCAGACAACTGAGTACAGAAGCTCTGGTATGTAGATGCAAGTATGCTTACCTTGGATGCCACCACTGCACTTTCTGTTAATAATTTGCTCCAAATAAAGGTCTGTCCACATCAGGCAGGCCAATGGCAAATACCGATTCTCAGGTCATCTGAGGTGAGCTTGTCTATTCTTGTCATACCCTACTAGCTCTACATTTACTGCAGTCAGCTTCTCAAAGGGCAAATCATTGCAGTAATTAATTTTGCTGCAGCTAATTTTTATTTTTAGGGAAGTCTAGAAGACTAGGAAGACTAAGCGTCTATTTTAAAATAAACAGAATACACATTGTCTCCAGAAAGAAGCGTTGCGATCCTTACTGGAAACATTCTAAAATCGGAACTTTTCAGCTAGAGCTGTATTCCACCAAAGTAATTAGGAATGCAAACTCGCTAGAGCTTTATTTAGATTGATGATATTTCTGTTTGGGAAGGCAGCATGGCCCAATTGGAGTGGCATCGGACTGGGATACATCAAAACTTGCCATCTGTTTTTGGCTCTACCACTGCCATTCAGCAGGCTTGGGAGAGTTGCTCTCCATTCTGGGGCTTCACATCAGAGCTTTCTTACCTTTTCCAGAGACAAGATATACACTCTAATATAATCTCTACTTTGCTGTAACACTAGTGATGGCTGGACTTGATGATCCTAGAGGTCTTTTCCAACCTTAATGATTCCATGATTCTATTAATGTTATACCTATATTATTATTCCAGGGCCTGCGATTCACAGCATTTGAAAATTAGGAATCATGAGGGAGAGTCTGCAAGCTACCTTGTGCTTGAGCCCATTGCCCAGACACAGGTGTGTAGAACCAGTTGATATGCCTTAGGGTGTCCCTCTTGGCCTCCAGCTGCTGCTTCAGGAGGCTGTAGGTCTCCCATTAGTCCACTGTTATATTTGAAAGTTTTTTGAGGATAACTTGAATCCTCTGTGGCTTCTCTGATGGCACTAGGCAGCCACGTCTGGGCAACTAGTTCAAATTTTAAATGTCTGAGTACGCAGCCTGCTTGCATAATCAGGGAGGGTAATTCCTAATTTAGGTGCTCTGGAGTCTACACCAAACAGATTTTCTTCTTCCCTTTGATCATGTAGGAATTCCAGGCCCTTAGGCATTTCCTTTCTTCCCCCAGTTAACCTTTTTTTTCTCCACTGGCCTTTACCATATTGCAACAGCAATTTATAGTCTTTAAAATCAAACTGAGCTGTGAGCTACGTGAGGCACCATTCATGTCACGTGGCTCTGAACAGTTTATCTTTGATTTCAGTTGCTAACAAGCGTTACCTAGCTAAGGATCCACTTCTAGAACAGAGTCAGCTTTGTTCTCAGATGAAGTATTAATTGATAACTGTGTCTGGAGAATGGAGCCGTTCATGCTTTCCTTTCCCTGCTGTGCAGTCACCCACTCCCTGACATTAAAAAATTACCAGGAAATCCTGGCAAGTGTGTGCTTATCCAGACTGGATGATGGTTTCTGCAGGTGCTAAGCACTGGAGAACTGGGGCCGCTGAGTTTAAGATCCTTGTAACAGGATGAATTCAGTTACACTTAATATAAAATGTTAAAAGTATGTAGAAATGTTTGGTACTTGAAATATGCATATGTTAGCCTTAAAAAATTTTCTAGGCTTCTTCTAGCAGAATAAATTCTTGATCACTTATAAACTAGAGTTTTAAATAATTTTGAACATCACATGTAAATGTAAATACATCATAAAGTATTTAAAGTTGACTGCAGTCGTACATTCCTGACTTTTCTCTAAGTGCCCAGCTCTGCAAATTGCTGATCAACTCCTGCAGACACTAAAGGGAAGCAGAGGGAATGCCATACACCCTTGGGAGGCTATGCTTTGGCAAGTGATGCAATTAAAATTTTCTTTGAATGTACTTGCAGCTTAATACCCCTTTATTAATATTTCACATAAGTATAAATATTTAATGGCAAACCAGATAGAAAAGGGTGTTTTTCTTCGGTTTCTGCCAGTTTGCAAGGAGAAATACAATAACAGATTCTGTAAAAGTTACCTTCCCCTTTCCTTCCCTTCCCCCTCGAAAAAGCCATAGCGATTAAAAACTTATTTTCCATTCAGGGAAGGCTGCGGAGTTTCAAGGTTCCACAAATAGCCTTAGTAGGATCATTTAAAAAATGGAGGTCAAATGGCTCCTGGTGGGCCCTTTGTCACCACTTTGAGCATTTCCAGATTGAAACCTTTCTGCCAGGGCCCATTGCCCAGCTGCTGTGGGGCTTGGTTACGTCCTCTGCAGAGGCTGAAACCTCCCCTGTGTGACAATATCCTCTCCTGATGAATCCAGCTCAAACTCTGCTCAGGCAGCCAGAACAGGACAGGGGAGCCCGGTCTTAAACTGCAGTGATGATGGGGAAGGTTTGCCTCATAGCAACAACAACTACTTTCTGTCTTCTGTGAAATCTGGAAGGTGGATAATTTAATTTAATCATGAAAGGGTTTGCTTTATCAATTATGCAGAGATTTCTCTGTTCAGAATGCACCAGCACTCCTTAAGGAACAAGTACATTTGTGATGTATTTCATTGTAATTTTTTGTCTTTGCTTGTTAAAAATGCATGTGCTGGTACATGTAGTTCTCCAGTGAAATCCCTGTCCCAGATTCTAACAGACAGAACAGCCTCCAGCCATCTCGGGCAGGAGCTGCACAGGGGGTATGCCCTGTGGAAGGTCGTGATGGAAATAAACACTCTCCACAAAAAGTAAAACTAAGCAAGGAAAGGGCCAGCTCCCGTTGGCAGGAGCTCATGGTGAACATCACAGCGTTACACATCCTGCAGAGCTCCTGCAGCGTTCCCAAGTGATGAAATGCATATGGATATATATTAACCAACTTTGAAAATTACAGAATTGCTGTTTCTCTGATGCAAACCTGCAGAAAACAGTCCTCCAGAGGGATAGCTCAGATTCAGTGCTAGACTGCAACTTTTACGAGACCTGGCAGATATTTTTTGGTATAGATTTAAAGCTGGCCTCAGCATAAAGGTAGCAATTTTGGTTTATGGAATGTTTTGACTGGGGAATGCTGTGATTTTTGTTAATTGAAACATCTGAGCATTTCCAAATTTAAACCTTTCAACCCTACCAGAAATCTAAAAATTAATTTTAGAAAGGTAAACATTTTAGATACATATATGTATGCATACAATTAAGAAATAACTACTTGTATGTATATATGTATGTGTGTACATAGAGAAAAAGTTCCTTTAGGAACTGGTTCCTTTAGGAACCAGAACAGGTTTAATTTTAAACCTCTGTGTTCAAGCAGATAAGCGTCTGATCCTTCCTTCACCTCTCCTAGTTGAGAGTGAGTAAGGTCTCACAAAGACAAGTCTTCACTTCACAGGATCAGAATCACAGGTAGCAAGGCTTCCTTGTCCTGTGTAGTTGCCATGGATGCTGAACTGGTATGGGATGCGTAAGAGTTAGAAAGAATGCACTTCAGCTGTGGGGCGTCTTTGTGATAGTACTACAAATCCTGGTATAACTAATTCTGATGAACACAGTACTGGTGTTGTAGAAAAATGTCTACATTTTATTCAGGAATAATGGTAATTACGTATGTGTATCTAATATGCTGCAAAACTGCTGAGACACAAAACCTGCAAAATGGCACTTGGTTGAAAAGCTAGGCTTTCATTTTATTTCACAAAACTCTTTACCTTTATGCTAGTGCCTGATTCCTGCATGCATTGTCAAGACAGCATCATAACATTGTCTTTCTGAAGACGATCCAAGAAACAAGTGGCTGTAAGTTTTCTGTACCTTCTTAAAAACACCTGTGTAGAAGTGCTTTAAAAAGACAATGCAGAGCATAAATTGTGTGGGAGGAGTTAATACGTGTATTGCTTTTAGAAACGACATTTTCTTTCAAATACAGGAATACAAAGCGTGTGGGCAAAACAGTGTGGAAAGAGGTCAGTGGAGCATTTTGGGCCCAGGCTGTGAGAGTGAGATGGCAGACATTCAGAAACAGCACAGAGGATCTCCTCTTATTTTCACTGAAATAAAAATGAATCATAACCCTCTACAACTGTGGATGTTCTTGTTCATGCTTAAAAAATGCAGAGATGAGATACAGGAACCTGGCTGGATGAACTGAAGGCTACTGTTAAGTGTTACTCAAATTGCTTCCCCTTCCTACTGCTTTAGAATTAAATTGCATTGTAAGGCTTAAAATCAGAAAGCTGAACTGTAGGTAACGATGGGAGTGGAAGATAAAATACTTCTTCACAGGATGTACCAGCACAGTCTGGTTTGCTAGTAGATTCCTATTTATTGCCATGAATGTGTCGTAAGAACCAAAACCAGATATTTAATAATGATATCAAGGACAAGATAAGGGTCACATTCTGTTCTCATTAATAGTAATTTATACTGAAAGTAGTTCCAGTAATAATCAATTTTACCTGGCTATACAAAAAACCAGAAATGCATTCTTCCCTCTTTTGGGCTAACGGTGTTTTTATTCATAGAATTTTTCTGTTGGGCAGCTTGACTCTAGGGCGAAGCTTGCAAAGCAAGCACAAGGTAGGTGACATCTCTGAACCCAGGAGGGAGCCTGGCTGTGGTGTTCAGTGCCCTGTGCATTTCTGAGGAGCTGAGGGGCCAGATCAGGTTCTCGGTTGCCAGCCCCTTTCTGGCTCTGGTGCAGAGTCCTTTCAGGTACTCTGGCCGCAGAGGGATGGTCACCATCTGTGGCCGCAGCGGCTATCCTCCAGCATGGAGCACAGAAGTCTTCCTGGGGCTGTGGCACTTTCAGGCCAGCCAAGGTAGTGCTAGTTCCCCTCAGCACTTGGCAGTGAATTTTCAGTTCAGTGGCTCAGATCTCTCCTCAGGCTTTATTCTTGCCTTCCCCTATCATGTAATTCCAGGGTTTGATTAAATTTTTAATAAACTCTGCTTAGTAAGTTCTATAGTATCATGCAAATGCTGCTTACTTTTTTCAGTAATTTTCTGGATTTTTTTAAACTTTGAACTTTTTGCATTGGTGACGAATGGGGTTGTTTCACACGCATGTACTTCATCAAAGCTTGCAGTTAACAGTCTAGTTTCCTTGCAAGTCAGTTGCTGCACTGAGGGAGTTTAAGCTGTGATTTGAAAGCTGCTCCCTGCAAGGGCAGTGGTTTCTAGGCAGGCGCCTGTCACAGTCACGAGTGCATGGCATTATGATGCACAGTTTGCAAAGAGACAAATGGATTCTTTACTTGTAGAAACAGGTGAAGATATCTATAATTGAACAATATTTCTACTGGAATTGTTCTAGTGGAAAATGACGTAGTTTACTGGCTTCCTGGTTAGTGACTGGGAAGTGGCATAGAAGACTTGGTATATCCTGTTCACTTCTAAAAGTAAGTACTAATTTCTTAATAGAAAACAGACTTTCTGAAAGAGCCACTAAATCTGTGGTAATTAGAAAATTTCCTTTTCTCCAGTACTGGAGTATTCATTCCAGAGAGTGAGGATTGCTCATTCTCCCTGCAGGTGCCTCAGACATATCCTCCATCTTCTTGACGTTCAGTCTGACAAATCCACAATATTTCATTAAGTAGAATATAACCTTGCACTGAAGTAATCAGCTCTTTTTTTTTCCCATACTCTTTAGATGTCTTTCTGTATAATCTAAGTGCTGTTTTAGACTGTTCTTCAGGCTCTAAGCTTGACTAACAGCCAGAAATGCAGACACTTTCAGCTGCCCCTGCGAAGGACTTTCAGTGTTGATTGCAGAAACTAGACAGGGGGCTGGAAACAGAGCTACAGGGCTTGTATGCAATGGAAACACCATTCTAAATGCATGTTAACAAAATCATAAAGTATCCAGGCTCTCCAGGCTCTATCTATTGCAATGTCCAAGACACTAACCTTGTGCCTCTGACTGTGCTGCTTAGAACAGCGGGCTTTGCCACCTGATCTTACCCAGAGGTGGATTTGTTGCTCTGTCCTCTGGTGGCCTTAGTAAGCACCTGGGATGGAAGATAAGAGGACAAGAGCTTCCTCAAGCTGAGAAAACAGTTATTCACACATCACTCCTTTCCTGGAGGAGTGATCCTATTACTAATTACTACAGAAAATATAAGTGCCAACACCTAACTATGCTTTAAAAAAAAGCCTCTTCGTCATTGCTTTGAAACAAAGGCTGCTGGTGCTTTCCCTTAGGAGAGCTAAGCTTGAGGGAGCCCCTGTACCTGCCACGGCTCTGTACTGGAAGAGCAGCCAGGAGCTGGCAGTGAGCTGCTGTCATCTAACATTCACCAGTCTAGGACCTTTGCCGGCTCGATGCCACCGCACAATGGCCGCCTCTGTAACTTCACATTGGAAGAATGCTTGAGGACCATTTTTCTCTGACGAATCTATTAAGGAGACTAATACAACTTTGATCTCCTTCCAGGAGGGCAAGCCAGCTCCGAGGGTTTTGTAAGGCAAATTCCTTTTTCGAAGGACCACATTAAGTCACAGTCTGGCAAGATTTTTCTACAAATGAAACATAATTTAATTTTCATGCTTTTCAGTGAGCCACTTGATTTAGCTGTGTAGTTGTAAAGTTGTGCCTAATCTGATAAAAGCCTCATCACAACAGCTTCCTTGAGTAATCAACAAATAGTCGCCCTTCCCAGCTCCCTGTGAACAATTTCACCTTTCCAATCAGTATCCTAAACCTTTCTGGTTTTACTCACTTTCTCAGTTTTACCTGAAAGGAAGCATTAAACAGAGCTGGTCCAAGTGGGAAGGGGTCCTTTCAGTGCTGAAATAATGCTAGCACTTCTCCATACTGCCAATTATTAGACCTGGTCTTTCTGTCACTCCTTTTCTTCCTCTCTCTCTATTCATGCAGTTTGCACAAGACAAATCAGTTACCCAGGAGGACAATAGTGGAGCTTCTGCTTCCAAGGGTGAGCTCAGGGCACCCCCCTGTAACTTGCATGGGAAAGACTGGTCCTTCCCAAAGTCCAGAGTTTCTGCAGTTAGTCTCTTGGTTGCAGGTAGGTTAATAACAACACTCACAAATGAAAAGGTATATCCTGCTCTCCTAGACAGCTGTCTCCCTCTCTCATCTTAGCCCTCCCTTGCATGGACAGGAAGAAACGTGAGTGCTAGCCAAACTTTTTTAATGCCTCAGACTTACACATCCTGATAAATTGACTGTCTGCCATTTTTTCACCTCATGCATTAATTGCTGTAATAATGTTGCTTATTCCCTAACCATCCAGAAAGTTACACGCTACTAAAGAGGGTCTCTGCACATGTGTCTGTGTATAGAGGAAGGACAGGGGAGGATGAGGTTTGGGCTGGTGATTTGCCCTGTCAGGCAGCAGTAGCAGGAGGTAGGGAGGCACCTTAGCTGGAGAGGGAACTGCAGTGCAATAGGAGTAAGGGTGCAGTTCACATAACAACGTGATCTGGAGATATTTGAGGTAGATTTAAAAGGTCATCAACAGGTCCTGAAAGCAGTATAGCAACAGCAACACAGAGACTGTACAAGGTGATTCACCTTGCTGCCTGGCAGCTTTTCAATACCCTCAGTCCACACTTCTCCCTAATGTCTGTGTGGGTGCAGAGCTGGATTCTGCAGCTTCCCCTGTTTTCAGTAGTCTTCTGTGTCATGCCTTTCCCCCGAAACCAGAGCAGCCCTTCCTTGTGAACTGCCCTGTCAAAGTCAGCAATTCACAGCCTGCCAAGGAGTCTGCTTTTGGCAAAGTTGTGGTTCATTTTTAGAGTATTTTTTAGACAGTAAGAGCAAGTTTTCAAATGGTAATCCCTGCCCTTCTCAGTAACCAGTCAAAGCCCAAGTGTAGCAGAGCAGATGAGGATGGAGCAATAGATGAGCCCTCAGATTCTCCAGAACCTGACTCTGGGGTTTCTTTGCTGTGTGTGTCTACTTATGCCATCATTTTTGTTCTGTCCAACATAGGTCACTGAGTGGGCAACCTCCATAGTTAAAAATGACAGTCTTTATAGCGTGACAGAGAGAGTCAGGATCTATCCTGCAGCACTATGGAACGGAACATATAACAACCTACCACTAAGTCAGCTACCACAGTCCACATAGGAGCAGGCTGTGTCCTCTGTTCTCCACGCAGGCACTCGCAGTGATTTCTTTTGTAATGCCTTTATTTATTTACAGCCTCTGAAACAATATTTTCATTGCAACTGCTAAAAACCCTTGGTTTGAGCATGACCTTTAGTACTGCAGAGCTGTAACTGAATTTTCTTTCTCTCCCTTCAAGTGTGTGAAAATTTCTTTACTGATAAATTCAGCTTTGCTGTAGAAAAGAGATCCCGTCCTGGCTTCTAGAATCACATGAAATGTGTTTGGCAGCGAGGTTCTGGATGGGCCCTCTGGCTGTCAGGGTAGTGGTGCTGTAAATCCTTGTTATAGATTTCCAACTGATACTGTTGAATGAACAATATTTCCACTATAAAAATAAAATTGATTTAAAAGTTCCTTGAAAAATATCTGACAAGTTGTTTTGGGAAGTTCAGCTTGGTTGTTAAGCCGCCTAACTCAGGCACCTAATTTAGTCAAGACTAATTAAGACAGGGTGCCCAAGGGAGACAGGTGTCATCAGCGTAAGGTCCTGGTTTCGAACAGTTCTCTGGTGTCATTTCTCTCCTTTTGGTGACTGTATGAGAAGCATTAGGAGATCGGTATCTTGATCTGATTTAAGCAGAGTAAAAACACTTTCAGAGGTCCCAGTGAGTACTAGCTAGAGAGGTGCCTGCTAGTGCTGGCTGTCTCGTTGTGGACTGGCTGCAATGAAACATTAAGGCTATCCTAATAACGTCTGTGTGTCCATAAGCTGTAGCCGAGGCACAGTCATTTGGGACTTCACTTTTTAAACTAAAGTGTATAATTCTAAAACACTTCTTTCTACTCTTTAAAGTCATAAATGCCAGGTTTTAAAAATACTTCAAGGAAAAGTCTGCAAGAGTAAAATAAGTTAACAAACTAAGCATAATTGGCTTATTAATAATGGATACTAACTTTAAAAAAAAGCATTAGGTAATGGTCATTCTTTCTCTTTTCAGCGATCAGGTGGGGCGTTAGCTATCCCTCTGTGTGCATTTCAGGGAACTGTATCTCTTCAGGCACCCACAGGAAAAACGCTCTCTTTATCTACATATGAGGTAAGCACTGAAGGGCAAAAAATAACACCCACGTCAAAGAAAATTGAAGTATACCGATCTAAAAGTGTTGGTCACGAGCCAAACCCAGAGGAGTCTCCTCATACGTTTGCTGACACAAGCGTTAAAATTCATTTAGAGGTACTTGAAATTTGTGACAATGAAGAGGCCCTGGATACTGTGTCAATCATCAGTAACATCAGCCAGTCCTCCACACAAGTAAGGTCTCCATCCTTACGTTATTCACGGAAAGAAAACAGGTTTGTCTCATGTGATTTAGGGGAAACTGCCTCCTACTCCCTCTTCATACCATCAAACAATCCTGACAGCGATATTAACATATCAATTCCAGACACTGTTGAAGCTCATCGGCAGAATAGTAAAAAGCAGCATATGGAAAGAGGTGGTTATCAGGAAGAAATACAAATGTTGAATAAAGCATACAGAAAACGGGAAGAAGATGGCAACAGCAATTAAAAGGCATTTAATTTAGACATTTAAACTGATTTGACAGACATTGCTCCTCTTGACTCAAGTTACACTAGCAAATACATTGTCAACTGTTTTTTCCTAACATATAAATTAATTTTATTTGGGTACACAGTTAAAGAGATTAAAACTTTTAATCATATATGGATGGGATAACAAATACTTAAGTGCTTTACAGCTTTGCACAGTGAATTTCAAGTTATTTATATATATATTTATTTGAGGAACATGTGTGTCTAAAAGGAATCCTAAATAAAGTCTTAAAAAACGGCTTTGGTTGCTTGTTGGCAGTGCGTGTCTGTCTGCAGGAACCTGCGGAAAATGAGGGAGCAGCTCCGCAGGTGGGAAGTTATAACAGTTTTGGCTGACTTGCGATTCTGCTCTTACTGATGTGCCAGACTTTAAACGTTTCTCTGAAAAAATGTAGCCCAAACCTGAGACTAGCTCATTTAGTTGACTAAGTAGAGGACTAAAAGATATATAAATGGTTTAATTTTCTATTGCTCTATACATGATTCATATGTAATACCTATGTAAGTGGCCATTGTATAGACCTTTGAATATGGGTGGCTGAAACGTAAGCATGCACATTTTGTAAATATGACATTTTGAAACTTCTGAGTGTTCTCATGGTTGACATTTCTCTGATGAAATGTGACAAATGTTGGTTAAATTTACAGAAGTTACTCTGAAGAGTCCTTTTTTTTTGCCTCCCTGATCTCTTACCAAGTTAAGAAGTTTCCCAACCTTACGGAATATTTGCAACTCAATCCAGATAAAGGCAGCATTTGAAATGTTTGAAGAGCTAGGATGTCAAAATTAATTTGAATAATTCTTCATGTCTGGGTTGTCCCTAAGCAAGGAATAGTTTTCAATGCCATGTTCCTCCTCAAGGCCCATGTGAAGCTAATACTTTTCTCAACACAACTAGCTAGCAGATAGTTGCAGGAGTCCCACTGGCTCACTGCAAGAACACTACTGTTTTTTCTGCCGTATATATTCTGTCAGTAAACTTGTCATCACTCCTCTCTGGATGGACTCTCATGCTTTAGATCTGAGTCAGGAGCTGGGGATTACAACTGCTTTGTGGCTCCTCAGGAGCGGGGAAAGGAGCTATTCAAGGTGGCCAAACTTAGAGACTGAGCTTAGCCAGGAACCTCAAGAGAGTGGCCTAGTTACCTAAATCAGGTCCCAACCTGGATCACCATCAGGAGAAGCCCATCTCTCTAATGATTTATGCGGAACCTAGAACTAAGTCTAAAGCCAAGCTAAAACCAGTGACTACTCTAATCTGTGTCAAATTCAGACAAGCCAAGGTGAAAACGGTGAATGGAGTCCTCAAGTCATACATTAAATACAGTGCATATACTTGAAATGCTAATGCATTTTGACTGAGATCTCTTTTTCTGAGGGTTTGTCACTCATATCAGTTAAAAAGAGGTAAATATGCTCTCAGACTTTCAGCAGTTTGATTGAAAATGACACTGCTTCTTTAAGGAATAGATTTAATTTCCAGTGACATGTGTGACGACATAATCATCTAGGTATCTGCAGTCACCGTGTTTTACACTGAGTGGGAACATGCAAGTGAAAATAAGCACAACCCTGTTCAGGATTCCTTTATGGGTTATGAACAGACAGAGCAAAAGGGCCAAGTACTATGTCTCTTTGCGTTCAGCATTCAATATGGAGGTATGAAAACAAGCAGATGACTTGCCTTCTCACTTCACCAACATAAATCAGGCCTGCCATTGCAATCAGTGGGGCTGTGCTGGTGTGACAGTGATGTAGCACTGAAGAAAATCAGGGTCAAAGACTGCAGGTTGCTGTGATAGAGATGGATCACTCTGCAAGTTGTGCTTCCAGTGTGCTGCCTTTCCGATGTGAAAACAAGGGCTCTCGTGAGATTGCCTCAAGGCTCTTAGTTCCACTAAGATGCTATGTTATATCTCAGATTTAACAAGAAACTACAGTAGAAGAAACAATCAGTGGTAAGTCTGTTGAATAAATCTATACCCATACATGTAGAGAAGAGAGACACATTCTGCTGTCTCTGAATATCTTGCTTTTCTTTGTGTTCTGTAGAAGGAATACAGGAAGTATCTTCATAGCAACAGACACCCTCGATCCAGATAAAGGTAGCAAAGTTGTGACGGATGATACAGTCCATCACAACTTCAGTTTGGTCAGGTGCTGTGTTTTCCCTGGAAATTATTTGGACTATGTTAACAAGATTATGTGCTGATGTGTTAATCTCTGATGGATATATTTACAAAGGGTTAAAATTTGGAAGCATTAAAATTATGCACGGCTGACCCAGAGCTTGACCTAATTGTAGAGTATTGTCCTGATGCTGTACTAAAACACAGATTTTATTTAATGAATCTGTAAACTTGATAATGTACAGAAGTCTGATTATTTTTTGCTCTAAATGACTCACCTCATTAAACAATTTAAAGTGTCTGAAAACCCAGCCTGTAATTATTGAGTAGATATCCGCTCCTTGCACAACGCACCAGAAAACTTGCTGTTTGAGAAAATTTGCTGCTAGTTTGTTTATTCACATAAATGTTACGGTGTCTTCATTTATCATTTGGGCTTAATTTTTAAAACAATTCTTTTATAAGAGTTTTTAAGGAAAATTGTTTTCTTCCTCCTGTGTTGTTTTTCCCATCTGACCTTTAATATATTTCAGTGACAGCTTTTGACATTTGAGGGCAAAGTGTTTGTCAATGCCCATTTGAAGTTGGCTTGAAAGAGACCTCATCTCCGTTCAGACACCACAGCAACTGACCGAAAAAAATCCCTTGGAAAATGTGACTTGAATCAGCAGTGCCTGGGCTTCCCCTGCTCTTAGGATGTGGGTTGTTGAATAATGCAAAGGATAGAAAACCAGAAACTGGGAAATAAGCTTTGAGATAATCTTCAGTATATCCAGTGGGTCAGAGTTTCCTTTCAGTGGCACTCATGTACACTGAGAGTAACATTACATTAACAGAGCTACAAGAAAGATAAATCTGTAATGTACAGGGCCAGGCCCAAGAGTCCCAAATGCCTCAAAGGATTGTGCTTCTTGAAATAAAACATATAGCCAGGTGCTGAAATGTACATTTTCTGTACTAATCTTGATAGAAAATATATCTTACAGCATCATACGATTTCAAAATACAGTAATTTCATAAAAAATAATAAATGTTACTTATATGTTATTTTACCTTTATAGATTTGAGGTTGATGCATAGATTCTGGAACACAGTTTCACTTCCAGGTATGTATCACTATGATAATTTCCAAGATGAGTGTTTGAGTGTTATGTTCCTCACTCTTAATGAATTTCGCAGATTTAGATGTCTCAGAGCAGAATAAAATCTGCTTTTCTATACTCCAGCAACAGCTCCTATAAAAATTACAATACCCATAGCTGTACACTCTTGTATGTTGCACACTCTGTTTCATAAAACAAACTAATTTTAAAGACCTTCAGACCTTGCACAAACAATCTTTTCTCACAGAGACAGCCCTGCTGACTGCAGCACTGCTAGTGTCCAGTAGCAAGATTTACTCACTGGATGAGAGCTGTAACACGGGATCATCTTTTATTGGGTCTCCCCCTTCCGAGCGTTTACCTCATGGGTTTCATGTTTCCTCATTAGAATTTGACTTCAAGGAATCTCACTTCAAAGTACTGAAAGGAGAACACTCTCTTCTGTCCTCTTTGAGAGTGTGCTGCCACGTAGAGACCATTATGTACACTTGAATTATTTTACATCATGATAAAGTGCTACTGAAGTGGATGAAAGCTGAATGTGAACAGTGGTTAAAAGGAGTTTAAAAGGCCCAGTAATATGTAATCCACTGAGATAATTTCAAGAAATATATCTTTCCATGCATAGAAGAAAATGATCTTTACATTAATAGATCATGCACATTTGCTATCTTTCCAACATCTAAATCTATGAATCTACTAAAAATATTTTAGTTCGTAATATTTTCTTTAGAATGTGTGTTTTTTCGCAGTCTTAAAAAGACATGGCTGAAATGCAGTAGCTGCATGCTATGGAAATTTTATCTCGCACTAAAATCCCATTTATTTCAAATGTGTGCGTGGCTTAAGTGTCAAAATACACTATCATGGAGAGACAGTGGATCAAACAGAATTAATCTGTTGAGGTCACCCGAGTGATTCAAGGTAACCCTAGAATATTTTTCTTCAATAATTTTAAGGAGATAAAACAGACAAAACCAACTTTCTGACAGCTTGCTTAGGCATGCAGAACCTAACATGAGGTGCAACGGCGTATTTAGGTCAGGCGGTGTCTGAGAGTGTGGCCACACACATTGCTGAGGGGATACACGCCGTAAGCCCTGGCTGGTGGTATGTGTTACAGATGGTCACTGGGGGCCCTTCCACTCCAGGCTTCGCTAGTTCCAGATTAGCATCAGCCACGTCTCCTGTCCTGGTATATCTAAGTAACAGAACTAGAGATAATAATTGCCCCAATTTATATTCACCTACAGGCTAAAGAAGGCCCAGAAGGCAAGCTCATTTGTGTGTGGGTAATGTCGTGTCACGGACATGAAAGTTCATACCTGAGCAGCAGGGTGTGTTTTCCCATCTAGTATCCTACCCCCTCCATCCTTTCAGAAGGACTTGTGCCATCCTCTCTTGTTTGGCCTGTATAGGTATGACAGCAACATACTTCAACAGGGGATCTTTTAACATTTCTTAGGTTTCAGAGAATTTATTTTGTGCTAATTTCCTTCGGCTCTGTTTTACTCCCTAGCTGGTTGTCACTGTGAGACTTTTGAAGAATGCTATGAAATTACTGTTAGCTTATGCAGGATGACAAATGCAAGAAGTCAATGAGTGTGCTTCCTAGTCTGCATTAAGCCACACATGCAGAATGAGAAGAGGAGAAGTAAGGAAGGAGTATATTTCTGCCTAGATTTCTCATTTCTCTCCCACGCTCCTTCCTGTAATTTGCCTTTCGAATGATCCTCCTCAGTACCCTTCAGTCCTTGTACTCTCTGTTCTTGGTCCCCTCCTTCTCCCTCTTTTCTCTGGGTAACCTCACCCAAAGTTCAGCTACTTGCTATGCTGATGACTCAGAGATCTTGCTCTCTGTTCCTTACTTGTCTCTTTATTCAAATTAAAATCTGAGCTTCCTTGTACCTGAAGTGGGCATAGCTATAGAGACCGCAGGATGTTTCTTGCACAAATGCTCCTGTGCAAGACCGTAGCATGACACTGCGCCATTTTGTAGATGTACAGATAAGCTCTGGGTGAATTGGTAGGTCTGCGCAGGACACTGTGGTGCACCACGGGTCTCATCCCCAGCGCGGTGCGGTGTCGTCCTTGGAGGAACGGGCCCCAACAGCCATCTGCTGCCTACTGCCATGATCACTAAGAAGAGCTCCAGTGACTGCCTTGTCACTCACCTCCATAACCTGAGATGTCATTGAGTAAAAGGCTACAGACGTGTGCTACAACAAGGCGTTGTGATTTGGGTCTGCATGTTTTAAGGCCATGGAAATAATCATTTCCTTAAGCATAGAAAAGGATAAGCCTTGCAGCAAGCCAAGTGGCTACTTGGATGCATAAAGCTTTTTTTGAGGGGAAAGGAAAAAAGAAAATACGGATCTTTAACTCAAGCACCTAGTTCTTATTTCTTTACATAGCCAACTGCTGGGAGTTGCTGGACTAACTGCAGGTAAACTGTAGGCAGATTAAAAAAGAGAAAATGGTTTCCTTTGAAAGAAGCAGTCCTTTACCTGAAAGAAGTTTGAAAATCAGTGCGTAACATTGTGTTTCAGAGATCTGAATGCCAGTAATTTTTAAACAAATGTAAATCATACCAACAAAGAAGAAAAGGCAAAATAATATGTAAAGAAATAGGATTGAAGAAAGCATTTATAGTTGCACAATGGCATTCAAGGAAACAAAATGAAGATTAATTAGCTGTTGAAAGAGTAATAATTCTGTGAATGATTTTACCTAATTTAAAAGTTTTCATTTAACACTCCAGAGAACTTGGACGAAGCATACCACACACAGCAGCACTCAGCCAACACACCCAGACCTCGTAGCTAATTGGCTATGTATACTACATTCAAAAAAGAAAAAATAAGAACACCCATGTGGTACGGAGAAAGGTTGTAACCCCATATGTAATGATGGAGACCAACATTTAAAGCTTCCTTACAACCTTATCTGCCGCCTCAGGAAGGGAAATCAAAACTAATATCTGTAAATTGAAGCGAGAAGAGGTAATTTATGCAAGACGAACTCCAGTGATATATCGCCTCATTCCGTCGCTATGACGTGTCATTCCTACGGGAGCGCGGCTGGCCTCACACCGGTGACGTCACGCCGCCGGCGGCGGGGCGGGGCGGGGGCGGGGCGGGGGCGGGACTCGAACCCACGACTCCGGCGGCGGGGGCGGGGCGGCGGGCGGAAGTGAGGTGCCGGATGCGGCGGGCGGCGGCGGTGGGAGCCGGGTGCCGGGCGGCCATGAGCTACGAGCACCGCCGGGACTGGGGTCGGGGCCGCGGCGGCGATGGCGGGTCCGCCGCCGCCTCCTCCTCCGCGGGGGGACAGGGCGGCCGCGGCGGCCGGGGGCGCCACCCTAGCCACCTGAAGGGCCGCGAGATCGGGCTGTGGTACGCGCGGAAGCAGGGCCAGAAGAGCAAGGAGACGGACCGGCAGCAGGTGGGGGGCGGCCGCGGGCCCGGGCTCCCCTCGGCGGGGCCTTTCGTGCCGGGAGAGCGGGGCGGACGGGGGAGGCTTCCGGCCTCGGTGGTGCCTTTAACTGAGGTGAGGGGGGCGACGAAGCCCCTGGTTCGGGCCGGGCAGGCCCCATCTGCCCCCGCCCCCCGCCCTTCGTGCGAGGCCGCCGGTGCGGGGCTGCCTGTACCTCAGACGTGGGGGCGCTTATTGAGTGTCCGGCCTGACGGGATGGGAGAGGCGTCCTTGTCCCTGCGCGTTGAGATTCCTCGGGAGGAGAGGCTTACCAAGAAGTTTCTGATCAAGCAAAGAGTCTCGCTAGTTGGAGAATGACGTTTAAGTGTTAATCATGTAATATTTGTAGATATCCTGATTACGCGTTGATGACAACTGTACTTTTTCTACTAGAGAGCTGTCGTGCGTATGGATGAACGCAGGGAAGAGCAAATTGTGCAGCTGTTGAATACTGTCCAAACTAAAAATGAAAAGGAGCAAGAAGCCATGTCCTGGTGGTCTGGGGATGAAGAAGGGTAAAGAGAAACAGTTACTAATGCCTTTATTTACTTTGAGTTGAACCAACTTCCTACAAACTGGTAGGAAGATATATCAGAAAGTATTTACATTTAGTGAGTGAATTAGCTTAACAAGTATACTCAGTTTTCTCTCCATGGATTGCCATGCTGATCAGTTGGTTGTAACCATTGCTGTAAAACTCTTTTCCAGATTCTTGTTGAGTTTTGGGGGGTTAAACTTTTACTTAAAACCCTGTAATTGCTCTCCAGGCCTGCTAGAGTAGATACATGAAATTTTTGGACTCCCCTGGCCTCAGGAATTACTGTTCCAGAGTGGCATTTGACTTCATTTTTCGGTTATTGTACAGTCTTGGAACGTTTTCTTGGCCCCTGTGAAAGAGGGTCCGTTCTTAACACTTAAAGGATTTTAAATAATAGCAGTGATGTGAGCAGTCAGGTGTGTTACTCTGAGTCCGTGGAGATGAGGTGTTTGGGTCTCTCTTTGGCTGAATGGTGCTGTTACAGGGCAGTGGTTCTGACAGCAGGTGAAGCAGTAATTCTCTGGAGTTATGATACAAAAGAACATGTTGCATTTCTACATACCGATGTAAAATTTTTGATGGTTGGTGATTTTCAGACTTCAGTTGTTTTAAGGGCATACGTCATATTCTCGTTAGCTGATGGTCAAGTAACTCATGGATGTAATGTCTCAAAACCAGACTTAAGGTTTGCCTTGAATGGTCCGGTGTGCTTTTCACAGTGGCCACGCGCATCTTGGATAATCTTTGAAGTTTCTGTTTCCTGCGCTTATTTCAGACCTACTCCAGAACAGCCTGCAAAAGTGAAACCAGAAGCTGAAAAAGCTCCTGTAAGACAGAGACCAGTCTTAGAAAAAACATTTCTTGATCGGGATGTGGAATATCTCTTTGAAAAGAATGAGCAGGATACTGATTTAGATGAGCAACTTAAAGAAGACTTAAGAAAGAAGAAATCTGATCCTAGATATATCGAAATGCAGGTACTTTTCCTTGTGTTAAGTAGAAAGCTTTTGATTGGATTTTTTTTTTTAAATTAAACTAACCAGAAGACATAACTTCTTGAAATTTATTTACTACAAAGTTGTCATGATGTTACTTTGGCTAAAAATTACCTTCAGCATTTGCAAAATGCGTACCTATCAATAGGACAGTGATTAAAAAACAAGCTTTCAGTGACAATTTCTGATTGCATAAAATCTGACATTTTAAGCTTGCACATTGTTTAGTTGGGTAGGTTTTTCCATTTGTATTTTAAGGGATTGTATCCCTGCATTTACATTTAAAACTGAAAGCACAAAAATGGGCTTTGAAGGAATTGCCTCTTAAAAATGTAGTTTATGTTGTTCTAATAGCTGTATATAAAATTGTCAAATAAAACAGTCTTGCCATGAGCAGACGGCTGTCCCCTTCATACAAGGCCCTAGTCTTGCAGCTGTACATACATACCTCTTCACGTACTGAACTGTTGGTTTTAAATAATTCTGCAAAATTTGATGCAACTGAAAACATGCATGGAGTTAAACTTATTCCAGTGGGCCTGTGTCTATGTAAGTATTAGCCGAACTGTTTGTCATGCTGTTTCGCAGTTTAGCCTAGATCATAGACATAATCTGTTCTGTTACTTCAGTTTTGAAAATGTGTTTAAAGATACATACTGTTATTTTCTTTTTCCCCAGAGATTCCGAGAGAAACTCCCTTCATATGGGATGAGACAGGTAAATGTGTATTTAATTCGAAAGAATATGTGGTTTTGTTGCTCTGTTGTAGAACAGGAGAAAAAGTTGTGTAACTGGGACTAACAGGAAACCTTTGCCTTTTATGAAGGTGCTGAAGCCTCCCAAATTCTGACACTGGGTTTGACTTCTTTCCAGAAAGTAGCTTGGGCTCACTTCTTATGTGTGAGGTTACTCTGAGGCTGTATACAGTTTTATCAGTAGGGGCAGCATTATTCATGGGAATGGTATTGAATGCTGGATACATTTAACTACTTTTGGTTTTAAGTATAGGCCTTTTCTTCTTTCTCTGCCAGCTAAACTTCTAAAATGTTCCTAGCAACTTGGATTTTGTATAGAGTGATTGACCACTACATAAATTGTCATGCTTTCTTTTTCTTAAAAATGTAAAAACTTGAGGCCATATGTTGAACATTTGCCCAATTTAGAATTTAATATAATGCCAATTAAACCTTTTTCTGTCTTAATCACAGACTTAATGCTGTACTGCTGGCTCTTACTGCCATTAGTTTCCCAAAGTATAATGTCAGTGATAGTATGGGTTATTAATCAGTGTTAATCCTTCATTTGATGTCAGCTGTATGAAATAGGAATTGAGTGTTCTGTTATGTTTTCTTTTGAAGATTCAACGAATGATTAGTGAGCTTCCTTTCTAAAGTTAATGTATTCGTCATAATGTGGTCCTTCCTGTTAATGTTTGTTTCTTAAAATAGTTATACCTCCACTTTGCAGTCCTTTGGATTGGGAGGTAGAGGCTGAGAGTGTAAGAGAGCTGTTCCTGTCGGTATAAGAAATATTAAAATATTGTGCCGAAAATCATCAGTTAGTACAGTCCTGGAGGCCAACAGGGAAAGCGCTTATTTTCAGTCACCAAAGATATACAGAAGGCAAGTAAGAGGGAGAAAAGTCTAAATATATATTTCAGGCTTTATTTTAGTTATTTTATATTGTTTTCATACAGGATCTTAAGTATTTAAAACTAGTATTCAGAACGGATATGCTTTAAACCTTACACGTGAAGTGCAAATGTGCAGAAATTACTTCTGTGTGTTAAACTAAACTTTTCTTAGTATTGTGAGAAACAGATGAGTATCTGTTTCTTTAGTTGCTATGACACTTAGAAGTTCACTGCACAGTCGCAGAGAATTGACAAAAACCTTCTAAAATCTGTTTTGAACAATAATACAATAAATGTTTTCTCTTTGTTTGGAAACAGGAACTTGTAAACCTTATAAACAATAATCGAGTAACTGTGATAAGTGGTGAAACTGGTTGTGGAAAGACAACCCAAGTTACGCAGTTCATCTTGGATGATTACATAGAGCGAGGGAAAGGGTCTATGTGCAGGATTGTTTGTACTCAGCCTAGGAGGATCAGTGCCATCTCGGTGAGTGCCATTTTGACAAACTGAGTAACTTCTTGAGATTATTTTTTTTCCCTGGTAAATCTGAGGATGAATTACTGCCTTACTCACAATCATTGAATGAAAGTATATTTCTTACTGGGCCTAAGGTCCGTGGGCAAGCTTATGAACTGAGTGTACGATATGCTAGATTATTGGTAGGTAAGATCTGAAAAAATTCCAAACGGCCAGACGGGTGCTGTGCACCTCTCAAGCTGCTCTGCTGTCACATGTACTCATACTAAGTTTAAAGCTTAAGATAAGCCTTCAGCCTGTTGTGGACAGTGAAGATGCTTTTTGTGTGTCAGTTTTCAGGCATCTTAGATTCTACTGCAAATAACAATTGTGTTAGTATATACTAATTTTATATTTCATAAGTTTTGGTCATTAATGGAGTACTGACACTGCAAGCCTCATTCTTTCCTGAATTTAATCAAGGTTTATACCTGTGACTTTAATGGATTTGGGCAGTGCAAACATGAATTCAGGTAAACACTAATGCTGTGTCAGGCCCTCTAGAGGTATATTAATGAGTAAGAAATAATTTGGCTTTTAAGTACACAGCAATTACTCTTCTTGATTGTTAAGTGTCAAACGATTATAGAACCTTACCTCCTATGAGGAAAAGCTTGCCCTGCAGAAAGAGCGAGTGTATTGCTGATGCCTAAATGGTTGTATTCCTTTAAAATATGTCATGGGTTAGAAACCTGGGTTTTAGTTGCTGACAGGAAACACTATCCTCAGTGGAGGAGAAAAAGTGATTTTTCAGGGTGTTTCTTTGTTGTTTACGTAACATCTTGGTTTGGGGTATTTCCTGCTGATGGGTAGCTAAATCATAGATCAGCCACGTGGGATTATTTTTTTTTTATTTTCTTTAATGCACTATTTTTTTTTAATTTATTTTTCTAAGGTGGCTGAGAGAGTTGCTGCTGAAAGGGCAGAAGCATGCGGTAATGGCAAGAGTACAGGCTACCAAATTCGTCTACAGAGGTAAGAGATGCTCCCTTGGCAGTTTTTGTGCATTCATGTAAAGTAGTACCTATTGTTATTCATGTAAGAGAATTTGTAAAGTAGTTCTTATCAGTATGAAAGCAGTCATCTATGTTGTTTTCTCCGAAAGGAATTCCTGTGAATAGCTGGTGAAGGGAATAAGGTTTCTTGAAATTTAGCAAAAAGTTTGAGTACAGTTATTGTGTTTTTATGCGGGGTGTAACAATGGCTAGCACCAAGTTTTACTTTGTCTAGTAAGTTGTTTTTTCAGCTCTTCTATAAAGGCTCTGCTATAGGTAGAGACAAAACTGATGTCCCTAATCCATGAGGTTCAAGAAAAAATGGAAATGCTGAAGGAGACAGTGCTGTAAGCCATATTTCTGTGGAAAACTATGTATTTTCTATCTATTGAGTAATCCCACTGGGATCGGGTAATAAAGTTAGGGGCATTGACAAGAGTTTGTAAACCTAGTGCCATAGAGCAAAAGCTATTACATTTGGAGTCATCTGTAATTAAAAAATCTGAAATGTTACCAGCAAAAAATGGAATCTCAGTTATTGTTGAAGAAAGACTGCTGGCGAGAGATGACAGCTTAGTCCGTTCAGCATTTTAATTTGAGTTTATAGAATCTCATTTATATTTTTCTTTAATCAAGAATGATATACTGCTGTATATTTAGCTGTCATCTGTGCTGAGCTTAGCTGCAAGAACTTGGGGTCAGCAGATCAATGTGCAAATGATGAAAAATGATGTCTGGGAAGTCAGGGCTGCTGTCAGATTATGAGTAGTTCATTCCTCATCAACAAAAATGCTGCAAGTGTGGCCTAATTCCTTGTTCCACCAATTGAACTGTAAGTGAGCAAGTTACAGGATGAGGCCTACTTCATAATGTCTTATAATGACTGCATTTTGATTTAAGCTTTTAAAGTACTTTGTAAAATACAGAAGAGAACTGAGAAATTCTTAATGTATCTCTTTCAGTCGGTTACCAAGGAAACAAGGGTCAATTTTATACTGTACCACAGGAATTGTCCTACAGTGGCTCCAGTCAGATAAGTAAGTTTTTCTATTTAATAAGAAACTCAATACAATTACAAAACGACTTGACTACTGAGCTGTTTCCAACAGCCTCGGCTCTGTTTTGTTTCTTTTTTTTTAATTTTTCTAAAAACAAATGTGTAACTTCCTGCTTTTGTATTTTAGGCACTTGTCCAGTATTAGTCATGTAGTCCTTGATGAAATTCATGAAAGAAATCTTCAGTCAGATGTTTTAATGAGCATTATTAAAGATCTTTTGAATATTCGTTTGGATCTGAAAGTAATACTAATGAGTGCTACTTTAAACGCAGAGAAGTTTTCGGAGTATTTTGGTAGGTGAAATACTTTCTATGAATGTCCCCCTTAAGTAATTTAGGCTCCTACAGTATAATGCAGTTCTCAAATTTTAGGATGGATTTTTATCAAGTGGTAATGGCGTCAGTTTTACAAATAGTTACCAGCTGCTGGAGATGCTGATTTCCTTAGTTTTATCTCATCGTGAGCTTTTGTATTTGCTTTTCAGACATATTGTGGAAACAGTATCTCCAGAATGTTTTCCTATTAAATATTTGCTAATTTTACTGTATTTTAGAAGTCTTGGTGTGAGTGGGCAACCAGATTGAAGCCTTTAGTTGTTCAGTCTTCCAGTACAGTTTATCCTGTAGCTGGAACCAGATGAACATGCTGGAGAGCAATAGACGGCTTACTACCTATGCTTTCTTTATTCAGCAGCTTTATTTGGAGTTCAGTTTGGCCTCTTCTGTGAGAATTTAAAAATAAGCAGGAAAAACCCTATAAACTTGGCAACTGTATTGCAAAAATAATGAAGAAAGTGTATTGCCTCTATTATTTCTGTATTTTATTTCCTGTTTAAAAACTGAGTTACGCCTTCCTCGACAGATAATTGCCCAATGATTCACATACCTGGGTTCACTTTCCCTGTGGTGGAATATCTTCTTGAAGATGTAATTGAGAAGTTGAGGTAAGTGTGTTTTCTGAACATCGTTATAGGTAGTGTTTTGGGGTTTTTTGGTTAGTATGTCTTTTCAAGGACTATCTTTGGTATAACTAGCCTGTGGAAGAATTAGCTGTGTTTTTCAACAGAAAAACTTTCAAAAGAAGTTTAGTAGCTTTTACAGTAACTAAAAATGACACACAGCTACCTAGAAATGCTGACTTCAGGAGGGAAAAAAACCCTTGTCTGTTTTTCAATGTGGTGAATTTTCAGGCTAGTAAATCAAGCTAGTCTTTCTGTTTGTTCAGGGTTTTTATTCTACACGTTTTCATGCTTACTAGAGATAGTACCTGTTTTTATAAATAAGATTTCTTTCAGAAAAGAAGTGTAAGAATCTTATTTATATGGCATAGCTAAAGTGCAGCATACTGACCATAGTTTGGAAAACTACTATGCAGCTGGCTTTAAATTACTTTCATTGCAAAATTTAATTATATTTGTTATTTAATTATAAGGTATACTCCAGAGAACACAGACCGTCGGCCACGGTGGAAGAAAGGCTTTATGCAAGGACATGTAAGCAGACCAGAAAAAGAAGAAAAAGAGGAAATCTACAGGGAGCGATGGCCAGACTACTTAAGGCAGCTGCGGGGCAGGTTGTTCTCAAGTTACTCTTTTGCGTTAAGATTTTAGACACTTCTTAACTGAGGCACGTAAATTGGTGCTGTATTCTATTCCTGTGCTTTTATAAATGATGTGATAGGAAAACAATAATGATGGAGTTGCCAGTACAGTTGGCTGGCAACCATTGAAGTGCTTTAGAGTTACCACAGAAAAACTCGCTTCCTTTGCATGTGCAAGCTGTAAGAGAACTTAGAGCTGTTGAGTCGCTTGCTGTTGATGTTGGTATTGTCCATTACAGTCTTCAGCATAATGTTAGGCTTCTTGAGCTTTGGTTGTCAGTCCTCTTCTTATGAATTCTCTCTGTCTTCAGTCTTTTTCTTTGGGAGACACCTCACAGTATTTTAGTCTCATAATCAACATAATACAAAATGTGCTGGTTAAAAAAAAAAAACAACCAAACAGAAAACCAAAAACCAAACCCAAACAAACAAAAAAAAACCCACAAAAAAACCAACCAACCAACAAAAAAAGCCCCACAAACCCAAAAGCAAACCCAACAAAACAACAAACCTCCACCACCTTTTCCTCAGAATATTTTAATATTCCTCTGGAGTGGTTTAAAGCCAAGCTAAATAATTTTGCCTCGTGAGCACCTGCTAGAGATTGTCCACTTGAAACATTCTTTTGCTTGCCAGCGTTTGACCTCTTTGGTAATCTGGATGAAATGAGTAATTGAATAGTCTGGCTGATTTATTTCAGGAACAGCATCTTTTTGTTTTTCCTCCTGTCTTATTTGTCCTGTGCATTTTGGGACTTTGTATATATCCAGCTCAGTAACAGTAGTGAATATAGGTGGCTCAGTTCTGTCCCCCTTTTCTAAGGGAAAAGTCCTCAATGCTGCATTTCTGTCCGGCCTATCCCGTGCTCTGCTTGTCCCACTTGTACTCCTCCTTCACTTTCCCTCCATGTCCTCTGAGCCAATTGGCAATTCTGTACATAGTGTTAGCTTTCATGAAATCAAAGGGCTGAACAGATGACTTGCTTCATGGTGAGTTAGAGATAAATTGAAGGGGGTAAACTCATATTGTTTAGGTCCTAGGTAATCCATGAGGAGGAGAGAGATCATGTAAATGCTTCAAATGCAGTTCAGTCATAATATTATAATTCTTAAACTTACCGTTCTAAACTGACGATAATAGCACTAAGCTAAATCTGAAGAGTGTATTGTCTGTTCAATTACTGTACCTCCAAAGAAATAAACTGAACAGTAGTGGGTTACATAGGTGTGTGCTTGCAGAGCCTTATAACAGAAACATGAGCGTATGACTTTGTATGTTAATGAGTTACCAACATGTACGCTTTCAATGCCTATAGGTATTCAGCAAGTACTATAGATGCCTTGGAAATGATGGATGATGACAAGGTCGACCTTGACCTTATAGCAGCACTTATCAGACACATTGTTTTGGAAGAAGAGGTACATCTGTCTCCTATCATCACATTTTAATGATGTGACTGAATTGTTGTGAGTGGCTGTTGGGAATGTCAGAGCTGGTAGTTAGTTTCACTTATCTTACAGATTTAAAGAAGAATTTTTTTGTTTTGCTCCTCGGAGAAGTAATCTAACAGGTTTAAGTATCTAATTACTACTTAAGCCCTGAATTTAGCATGTGGTTACTTACAGTGTTTATTGAAATGATGGGATAGGATCCATGTTTAAAGGAGAGCATTTTCTTGAATAGGGGTTGTGGGCATTAATAAGAGCTGTCTACATAAGAAACTTGGAAAGCTTACAGATACATTTGATATGCTCATTTATGGTCCCTTCTGAGCAAGGGATAAAACAAGAGCCTGAATCCTTTCGGTGACGCTAGGGATTGTCTCGTAAATAAGACAGGATAGACAATCTGAAGGTTTGGGTGCCATTTTGATTTAGGTTGCTGCGTTTTTGTCTTTCAGATAAGCTTTTAAATAAGCCTTCAAATTACTTACACACTTATTTGATGGTAAATAAGATAATTACAAATTTAACTTTTAGTTCTTGCTGTATGTTTGTCAAAGGTGTTATTCTTTGTAGCCTGTAGTAAAAGTTATGTTTTGTGAAATAGTTGGCAAAAACTGTCTGAAAACCTAAGTCTCTATTCTTAATTCCTCAGCAATGTGAGGGAGAAGGCAAGAGCAATACATTGAGTTGATGTTTGCTGCCTCATGTCTACCCTGTGAAGTTGGCTTTAATGGTTTTTCTGCCTGAGTAATATAAATACGACTTAGATGCTGTGAAGACTGAATTTTTCTAGAGCCTAGCAAAAGTCTGGTCACACTTACCCAACACACAGCCAGGAGACTCTTCCAACTTCCAGTTCATCAAGATTAGTAGTTAATACAGCTGCATTAAGTTATCCCCAAATGTGCCTTACCTTGTTATTTAGTAATAATATCATCAGAAGGATCTCTGTGCCTGGAGCAGTGACAAACATGAAGTAAGAATAGCTTCTGTTACCATAGGTATAGTGTATGTAGATTGTAATAACCTGAAGCTTATATTTGTTTCTGTGTTCAGAAACATCTGTGGATGAGCTGATACCTTGGCTGATTCCTTAAAGAGAATTTTGATTATTTAAAATATTAAATAATTTAATATTTCAGTTGATAGATCACTTAAGCTGTGGTTAATGAGGATGAGTTGCTGTTTCATATTTTGTTCTTCCTGTGCTGAAAATTATACGTTAGTTTCTGTTTTATTTACAGCTCAAATTCTTCTAGTGTTGACATGGTTGTGTTTAGAACATTGCAGGGGAAAAATGTTTAAAATCAAATTTTTATGTATTATGCTGAGAGAAGCATATGTAGCTAACTCTTTTATAGAAAACAATCTTACAAACTTTGTTCCAAATTTGAGCCAATGAGGTTTCAAATATCACCTGTCTAACATACATGTGTCAGTGTGCAAGTAGCTGGTTCTTTGCATAGCATATGATTTATTCTAACCTCTTTTCCCCTTCACTACTTCTTTTATACATAGGATGGTGCAATTCTAGTGTTTCTTCCAGGCTGGGACAACATCAGCACTTTGCATGATCTCTTGATGTCACAAGTCATGTTTAAGTCAGGTAAAACCGAACCTTTAAATGGGAATTCTAGCAGTAGCATTAGTGGCAAACTCTCAGTTTTCGCATGTGATTGCTGGCATTACACTGGATTTTTTTCCCTCGTGTCTCCTCTCAAAATGTTTTCAGTGTGTTCAGCATTTTTTGCATTTGTGTGGTATCTTTCATCTGCTAATGATAACTCATTTTCCTCAGTGTAGGAGTGAACAGTCTGAAAAAGAATCTGACTTGTGTCTTTTTCCTTTTGTCCTTTCTTGTAGCTATGATAACTTCCATCCAAAACTAAACCCTCTTTCTTCATTCTATGTTCATTTCCTCTTTTCTTGATTCTTCAGCAGCTTGTTTATTGCTTTGCTGATAGTTCTTTTAACTCGTACTTATTCCTCAAAGCTTTTTTAACAGGACACGAAAATATCCTACGCCTGTCTGATACACTTTAATTTGTCCTGTTTGTCTAACTCATATTTTCATCTAACTTGTCTAACTATGCCCTTGAACTTTAAGACAACTAACTGAATAGTCATGTTGGGTACATTGCATAGATGAAGAATTTCAATTCATGGAAAGATTGAGGAAAGTGTCAGTTTAATAAACTTGGGCAATTATTAAAACATTTAAGAATTTAGAAATTAAATATACGTTACTATACATAACTTAATATTTTTTCTTAAACTTGTCAAGTCATTGTAGTGTAATAAAAAAAATTCCTTTTTACCTTTTTGCTTTAGAATTTACCATTATGATATATATATATATCTGTGAATTCAGATAAGAAACAGTAGGCTTACTTGCAGCATATTTTCTCTAGTCTGCATAGTTGATTTTCCTGTAAATTTAAAGTTTCTGTGCTTACGCCATATCTTTTACTGATTTTTAATTTTCAGATAGGTTTATTATCATACCTTTACATTCATTGATGCCTACTGTTAACCAGACTCAGGTATGCTTTTCTTTTATTGTAATATTTTATAATTACAAAAAGATTAGTTAAGTATATGTTTGGGTTTGGCAAATATATAAATGGGTCATGGATAATTACAGGTTTTTAAGAAGACCCCGCCAGGAGTAAGGAAGATCGTGATTGCTACCAACATTGCTGAGACTAGGTAAATAGCTAGCTATACAGACCAAAAAAAGCTGTATGTTTAACAAAATAGTGTTAAGTATAAACCTGTTTGATGTTTCCAAAATACGTTTTGTATTGTACCATTCATTTATAACACTTGATCTTTAGAAATGTTTATAGGCTAAACAGGAGTTTTCCTTTAATTGTTTTAAACAATTAAAACGTGGATGTTACTATAAAGACATGCCTTTGTTGTATGTGATAAATCTGAGCTTCCTGTCCTCTCTGCAGACTTCATAACCCCATGTGGTGACTTCTGCCAGACCTAGGAGAATAAAGCGAGCTGTTTCTTGAACTGCGTAGTAATGTAATTTTTAATGAAAATCCAAACACAAATTTTCTGATTGTTGGCTCACAGTTTAACAGTGGGTAAAGAGAGGCTAATCCCCTTTCAAATCCTAGGTCAAGCTTGCAAAGATGAAGAGTTACATGTTTTTTATCTCTCTTTTATTAAACAGCATTACAATAGATGACGTCGTGTTTGTTATAGATGGTGGAAAAATAAAGGAAACTCATTTTGACACACAGAACAACATTAGCACAATGGCGGCAGAGTGGGTTAGTAAAGCTAATGCCAAGCAGAGGAAAGGTCGAGCAGGAAGGTAAGAATAACGGGGATAGTTAGAAAAGTTGTGTGATGTTAATTCTGTGTCAGTCTTGGAGCCCGTGCTGCTGAAGATACAACTTCGCTTCTGAACGTATGAGTAACAGATGCTAGCACAACTGTCTGCTGTTCTTATGGAAGGAATGGTTTCTTTGTCCTTCTAGGAAACTGACTTGTGCTGCATTTAACTCCACGAGTTTCCCTCCTTTTTATAAAAGAATAAGTCAGCATTTTTAAAAAATTTTTGTCGGTAGTGTTTGCCTTCGCACCTGATTTATGAGGCTGTGATACATTAAAGTGAAAATTGCCTACAAATTAAATTCACTTAGCTATATACCAAATTCCTTTTTTTTTTTTTTAAACTTCTGTCCCTCTCAAAATACCTCGTGGAATATTTTCTCTCTTGTTCAGACTTCCAGTTCTTCTCTGGTCTCTTCATTACTCCGTTTGACCAGCTGATAGGAGGTTTCTGTGTTCTCCATGCCTTTTTTTCCTGTTGATGGGTCTGCGTTTCAGAAAGCTGAAATGGCTTCTAGAATTGAATACACTTCAGTTCTAATTCTTTGAGGTGCTTTGGAAAGCTTTTTAGAAACACACAAAATCATAATATTGCAGTGTCATAGGAGAAAAAATTACCTTTGTTTATTTAAATAATTCCAGAGTTCAGCCAGGCCACTGTTATCATCTATATAATGGACTACGTGCTAGCCTTCTAGATGATTATCAGTTACCAGAGATCTTGAGGACACCTTTGGAAGAACTCTGTTTACAAATCAAGGTAAATATCTGAATCTTCAAACATATTTTTTACTTTTCCATTGGAATAAGAGGTTGAGAGATTAAGTTAATGCAACTGTTAGCCTATGGTTGTCTTCAGGTTGAAGTTCTGTTACACCTGAAGTACTATATATTTAGCTAATCATTGCAGCAATTTTTGCAAAAGGTATATTTGTATTTAGATACATCAAACCCAGGAAAAAAGAGGATTGTCTAGTATAAATAAAAGCTGAAGTGTATCAACAAAAATTTAGACTATGCTTAGCCCTCATTTCCCGCCAAATATCATTCAATCAGAGGAGCTTCAGTGAGAATGCCAATGAGTCAAGGGATATGATATCTTAAAAGAATTTTACTAAAAAGTAGTTTTAGAACTGACTTGAGTTTCTGTTTTGGCAGTTTGTATTGAATTCCATACGCATGCATAAGGATTACCATGTGTATGCATACTGAATGAAGGATAGATCCTTATGTTTCAGATTGCATCACTAAAACCTCTTATTTTTCTCCATAATTCTTAATTAGTGAAATCCTAACTCAAGCTCTGAATTATTCACACTTTTTTAAATTAGTGTGGTCACTGCTTACTAATTTTAGATAACTGTCTTTCTCCAGTTGCTGCAGGTTTATGTTTTGGGTTTTGTTTTTTTTTTTCCCCCCTTGCAGATTCTAAAGCTTGGTGGAATTGCTTATTTTCTGAGTAAACTAATGGACCCACCATCTCGTGATGCTGTAATGTTGGCCATAAATCATCTAATGGAGCTGGTAAAGTATTGCTTAATGTACATGCAAGGAAAAATCTGTTTAGAACCATGTTACTGCATTGTGTGTTATCCAACAGTTGTGATTCTACAGGTCTGGAGACTTGAAACTCCTTACCATATTGTGTAGACCCTTCATATATCTTCACTGAACAGAGGAAATAAAGATCATGTATTACATGAAATTATGGGCTGCATAGAGTAGTTCCTGAGGAACTTTCTAAATTACTCAAAACATATACATGCCCTTTGCATTTAAGTTCCCTGCAGATATTTAACTCACTGCTTCTGAACTACCCTGCTCATGGCTGCATCCACCAAGCCTTCCTATCTCAGTCAAATTAGTGAAGAGTTTGATACTCTTTCTGTGGGCAAATAAGGCCTGTAGGAGAAAGATCTTGTATGTCATTGCTCCTTTGGGTGCTGGGGAAGGAGAGATTAATGACACTATTAACTACTTGAAACATGATTAAAAATGACTGCTGTTTTCTTGGATCTAATTGAATGCTTCAATTTCTCCATAACTTGCTTGATCACTTTCCTACCATACCTCATTACAGCTAGCTGTGTGCTCCAGCCATTAGGCATTCCTTTGTTCTCTAGGTAGCCTAGTGGCTATCTTGGGGAAATCCTCCCCATTTCAGATACCGTGCTTATTCTCTTTTCCTTTTCTTTTTTTCCTTCTTCTGACAGAACGCTTTGGACAGACAAGAAGAACTGACTCCACTAGGTGTCCATTTAGCTCGATTACCAGTTGAACCACATATTGGAAAAATGATCCTCTTTGGAGCTTTATTCTGCTGCTTGGATCCAGTACTTACAATTGCAGCTAGCCTCAGCTTCAAGGACCCTTTTGTCATTCCCCTGGTAAAGTTTCTAAGAAGAGAATTACACATAAGAATTTAAGAATCTCAGAAGGATATTGGGACTTACTGAGATGTTATAGTTTAAAAGCACTTTAATCTTATTTTCATGTTGTTTACATTTTTATTGGTAAAAGTTTGCCTTCATATACCATGAAGTGTGTGTTGTCTTTGCCTACAGAATATTGGAAGTAGCTTTAATTTTCCTGTGTATAGCATACAAAGTATTGCTGTATATATGTACCTTAATTAGGAAAAGAACGGGTGTCAGTCACGAATACTTTATGGGTTCTAATTATTCTTAGGGCAAAGAGAAAGTAGCAGATGCAAGAAGAAAGGAACTGTCAAAGAACACTAAAAGTGATCATCTAACCGTGGTGAATGCTTTCACGGTAGGCATGCTTTAATGTTGTTGTTTGGTTTTTTCCTCTTCTAGAATTTTAGTTTGAGTAATATGGATTATTCTAAGGAAAATCTGATCAGTTTATGCTCTGAAGTATTTCTTTCTCAGCTTCTAAGAAACATAAAACCAAACTAATTTTCACCCTTCTAGTGTTGAGGAATCTTGTTTTCAGGCTCAAAAACCTATTTTTTTTTTTTTTATAAGTCTATGAAAGAGACAAAGGAAACGTAATGTTGTAGTTACCTTGCTGAAGTCATTAAGTCTTGTCCTTTTGGCCCTCTACAAGAGGCTGAAGCTGACTTCAAAAGTCTTGGAGACTTAGTTGTATAGTGTTGGGGTGAGAAGAAGAGGAAATAAATGGCCTGGAATGCCATTTCTGCCCAGGACTTTTAATAGCAACAATTGAAGTTCTGGCAAACATAGCTAGATTTCAGTCCTCACCATGGAAAAATGAAGTTTTTGATTCAAAATGTTATATAGTTGTACTTTTCTACTTGGGCTGCATATATATCAACAGAGAGATCAAAGGATTTACTTTCTCTCTTGTAGAGAAAAATGTAACTATATTGTTTGTTGACTTCCAGTTTTTGCAGTCCTTACTTCTGTAGTATATGTTCACTTCCAAATGCCTTAAGTATGGTTTTGTCTTTTAGGGCTGGGAAGAGACTCGGCGTCGTGGTTTCAGAACTGAGAAAGACTATTGCTGGGAATATTTCCTGTCTTCAAATACACTCCAGGTAACATCCTGACAGTTTAAAAAAGAGGATCATGTCTGTGGGGAAAAGGGGAGAGGCCTTTTGGCACAGCAATATCCTGGGACATTTTTGGATGTTTCCTAGATGCTGCATAACATGAAGGGACAGTTTGCTGAGCATCTCCTTGCAGCTGGATTTGTGAATAGCAGAGACCCCAAGGATCCCAAATCTAATATCAACTCAGGTAAACAGCAAAAGGAAATGGAAAATTTCTGATAGCTGAAATCTCAATTTGCAGAACTGCATCATTTACTTTGCTGTCCTCTACAGATAATGAAAAGCTGCTCAAAGCGGTCATCTGTGCTGGTTTATATCCAAAAGTTGCAAAGATCCGGCCAAGCTTCAGCAAAAAGAGAAAAATGTAAGGGTTTGGTTTAATGTTGGTTTGTATTTGAGGTGTTTTCTACGTTAGGTAGTTTGGCAAGGTGAAGCATGGGCTTGAGTGCGTGAATGGATCTCCATATAGCTTAATCGTGGGTGTGCGTTACTTCATTTGAAACAGGTAGATGAGAGCATGGATTGTTGATTTTACTTTAACATTTGGATACCTGCTAGTCTGTGAAATAATTTGTCACCTTATCATGATAATGCTACAACATATCTATAACGCTGCTGCTAAAGGAGTCCTACCATCATCTTCGATCCACAGCAGCAGTTGAAACACTATCCTTTCTTATTATGTGGCTACATAGAGCTGAGAAATTCCAGTCTGTTGATTTATTGCTACTTATTATCAGACTATTTATCCTTATAAACTGTTACTCAAACTAACAGTATACTCTTCAGAACATAGAAATCCTTCTTTGTGGACCCGATTTAAGACAGAATGAAGGGTTGAACATTTGTAGAGATTTTTTGGGTGTGTAATGTAGAAACAGCAAGCTAGGATCAATCATTAGGCCTATAATCAAAAACTAACAAAAAAAGGCAAAAAAAAACCTCAAGTGGTTATTTCCGTGAAAGGAGTAAGAATAGGTAGTCAAAATTCTACCTTAGACTGTGTAATTTAGACCCGTCCATAGTTGATGCTGCTAGTCTGTTGATACTCTGTTTTAAACTGAGTTGGGTGCACTGGAGTCTCCTAAACGCAGTAAGTTTGCAAACATGAATCAAATTACTGTGTCACTGTATCTTTGCCGCATGGTGGAGCTGCCCAGGAAAGTTCCGTTTTACAATCCACTAAACAAGATGCTTGTTATGCTAACTACTTTCCTGGAGAAGCTCTCCCACTGCTGTTTCTGTTTCAAAACACTGAACTTAATGTTTTGCAAAATACTTCTGCACACAGGGGGTAGACAGCTCAGTGATCCACACCCAAAGAATTAGGTCGCTGAAATGTAGGAAGGAAGAGAACAGTTGTGTTTCATACATATTGTGCGTGCTTTCTGCTTTTTATTGTCTGATGGCATTATTGCATAAGAAGGGAAGTGTGATTTTGGGTAGTAAGTATGGCCAAAGCAGTTGAACATTAACCTGTGAGTCAAATTTGTTCAAAGGTACATGGTACAAAGAGAGGTGCACCACTCCAGACTGGTTGACAGTGGTACAGCTAGTCCTTCATTTGCAAAAAGAATGTCACTTGGTTTTTCTGCTTCAGAGGATGACAGGGTTTATTAAGGGGTAAATTTGGCAAAGAATTCAAGCTTAAGTGCAGAGAGATGTCTAAAAACTCATACTGTAGATTCAGTTTTAATCTTTTGGGAAATAAGTTAAAGTTTCCTCGAATGTCCCTGTACTCACAGAATCACAGAATGTCCTGAGTTGGAAGGGACCCACACGGACCATCCAGTCCAACGCCCATCCCTGCACAGGACAACCCCAAATTCACACCATGTCTCTGAGGGCCTTGTCCAAGTGCCTCTTGAATATCGCCAGGCTTGGTGCCGTGATGCCTCCCTGAGGAGCCTGTTCCAGGGCTTTACCACCCTCTGGGGGAAGAGCCTTTTCTGAATATCCAACCTAACCCTCCCCTGGCACATCTCCCTGCCATTCCCTCGGGTCCTGTCATTGGTAACCAGAGAGGAGATCAGCGGCCTGCCCCTCCTCCTCCCCTTGTGAGGAAGCTGCAGACCACCATGAGGTCTCCCTCAGCCTCCTCTTCTCCAGGCTGAACAAACCAAGTGACTTTAGCTGCTCCTCATACGGCTTCCTCTCTAACCTTTCTTCAACTTCGGGGCCCTCCTATGGACACTCTCTAGTCGCTTTGTATCCTTAATGTACTGCGGCACCCATAACTGCACACAGCCCTCGAGGTGAGGGACTTCCACAGTTTAGAACACTAGTGGATAATCGGAGGATTTTTAACTTGGGACATGATTGTGTTAAACTTTCAAGATCTTATTTCAATCCTAAAATAAAAACTTTTTTTTCTTTTAAGGGTGAAAGTTTGCACCAAGACAGATGGAACAGTTAATATTCATCCTAAATCGGTTAATGTGGAAGAAACAGAGTTCCATTATAACTGGCTGGTGTACCATTTGAAGATGAGAACTAGCAGTGTATGTGAAGGTTTATATTTGTGTAATTTATTTTTGTAGCTCTTTAGTAAGGTTGGATTAAGGTTCAGAGTGGGTGTGAACACTGCCTTTGTTTGAAACCTTCCTGTCTTGGGTCATTTCTTTTACATGCCGTTAGATTATGGTCTTTGTGATACTGGTGCTGTTGTTCCACAAATGACTAATATACTGACTTCTGGTTTTTTGGTTGAGTGGGGGGGAGGTTGTGTTGTGTGTTTGGTTTTGTTGTTGTGTTGTTGTTGTTCTTTTAAAGGTTCTGGCAATGACAGGTATAGTTACTATTATTATTTTAATTTTCAATCCAGTGTAGCACTTTTGAAAATGCCAGAAAAGAAAAATTCCTCTGATTGTTATGGAATAGTTGATTTGGTTTTCACCACTTTGCGTGAAGGGCTGTATCTGGGACCATTTTTACTCCTGTTTAATCTGATTTCATGTAACTTTTCCAACTGAGTTGCTTCAGATATGTCTTGCAAATTTATGAATGACTCTGAATAATGGTCTTCTGGAATTCTGTTATGAGTTTCATTAAGGCTTACTCATGTTGCTTAAGATGTTTGGAAGGGTGATTGGACAACTTTGTCTTCTTGCAGATCTACTTGTATGACTGTACAGAGGTCTCTCCATACTGTCTCTTGTTCTTTGGAGGAGATATATCCATTCAGAAGGATAAGGATCAGGATACCATTGCTGTGGATGAATGGATTGTTTTCCAGTCTCCAGCGAGAATAGCTCACTTAGTTAAGGTGACTATATTTAATAATAATGTATATGGAAGACTTAGTGCAACACCGATTCTTCTTGGAGATTTCTATATTTGATATTACTGTGTATCTACTGACTTATCACTACAGTGAGATGATGTTTTAAATGTATTCCCAGTAAGCAGTTCAAGTACACAAAGTAAACAGAGATCTACTGAAGGTGTGTAGATGAATGCAAGTTAAAATGCAGAAGTAAAAATAACATTCTGAACAGTCTGTTTCTCAGGGTAAACTGGGCACAAGTAAACAGTGAAGCACCCCCTTATGTTTGTCCTTAGGAGAAGGCAGTCAGGTGTGTGTTTATTTGTTTCCAATTTAATAACTTGACTAATGAGAATGAGGCTGGGTGTCTGTTGAGGCATCAGGAATCTGGCAGTGATGTTCTTGTTCAGCTGGTGCAGCCTCTGCTGAAAAATTCATAAGCATATTGAAAAACTGTAGAAGCTCCAGAGGAGAGTCATAAGGTGAATTTAAAGCATTTATAAACATGTCTTACAGTGATAGATTTGAAGAGTTTAATCTCTCTAGTTTTCTGTAGCGAAAGCTGTAGGATGACTTGAGCAGTCCATGAAATGGCCACATTGGATATGGAAACATGAGGATGGGGTCTTCAGCTAGCAGTAGTAAGTTCCAGTGGAAGGAGGAGCTGAAAGGAGCTCTGTTTAATATTAGATCCTAGAAATGATGTTTGACGCTTTTTTTTTAACACAAATATTTTTAATCCTGAAATGGTCAGCTAGTGTATGTATAGGCTATTAAAGGCTATCATATCCAGAGATGGTCATCTGTCACAAAAGGTAAAAGTGCTAATTTCTGAGAAGCAGCTTTTGATCCTGAAGATAGTAATGTTAAAGTGATTTGATAGGAGAGCAGGTGTAAAGAATAGGACAACAGAGGGCCCAAGGGATTTGAACCTACTGTAGTTATGTTGTGTGTAGCTCTGACTTTTCTTTTTTCTTTATTTCAACACTCTTTCCAGAATTTAAGACAAGAGCTCGATGATCTTCTACAAGAAAAAATAGAAAATCCACATCCCGTGGACTGGAATGCTATTAAATCCAGGGATACAGCAGTACTGACAGCTATTATAGACTTAATCACAACACAGGAGAATGAAAGTGCCAGAAACTATGCTCCACGATTCCAGAGTGAACGCTATAGTTGACACACTTTCATCTGTATTGATAAAGCCAACATACTCCCCTTTTGGTTTTGTTTTGTATAGCATTTATTTAGCTAGAGGAAGAACTTTTTTTAGGGTAAGCTGGTAATTCCCTCATGCTGAAGAGCAGTTATTTCAACATAGTTGGTAATATCTGTATATGCATGGTATTCTGTGTTCAGTGTTAGCTTTTTAAATAAGAAAAATGCAATGCTAGCAATGTTAGTTGATGTATGGTTTTTGTCCTGCTGTAGCTTTTTTTTTTTTAAACACCTATCAGGTAACAGATATTCAAAAAACCTGCTAAAATACTGCTTAATAATACTTAAACTGTTCTTGCTATTGGTAGAAACATCTCAAAATATTTTTTTTTATTGGGGGTGGTGAGTAATTATACTTACTGTGTTATTCCAGCTGTGCAGCAGTCTCCTCACCAACACTTCCACAGAATGTAACTAGCTTAATTAAAGTAAACTTGAAAAACACTTGTTAAATTTGTACTATGGGAGGAAACAATCTTCAGAAATATTCTCCTGCCTTTCATCCCATTCAGTTAATCTTTATTCACTTTCTGTGCCTATCCATCATCACTACCGACTAAAATTTCAGACTACAGGACATGGTTAAATAAAAGCCATGTTGGAATACTTGTCTTCAAGGTTTCATTGCATTCTAATTTTTCTTTTTTTAAAACAGTCCATGTATGGATTATAGTATTACATTAAAAGCTTTTTTCTTTAAAGTGCTATTTCATCTGTGCTTAGTTCAAAATGTTTTGAATGTCATTCTGTTTTGAATGCTTCCAACTATGTAAGAACATTTGAATAACAAGGCTTGTTTAGGATTTCAAGCATGGTGACTTGTTTGAGAAACACTGTTCTGATCAAACTTGTGTAAGGGTGGCAGACCTGCAGTTTCCTTTAAACCCTGGGGGCTGGATTTGGGGTTGGGCAGTGTTCCCCCACTGCTGTGGGCAAGCCAAGACTGAGGCTGCGTGTTTCTAGGCTCTGAAAAGTGCTGGCAGTGTATTTGGCAGCCCTCTGGTACCTGCACTTTGCAGCCATAGCTGTGGTTATTTCTAGACTTAGCCTTGAGGAGGAAAAGCTCGTGTCTTGTTGTTGTTGTTGCCTGGAAATGTAATCCCTCTCCTTTCTTGAGGTTTGTTTTTGTTTCTTGTGCTTTGCAAAAATGACCTTGACCACCACCCTCGGGAGGATTTTTAAGCCTTATCGTGAAGAAAACAGAACTGGTCAGATGAAACTTATTTCTGTATGAAGAAGTCTAACTTAGTGACTAGACCGTGCTTTCCTTTGGGTTAACAAGGAGGGGAGGATGCCAAGCTCATTATTTCTACAACACAGGTGCAAAAAAAGCGTACGGTTCGACCTCTCCCTCCCCCCAATCACTTTATTCTTTCACACCCAGCTGCTAAGACTGGTGCTGCAATCAGTGAGGGAGGAGGAGGAGGAACACCGCGCCCTGGCCTGGCGGTGGGGGAAGCAGGAGGCAGTTTAAGGGGAAAAGCAAACCCCCGGAGCCGGCTGTGCTTGTGTGTGGAAGGGCGGTGCTGTGAGGGCCGCGGGACCCGCCGAGGGCGGCCGGGAGCCGCCAGGAGCTCGGGGCGCAAGTATGGGCGGGAAGCGGCCGGTGACTCCGCCTAAGGGCGGTGGGGGAGCGGTGAGGGGCCTTGCGCGGGCTGCGCCACACGGCTGAGGGGGCCGGAGCCCAGGGCGCCGCGGCACCGCTGAAGGTGAGCCCTGGAATCAACGGGGAAAAGGGAGATTAATGATAACGTGTGTGGAAATGAAAATTAAATAACTTGACTGTAGCGCTATACCTTGGTCTTGGAAACAAAACGGTGTCGGGCTGGGACAGGTGCAACCAATATAAGGGGAAGCAAGATGGCGCCGAGAGAAGAGCTGTGTTCTGGGGCCTGTTGTACCTGGCTGCGCAGTGTTAAGGCAGAGGGGTGTGCGATGGCACGGGCAGTTACCACAGCAAAGTATGGTGCGCTGCTCTACGTTACAAATTTCTAGTTTCTTGAGGGAGAATTGGCAGTAGTGCTGTTACTGGCGGGGCTGGATTAAGTCATGGAAAAAAAAGGCTGGCAGGTGATACCAGTTTTACTCTCCTAGTTCTTAGTTTTTGCAATACTTAAATGATAGCTAATTTTCTACCTAAAAACACAAAGGGTAAAAAGAAATGGTAGTGATAGCAGAATCTGGGGGAGAATAGCAATGTTGGTTGAAGAAATGAAAGACAGGTGGCAGTTCTCTCAGCCCCCCCCTGCCCCAACTGTGGAGGGTCAGACTGGTATTATGGGGGTGGTGCTAAGAAATATGGACACTGGGGTGGTCATGGATTGGTATGGTCAGCTCTTTATTTAAAAGGTAACATGGTTGTTGTGTAAATAATGGTATTAGCTATGCTTTCCCAACTGTGCTTAAAGCATGTAGCTTAATATACTACTTTCAGCAGAAAAGCATCAGACCCCTCTGTTCTTCAGTTTGAAAAAATGAGCCTTTTGCCAATGTCAGATGTACTGGTTCTGGCTGAGATAATTTTCTTCATAGTGTGTATGGGGCTGTGTTTTGGATTTATGATGTAAACAGCGTTGGTCAGTAGGAAAAAAACATCCCTGCTTAGCAGGGCTTACGCAGAGGCCTTTTCTGCCTCTCACCCCGCCCCACCAGTGAGGGGCTGGGGGTGCACAAGGCATTGGGAGGGGACATGGCTGGGACAGCTGACCCCAACTTACCCAAGGGATGTCCTGCACCATATGATGTCATACCCAGCATCTAGAGCTGGGGGAAGAGGGAGAAAGGGGTTGATATTGGTGTTTGTCTTCCCAAGTAACTGTTATGTGTGATGGAGCCCTGCTTTCCTGGAGATGGCTGGACACCTGCCTGCTGGTGTGAAGCAGCAAACAAATTCCTTGTTTTGCTTTGCTTGCGTGTGCAGCTTCTGTGTTACTTATTAAACTGTCTTGAAATCTGTTGAAATCTCAGCCCACAAGTTTTCTCCTTCTACCTTCCTGATTCTTTTCCTGATCCCACTGGGGAGGAGTGAGCGAGTGGCTGTGTGGGATTTAGCTGCATACCAGGATTAAACCATGACATCAGGTCACTATGTAATCTCTAAGGTAATGCTGATGTAAGGGTTTTAGCTTTCTTTTTTATATGGCTAGCCAGAGATGATGAATGTTTCTCTTTCCATTTCACAGTGCAGTTAATGAAGGGCATTTCTGCCTGTGTGCTAGAGTTTCTAGCATCTTTTGGAACTCCAGGTTATGAAATGAAACAGAATTCAGTGATGGTAATTAATTCTTCCTGACCTTTGTCTTATGTTCAGCTTTTATAAATTATGTAGTGTTACGATAAAGCTGTTGAAAAGCATTAGCAGACTACAGTAGAGCTAAGAATATATTCTGTCGACACAGTTCAAGGTATGTGCATCTATGATGCTGCACAAAGGCTCCATTTCATGAGGTTGTGTAGGTTCAATAAAGTGGCGCTACTTTTACCTTTTTATTTTCAGCTAACTAGCTCTGCCTAATAGAGAACAAATTTATCCTTTGACGTGAAAGTCAGGATAATACTGTATTATAGCATTACTTTTTTTCAAATTCAGCAGATAAAAATGTTCTATTTGTTACATTGCGGGAGTGATATAAAGAAGCAGAGGAGACAGTATTAGTAACTGTTCTTTAGTTGTGTCATATGAGTATTTGGGAATGCTGAGACAGGTTGGTGTGAGGTGGGTGCCGCTTTCCTGAAGGGCTGCGTGGTGACCCCCAGGAGCCCACAGACCTGATGTAGGCATCTGGGCTGAGCGGGTTCCTTCCCCTGGCAGCACTGGCCTTCAGTTCAGTCTTGGCTTCAGTGAGGGCTCAGTGTAAACCTGAGATTTCCTTCTCATCCACACAGGTATCTGATCGCTTCGTCAGTCATACTTGTAGAATTTTGCATGATTTCTGCCCACCTCACATCATGTGTAATCAATTGCATCTTGTAAAATGAAATGTTGAGTTAGGGAACTGAGCGCCTTTTAGTTTTGGTCAACTTGCTTTAAGCCTGATTAGAGAAGTCATGTAAAGGAATGGGTACAAATTCCAGGCCTTGCAAAAATGAAATTAGAGTTAATTTTACAGTAATAAGCGCCAAGCTGTAGTCTCACTGCTGGGCTGTTTAATTAAAAAGGAGGTGCTAGTGTCATGTCCTCATCCTTAGGCAGGAGAGACGGAAAGAGAGAGCATGTGTGTGAACGCTGGTTAGTGAAATCAGTGAATGAGTTTTAGATAACTCCCTCTGAAGTACAAGTGCTCATCTTAAAGCAAGTCAGAGTTAAAACATGCCTTTGTTTTGCTGATGAAAATATTGTGGAGCTGCTAGAAAGGAAAAAACAAAAAACCCTTAGCTTTTGAAAACTTGTTTATACAAATTTTGATAAATTGCTTGTCATGCTGGCTTCAATTTCTAAGACCCTCTAGAGCTATGAGGGAGTTTAGACTAGAGCAAGAGAGTTGGGCATTTTAAGAGGTCACACCAGTCATCAGTGTTGGGCCTGCTAGACGCCTAGTGTTGGCACATGCTGATGCTACGCTAAACCAACTGGGGTGTGGAGGCTTTTATTTCCGTGTGTGTGGGAACTATGTAGTGCGGAATGGAGCTGTGGGCGTAGGTAACACTGATGGTATCACCTGCTTCCCTAGAAAATGTAGGGAAACTGCCTTCTTTAGGAAGTGCTGCTTCAGTGGCTCACCAAAAGGCCACTGCTTTTTTTTGTTGTTCTTTTTTTGATCCTTTGTTCAGGTGTCTTGCAGGTGAGTGTGGACAACCAGTTGGGACAAACATATAGATGAATGAATTTGTATGTGCCCCTCCTGTGCCAGAGAGGCTGTAAGCTCCTAGGCTAAGGGCAAGGTGGTCACTGCTCTGGAGAAGGTTCTGGGACCACTGTTGTGGCCAGCAGGCATCAATGCTCAACTGAGGAAGCACCTAGCACACTGTGGCAAATGTCTGCGGTGGAGAAGCTGCTAAAGTAAGACTGTATAGGAGGTGCCTGCAGGTGTTTGGGAGCTGGAGCCTTACCCCTTCTCAAGAATATGGACATGACCCTGGCTCACAAAGTAAGGTGTAGTTTTTAGTACAAGCAATCATCTTCCTCTGTATACTAACCCACAGATAAATTACAATACAGTTCCAGCATTTATTGGAACTATTTAATAGTAACTAATGCAGTCATCTTTAGCACAAGACCTGGATCCAACGTTTCTACTTCTTCAGTGCTCTACCCTGCTTCAGCCTTCTCTCCTGATAAATTTTGAATTATTTTCTGCACAGTGACTTCTAGAAGTCAGCTGTACAAAATGTTATCAGGATTGGGATCTTTGAGGCTCACAGAGGGCAACACAGCTGGTGAAGGGGCTGGAAGACATGTCCTGTGAGGAGTAGCTGAGGATTCTGGGATTGTCTAGTTTGCAAAGGAGGTAGCTGAGGGGTGACCTCATTGCTCCCTGCAGCTTCCTGAGAGGGGATGTGGAGAGGGAGGTGCTGATCTCTTCTCCCTGGGATCCAGGAACAGGGTGCCTGGGAACAGTTCAAAGCTACATCCATCAGGGGAGGATCAGACTGGACATGAGGAAGCATTTCTTTACCAGGAAGGTGGCCAAACATGGGAACAGGCTTCCTAGAAAGGTGGCTGAGGCCCCAAGCCTGTCAGTGTTTAAGAGGCATTTGGACAATGCCCATAATAACATGCTTTAAGCTTCGGTCAGCCCTGGAGTGTCGTAGCTCCCTTCAAACTCTACTACAGAAGCAGGTAGTTGAAGAACCTTGTATTCTGGACTTTTTCCCATTTCCCTCTCCTGCTACAATCTCTGAGAGATGAGATGCTCTCCTGGGCCTGCATTTTATGTCATTGCTCCAACTTCATGGGCATACATGTAAATTATATCTATGGCAGATGAAGTAGGACACATGTTGGTGCTATTTATCGTTACAGCACAGAAAATTTTAAAATGCCACAGATTTAGTTTCTTTGACAAGAATGACACTAACAGCTTGCACTTTTCTTACTAAAAAAGCTTCTTTTTTTTTAAAGGATTTAAAAGCATTTTATTGATTGTTGTCCTATAAAATAATGGAGTTCTAATTCCCGAAGAACTGTCTCTGACAACAGGAAAAATTACAAACGTCTTTAAAAAACACTACAGCATTTTTTGAAAAACTAAGTCTGAAAAATATATACAATGTATTAAAAAAATCTGAATAACATTAATCTCTGGCTTTATACATTCAGTTATGTTAAACATCTGCCTGTTTACAATAAAATTTCTTAAAATATTACCAGTATTTTTACTATGTTAAATAAGTCTTTGTTCAATTTACAGCTTTTCTCATTACTTCTTTATCAGTCTACTTATAAATTAATTTACAAGGCTGTATAACCACATCAGACTGTCAAGGTAAGTATTTTTGTACAAAATCATTGCCTTCCTAATATATTTTAAATTGTTAGATACATATTTATAAACAACCAATTCATTCACAAATTGAATCAACATATTACAGGATATAAAAGAATATACAGCCCCTTTAAAAAAGGTAGGGAATGCAACAAGAAGAAAGCCTTTGAACTAGACATTTTTACCTCAGTTTTACTGACTCTGTATTCAACCCTGCTGAGTTATCAGCTGGTCCTTAAAAAGGTGAAGACTTTTATACACAAACTGTCACACCTATATACAGAAAAGATGCACTGAAATTTATTTCATTTTTGAGTGCATTTTGTTCACACAACATTAAGTGGTTGGGTTTTTTTTTTCTGTAAAATTCCAAAGCTAAACTACAGATGCAAAAATTTAGCAGGTGGTGTGTGTAGTGCAATTGTGAGAAGTCTTCTCTAAGCCAGAGAAGAGCATGTGTGAAGCAGCACAAATGCAAGCCCTCTGAAAGCAAGGTCAGAGTACTATTTTACCACTCACTCTCCCTCTTCCCGAAGCATCCAATGACATCACATCACACTGCAGTAGGAGAAGGCAAAGATAACAAAATACTAAGTTAATCAAGGTCCTGAGCTGTCTACTTCCAACTCTTTCCTCAGTGGTGGTCTCACCATTTATATGCACTGGAGATGAGAACTTAACAAAACTCTGCAGATCTTTCTTCTCCCTCACTTTTTTGCTTGTAGATTCAACATGATGCTAACAAATGCTAAAGATGTAGGTAAACTGAAGTTTTTTGCCTCCACAGAAGGAAATAAGTTCTAGTACAGAAGAGCAGAAAGACTAAAAGACAAACCCAAAACAACCCCCTAATGGACACATTTCCAACAGTTATACTCCTCTAAAATACCTCTGCTAAAATGAGCTGAGAACAAGCTCATCAACATTATATATTTTGCAGAAGTTTGGTACCTCTTTCTTGCTTTCAGAAAGCCTTTCACCACTGCAGCACTAGAGGGAGAAAAAGCCTGAGCTGCCCGCATGGGTAACAGGTTGTATTAGAGACCACCACCACCACTGGAGGCACTTCCCTGGACTCTTCTCTGGAGCTTTCTCTGGAGCTTTTGTCAGCTTTGCCAATATTGCTAATTACTACTTACAAAGCCTGGGACGTCCCTGGATTTGTGCTGGGGAGGTAGTCCTTTATGCATTATAGGGTTGGTTAGTGTAGTTCAGGTGACATGCAGATTTTGACACAACTGGGAAGTATTCCATTAACATTCTCGGAAGCAGAGCATGTAACACGGCAGTTTCTTAGGAGCAGAAAACCCCCAATATTGCTACTCACCTCCAGCTCAATGGATTGGGTGAGTTGCTGGTTTTCAGTCTTCTAGGCAGACTGCATCTGCTTCTGAAAGAAAGTCAAAAATGCTCAAAAACAGATGGAGAAAGAATACATGAAGAGGCAGGGATGGAGGAACTGAAGATGAAAATGAAATGTGAGTCAGAGATGCACAGCAGCTCTCCAGAGCCTAAGAAACAACTTTGAGTTGAAATTTGCCACTGGTCAAGCCCAGGTTTCAGTTCAGAGCTTTCAAAACACAAAACAAAAAGGGATGAGTATCTGAAACATCAGTGCTGTTACTAGATTTTTTGCATTGGTGACCCACATCTTCCATGTCAGAGCTGTAGGGCATGCAACCGTACCCCCACTGACAGCAGTTAGTGCAAATCCTGTAGTATAGTATGGTGAAGCAAAAACGCTCTACACGTTGGTTTCAAGTCCAAGTAAACGTCCCATCCGTTCCATGTTCTTGTCAATCGTGGCACGACACGTGATTTCTTTAGCACACTCCGTGGGAAACCAACCTCTTTCACCATCCCGCAGTCGTTCCCCTTCATACCAACCTGCAAAAGGGTCAACAGACAAGGCGTAACAAACCTTTTCAAGTAATGTTAAAGATACTTTGTCAGAACTGGAAGTGTTGCACTTGACACAGTTATCACATACGTTATATGTTTACCTTTGTAGTGACTAAAGTACCAGCTTAAGATACGCTTGTTGGTTGGTTGGTTTTTGTTTGGATTTTGTTTTGGTTTTTTAATGTAATTTTAAAGACTAGGGAAAAAAGCGTGTAAAAAAATGAAACAAGTGTAATACTTTTTTTTATATTGTAATTCGAATGTATTGTTTGAAATAATATAAAGAATATAATTGCAATCTAAAGAAAGCAGTGCTGCAAAAGTGATAGGATCTTTGATTTCATATGTAATATTGAATGACATCATTAAGTTAGGACTTAGCACTAAAGCATCACCGAGTCAGTCACCATGAGGAATTAGTAGCAACACTTGCATGTCCAGGCAAGGATCAGTTTTGATCTCAGGGTACTTGATGCTATGGAAAACTTGGGCAAAATCACAGTGCTAGACCCCTAAATGTAACAGGCAGTGAAGCACAATGCATGACATGACTAATAATGCGTATGGTTCTCTTACTCAAACCAACCTGGTGCTCACTCATTAGAATACCTGAGCTCCATGTTTTTAGGCAGAATTCAATTTCTGATCTGTGGACATCTCACATGTCAAAATCAACCAGCACATACTTTCCACAGCTATTTACCTATGTAAAGTATGATGGGCCACAAGTTACTTTGAATATCTGCTGCCTAAACAGAGGCTGTCCCTTAGAAACCAGAACTGAAATGCTTACATTTTTCTTTGTTCCTTGTATAGCCAATGCTATTAGGAAACAAATTTTTTTAGCTGGGCTCACCTGCAGCAGTGACAGATGGTTACTAACAGCAAAATTCTCACTCACCGTCATTTACTTTTTGATAAACCAAAACAACATCAGCAACTTGAAGAGACAGTTCATCTGGCTGCTTTGCTGTGTAAGTTCTGATGATCTCTACCTGAGTCAAAGCTGTGGAAGAAGTAAGCCAGGCTGAATTAAACAATTCACATAATAGTATCTTTTATTAAAATATATATACAATTTATTTTTGAAATTTCCACCTTAGAGTATACTCCCAAAAAAAAAGAAAACCCAAAGAGGGCTGCAAATTAAGCAGATGGCTTCCTACCCGAGCAACTACACACAAACACACTTGGGATAAACACAAACAGGAAGGGGCTGTGCACTTTTGCTAACAGACTGAAACAGCTGACCAAACCAGCGTTAATGAATGCAAATGGAAATTACTGTGTGAAACAGAACTCCTCAAAGCATGCCCTGGGCACAGGAAGAGATGGCAAGTTCACATGTACTAAAGCTACAGAACACAGGGAAAGAAAGGGACAGTGTTTCCGAGTATTTACAGTCTACACTTGCTCAAACCTCCACTAAGGGGCAGTGCATTTCCATTCCTGTGGCAAAGCTCTCAGAAATCTTGTTAGCCGTAACTTACTTGTCCTGTCCGTTTTCTGCCCGTCTCGGTCCTGTCCAAGCGCTGTAATCCAGCGAGCTCTGTCACTCCTGCAAGTGGCAAAGACAAAACTCAGTTTCCCAACTCGTGCTCTTTATAATGGTTGAGACTACTCCCCTTTTCAAGATCCTCTGGTTAATTTTTCCCTCTTTTGGGGGAAGCAAATGAAACAAAACCTCCTCTCGCCTCAAAATATGGCCAGGTGTGATACTACTTCTAGTAATATATTATTCAAACATATTTAACTATTCTACGCATGTTGGGTTAGAAAAAAACAAGCTTATATATGTGGGACCTACTGGTGTGATGTCTCATGTACCTTTATTTTCATTATTTTTAAGTAATATACGTACACTTCTCTGCTAGTGTCTGTGACTAACACTTACTAGTAATCTTAGTAAAAAAAAAATCCATCTAATATACAAAGCATCTGATAAATGCAATACAGCAATCTTAATATTCAAATGCCAACAGGTCTCCCGTAAGAATGGCTCTGCAACATGCGCTTAGAATGAAAAGCAAGAATGAGAGATGAAAAGAGAAAAAAAAGAAACCAGAGTTTCTCTGGGCTCTCAGAAGGACACATTTATGTGTTCGAGATGTGTCGATTTGGGGAATCTGAGAGCCAGCACAAATAAGCAGGGACCCAATGGAGGCCTGAACGAGTCATTTGAAGCTCACCTTGTATAACCTAGTAAAAAATTAATCAAACACAGATTACATGTCTCAGTATTTCTGAGGAGAGCAGAAAGAATTACCCAGCTTTTAAGTGTTATACAATAAATCACAGAAGTGCAAATTACTGACAACTGACTTTGGAAGGGAGCGGATCAAGCTAAAGTGGTATCAGACGGTAAGGGGAAAAGAAAGCTAATCCTAAATCGCCCCTGTTAACAGCTGAGCTATAACAACTTAATCATGTTAACTTTGAATTTTGGCAAATCAAAATTTGTACTGATTCCCAAACCAAACATTTCAGTTAAATTAGGTTTTTATCTCATGGTTGAAGGGCTTTGCTATCAGTACAGATTAGAATAACACAAGGGATTTACAGGGTTGAATTTTCCCCTTCCCCTAAAAAATTTTTTTTTGCTATCTTTGGATAACTTCAGTTTTTAACTAAAAATAATGAAAGCCATCTGCCTTCTGCTGAGAACCTGATTCGGTCAAATATCTGAAACATCTGAAAACAGAATAAAGTTCTGTTTGGAGATAGCACTATGGTGTCTTCAGAAGTGTCTGAAAATGGGACATTTACACAAGTTATGAGGGGCTTCTCTAGAGTACATCTTCCAAGATGTACCATCGCTCAACAACTGAGGAGACGATTCAGCAAGGGGTTGTAGTTAGTCTGTGAACTCCAGCCTGAAGACCAGAGGGAGGGCAGGAATTAACTTGAACATCCCACTGTGCATCATTCCACGATAAAGTTTATCAGTCACTCCCGAGAACACCGACACCTTTCAAACCCTTTCTTCCAGCTAGCTCTAGAAAACTCTTTTCTGTTCACAGACTATCAACACTTGATTTGGATTCAGAATTCAGGGGATTCAGAATGGGAGTCTTTCTGAGCATGTTTCTTTTAGAATGCAAAAAATATCCCACTGATTATTTTGAATATAAGTATTTGTACTGGGGTTTTGGCATTTAATAAGAAACTGATCTTTTTTTTAAATCCCAACACACATTCTTCCTCAAAGATGAAACTACTGCACATGCCCTACTAAGATTTGACACCTCTCAATCTCATACAGATGGCTAAAACTACAATGTGTGCTACTTTAGACATTTCAGTCATTAAAAGTAGGTGACATTTTCCTGTTAAGAATGGTTACAGGGAAACTACATTTCTTTTCAGAAAAATGGGATAATGCCAGACTGTCTCCCAGTTTAAGTGTATATTTCGTCATAATCTGTGTACGCTGTGTATTTTGTGCCTTATTCACAGGGCAGTAGAACGTTCCTGACCTAATGGTGGTACTTCCATACTTGGGAATCACACACCACATAAAGTGACAAAACATGATCAAACCGTGCTAGAAATCCTTGCGTCTGCAAAAATATTTAAGATTTACATGTGCAAAACTCTACTCAGTAAGCACTCTCAACTATCCAGCTTGGCCTCTCAACCATCCAGCTTGGCCTTCCTCCTGTAGACTCCCTTCCCATCCTTCTCAACGTTAAGAGAAAGTTAAGTTTTTCTGTACTTTTTGTATACATCATAATACTCTATGAAAATAGGTAGTTTTCAAATGAAGTACTTCTTTTCAGAATCTTTTCCTCTGAATGACAATCTGCTAACTGCTATTTATATTACAAACAGTATTTAGCAAATCAATAATAAATCTGCGGAACAAAATGCCTTTTCATAACAAGCCCAGACAACTAAAAATATACTGCATTTTTTCCCAATAAAAATGCATTGCTAAACAAGTCTGAATCATCTGCTTACTTTATAATGAGATCTTTAATAGAAATCATTAATGATCTATAGTTCCTTTCAGGGTTATTCTAAACTTTGAAAGCAAACCCAAAACTGTAAATTTTTCCAGGCTGGGATACGTCTGGAGCACTCTGTTTCATGTCTTCTGTCCCGCCTCCAGCTTCCACTAAAACAGATAAAATCTTTCACTTTTGTGAAGGGTTGTGTGGAAGTTAATGGCACCACAGAGAAACGGTGGCCTCTCGGGTATCTGTACCCGACAGAACAAGACACTTCTTGTTGCTCGTTTCTAAAGCAGAACACTTTTCAAAACTGCATCAGGAGAACAAGGACCACGTCTATCCCGGCACAGCTCCACAGCTTCCCCAAGGCAGGGCCAAACTCCTCCTCCCATTTAATCCAGTACTGTTTCCACTTCTGCACCATCCAACCGTTACCATAAATAATTAACAAATCACTGCTCCAGGACAAGAGCATTCTGCATTCATACTCTAACAGTGTTTGCCTGCGACCACCTTAGGATGCACCTGTACCTATTTCCTGCTGCTAATCCTGTGCTCTATATATAGACAACTGGTATAAATGCCACATTGCTGAAAGAACTGACAATTAGGATAAGATACTTTAAGACAAGAAGGAACAAACCAGTGCAGGAAAGTATCAGAGGCAGAGCAAGCTTAAATGAATCTCTGCAGTCAGATTATTCAAGGTCTTCTTGTCAAGAACACCTCCCTTAACTACAACAGTAAAAGCAACATTTTCCTCATAGTAACCTGTGTTACACTCATATTTGCACCCTCAGTTACTCAGTGGGCGCAGCAGCACGCTGTGCCACAGGTTGAGGCGGGACCATTGTTAAGCAGAGCCAGAAAGTAACTGTCACCACCTCGATGGTGCAATGGACCCTTCATTTGAAATTTAAGAACCTGCAGCGCTTCAGCACTGAGTTCTGTTCTTTGAGGTCTATAATGGTCTGAACTATTTGCAGGAGAGCTATATATTTAAGCAAGCTGTAGAATGCATGCATATACAGCACCTTCAGCTACAGTATAATGTTTGCTGTTCTGGTTTGCTTTAGGCATTTACACTCTGGACATAATGATTATTAGATAAAAGTGCTATGTTGGCACATAAGCTAGGCAGGAAACCTGTGTCTTGACTTCCAGTTTTCAGAACATGTGTTAAGAGAAGTATTTAAACACATTGTACTCCTACTACAACAAAACCCAACGATGACTTGGATACTTTAAGTGACATTTGTAGTTCAAATTAAACAATAAAAACCTTCTATACTGCAATATGTAATCAATAGATTGTGTAGTTTACTTCACAGTTGCATTATGTGGCAAAACTCTGATTTTTTTTTTTTTGTTACTGTGACATCACTTAAGTTGAAAAAACCCTTAAAATTTAATGGAAATTCCTTCCACAACCCCCACAAGTCCCAAGAAATACAAACTGCTTAAATCTCTGTCCTGCAGCCCTTGCTTGTTTGCCTCACCAGTACAACTAGAAGGGATTCAGTAATGCAGCATTATTATTGCACGAACTGTGGAAAAGATAGACTGAATCTTGTCTGAACTTCACAGTGTAACATTATACAGAAACTTGGCCTTTTATATATATAAATCTGCACTGATGAAGTTTGAAGAGCTCTATCTCTACTAGGCTAATTGCTCACCTTCCAGAGTGCAAAATCAAACCAAGGACTACATCTGCCCAGTACGTCACTCACACATACAGCACAAACCGATGCCCTGTATGCCACAAATGTACATCTTCCTCTCTGCAGACCTCTTTTTTAGGTCAGATCTTCAGCCTGCATTACACTTTGAATCCCTGCTGACTTCAGTGTCATTACACTCACTTTCTGTCTATATTCTATACTTTCCCTCTGACCAAAAACCCCCTTGATCCAGAAAGTGGCAGAACTCTGCACTGTTTATGAATAGTCATATGTCAATTCTCAACTATTTTTTGCAAAAATATGTTCAACACAAGATCTCCAGTTCCTGCTTATTTTATAAGCATTTTTATGCAAAGCTATCACAGATAATCCTTTAACACCTTGAAGCAATCAATGTATGACCAGAATTTACTGTACCTTCCATCAACATGACTCCCTTTGCATTACCTCGACGTAGCCTTTGCTCCTTTGTTCCTCACTGAACTACCTGGGGAAAACACACCACCAGCAACTTTGTATTTCTCCGTTCAGCTGCAGATCTAGAAGAGACACTCAGTTGCTTACAGAGTGTCAGAATGGTGCCTCAGTGGAGAACTCCATTTCAGACCATACCGGTTCCACATACATGTCAAGCTTTGCTTGTCATTTCTCCCTTCTGTCCTACCCTCTAATGGATTCTTAAGTTACTTCTTTCAGTAATGGTATTTAACACTCTGCAAAGCACAGCCACACCATTATTCACTGGCTAGGCAGCTGGCAGAGGCATAGTTAATTCTTGGCCTGAACACCCAAAACGGTAGCATGTAATAATGGATACTTCCATTACAGAATATCAATGTATGCATTCAATTTTCCATTATTCCTACACTGTAACCTCAGGGAAAGAGAATGACACTAACAGGACATGGACTTAGAACCACTGAGTCCTCTCATGACAAGATTACATTAGAGAAACTGAACTATGTTTCAGAGGCTTTATTTTATTCCACTAAATACTTATTCCAGTATCTAGGGGGATATTACAGAAGCTGCACATTCTCCTGCTCTGCCACTCATTAAAAACCAGGCTTGTCGAGGTTACCTTGCTGCACTCTGAAAGTATCCACTTCTCATACCACCAGTGCAAACCAGTTCGCAGGTGTCCCAAGGACAGCTTCAGTGCTACTGAGCAGGGCACCAACACAGTCCATGACAGAGGATCATTTCTGCAGTAGCACTCCTTTGGTCACTGCTCATCAGACATCACAAAGACTGCTTGCTTGGGAACTTGTTCCGTTCCCTTTTGATTTAAACTTGCCAAACAGAAGCTGGGCATTTCCTACTACCTTGACCGGGGGGAGGGGGGGGGGGGGGGCAGTGGGGAAGGGGGTGGCAGCCTGGTGAGACAATCAGGTGAAAGATTACAGAAATGGTAACTACTTACTGAGTCTCTGTTCCCAGGAGCATCTCTACCTTCTCTCCTGCGTGGTTACTGAGGACCGCTAGTCTGAAGAGGTGAGCTGCGGAACTCTGCCGCAAGTAGAGCATAGTTGAAGTGTTCTTTACAGGAGAAGAAGTCAGGTCCTCACTGTCACATTGTTGTACCACCAGCTGGTCCCTTAGAGAATAATCTGTAACATTGTAGCTCTCTTCACTGCAGAACAAAGAAGGGGAAAAAAAAACCCACAAGTTTAATCTTCAGTTTTCCATTAAGTATGGAAGCGAACTCAGTCATAGAATCCACTTTTAACTACGCAGTATGGCACAATTCTTCTGACACCTCAGATCTTAATCTTTTCTGTTTGTTTTTGAAATGACCAATTTTCTAAGATATAAAGGAGATCAGTTTTAAAACCCTGTGGAATTTAATTTAGTGGCACAGTGAAGTGACTTTGGTGTTCTTGAGATGGTGTAAACTCAACTCCACTAAATTTGAAAACAAGCACGGCAACGATACAGAATTGCACTTTTTTTCTTCTGTAGTGTCACATGAACAACAGGCTGTAGTTGTAGAACAACACAGGAAAAAAGTAACATTTCCCTTTTCTTGTGCCTGTACGGCTACGGCTATGTATACTGCTTCCCGATAAACACTATTGATCTTCATTTTAAATACAGGATAATCATCTGTACTCCTGTCCATCTGCATGTAGAAGGTCTAGTCCAAAAACTGTTTTACAATATTCTGAAACATAACCTTAGTCAATTTTGAGTTTTAAAAATGGGCAAAGGCTTGTTGCACACTATCCATCTTGCAAAACGCACTGTGCAACTTACCATTTAGAAAGCGCTTTGTAGGTAAACACACCAACCCTAAGTGATATGAATAAAGATTGCTGCATGTACTTAGCAACTTCCTGGCAGCAACTAGAAAGAATTCTAAGAAATTAAGCAAGTTAGCAGCTTTGCTTTGCTTATGGTTGAAATGCAGGGGGAGAGGTGGAAAAAACTTATTTTCACTGACACAATACCACGTTTGCACAGAAAACAGAAGACTTCAGAACTACTTCTTATGTCAAAGTCATCGAATGTTGAATTATACCAAAATGACATTATGGTAGTTTTCCCAGGTAGGTGAAAACATGCAAACATCAGCCATCACAAACGAGAACATAAAAGCATTACTAATTTTAACAACAGAAGGGCTTAAATAAAACCATGGATTCTTCCCTGAACAGCAGGTTTTTATTTCTAGATGTGAGAATCACTTCAGCTAATCAAGATTTTCTTGAGAGGTGAAGACGTGGCAAAGACAGGAAGCAGCACGTCTGGACAGGGCACACTTAACATACAACAATGCTAGTGATAGCAGTGAACAGTTCCTTCAACCCCCCTATTCTTCAATCCATTACGATGTATTTATGACATGTGCTTCAACTTCAGAATATCCAGGCATCTTAAGCAGCATTCTTCAGCACTCTTAGGTGAGGTCAATCAGTTTTTGTATCTATTGGTTTTGATATTTATTCATCTCCAAGCAATACTGGAAATATATTTTTTTTCAAGTGGAAAACAACTCCACTTCCAAATTCTAAAGTAATGAAACACAGCTAAAGAAACAGTTAAAAGAATCTACATCACTCACTCAAGAAATAGCAACTGATGACAAGAAAAGAGAAGCCAGCTGAAAAGGCCTTTTTGTTCCACTGAAGCTCATGAGCATATTTCCCTGAATTGTCTTACATGCATTTGCAAGTTTAACCAGGACAGATCATAAATCCAGGACACTGATAAACTAATTATCTCATGATTTCACATAAGCTTGTAAACTTTTTTCAAATTTATTGTCATACACTGGTGCAACATGAAAACATAGAAGAAACCTGCTTACATAGGCATGAAGCCACTTCTCCCTCCTAGCCCATACGTTGTTGTGTTTGTCAAATTTTGCAGGAAATCAAATACATCAAGTTTTAAAGTGCAATTATATATAGTCCACCTTAAAGTAAAATCTATTTAGACCTCAGTCTTGAGTGATTAAAAGCTATGTTACAGCCTCATATTACTATGGTTCATTGAAATAATTTAACCTGAAAAAATACTTGAGAAGATTAATTTTGCTGCCAGAGATATACAGAAACCTAAGCACTGAGCTGATAGAAATCAAATTGCAAACACCTGGAACTGAAGCAGTCTGAAATGCTGATGGTGACATACCCCTTTCTGGCAGGTGTAAATGAAGCGTATTCTGCCTTTATGGTTGCTCAGCTTTTACAGGAAAATGGAGAGAAGCTGACTGAGGGCATGTCTGTTGGGATATATTCTACCCAGTTTGTGAACTGTCAGAAAAATAGCTGTGACTACCTTGGTGGTTAATATGGTTTTTATAATAGTCTTTATAATTCTTTCTGAAGGACTAAAAAAGAATTGCTAAAACACAACTGAGCAACACTGTGACTCAAATCATAAGTTATTGCTGATTTCTGTGACTCATGCAGCATTAGAAGATTTTCTCTATTCTTCAAGTGATGACAGGTTTACACATCATATTGTATTTGTGGATTTTTGTGGATTAATAGTCTCTGCCAGTGCATCTAGTCTAAAAACAAAGTTCTTATTGCAGCTACATGGGGTACATTTTTTACTTTTGTTCTGTGAATTAAATACTTGCATTTTTTTTTCCAATACAGCTTTGTACATTCTCAAACAATTGACATAGTTTCATTAGTTTCATGTTCTAATCCGTCTCGTCTTTTATTGAGGAGTTTGGGGGCTTTGCAAAGGGAAGAGAAGCCATGACAGACAATGCTTAGTTAAGATTTGTCACACAGAGGGACTGAAATCACTGTAGCTCATAAGATAAATGGTACTAACAATTCCCCGCAAGCCGTTGGAGTTTTCTACTCTGAGGGCTGGAATCGCAGCTCCCCAGTCAGGTACCATTGACAAGGGCACAAAACATACCAAAACTTCCACAATCACTGTTGCAAGAACTTAAAATGGCTTTAAAAATTCTCCACCCAGTTTCAATTAACCTAGCTTTTGATCAGACTGTTGTCCGTGCTCCTTAGAGTAAAAAAAAAAAAAAAACAAAAAAAACTTAAAAATAAGTCACATTGGAAATGAGATGGACACAGCAAACTTTCAGATCTCTGTAAAAATGAAGCCAGTTTAATTACAGTATTACACATGACTTCTTGGATGCCTAAGTAGAAATAATACAGATCACAAATAGGTTTTGGTCTAATTAAAGGAATTTAACATGAGCGCACTGAGAAGCTGGGAGATTCTTCAATATTGCAGCATGTGAAAAGCTAAGTTTTAGTTTCTGCACATATAACCCAAGGACACTAAAAGGAATCTTAATTCAAATGTATTCTCTATGTCCTTATCTTTTGGGAAAGGTATGCACACAGCTCCTACCTGAAACATAATAAATTTAAATTTACTGTGATTGTTCTGCTTAGAAAAGCGTTAAGTGTTTGAGAGACTATGAGAGGGGAGAGAGTAGAGACTGTGCATTTAGGTTTCCCATTCCCCTAAATCCAGATCTAGATTGAAATTAATTCATTTATCCACAAAAAGATGCTACTTATCACTTAAGGACAACTGTTTCAAGTGCCATCCATAGTAGCTGAGGGTTCCTACTGAAGAAGAAAAAACCCCGTTTTATATCTAATTTACCAGTCTCTCTCTCCTTCCCTCTTTCTTTTTTCTTAAAATACACACTCTAAACCAGGGAAAGGTTGGTTTGGTGTGGGTTTTTGGTTTTTTTGTTTGTTTGGGGTTTTTTTTTGTGGGGGTGTGTGTGGGGTGTGTGTATGTGTTCTGTGTGGTTTTTTGTTTTTGTTTTGTTGGTTTTGTTTGTTTAAACAAGTCCGTTAGGTATTTTAGTCTAGGCAATCCCTGGTTAGCCAAGGGCAGAACTAGCAGAAGGTAAGGATGCTGCTGTAGCTATTTGGGAATCTTGAATCTGAAAAAATAATGCAGTCTAGACATTTTCATAACGAATAATAAATGCATTCCTTACTAATTAATCAGCTAGCATATGCATTTGCATAACTAATAATAAATGCATTCCTTACCAATTAGTCAACAGAGATAAACCTCTATAAATCGCTCCTGTTTATCTCCATTCAGCAAAACTGTGTGTTTTGAAGCTAGTAGGCAGTCCTCATCTTTTTACTTCCTGTGCCCTCTGTGAGGCCCACAAACTCTCCTCCTTTCAAACGGATAATGAAATATGCTGATAATACCGGCAGTGCTGGAGTGAGCCCATGTACATAAACAGAAACTTAATCCTCTCAGCCAGGCAGCAGAGGAACCAGAACGACATTTAACAGAGTCTAAAATCACTGTAACCGGATAATACAATGATGCCAACATTCATTTTCAGTTTAAATCTGAATGTTTTTGCTAAACTTTTATTTAGATTCAGAACACGAAACAACAGGATTATTTTATATCCCTTCACAGGAAATGCACGCAAATTTTAGAGGCACTTTTATGAAGACCAAATATCTATCGATGTACCACCATCTGTCCTAGGCCACCTGTACTTTAGCGAAAGCAAAAAGCACGTGGTCAGTCTCCTGATTCCCTTTACTCTTTCCAGCCGCGCTACTCTGAAATCCTTGGTGTTCCGTAGCAGTTACTTTGCATTTGTGCTTGCCTTCAGTTACAAAATCACCCCTGGCATCTTGAGAAAATCCATGGTTTCACAAGCAGGTAGCATTCCCAAGTAGCAGTGAACCTTTGGGTGATTTCCAGTGTAGGAAGTCCAGCTGCATTCCACTGTCAAGGTGTCTCAGGAGCTGACAAGCCACAGAGCGATTAAGAGAGACAGGTGGTATCCTTAGGGGATTATGGAAAACAGACTATTCAATAAACGTACATTCATTCAATAACACAAGCCCCTCTGGAGTTCACCTGAAATCTTCCAAAAGCACTGAGGATGTAACTGGTGCATTTTCAGAATAGCTGGATAAGGCAGCTCTTTAGCTGTATATAACAAAACTGTATTTAATTCTGGAGTTCTCCTGACCTCTGCAGAACAAAGAGCTAGCTCATTGGCAGCTTTGAGCATTAATAACTAAAATATGTAACCAAATCTCCATGGTCCCAGAAGGGCATGTGGAATAAAAGGAGGCATTTGACTTTACGTAGAATTCAAAGCTAGCTGTATCCTGGTTTTAGCAGAGTATTGTTACAGTGCACACTTCTGAGCCTGCAAAAGGTATCGGAGAAATCGCCTTCTCTGTGGCCTGGTCCTCTCCTCTCCTCAGGCAGCTGTAAAGTGCCCACTACAGAAACTCTAGACAAACACCTATCTAAATCCAGCAGTTAACGCTCATCAGCTGCGCAGGGGAGGTATGGATGATACAAAAATGGGCTGTCTGGTAGCTGACATGGAAAGCATAAGCCTCTGAAAGATTTCACAGTGGCATGAGATATAACCACACAGCGTGCATTAAAAGGGAAGATATTTTGGTAGCTAAATTCCATTTAACCTACTTAATGGATGAGAGAAGACAGTTAAACCTTGTGGTTTCAATCAGGAGGTGAACTTGTAGCTGAGGAAGATTATGATGAATAAAGTATCATTATGATGAATAAAGTATCATTATAACATAAGAACTCTGGAGCATGCCTGAGTATACACCAACACAAGACCTCTCTATCTTTTTTATAGCTAAAATGTAACAGTTCCCATTATAAACAGGTCTCTAGAACACTTGCTCACTCAGTATTTAAAATGCAGTTCTTCAACGATGGCATTTGGAAAGCGTCCCTGAAATGAGGATGCGAGCAGTGACGTACACCGTATCTGGCTGGACTAGCATTACTTAACCATTACTAGCATGACTTCTCTGACAGGTGCCATCAAGCCTGGCCTTGAAGTCAGGACCGAGCCATTCTGGGCTGCGTGCGCGAAGTTCTACATATATGGCAAACAGCTCAGATGGGATAGCTGGAGATTAACTGTTGGGTAAACATTAGACAGCATGATTGGAGCGCTAAGTAATTAGTATTTTTAGCACAGTAGTGAGGAGTGATTTTTTTGTGCAATGTTAAGAATCTTCTGAAATGCAACTGCTCAAGTAAAAATACAAACATTTATACTCAGCTAGAAACAAATGTTTCTGTCCACTGCTGTGGTGTCCATGGTAACACTGTTGGTGAGAGAACAGATCACCAAAACCTCAGATATTAATAAACTTATTCACTTGGGCGAAGTACATGCCTCATGCTCAGAATATCTGGGAGACTCACAGAAATCGGTCCTTTTCAATTACATCCATTTGTTTAGAGGGTCTTGGGAGAGTGACTGTGTGAGTCTGATCATTAACACGAAGTGTTCTTGAATTTTGGCTTCTGGGCCCATTTAGGACATTTCAATTCCAGCAGCTAGGAGCTGTTATAAATCAAAAGCCCCAAAGTCTGGGTAAGATGTGTTGTTATAAAAATCTGTCTTATAATCTGGACAACAAGCCATCACATAGGAAACCGATAAACAATGTAACAAAACAGATAATAGATTTTTCACTGTTTTCCCAACTCAATCATTTACTTCGCTACCAGCACAATAATACGTTACCACTACTCCCATGAGAAAAGAAATGCACTCTCTAAAAAAGTGCAGTACAACTCCCATGTGCTGCCAGTGATTTAACAAGAGGCTGTCGCAGAAACATTTCAGCGTAAGCTTTGATAAACACTAAATCTTAGAAACATGTTCACATCAGTAAGATAGCTGGGGAGAAATCTGCTCACTTTTCTTCCCACCTTTTAAGAAAAAACCCTTTCTCTTAGATATTTTTTCCCCTCCATTTTCATTTTGCCTTCTCTTTGCTTCAGTATTAGCATTTTCTTCCCAGATTTTGTATCATACCTTATCCCCAAAATTTCTTACTTGAATTATGGATGTGAAGTTTCACAAAAGGGTTTCTTTTAAAAATATCCCGTATTTGGCTTAACTAGCCAACCCAGATGCAAAACAATTGTTCTGCAGAACAGTTTTCAGCCTTGGGAATAAGGTTTATCTATCAAGTATTACCTAACGGCATCAGCAGAGAATGTAAATTCTATTCCATTCAGTTCAATTATTCTAAACCTCTCCTTGAATCTAGTGATAATTTAAATGGAGACTGCTGGAAGTGGTCGCCCACACACCATTCTCAAAAACAGCCCAACTGTGGAAAGTGGGGAGGGGAATGAAAATTTACATTTCTTTATTCTTCCAAAACTTCTCCCTTTGCTAAGGCATCAAGGATGAACTTTTTAATTTGGCTGACAATTCAGAATTTCAATTGCATTTGCCAAAAATATACCTGTTTAACTGTTAAACCACTGTTTAACAAGTGGTTACTTGTCATTTTGAAACACTGTCTGGTCAAGCAATATTAGAAACTCCGATATCTACAGAATTCATTTACTCTCTCAGACATGGCGTATCAAAACATGCAAATAGCTTCACAAATGTTTACTGGACTTAAATCGCATTTAGTCTGTATTTCCTCCTGGTTTATGCTGCAACTGTACCTGGTCCACTTCTCTTTGAATCTCCTTCATTCTTTCAAACAAACAAGTGTCTAGAAAATATGTAAAAATGCTGGGGATGCAATCAAGTTTGCCATTCCAAAGCCGGAAAGCTTTGGTTTTCATTTCCCCTAGGGTGAGGCACACGCAGCAGTCATAATAACTTTAAAAGAAAATGGTAACTCAGCTGTGCTCTTTGCGATTCAAGGAGTTGAAAAGAAAGTTGATTTTATATTTGGGAAGCTCTTACCTCTTCTTCTTGGTGATAATGAGGACATCATTAAAAAGGAAGAAGTACACCTGCTGTTTAGAAGTTCTTTTAGAAAAAAGTCCAGTGTCTTCTACATATGCTGTTAATTCACCCCTTTTTACCAACCATCGTGAAGAAGAAACCAATGGAAATGGCTACAAAGGAAGAAGACAACATTTTAATCCTTCCAAAGTAGAGATTTTTTTTTTTTAAAAAAAAGTAACAGAGTTGTTGCTTATTTGGGAAAAAAAAAAATGCTTGAACAAACTCAAAGCTCAGAGATCATGAGTTCAAGCACAAAACAGAGGTTATCAAGGTTTAAGGTATCTTCATCGTTCACATAACACACAAGTGACAGCCTGCAAATACTTGAAAACTACTCATGCACATGACCTGATTGCTCATCTCACATAAAAATGGATAGACTTGACTGGTCATACTTGGGACGGAACAGACTATGCGTGATCTTCTAAGGAGATTAAAAGAGTGTCTTCCAGGAATATGTAAGTTCTTGCAGAGTAAGCAGTCATTCTTTAAGCACGTATGAACACTGGATTTTCCTCTAGGTACCTCACAGCTTTTCTACCTAAACAGCTGGAAAGAAGAGCTTCAGCTTCTCATCTCAGACACGAGGACTGCTGGACGCTGCGCTTCATTTGCCTAAGGCCAGTTAAAGTGACGCTGTTCCTTCTTCCTGATGGTGGGTTCTGTACCACGCACAGAATTAAAAAATGTTAAATCCTGTAACAGAAATACACTTGTACACTTTGCAATAGTCTGTAAGTACAAAAACACGCATAGATGATGGAGACAGCACCGCTGGAGATGGGATTGGTCCTAATGCAGTACTGAACATCGCTATTGAGTTCAGAGTATGCAGACCTTTTTTTCCACAGAAAAGCAAAGTAGGTGAGGAAAGCCAGAAGGCTTACCCACAAATGTGGTCAAATCCATTTTCTACTCTAAGTAAACTGAAGTTCCAACACAGCTCTGTGAAAGAATGTGCAAAGCAGTATGTGATATGTAGTGTTCGAATTAGCTGTCTGTTTTAATGCCAAAACAATATAGCTTGCTCATGACAGCATAAATTCACCAGTGGTTTGAAAGACACGTCTGAAAGTTTTTAGGAGGCATCTCTTTAGATACCCACTTATGAAAGGCCATGTTAGTAATTAACTGCCCTTCCCCAGTATGAACTTCAGCCTTATTTTTCTCTCCTGTCTTCCATTTTGTCAGAAAAGGTGACTGTTATTTTTTACTACAATTGTTTTGCTGTTTGCTACTGCAGCTGAAGGGGATGGGCAAGTCAGGCTGCTCCAGGCACGCTGCTATACCGAGTCATAGACTCGAGCTCGTCAGAGCACCCTCTCAGACCAGACAAGACAACTCACTGTGGATATGTCACTGGCTCCAGGAAAAGTCAGTCAGGTTTGCATAAACCTTCATCCCTCAATTTATGAGGTATAGGTAGAATCACGCTTCCAAGGTAATTACCATACCAGACCACTTATATTTTTTTCCCTTGATAGCAAGAAGGGAAGTTTCCCAAGTACTTGCTATTCTCATTAGAACCTCTTGAAATATCATAGAGTTACCTGTCCACTCATAGCTTTATCTAAGATGGATATTTAAGGATACTATAGCTCCTCTTACTCTTTATCTAGGTGATGTAGTTGAACTCTAAGTGTTCTGTGGAGCAGGATCTCCATTTCTCTCTAGGGCGAGGACCAACACCTGCGACAGCTGAAGCAAGCCAAAGAGGATCATAGCTGCCTAATGTCAAGACCAGGCTTTATTAATCCAAACTATTCCCAACTGCGGGAGGAATAGACAGCTTCTGTTTCTCTGGGCCATGGACACCAAGGGAGATGTGAGACTGCACGTCCTGGTCATACAGAGAACAGATTGTCCCTGAAGCTGTACCGTGACATACGATGCCGGAGGACAAAGGTCCATTGCAGTGCCGGCAGCTGTCCCACCGACCAGGATTCCTCAGTCAATGATCTCACCGACTGCTGCTAGCACTGAACCAAGGAGAGCTGCTATGTGGGAATGCCTCTTCAATGACACAGGGAGGACAGGGTATTCCTGCTAGACTGTGCTGTCACCAGGCAATATTCAAAGCAAAGATACTGACCTCCTCCATAGGTTTCACCCCTCATCGCTGGAATGACCTGTTTGGGTCCTAACTTCAATACCGAAGATGCTGGTACTTTTGTCTCTGAGCTCCTTTGGGTACCGTCCACGTGCTGGATAGAGCATCTGAGGACACCTGGTACCAGTCCCCCACTGGTACCAAAAAGGATGGGGCTGAGCAACTTCTGCAAGTGAAGCCTGAGCTGCGCAACCTGTACCTTACAGGTTCTCCAGCAGCAGGTACATGGTACCACTGGAAAAGAAGAGGCATCCACTTTGCCCATGCTTACTTATATTTGTACCTAAGACGTTCCACAGTAAATAGGCGCTTACTGTTAAGTTTTATGGAGCACATATTTTTCTTCATCCCAAGTGAAATAATTAAATTTTTGTTTTACTTTGAATGTAACTTTCTGCTTATCAAACTTCCCTACTTGCTTTGCTGCTGTTCAAATTAATTATCAGTCTTGCATGATTAGACTAATGAAGACAACTGCTTTCTTTCCCTCATTTAAAGCACCTTTCACATGCTTGTAAAAAACACTTCTTCATTCAGCTTGTCAGCTGTCTTTTCGTTCTGCGTGGGTTGTCTTTTTATATCTTTTAATCGCTTTAGCTGCTCTTTACTGAACTGATGTCAACTTGTCAATACTTGCCCCATAGTATTATGCCAAAACCAAAATCCAGTGCTTTGACTGTGATCTCGCTGTTGGAAGCACAAAATGTTAACTCCCTCATTTTACATGCAGCCACCCGCGTGCTTTTGAATTCTGAGGTATGATTTTACAGTGACTCTGAAGTGGAATAGCAAAACAATTATTCCAAAGATGCTTTTTCTGCCACCACGCAGTACCACAGAACTCTCTTCCCTATGCCTTCCATTAGGTGTACTAACAGCAGGTGAAAGTTGCTTAAATTGCAAAACATAGCAGCCCTCTGGAACTGTTGCACATTGATACAAATTAAAGCCTTAAACTTTTTACCTTGCTTCAGGCTGATTTATCTCCCAAAATAACCAGAACAAGCGGTAGGGAATATCCACCCTCACCTGGCACTTGAACACAGACGTTCACTGAACAAAACCTTTGCTATACTGCAGGGACCTTTCAAAACCTGTATTCTTTCAGTGACTTCTGATAAATACCAACATATTTCATTTATCTGCTACATTTCCTAGTACTTTTGCATTCATGCTACCAAGATGGTATTACTGTATTGAATCTTGACAAAATTCCCTTCAGACACTTCCTCCCAATTAGTCTAAGCTCACATATTCTGTTTTGACTTACATGATTTTTTTTGCGGGTTTCTAGCTTTGTAGTACCCCTTAGTTTATTAAATGCCTTTTTTACTCTATTCTCCAATTTGGAAATGCAGAATTGTGTTTCAAATCCATATTTCATAAACAGATTTTTACCCAAGTCTCTGTTAGTAAATCAGAGTAAATCAGACTGGCTACAAATCACTGTAACATCATTAATTGATATTGTCACTCGCCTCAAATCAATGGCTAACTTAGACTCCTATCAAGCCAACTTTATTACTTTCTCCTAGGACTGTATCATATCATTTTTCTTATGGACAGTCATTTTATTAAAGACGCATCATTCAGCCTCAGAGGTTAGGTATGAAAGCCCAGTTTAGCCCAGTATTCAGATATGACACTCCCAGAGGAGCTCCCAAGCTCCATCACTGAAATCACAGGAAGTTTTATATCGACATTCACGTTTTAAAAATTTGGCTTACTTTCAATCAAAACTCTGCCGGTGCAGTACCTTCAAGTAACATGAAAATAATTTTTGTAAACAAACAGCTTGTATGTTTCCTGAAATGCAGTACTGGTTCCATGTGACAATACAGGAGCGTGAAATGTCAGACCGTATCCTAACAGCGACACCATCGCACCTTTCTGACTGCAAAGTTGAAAGACTCTGGGCTAGATGGGCCTTCAGTGCAGAGGTCAAACAGGTTTGTTTCATGAACACAAAAGTGTGTATGCAGAAAAAAAAACCCACAACCTTTCTGGTGCTACAGATGAAAAATTTAAAGTCTTCTGAATGTTAATTAAAAACTAAATTCTAAAGATAAGCCATGTACAAAAGTGATGTATTTGAGTAGCTTCTGTTGTACTCCCATGCAGTGCTCTACAGTTACATCTAACAGAGTTAAACAGAAATCCCAAAACAATCTATGAGGTTGAGCAAGAACAGAAATATTTTACCTAATTTATAATGGTTATAAAACAGAATTATGGCACCACAATGATTGTTTTACAGACAGAGCACTTTAGAGGAATTTTTAGTTTCTTCTCGCATAGAAATTTTTAATCTGCGCTCCAAGTGAATTCGTTACATTTTCCTAATTGACTGTATTCCAGAGGCTGCTTTTCACTTTCATATTAATTTTTCCTTAATTGCCAGAAGGGTACATCATGTATGCTGTCGCCTTTCTATATAAAACAAGCTGTCAGAACTTAGAAAGTATTGAAATTTGGCCAAAGCAGCCTTTTACACGCCAGCTGGCAAGCTCTCAAACCACAGATAAGGTCTGAACCACTAAGCAGTTATATTTAAGATGCACAAAGGAAAAAAACCACTTGCACAAAAATTACAGAAAAATGAAATACACGGAGTTGCTGTTACCCCATGAACCTAGTGAGAGCTGCGAGTTACAGCACGTACAGGGAGGAATTACACAGGGCCTCTCGCATCTGCAAAGTTGGGATCAAGAGCAATCCCAGGAGGTCCCATGGGGAGCGTTAGAGCCTATAAAACATTTAAGCACTTAGACACTGTTAGGTACTTCTGCAGATTTGAAAACTGCAAATAAAACTGCAAAGCAGATTGCTCGAGGACTTCAGACTATCCAAAATCCTATTTTAGACTGTCCAAAGACTTGAGACTATTATCGACCATTGTTAGCAAATGTAGTGATGTCACTTTTTAAGATATGGTTTGTTTATTGTTGTTGTTGTATTTTTGGTTTTCTCAGTTTTTAGTCAAAGTTTGAAAATGAAAATACTTCGGACAGGTTGATAAACACCTTTTTGGAGACAGCATTTCCTCAAAGACTGACCAAGTTCCTTTAAAGAACTGTGCTTTTAAAAACATGAACCTCCACTTACTACATCTATGGTAATAAAAAAAAGAAAAGATCTTCACCAAACAACACTCATTATGTAACAGAATGAGACATTACTTACAGAAACAGTATTTTAACAAACATTGAAAAACACAGGAAATAGTAAATATACTTGAAATATCTTGAAATCACACTAAAACCCCTACTAATGATGACTGTCTGCTATTTTTCCTACCAAAAAGACTGATTGTAGAGGATTAAAAAAAAAAAAAACAACTGAAACTGTATTTTCACTACTAGAAGGAAAAATATTTGGAATACCTCAGTACCCCAAGACAACTCAAAATTATTTGAGGGTTAACAGCACCTGTACTAGCAAAACAAAAACTCAGGATTAATAAAGTGAACTGTATTAATAAAGGTGTAGTTTAGCTTAAGTAATTTCACCTACACCAAAGCCTGCTGTTGCACAGCCTGCTGCTCCACACCATTTTGGTTGCACGCCCGGTGCTGCCACATGTGCTGGCGTAGGCAAAGCTGGGTAACTCCTGCCTGCAGGCACGACCCAAGGGCCTGGGAAAGCCAGCTGCTGGGAGAGCCAGCTGGGCTCAGGCATTGCGCACCACAGCCTCCTTGAATTCTGCAGCGTGCAGCACTCTAACGCTATCCTGCTCTCAATCACGTCCCACAGAAAGGACTCCTCCTCAAACAAACAGATTTTAAAGCAGACTGAGAATCTTGTAGAAATAGACCATAATTCCAAGAAACTGGAAATAGGCCTGGTTCATTTGGTGGGGTTTTTTTGTTTGGGGGGGGGGGGGGGGGGGTTTGGTTTTTTTTTGTTGTTTTCGTTTGGTTGGCTGGGGTTTTTTGCAGGGGGTTGGGTTTTTCTGTTGTTTGTTCATTTGTTTTGTTTTAAATTTTGTGCTGCTGTAAATCAGGATAATCAAATACTATTAGGATCCTTCCCTGGCCTAAAAATATTTACTCAGGGATGGTATTCCTACCATGTACATGAGAACATCAAGCAGCAGCAGTCGGCCTCCCTCCAGGTGGCAAAATCTTCACAGCAGCTTACTTTGTCCGTACAACAAAGAATCCTTAATTCAATAGATATTAAAAAACCATTTTGCTATAATATAACCCTTCTACTTAAAATGAAAATACGTGACAAAAGTTTTAGTTTTTTATCCTGTCACAACAGGCCTTTCCTTTGCAAGAATTAGTGTGTGATATGAGCATGTCACTAAAGTTCCACTGTTTACATATCGAACAAATACTAACACACTCTTTAAAGGAACACAGGATTTTGCTTAGAAATCTAAGCAAAACTTCAGAACTATCTACAGAGCACAGAAAAGTGACAATTCGCATGGGATCAGGTTTATCAGAACTTGTTTACACACTGACAGACGTGCTGAAGTGAGAAACAGAGCTGCTCTGCAATGCAACACCTCCCCAAAAAAACCATTTCTTTAATCCATCCAACAAGTTCCACTCTACAAGAGACTTCACCAGACTTGTCAATTAATGTACCAGGGCACTGCACAACAACGTGGCCTCCATTTGCAGCAGAGAACTGCAACAATTCTCGTACAAATAAGAAATTATGCTGTGCACTCTTCTGCTTTTGTTTTATGTAGGAGGAAAGAGGGGAGAAAAAAGCAATTCAAAATCTGACGAGCCTGGAGGAAATGAATGATGAGAGGGATGGACACTGAGGCAGAGCAACGTGTGATTCTGTGTGAACTGTGACAAGACCATCACACACATTGTTATGAATTACATACAGCAGCATGAAATTGTGCCATGACTGATATTATTAGGTATCGTCACTCCAACAGGGACAGGGTTTCATCCACAAAGGCAAACCTAGAGTCCAGACATACCTCATTCTTCAGGAATTAATGCTAATTTATCCTTTTTTAAAAATATATATATATATCCTGATACTCTCTTTCCCTGAAAAGTCCCCACCCGAAGCTTAATCCCCTTGGTTAGATGCAACATTCCTCGGTTACTCTGAGTTTCCAGGGCTTCAGCTACCCCAGAGCATGAACCCGTCCTCCTTGACTGAGAAGTCATGTCAATATTACAGCCTATGCTAATTTACTTTGTGCTGGCAACGAGCCTGTCAAACCTTAACATGTACTCAAAGCTATTCACATGCTAAGTGATTTATGGTCAGAAATAGCATCATCGTACCTTGATTTTAAATTCCAGTTGGGAGTTAATTGTGTACATCATTTCTGTCCTTTCCATTGTCCGAGCACCTTCGTTGCATAAACGCACCAGCTAGAAGTGAGACATTTATTGAACAGGTTTAATGTACTCAAGACTTGTAATAAACTCTCATTACTTTATTAAATGCACTTCTGAGGAAGCTTAAAATTTACAAAGGAACTAACATTTTCAGGCTGGGTCAGAGACATAGTGCTTTCAAGACCAGACTGCATGCAGCCCTGAGCGACCTGGTCTGCCTCAACAGCCAATTCTGCTTTGAGGCTCTGGATGACCCCCAGAGATCGCCCTCAACCTGAATTATCCTATTGTAGTATGGTAATTATTTATTCTTCAGGGGAGTCCAGATGGCACGAAGGTTCATCCAGAAGTTCTGACTGAGAAGGGTCACAGCTCTCTGATCCGAGTTACTCATCAGCTGCAAAACGAACAGCCTTCCAGAGCGACACATCAGTGCGACCTGCTGCTGCATCTACCGCGCACACCCAGCTCATTCGCAGAACGTCCCCACACAAACGTTACAGCACCATCTTGATAAACTAAGGCAAACACTACCCTAGAAAAAGTTTCATTGCAGCTGACCATTAGAATGCCATTTTAAAGCACACTACAGTTTGATTGAAGCCTGCACAGGGGGGCGGGGAGAACATAAAAATAGGGGGCAAAGATAAAGACATGAAGATGCATCCCCTGAGCCCTGCAACATCATGCATGGATCTCCCAGCTGCCAGCGGGCCTTTTCTCCTTTTGTAATCGCACACTTCACACACCATATACCGCTCCTACAGAAAAACCTGAATGCGTTGGCAGCAGCGCAGTGTTGCCAAATTTAGGATATTTTCCTAAGTAATAAACAGACAGTAATTTAGGCATTAAAACGATCCCTTGTGGCTTTTCTTAAATAAAACAGTTTGGAGTTTTTATCCTTCAGTACTCTTCCCATTTGCATTATTCATGCATGGAAAATACCAATTTTTGCCTTAAAGTAGACAAGAATTTCAAGGCCCAAGGTAATGTCCAGCCCCGATGTGTGGAGAAAGATTTTTTTCTTTTTTCCCCCTAAATAAAAATGCACAGTACTTCACATTTCACAACACTCTATGATGCACTATAGTTTCTGAAATTCTGAGCTTTTGGAGGCAAAAGATAGCCAGTCCTCAGATCCTTAGATTTTCTTTTCATACCATAACATTCTGTTTTAAAAAGTTTTCCATATATAAATATATATATTTAAAGAGTTGTTTATACATAAATATAAATGTATTAACAGATGGATTGGAATTTCCTACCAATTTAAAAAAAATGGTAATATGACTGCTCAGGTTCAAATGGAAGGAACTAGAATTTATTACACAAGTAAGCAATGTTGAGATTCCAATCCGTGCACGGAAATGGACTTGTGCTCTTCATCCATCGTTGATTCTTGGAAAAAAAGCATGAATACAGGAGAAGAGAACAACCTTGAACAAGTGACAGAAGGTGATGTGGTTAACTTCCAGTACAGTAGAAAGAATGCTGAAGTTTGCCTAGAAGATTCAGACTCTTTTCTCTACTGTCAGGACAGCGTTTTGGCTTTCTTTATACATATGGCGCACCATATGGCTTTCTGTTGGAATGACTGGCAGCAAACAGTGAACACAATGAAACAGGTGAACAAAGTGTTCATTGGTGAAGCTTCATGTTCATGAGTAACGAACATGAAAATTAATTCCCAAGTGACTTACAAAAACCAACAGCAGCCACTTCTCACGGTGGATTTTTGACATGACAGAAGCACGCAGTGCAATTCAGGAAGGAAAATAGTCAAAGCGAGAAAAATTCTGCATCCATATTAAACTGCTAAGAACGTACCTTGCTTACTTCTTTCAGGGCTTGCTTGCAGTTCTCATACCTTGGTGAATCCTTTGGAGTTTTCTGACAAATAGTCTGAAATAAAACATCAGTTACTTCAGAGGACCGAGAAGCACAGATTGTAACAAATACACAATTTTAGGTACGTATTTATTGTAATCAAAGAGGTGAAGTCACAGCTGTGGCCTGGGATAAATGAGAGGACACTAGATCACTTCTTCACAGTGCTTCATGACACTAAGGAACGCCTGCCTTGAAAGCTTTCTGGAGTAAAGTGATGTTTTGCACATCTTGGCCAACCTCCATCCCTGGCAACACGGTGGGGGAGGCAGGCTGGCCATATCCTTCCAGGAAAGGGAGGGCTTCTGCTGTCTTGCCTCTAACTTTTTGCAAGCCACAATGAAACACCACTACAGCCGTACGTAATCAGGTACTTCCTGTTTCAAGTATCATGTTAAGCTTGTCCTGGAAGCTGAAACACCCATTTATGTAGACCAGTACTTGCAATAAGGGAACTCCACCAGATTACTCTGTCTTGACCTCTTTGTGGAAAGGAACTATTCCAAATGACTAACAGAGAAGGTTCCTAAGGCTGCACTGTCGTGTGTATCATGATAAAATACACGTAACAGTATTATTTTATTAAAACAAGAAAGCACATGAAAGACAGCTGCAGCACCCAAACAGAGGAAGCACTGGAAAGTAATGAGAAGTAAAACCAACCTATAAGCTACACATGAGAGTTTTATCTATTGACAGAGTTTATTCTCGGGAGTTAGAGGTAAAGACAAAGTCCTATCAGAAACAGGCAGTTTGAATCAGTGACAGATCAGTTAAGTCACTTTTTTGATTGAGAAATGGGAACATCGTAAGGTATTTTATATTAAGTTAGTCTTTGGCTTAATTATGTTCCCTCCTCTCTGAAGGTAGCTGGAGCCAGGTAGTACTGAAACCTTAAAAAATGAATTCACTCTGAATTCTCAATATAAGGTTTACACAACCACCTCCAAGAAAAACAAATACACAAAACTGAAACAGAGGAAAATAAAATGCTTGGTTTGCTTGTTTAGATTCTTTCAGCTGAAGAGGGGAAAGAGGCAAAGGAGGAAAAAACCAACCACCAAGAAGGTGACAGCACACCTAGTGACACACCAGTGTGATACTGGATTATTATTCCTTTTTTTAGACCTAGAAATGTAATGCAGAGGGGAGAGTATTCAACGTCCATGAATGAACTAAGTAACTATCCAGATGATTAATCGAATTAATCAGTACTCAATTTGCAAATAGATAGAAGAAAAAAATTATTAATCCTCTTTCTGGATCCTACCGATGCTAGAGTCTGAGTCTGCATTTTAATCTGCACTATTGCTGGTGGTCCATCTCATAAAATTACTTCTAGCATCTTAATTGAAACACCATGAATCTGGGTGTGAACTTTGCTCCACAAATACTCAGCTGCACTTCATCACACTTCATGAGTCACCCAGTTCCTGCGCAGGAAGAGAACACCACACCATGTATCACACCAGTAGGAAAATGAACGTATCAATACTGCTCCACTCACGAGCAGCTCCCGTGCCCTCGAGAAGGGAGTTCGTGCTTCAGGGTTACACTGTGACCCTCTTAACTGAGGGTCTTAATGGCTCTGTTCCTGAAAGTAAGTCTTTACTGCAAAAGGGCCCATATCTCATCTATACGACAGGAAGTCTTGTTCTTTCTGTAACTTCTGTGAAATTAAACTGTAGGGTTTAATTTTAATCCTAACACTAAATACAATTTCTGCGCTAGGTTCCTTGGTTTCAGAATCATTTTGACCCTTTACAGTTTTTCCATTAGAATATCTAAATATTTAATTTTTGAAGGGGGACTCAGGAGCAGGAGGTACCGGTCACAGTAAGTGAACAAATGCTACAGGACTTCATAATCAATAGACCAGTATCTACAGCCCTGTACCTCATGTAAGAAAGAACATATGGAAAGACTTTAGCGAACTAGGACTTGAATATGAAAGAATGCGAGCATGGAAAGGACGTGCGTCAAGGTAAAATAGAAAAATAACTCTGTTCTCACATCCATCAGTAAGGGAAGCCGCGTAACTCTCTGCATGGGAAGAATGAGGAAAGAGATCATTGGTAAATTCCGACAGTCTTCATGGGACTCGATCCGTGATAACACCTCTTTAAATGCTGGATTTGTGGCTCTGGTGGGAAAAAGGGGGAGAGAATTAAATGGTTTGTTTTACCAGAGAATTGTGAAAGTTGCTAAATTTTAAATATATTATTTTATTAATAGGGAAGCATGGTTTGAAGGAGTCACATCAACTATGCCTTCAGCTTTATTTATTTAGACATGAGAGACCAGTATTGACATTTAGAAACCTCAAGTTCTCTGACACATGAACATGAGTGCCAGACTCCGATGTAACACGCCATGTGAAGGCACCTTTGACATTGATTAAGCTGTACTTATCAGCAGAAAGGGAATGTGACACAAGACCACAAATCAGACTGGACTATGCGGCCAGGCATGTTTTCACTCTCAATTACTTCAGAGGAACCTGCACATTAAGGAAAGCTAAGCATGTTAGTGCCTGTTTAGTTGGAAGCCGTATTTTACACCAGATACCATGGCCTACGACTCACTCCTACTACAAAGGGGGTGATTTCGCAATCGTATTTTACTATTAGTTCTTACAGTAATTTCTGCAGTGTTCGCTGCTGATAGACTTCATTGGTGCAGTACTTTACGTATGGATCAAATGTTGACGAAGTGTGCTTTTCAACTATATCACTAATATCATCAATAAAGATGTTGTTCTGATGTCTTGCTTCAAGTTCTTTAAAGAACCTGTGAAAAAAAGAAATTAATCATTTTTACAAAACAACAGCAGATACTCTCTTGCAACATTTTACACTTCACCTGACACAACCCATGACTTCTATGCCCTAATGACGATGTGAACGGTTTGTGAAAGGGTGAGATCGTTCTCTCCTTCGGCAGAACAGTGAGAGAAATCTTTACACGATACAAGTCAAAGGGTGGCGGTGGCACCTGGCAGGGCTCAGCATAAGCAATGCTGGCAAAGTTACTTCCTATTCTCTGGCTGCCAAAACCGAAACGGCATTACTGATCTGGTTCGACTAGAATTTCCAGAAACAGGGCTGCAAAAGAACTGAAACAACTTCAAGCACAACATTTACACATTTCCGCTTGTAATAAAGGAAGTACAATACAGAAATGTTCAATGAAGTAAAGCTGCATGTGAACTGCTAAACTAAGAACAAAAAAACCAATCTGCTGAGCACCTCGTCCAGCTGACTTCTTCCCCTAAAAGTGCCTGTTCCAAGAACTTCTCAGTTCTTCATCCCCTGTTCCATATCTAGGTTCCTTTGGCCTCTGAAAGCTTTCCACTCCTCCTTGCACTTCTGATTTTACCAGAAAACAAAAGCTTTTATTTTCACAATGCTCATTAGAAATATTTCACTGTGTGCGGCGTAAGAACTCACACAACACAGATTGGCATTAGATCTGTTGCAGGTCATTAGAATTCCCGACGCTGACACTCTGACACCACTGCAACCCGCAGAAACCTAGAAGCTACTGAAAGTCGCTCCAATACTAGACTTGCCTGCAGCCTTCAAAGATGATTCAGTAGAACAATCCTGAACTCTGTAGAATAAACCAGCTAATAAAACAACTCTCATATAGCACAGGGGGAAAAAAAAAAAAAGAAAAAACTTGGAACACATGATCTCCCATCAAGCTAAAACATTCTGAAACATGTTTTATTTTGTCCCTTTATTCCATTTCTTATTACTAACACTGGCTCTTTAAAAACCTGTCACCTTGCAGCATTTCATTTTACCTGCACCACCAATGTTCTCCAGAGTTTGCTTTATAAGCAAACCTCAAACACATAAGAGACGGAGAACAGGATGAACAGGAGCTTATCATACAAGTGTTTAACAACATGGGTTAACTAAAATTAAGGCTTTTTTTCACGTGTGCGTGGAAGAAGCTGCCTGAATTTAGCGGTTGCCAGACTCACTCGGTCAATCACACCATCAGAGGAATCAAGCGTGGGAAGTTTTGGTTTGGATTTTTTGTTTGGTTTTGGTTTTTTTTACAGTTCTGACATATTAACTGCAGACTGAACTGAGCGATGTTTATCAGTGCTGTCATTTAATGAAAAACAGGACACCGCCTACAGATAGATACAATGCTGTCTGCTACAGTGCACAATTTTCTTCTCTCTCTTCCCGTTTAAGTGGTGCAGCAGTACTTTTTGGAAGCCTTGCCGCTTTTGGAAGGCAGAGTCCTCCAGCACCCTTCCATCCTCCACCCATCTTATGTCAACGCACAAAACATTTCGAGTTGTCACTGACTTGCATTATGCGCTGTACTCGGGGTTTTAGTATCAAGGACAGCACTAGCTGGCAAAGCACACCAAGCTGCAGTGAGGCCTCGCACAACACATGGACAAATGCTGAAGTTAACAGTTGCCTGAAATTTCACTGGGGTCCAAGAAGGGGCAGGGGGGTGCGTCCAAGTCACACAGCCTACAATTTCTCATGAACCACAACAGTCAGATTTCAACCGCTGACCACCATGAACTGCAGACAACTGGAATTCGTTTCTACTCTACTCAGACATGTTTATAGTTGGGAAAGCTTCTCAGCACACTGCCAATTTACTTTGCTCGGGAAATTAGGAAATATAACATTTCTTCCTGCTCTATGTTATGGCACGCTGACAAGGCTTTTGACCATGCTGGGCTAGAACACCCACTTTTTGAATTTATCTGGTGCTTCACCAATGACATCATCAGTCACAGTCATTGTAAGGAACAGTAAAATTCTTGGATCATAGAAGATTAAACAAAAAAAAAAAAAAAAAAAGAGGAGCAGAAAGCAGCAGCATACCCAAGTCCCACCCCCCACAACACACACTACAAGAATTATTACCTCTGGAAACCATGCATCAGATTCTGAATCAAAGTTTGTCTTTTTTTGCATCCAATCTGCTAATTACTAGATTCAATAAGTGAACCAGACACATCATAAAACCCTTTTAACATAAAATTTTAGGGAGATTCTGTCCTAAAAATACCAGTATGAGTGGTTGAGTGATTACACTCAATTTAACCAACTACAAATTAGTTGTGCTGTGTGACTGGCTGCTTTTTTTTTTTTTTAAATACCAGAAAGGTTTCTTTAAAGCATTTGTTTCTGTCAAATCCAGAACCTTTCTGGTTAAAGTTAGATCCAATTAAGTGAAAGTCAAACAGCATCACAAAACAGCATTTGACTTCCCGCATCTTGCCCTGATCGTGTTTAAAAGAGACGTCCAATTTGCAGTACTCCAAAACTCCCTTCTCACAAAGGCTACGTGCCAAATTTAGAAATACAGGTTTAATTCATTTCCTGTTTGTTTCTTTTTACAGGACAAGATCTAGAAATACTGGAGATCTCACCTACAGTGGAGTTTGCCCTGTCTTTGTGATAAGGGTTTCCTCCTTAAAGTTGGTGGCTCCTGTGAAGGGTCTTCCCATGTCTTTCGGCAGCTCATTAACAAGCCGGCAGTCACCAACAGGAGCGATGTCCCGATACTTGCTCCGGCAATTTTCTTAAGCTGTTTTTTCCTACTTGTCGGCACTGCTTTAGTCAATGACTTATATGCACAACTTTCAAAAACTCCAGTTAATTCAGCTCTATAAACACAAATGTGCAGCGGTACAAGCACAACGTTACAAACTACTCCATACAATTCACCTTTATGAGGCCTAAACTGCCTCATTTACAATTGCGAAACTCCCGTAAACATGAACAGAAGTTCTGCTTTAACTGATGCCATGAAAAAATACACAAAATAAATGCCCTGAGAGCAACCATTTCGGTCGACATTTCTTCTCAACATTTACTCTCCCTTCACCCCTAGATAAAGATATTAATTGAGCAAGACTTACATCCTTATGAATACTGCACCTTGCTATCTGGATATTCCAAAACTAGACTGCACTGAATTAAAAACATTCAAATTAGGCAGGTAAAATAGATTTTAACTAGGCAGGCTACATTATAGTTAGAAAAACAATTATCTTATGGAATCAGTTATTATCCAGGAGCAAAAGACATGTAGAATCAAACGACAGCACATAAAAAGAATATACAGAAAGGTTGAACGTACTGCAAAAAGTCTAGATTATTTGCCTCAAGGGTCACTATAGAAGAAAACCGATACCAAAGCCTTTCTGGTGTGTGAGACCAGGGAAGCGCAGACTTGGTGGAAGATCTGAAACTGAAGTAGACGTGGAACAGCAGAAGTCACCAGAACCAGGTGATCAGCACCCGAGAGCCAAGAGGGAGAAAAAAAAATTCTGATAACATTACTAAAAGATCATTTTATTCTGTCTGCAAAATGGCAGAATACACATGGTAGCATTACCAGGTTGGTGAGAGGGACAGACAGTATAATATCGTTACTGTTTTGTATGTGGGTTACGCAGCAGTCACAGAATCAAGGTTCTGAAACATTTATCTGACTTTTTTCCTACTGCTTACGGTACTGATTTTTTTATCTCCTCGCAGGTTCATGCGATTCTCCATTGCTAACCATTCTGGTCAGCACCATTGCTCCCCTCTGTCAGACGCCCGTCGCTGAAAATATCAGCCTGTTACCATCAAAGCCATCCTGTGTGTGGAAAGGAACTGCGGCCTGGCTTGTAGATCGCTTATTTCAAAGTTCATTATTATTATTATTATTATTCTCGCTTAATGTTTTCAAAGTTATAATGACCTATATGTCTGCATAAAGAAGAGTATAATGCAAATTTAGCTTCACAGAGACGGTGCTGCTGACACATTACTACCCCGTAACAGAAAAAAGCCACTGGAGTGGAAGTAAGTACAATTTAGCTTCTTCCTCTTAGAGATAAGAGAACCGGAAAAACAATTACCAATTTCAGACAACTTCATATAAAAGTAATAAAAAATTCTGATCAGCCTCTCCAAATCTGCATCTTCTCATCAGGAACAGCAGCTTAGTATCTGCGTCAAATTTTTTTTTTTTTTGAGGGGTGGGGGGTGGAATTTAGAATAGTAAAAATGGGGAAAGTTAGAGCCTTATTTCCATCGCACTTTTATGCTGCATCAGAATCGGAGCTTTTAGCAAAAGAATGGCTGAGAAGAGGGTGATCAAAGAGAGGGACAGAAATTAATCAGTTTGTTACAGGAGTTACCACAATCTAAATAATGGAAAACAACGCATACATACACATATATTTAAAATGGCAAACACTGCAAAGTTAACAGCCCATAAAAGTACCTTTTATTAGGTAATTTCCACTGAGAAACTACAAAACCAACCAAACAAACAAAAGAAGAGCCCCTGACAGCCTATTTGTTCATTCTGCAACAAACTGGAGCAACTTTCACATGCCTAACCACAACTAACTGTCCTAATGGTAAGCCGCCTGCCTTTTCAACTATTTATAGCATTCTGGCACAAATCCAGAACAATAAAAAGGCCACGGCAACCCTGGCAATATATTCTGTTACAGCCAGATTCCCGAGATAGCGAATAAATGCTCATGGCATCTAGCTCAATGATATGCATTTCAGAAAAACAAATCTTGATTCAACCAATTAATACTCACTGACAAATGAACGCAGAAAGAACACTCTGTGGCACTAGAAATGTAAATCTTTTTGATAAATTATAAAGACATCACAACAGGAGTCTTCATTTTAAAATCCTCTCCCATGCTGAACCAAGTAATGCTTTTTATAGTACTGAGGAGGAGGGTTCTTCTGCCTCTGTTCTCGAGACTGAAAAGTTACTTACATACTCATGTGTCACAGAACAAAGGGATCTCTTGCATGTCACAAACAATGACTTTATAAATCATTTTGTGAAGCTTTCTAGCAACAGGGATGAGGCTACTCCCACGTAACAGACTTGCTAGAACGGCCAAACTAACAAACACAACAAGCAGAGACCTTGGAGAACGGAGCAGAACAACTGGATGCATAACTTGCCTCCTGCTCTACAAACCCGAGCTGTCACCTGCAACCCCTACGTTCACAATGACCAAGTGCTAGTACTAGCAAATACTGATGTGTTTACTATATGTAAGGGAACTAATCAATCTTGTTATCTGGGAAATATTTTCTGCTAACATAAAAAAAAGAACCATACAAAAACATAAATTAAGCATTGCTTAGTCTTGAGGGAAGTGTATCAGCCAAAGAACTCTCCACCACAGTCTAGAAATAGCAGTGATTTAGAGAGTGCCCAGGAAATTCTCCAGATGAAGTCTGGAATTTGTCATTTCATTTCAAATTCCCCCATCAGGCTCCTGCCCCCCTTCCCTTTCAGAGCCCAGCAGGTACCCCTGTGAGTAGCACCACAGCCACTCACCTCCCGGCCACCCTGCGCCAGAGGGAGACTGCAAACACTCCCAGGTTAATCTTCCTCACAAGGGCACCTGTGCCAAGTTGGCAACCGCCTAAATCCCATAACTGAAGGAAAACAAGTTCAAAGTGCAAGTGTACTAGTCACCATGTTACGCTGTTTTACAGCCCTGTGTAGGTGCTGTTCAGAAGGCAAAGCAGCAATGCCTGTCACGGGAAGGGCAGAGGGGCAGGAGGACACCACAGCACAGATCCGAGTGCTGTCAGGCTTCTCTCTGTGCCATTGCAGGCACTTCAGCCTCTTTCCTACACAACTGTAGAAGTTAACCAGGGCAGCAAACTATCACACGTGCTTAAAGGTAGGCAGAAAGTTGCAGGTTTTGATACTGCTGCACAGGAAGCTGCTTTTCCTATGAAATGTACAGATAAACACCACTATACGTGACCATCATAGGGATGCAGCCATATCCACAGTAGAAGTTACAGTATGACATGCAGGTTAGCAGATGCCACACTTTGGCAGGGAAGTTTTCCTAGGTATGACCACTGCACAGACCAACCTCTCTGTTGTCCAGAGTAACATGGAACAATGCAATGTAACTCATCCATCTGCCTTGAAAGCTTTTGCCTCATGAATTTGAGGTTTAAAATCTCATTTAAACAAAGCATATTGACCCAGTGATACATGAGAGGAGCCAAGGGAACAAACACATATCCTCCCACTATAGCACCATTGCCGAACACAGATATTTCCAGACATACTAACAACTTGGTGCCTTTTCAAAGCTACACATTATTTTTATCCAAGAAGGGCAATGGCAGTTCTCCGAAGCCAGACTGACTTCTTGAAGACTTATCGCCCACTCTCAACTAAGAAAGGCTGTTTCTTCATTCCTCATCAGTCCCTGTACAAGGAAAGCAGAGATGCAAGTTCGAGTAACTGTTGACCATCCATCCACTTTACTACCAAAGAAACGCACAGATAAATACAGTGTTCCTCTTTTGCGCTTCCTGCAGCAACAGTAAATGTGAAAACCGGTGAAAGATTCATAAGCTACTACTAGAACAAACCCTGCAAGTCCTAACAGCAAAGCACAATTGCTTGAGAGGATCTGTGTGGGCACTAAGTTTCAGACGATCGTGACAGTGATGCTCTGCAGGAAAGGACACAGAAACACCTAATGGATAAATAGTTCTTGGGTTACAGATGGAAGGCTTTAAATTTTTTAAGTACTTTTGTTCTACTGTCCTTAAACACAAATATTCACATAACTCTCTATACAGAGGTTAGGCCACAGAAGAGGAGCCAGACACTCCAGGAAGACAGCTACGAATCCTGCTGTCGGATTTCTGGTTTTTTAATTTATTTTTTAATTTATTTTTTTAAAAAATATTTTTACATAATATGTGGATAGATTTCAGTACAATTAAGTATGGCAGCTGGCAGCTTCATGCCATAGTTCTGGTGACGCCAGCTTTCACAGCTCTTGTCCAACTTGTTAACTCCTTTTCCTACCATGCTCTTTCAGGTACGTCACCGCAACTGCCTGTGGGCTGACACTTGATGAGATCTGGGAACTGCTCCAACGGGGTTGCAAGGGAGGCAAGACAAGGAAAACTCTGACCAGGTTTGTTTTGTGGGTTATTTTTCAGCTACATCTCGCCTGTTTGGCAGCTGGCTGAACTAAGGGAGTAATGGGGAAGGGGAAACCTCCAGGCACCACTAGCACCAAAACTGGACCTTGTACACTAGTGTGCAAAAAACCCAAAGGATACAAATCAACAAACTCCACTGTGCTGGTACTACAACAGCCCTCTACAACAGTTCGGGTCATTATGGTTCTTTTGGATAAACTCACAATTTTAAGGCCATTCATCTAGAATATGGTTTCAATCGTCCTTGTTTCAAACAATATTTCATCTCAAAATGAGTTATTTTTATTTGATGCCAAAACTATTTGTTCCTGGGTAACAGAAACCATCTTAAGTCACTGGTGAGGGAAGATTTGGGGTTTGGGTGGCGTTTTTTTTTCTTTTAAGGAAAGTAGCTATACTGTTAGCATTAAAAACGGTCATTAGGAGACAATTAGGTAAAGAAGCAGGAATTCTTCGGCTGAGGACTTCAGCTAGAGAAAGAAGAAAAAAGCATCTCCAGAAGTACTTAATGGCAGAAATAAAGGAAAAACTGAACACAAAGTCCTAGACCAAGGACCAGCAGAAGAGTTTTGAAAAGTAATCTAATTACAAGAGGAGAAGTTCCAAGGGGACTTGACAGTGAGTCCTCATAGGAATCTGGGACACTGAGTTACACACCATCTGTGCTGCATTTCCACAGAAAGATAAATTGACAGTACAGAGTTTCAGAGTAATAAATTTTTCACAAAGAGACACAAAGACAATTAATTTGTCAAAATAATTTTGGCAGTAATACAACACACAAAGAATACTGTGAAGACAGTGTGCAGATGAGGTTTTGAATACAAGCATAGACAGGCAAGACAAAATTGCTAGAATTGTCTACGGAGTGAGAGGTAAAACAAAGTAAGAGTCTAATGGCCACTATTCAAGAATACTGTTTTTGTAAATTTAAAATAGAAATTGAATTATCTTTCATCTGACAAACACTGTGAGTACTGTCAAGCTTCAGCAACCACAATAAAAAAAAAAACAAACCAGTAAAAATGCACACCTAAATCATGCAGTTAAGGTGACACAGCAATTTTAACTGATATCTCACAGCCACAGGGGCGTTGCAATTTCTTCTGCTGAACCTTTTCCCAAGAAATACACACATTATTGCTCACTATTCCCTGACATTTGCTGTCACTTCAGTTCAAGTGAGACAAGGAAGTAGAATCATGTTTTGTGGGGAAGAAAAAAGAACAACCAGAGACAGTATTACTTGGGAGAGATTGTGAAGGCCTTAAGAGAAGACCAGAGTAGCACAGAAAACAGCCAAGTGGTTAAAGGTGCAGACTGTACCCTGTGTCTTTTCAGGTTGACTCAGCCCTACTGCAGAAGTTTAAATCAGCCCTACCACAGAGGAGCGTTGAGCAGGCCTGATCTTCAATTCTTTCCTCCCCTGGCATGCAATCACTTGAGAGTTTTGCAATCATATTATTTCAGGGAAGTTAGGGGGAAAAAAAGAATGTATTGAAAACCACCCTGATTTACTCCAGACAACTCTTGAGTAATACTCATCAAAAGCATGGGTTCCCTCTATTCTTCAATCAGTATTGCAGTTTGTAATGAGGGGACCTTCATCTGTTACTCTTCATCTTGGCAAACTGCAGTCATTTAGGTTTCTATTAGGTGGTAAAAAGAGCTGACATATACAGGGTACATCTACACTGCCAAATAAAAAACCCTAAAACCCCAACAAGATACTTAATGTACTACTTCATCATGTAATCTTTCAGAACCAATACCCTGAAGGGTCTACTCTGAGCAAAGCATGAGATGGCAGCTCCAGTCACCTTGAGTTTTTTTAAAAAACAAAATCCAGCTACATAGTGTCTATTTTAATTAGCGAAATAAGTAAACACAATCATTAACATGATCCAAAGGTCATTAGCACCAGCTAATACTATTTTAAAGGGATTATGCTGTGTCTATGCAAAGCTTGACAAGCATTTCAAGATCTGCTGGGTAAAACACCAGGAAAGCAGGATGCTAGAGAGAAAGAACATGGTTACACGGTCAGCATTTAAATAACGCCGCAAATGACCCTTGGGATATAGAAGATTTTCTGAAGAAATACAAGTTTTATGCAACTAATATTTAAATTTCATATATCCAGCATTGCGGGGGGGGGGGGGGAACTAATCATGAAGACAGTTGAAGTTTTATGTTTATGTTGGTGTTTCTTGAAGATACAGTACAATCCATTAGAGTGACAAAGTAAGGCAAATTTATTCTGGCTTCTGCTCCCATCTGGTTTTAATAACTGACTTCAGGCTCACACTAAATTCATTGGTAACAGATACACAACTGCAAATGCCCTCCACCAACACTTTCTGTGCCATTCACAGTGTTACTGAAGGTTCTCAGACAGCCTCTCCAGAAGTCGTATTTTATAACACCTCTGAGCAGGCCTGAAGGCAAAGATAAGGATGCCTGAGCAGAGACTGTGAAATCTAACACAAGAGCTATATTTATTTTCAAAGGATCGTGCAAGTCAGAGACAAGCAAATCATGAACAGATTCCGTTTTCTCTACTGTTACTGTCTCTATTAGCTGGCATTCCTTCAGAGGGGCATCTGAAATGGAGAACGCAACAGACAGCTTGAGCGTGACTTTACACAGAACAGAAGGGAATGTACTGAAAAACACTGTGCTTCACTTTTCTACTCTAAACCAATATTATATTAAAATACTGACTGTTCACAGAAAATATTTTAAGAGTTCAAACCCACCCCCACTGGCAAACCCAATAGTAAATATCTTAGGCTAAGAAACTTTTCCACAGGTACCAGCCAAAACAGCACTTCCCTGCTTTGGTTGCCACTGTGACTGCGGGTGACATGTCAGAGCCACAGAAAGGAAAGCTCTGGGATCCATGTCCGGATCACCAAGGAGGGCAGTGCAGCAGCTGCGGGAAGAACAGGCTCACCCACAGTCAAGCAGTGTCATCATTCTCCAGTCGCTGTGGCAGAGTCACTGTCCAAATACCTTCCTATCGTGTCCTTCTGCACTTAGCAACAGCTGGCCAGAGTTTACTCTGCTTACATAGCATGAAAATACACCACGAAGGTGATGGATAGAAATCTGTGAATTTGGGATATTCTTTTCAATATGTTTAAGTGAATAATTTGAAGCTAAAGGCTTATTGTATTTTCTGGAAAACTAGGCATTTTCTTCAAGGGCATTTTTTGTATAGGTAATTTCCAGGCATTTGCTAAATTAAGTAGTAGGCAATGCGTATATTTGTATAAAAATTTCTAAACTTGTTTAAAAAAAAAAAAGCATGCTTCCTCTTAACTTCTGTTCACCCAAGAAAATGAGCTGAGGGAAGTATGATTCTGTTCAGATTTGTTGTTCCCAAGTACTGAAGTCATACATCTCATCTTGTCTCCAATAAGGAAGCTAAATTACAAAAAAACAATCACTGGGTCAGGAATGCAAGTACCAACTGCATATTATTTTACAGTTACTGCTTACCAATGCTGCTAGTCATTTGCAAAGAAACAGTGCGGGTCAACCCAGAGAGTTATTTCAGCTGCCTGAAGAACCCTCTAAACAAGTAATTCCTGGATATTAAAGCCAAAGAGTTCAGCCACGAGCGCCGATGTTGGAACAAACCATGAAGGAAGCAATCTGAGGAAACTCAAGGACAAATGCGCTGTCCCAAGTGATCAATATGATGCAAACCCATAAATGTGTTCTGTGGGCACATACAATTTAAAGAAAAACAAATGGTATTTTGGACTTGCTGCTCTACAATACGTCCTCCAGAATCCCTGGAATCTCCTGACAATCAAAACAGGCCCCACTGGCAGTAAAAGCAGATTCTGCAGCAAGGCTGGGAGAAAGGCAAAAACCACAAGTGGTAAGTTTAGCAGTGCTCTGCAACACCTCAAAAACCCAAGTGCCATGTACTGCCTGAGTGCTCACCAGCACCTGCCGCGGGTCAGGGCAAGGCACCAGCTCCTGCACAGAGCCACCGGGTGCCTCACATCCTGCTTCCAGACCACTTGGGAGGATTTTCCTCCCTCTTGTTCCCATTACTCATTCCACCATATCCAAGATAATCACTCGGCCTTACTGATAAGGAAGCCACTTAATCTGCTTCAAAGCACCCAGTATGAACAGCTTGCTTTGAAAGAGCACAGAAATTCTCCCCCAGATGACACCTCAGCATCACTTACCCAACAGGGTAACCACGCACAGCTGGATGCCCTCAAGACATTACTCAGCTTTCTTCAAAAATTGCTAACAGCAATAACTGTGATACAATACAAAACACCAACTAAGACCATCAGTCTAGACCAAATAGGACATTAATGACTTATATCACTGTCTTACCTGGAAGTCAAATCGGTAATCTGTAACTTATGAATAATTCTCTTCATTATAGTTCACCTGAATCACCCAGGGTCTACTCACAGTATTTAGATTTTTATTTTTACTTTATTATATGTGGGCTTGGGGTTTGTTTTTGGTTTTTTGGGGGTGGTTTTGTTTTTTGGGGTTTTTTTTTTTGCAATCTTCTAAAGGAACCGAGCAACAGAACTTCACATTCTCCAAAAGTAATGTTTTTAATGCCTAGTTAACTGATTGAATTACACACTTTCTAAATGAACACTAGGACTGTATTTTCCCACGGAAAAAGATTAAGCTGCATAATTTAGAGTATGTTGGAAAGAGGTGAAATTTTAACCTAATTTACAAAAAAGTGCTATGAGATAGCTTACCCGGTTCCTAACATACTCACACATGTAGAATTAATGACTAGATTGTGACTTAGGTTAACCTACCTCACAAATGCACACAGGCTTCTCTACCTGAAGGAAGACACAGTTTAAAAACAGTCAGAACCCAGCAAAATATTTTTTGTTCATGTCTTTTTCTGCTCATCTTCTGATATTCTATCAGCTTTCTGCTTTTCACTGGCCTAATGGCAGAGGGAGATACAAAATGCTAAAACTTTCCTTCCTCCTATAAATTTGGTGATTTGACCTGTCAGAGCAATTGTTCTTCAAGACATTTAACTAACTTCCCTGTAAGCCCTCTTTCCCAAGACAGGCTCTTGGGAAACTGACCTCTTTTGCACCATGTACTAAGACTGGAGAGGGTTTTTCTTACTAGAGAGATTGATTGCGCTGTATTCTCATACTGCACAAGCTTTTATTTCTGAATAAGCTGGCCTATGGCATCCCCATCAGCTTTCTTCTCAATGTAACAGCTCTCACTGACTCAGGTTGCAATTTGTCTGTCTGTGTTCTCTCAGTTATGAACTCCCATGTTGCACAGACAGGCAAGTACAAAATAAAAGACTTAAGATTTCTGAAGCCACCTTACAAGATGTTTTCACAAACAAACAAATTGTATGCTGCACAAATTATTCAGATCAACTCTTCTTTGTTAGAGACGTTCCAATGAGCTCTCAAAAGCAGAGACAGTCCTTGCTGTCTGTATGCTGCTTCTAACAAAGGCAGCTTTGTTCCATCAGAAATGGCCTTGTCAGGCATTAGAAGCCTATCCTAGCGTTTCTGAAGAGTTTCCATTGAACATATTCTAAGTTAAAGTTCCTCGATATAAGCTTTAAGCAATTTTGACTAAAGATAAGTGGTTTTATGAGCTCACATTCTTTAGCTCACTAAACTTTTGTCTCAGCAACCAAAACCACTGATAAGTACACTCATACTCAGATTTTGTTTCTTTTGTAAAGGAAGGGCTGCTTAAGATGCAGCATAATGGGACAGATGCTCAATTTTATTACAATTTAATAACAAAAGGATGGATTTTGCTACCTTGAAAGACCTTGAAAATGGGAAGTAAGTTTGGACATACCGAGAACGAGCTTCTGTTTTAAAATCACTGTCGTTATTTACACAAATGAGGTTGTAGAAAGCCAGCACAAAGTTTTGCTATAGTTTAACAGTATTGCATAACTCAGGAAACAAAATATGTTTTCATTTAAGTTTAAAAAGGAGTTACATACTCCAAGTTATAAAAAAAAGAAACCAAAACCACCAAGTTCTTAAACCATTAGACTTTCCAGACAAGAAAGAATAAGATTATAATTTTACATTAGTGTGGTATTTTTCCATTCTTTCTTTTTTCCCCCCCCTCCCACTTCCTTTGAAGACCATTAATCAAAAGGGTTGTAAGAATTCCCCTAAAACCACTGCTCTCCCCACCCCCATCTCTGCTTTAAATATTTTAAGCGAGAAATTTAAAAGAGGATTTAATGATTTGGAAGGCTTATTTAACACAGGGATAAAACCAAACACGCACCTATTCACATAGCTGTATGACCGTGGTCAGCTGTGTCTTGCAGAAACAATCCAAAAGAGAGGCAAAGTCTGCAGGCTAATTAAATCTTTGATTTCTATTAAGCTATCTTAAAAAGATGGCAATTACCTCAATACATGGTGGTCCTGTGACATCAACATCTGTCCAGCAAAACACAAGCTCATGATACTTACTTTTACAATTCACATTTTATGTAAGGAGAAGCCTTTAAAAAGTACTATTCCTTGAAAATGAGGACACTGATAACCTGCACTCCCTGACAACACTGCTGCCGTACAACTCTCATTCCTGTGGTGGCTGTGGATTCAGAAAATACCAGCCTCTGGAGAAAGACCTCAAACAAAAGGGAACAGGCTGATGGAGAAGTGACAGTATACCAAGTAAGTCCAAATGTACACCTATTATATAGCTCCTAAATTAGGTTTGCACTTGATGCAATGCATTAGACTCTCTCACACGTATGCTCCATGGAACAAAATCATATTACCGCATAAACTTCAGAAGATACGAAAATCAAGCTGCTGCACAACAGATGTAAAATTCCACAGACTTTGTGGGACTTCAGAGAAATAGGAGCCAAGAAAGGCCATTACCATGACTGGGAACATGAAAGTTGAAAAGTTCCATAAAGGTAAATACAGGTTTAATGCTAAAGAATTCAGAACATCACAACTTCCACAAGAAAGAAGCAAAGGGGACAAAAGAAAAGGGAACAAAAAAAAATAACAGCTGAAAAGGTAGGAAGGACTGACTCCAGAAATGGTCCTAGTCTGACACATTCCTTATCCAACTGTTAGCCCTGTTTCTGAAATGTGGAACAGGAAAATATTAGCCTCAGGTAGAGGGAGATACATTTGAAGTTGTACAGTGCTACGGCTAAGATCAGTTGGTATCTTATCTTATCTAGGCCATGTGCATCCTTTAGCCATTGTGCTTGATTTCAAACTGGAAATAAGATATAAGAAAAGAAGTACAGATGTTTTTATTGTTTAGTTACGTAGACCACAGAAATTCACCTGCTGATACTGCTATTAACCAGGCCAGGGTAACGAACAGATTATAACAAAGAAAACCCTCATTACACAACTTTTTGAAATAGAGTTTGAAGTACCCATAACCCTACAGTACACTGCGAGTGCACATGCATATGCGTGTCCCATACTAATTATCAGTAATTATCAGCAATCATAAAACAGACTTTTCAGCATTTGTATCAAGGAAGATCTCCCAACTTTTCCTTTTCATTTGGCACTATTTGTGGCATGTCCATTTTTCTTGTTCTTGACTTTGTACTGGAAAATCTTACAAAAAAAAAAAGCACAGCAGAGCAGATCTTTTTAAAAGAAATACAAGTCTGCTGTCAGATGCTATGGCATGCACAACACTGTTCATAAACAGTAAAATGCCTGTACTGTTTACATAAAAGATACCACAGTCACACAGTATGCTGCACATTGAGTACTCAATAGAAAGTAAACAGTGATTCAACTGATTAAGGAAAACACTGGCAAGAGTCAGTTCGTTCTTAAGGGCAAGTATGAAACTCTTGCTCAATTTTTAGCAGTTTAATAAGGGCAGACTAAGCTTAATTTGACAGGCTGCAAAGACTAGGTATGACTGCTTAATGTATCAACAGTTAGCTTAGGGGCTGTTTAGATTTGAAGGATGCTTATTTCTACTAAATTACACTATGTTCTTTCCTTCCCTACCAATTTTCAGAGAAACTAAAATGATGGCTCTCATTAAATATGAGCTTAAACATAGTGGCAAGGTAAGTCTGTCAAACTCGTGCACATTCAGTGTTATCTGCATTTTCCATCTTCAAACTAGCATGACAGTTTTGGAAGAAATAGTTACCACTCCAAAATGGTTACCTGAGATTCCAGTAAGAAACTTGCTTTTATGTGTTCCAACAGGTATTAAAATAATAACCCGACATCTCCAGTTCAGCCTACATGTAAGCTCTCCTTACTAAATCAGTATAGCCAGAAAAGTAAACAACTGTTCAACTTTAGAAACAGAGAGTATTCTGGTAAGAAAAGCTACTATTTTTCCAGATAAGAGCCAGAAGTCTCAGAGAACAAGAGTGCAGGTAAGGCATAGCCTCAGTCTGCAAATACTACCATATCTCGTAGACGGTTACTGACCAAACCTCTGCTATTCAAGGAGCTGCCTGTGAGGTATATAAGGATAATATAAACCAAATAATCAGGGGCTTACTCATATTACAAAAACGGAATCTATGGATAGCAAATTAAAACCTTAGCTTAGTATTACATGAAACGATTCTTCAGCATTGCAGAGCACATGTACTTTGGTGCTCGGAAAGAAAACAGAATCAAATTCCATTCTAATTTACTTACAGCTTATTAAAAACTAAGACTCTGCATATTAATACGTGCAACATCTGACTTCTCATTCTTAAACTGTCAGGCCTGAATTTTTGTTGAATTTGCTACCTTGTAGCTGTTCCTTTATTTTGTGGTAACAGTAAAGACACTATTTTGTATACTACATTTCTTTACTTGCTTAAAAGATATTTTGACCATTCGTAATCATCCTCAGGTATAATTATAAAATGTATTGTAAATAATTTAAATTTATAATTACTAAATTTTAAATTTAAATTTTTAATTTTAAAAACATATTTTAAAAAATCTAAAAATTTATTGGTACACTTACTTTTTGCTTGCTTCATAAACATCCGTGATATTGGAGAAAAGGTGATGGCTCTCTGTTTTGGTCATCGTGAGACTCAGTTCCCTGGAATTTTTAAACATGCGGATCAGAATCTCCAAGCTCAGCAAATAAGAATGCTCAGAAGATATCACTTCAAATATTGCCTGCAAACAGAGTGGAGGGGAGAAAGAAAAGGCTTACTATTGACTAGGCTTTTTATCTTTTAAAAAAAAAAAAAGAAAACATGGAGGCAGGGTGCAAAGAAAAGTTATTGGATGTAAGCTAGAGATTATAACGTAAATATTCATTTCCATGATAGCTGCATCATTTACTTAGAAAGAGGTGATTTCATACTACAAAAAAAGACTTTTTAAGAAAATCTATATTCAGAATTTTCAATGCAACTGCAGAGAGTTTGGAGACAAAAGCTTAACTCCAACTATGATCACTCCCCACTCATGCTCCTAAGAGGTGGGGGTTTTGTGGTTTTTTTTCTTTTTTTGTTTAATTTAAAAAAAAACCACATCTGTTTCTGCGGTCCAGTTGGAAGCTTCACACCAGTCATACTACTGTTGACGAGCCAGTATTTGCTTTGCTTTTTTTAAACAGAAGTTGGGAAGTTATTTACTTGAAAGCATCCTTGGGTAACAGAGCTCTGCTTACCGAAGCATCTGCAGAAAAGCAAAACCCTTGGGAAAATTCAGGTTTTAGTCATATCTCAGCAGTAATACCTTGGTTACTTTTAAAAGATCAAGCTAGGAGCACGCACACACACGAGAAGCTGAGCTATCTGCATATCTGCAGCGGGGAGAGAAACCTGGAGGCAGAGCAGACAGGAGGGGGTGGCAGCCACTATCCCCAGTTGCAATTAGTGACCAGACACGCCGACCTCCAGTACATTCCCTCACCTCCCACAGACAACTTCTGTTTTATCACCCTACCACTTAAAGAGTAGCCACTGCAACTGCCAGCAGCTGCCTGACATACAAAGCAAACTTTTAATGGACTCTCAGACTTTGAAATCCACATACTTGTTGCACTGGAAATTTTCACCTCCGATGTAGAAACCTATCAGCTTAGACATCTTTTACCTCTCCAGGTTTTATTTGCTGTTACTCTACCAGAGTTCTTGTATGTATACACATGGAAAAAAAATTAAATAATTTTCATGCACCCTTTTGTCACAAGCTCCACAAAGTCACATTTGTCGTCAGCACCACCTTCCAGGCATTACTAACACAGTAGCATAATACCCATCAGCAAAGCAAATACAACTTTGTTATTGATATAGCTAATGTTAATACTTGCATGTATGATTTCATTAGTTATGTGCAACTGACTTTTCCAAGCATTCTCAAACCAGATGAGAAATATTTATTTTGATGTGACAGTACAGATCTGAGTATTTAGAAAGGATAATGCCCATCACTCTACAAACACAGACAGACAGAGGGTCATGCAGCTGACAGTCTACAGGAGGCGTTCACTTAGATGGTCCAACACGTGTGCTCTAGAGAAACCCTGCTCTTCCGGGTGTAAAGGCGAGGGAGACTATTGGCATGTTGAAGGCAGTCTTCCTGAATATTCCCAACTGCCAATTGAGACAAACCACACTGGGAAAAAAGCAAACCATTCTGCTGGGGACAGCTGTTCCTAAGATTTCTTTAAGAGTTCAAGTCTAGTTGAGTTCTGCTGGTGTTACTAAGGTAAGCTTTTGATCAAATACAGTGTCTCTTGGGTATCCTGAGTCTCAGTGTTCCCAGACTGTCCTTTCTTGCCCTTCTAAAAAGTCTTCTTCAAAGAACTGAGATTTTAATAATGAAATAACAAGTTTTGGATTTGTTAGAACAGAACAAAATCTGTTTTAGCTGAAGCCTTAAAAATCTATGCAGTACAAAGATCAACAACTCCACAGGAAACCTACAGGGCCATTACATGTACAAGGAAAGGAAGTCTAATGTGCATATAGGTAGTCTCTCCATCTTACGACCTACCTAAAAAGCTGAAGGGATCTGGTGAGAGACACAGCAGCAGCCAGGTAACAGCTACAACATGCTACATGTTATTTGCAGGAGCGAATACTGCTGTGCAAGGAGATATGCAAGGTGACGCTTAATATTAAACTGTCTGCCTGCCAACTTCCTCAGCCTCAAGAATCTAGAGAACATATACATACATCAGCCAAACTCGGGCAGCAAACCTACCTACTGCTTGGCTAACAGTGTGCAGAAAGGTGCCCAAGAAGGACGTTTTGGCCTTTGCCCAGCAATTACATCTCCCATCTTCAGTCTCACTGTACTTCTCCCAGAAAATCCACGAAGGATTTACCTAAGGATTGCTGTAGAGTTCCATGGCTAGCTAACTGGTTTCTAGCCATACATTTTTCAACACAGAAAAATATACAAGCTCTCCTATTGTTTTGGAGGGGTTTTATTTATGATTTTACTGAGGACCCTCACGGACCCTCTTCCAGTTTGGTGACAGGAAGTCATTAGCATAGTCAGAAATAAATGGGACAAAGAAAGGAACTTTGCTTCTAATATGCAAGGAAGTGAGAGAATATCATCTTACCATGACCCAAACACATTTCAGAAAATGAAAAATAAAAAAAGGATGAAGAAACAACCTTGATTTTGACTTACAGTAACTACACCACATTCAGAGGCTGGGGTGGCATTTACTAGGTGCTTGCTAACAGTGTTTCTGAACAACATTTGAAACCATATTGTGGTTAATTTGCATTACATCAAGGTAAACAGATGTTTGAATCCTGATGGACAGCAAACATCCTTAAGTGGCCAGATGCATACTGTAGTTTGTACACACATACACACTTAGAATTTCCAGCTTGCAAGAAAAGGTTTATCAAAAATTTTTTAGTTCAAATCAGCCTGTCTGTTTGACATTGTCTTTAGACAGAAGATGCACACAGTTCCATCTCAAGAATGTGTTCTGAAAGATGGGATGCATATGAATGCATGACATTGACATTTCAAGAAGGTATAAATCAAACTATTTTTGTGCAGTGACAATATACTACGACAGCAAATATAATCTAAAAGGCTCCAAAAAGCAATTTAAAGAATAGATAAAGCATAATTGATAAAAGGCAATTTAAAAGACATACAGCAAAAGCAGGACTTGGTAGTACAACTACATCTTAAGAATATTTATTTAGGCTCCCTCTGAAAGAACAGGCCTCTAATATTCAAATAAAAAACATCTCAGGCTTGAAAACATTTTTGATAACATTAAAGACTTTACATTTAAAAGGCATCTAAAGAACTGGTTCTCTTTGAAGGGATGTAAATATGACTTCAGGAAACATAGACTAAAGGCTCCTAAAGGATATGACCGAAATAAATGCCTTGTGCCTCAAAGCTTCCCAGGAGGAGGCAGAAAAGCAAAACACACGGCCTGAACTGCTACACTGGCTATTCCCCCGAAAAATGAAAAGAAGATAGCTAAAGAAACGTAACGTTGTTTAAAAAAAAAAAAACCAAACTAAGGTATAAATCTAATGTATGCAATGCAAGATGTTTCTGTATTTTATGTATGAACACAACAGCTGTAGGTCACACAGCTAAATTAACATTTGAGGCTTGCTATACGCATCTGAACTTCACAGAAAACCCCAGTCAGGTCTCACTTGGCTACATTCACTGAGGTATGTCCTGAAGTGAAATAAAGATATTGGAACTAATTTTCATGGCAGATACTGCTACAGTGTTTCTACTTAAAAAAATTTAAAAAAAAAAACAAGCAAACCCACACCAAACAAAAAACAACCTTGGGGTTTTTCCCTATTGAAGGACATACCTCAAGAACTGCAGGTATATGGTTGGCTAGGTCAGGCTATTCTTTTCAACACCTCTCATTCATTTTGATATAGCCCTGTAAGTAAGGAACGAGGGTAAAGCAGAAGAAGTGAACAAAAGGAGCAAAGAGGAAGAGGAAAGTGAATAAAGAGGACAAAAGGAGCAAAGGGGAAAGAGACACAGAGAGAAAAGATAACTACATCAGTAATTGCTGCTGTTGTCTGTACTGTTGACAGCATGGATGCACCTACTCCATTTCAGTGTGAAAGGAAAAAGGTTAGTTACACCAGAAACACAGCACTTGTGTGTTCAGAACTGTTCACAGGATTAGTTTGAGCTAAGAGGCACTGTAAAAAGCTGTTCTTTGCTTGTCACTGCCTTTAAAAACTTAGGCACCACCTCTTACCCTCTGTGAACACAAGGTTAATTTTGCACCTTCCCCAGTACCACCGGCAGCAGTGGCTGGCTGCTGCTACTGAGTAGCCACTGACCAGGCTACATCTGCTGGAGCGCGCATACCTAGGAACCATGCCTCCAACAAGACCTGCAGGGTGTTGGCAGGAGACCCGTGGCAGGGACATAGGCACATCAGCAATAGAAACATTTTGTTTATTTATTCTCCCTAGGGAGAGAAGACACTTCACTCTAAGACAGGAAGCAGTGTGATGAGCTTGTCTCCTTATCAACAAATACAGAGTATTAAATCAGGCATGCGGTGCATCCCTAAACAATCAACAAAAAAGAATGTGTTACTTTAAAGAGTACCTCTTGCCTTTTTCTTTCTTCCTGGCTGATCGCTGCCGATAATCCATTTTTCTTTACCTAAGGAGGCCAAAAAAAAAAATTTATTTTTAACAGCTTTTGTAGAAAAATACAATTAAAAAAACCTAAACCACAGAATTATCAAAACATTGGACTAAGAATTCAGCCAAAGAATCTGTGCACTTCAAAGAGACAGCAATGAACCAGCAGAAATAAAAAAACTGAAAGTCGATAACATCTGTCATTTGACTTCTTGAAAGAACCAAGTAATTTCGTTAAAAACTATCCCAGGACATACACATAGAACTACTGCAGCAAAAGCACACACAGCTGAATCACAGTCACCCTGCGCAACCTCCCTGGGTATTACACATACACAGAAGCACGAAAACTGCTTCCTCCTTTTAAGTTAGATTTCCTGGACTGACACATGTACATCGCAAGGTTCATCTTCTGAGTTGGCCTGAAAAATCCTAGCACCTTCTTTTGTTACACACACCTAAAGACCTAGACAAACTACCTAGACAGGTAGTCTGTTGGCCTAGGGTAACTTTACCCTAGACAGATATTGCAAAGTCCTGAGTAAATACCCCGGTAATTCTATCCTCAACCCTATCATAGAATCATAGAATCGTTAAGGTTGGAAAAGACCCTTAAGATCATCGAGTCCAACCACTAATCTATCACTGCCAAGTCCACCACTAAACCATATCCTCAAGCACCACATCTACCCTTCTTTTAAATACCTCCAGGGATGGAGACTCAACCGCCTCCCTGGGCAGCCTGTTCCAATGTTTGACAACCCTGTCGGTGAAATAGGTTTCCTAAACTTCCCCTGACACAGCTTGAGGCCATTTCCTCTCGTCCTATTGCTTGTTACTAGGACGAAGAGTCCAACCCCCGCCTCGCTACAACCTCCTTTGAGGCAGTTGTAGAGCGCGATATGGTCTCCCCTCAGCCTCCTCTTCTCCAGGCTAAACACCCCCAGCTCCCTCAGCCACTCCTCATCACACTTGTTCTCCAGACCCTTCACCAACTTTGTTGCCCTTCTCTGGACACGCTCCAGCACCTCGATGTCCTTCTTGTACTGAGGGGCCCAAAACTGAACACAGCATTCGAGGTGGGGCCTCACCAGTGCCGAGCACAGGGGCACCGTCACTGCCCTGCTCCTGCTGGCCACACTATTCCCGATACAAGCCAGGATGCCATTGGCTGCCTTGGCCGCCTGGGCACTGCTGGCTCATGCTCAGCTGGCTGTCAGCCAGCACCCCCAGGTCCTTCTCTGCCGGGCAGCTCTCCAGCCACTCCTCCCCAAGGCTGTAGCGTTGCATGGGGTTGTTGTGACCCAGGTGCAGGACCCTGCACTTGGCCTTGTTGAATCTCATACCATTGGCTCCAGCCCAACGATCCAGCCTGTCCAGGTCCCTCTATAGGGCCTTCCTGCCCTCCAGCAGATCAACACTTCCACCCAGCTTGGTGTCATCTGCAAACTTCCTGAGGGTGCACTCATCCAGACCATCAATGAAGATATTGAACAGGACCAGCCCCAGCAGTGAGCCCTGGGGAACACCACTCATGACCGGCCACCAGCTGGATTTGACTCCATTCACCACCGCTCTCCGGGCTCGGCCGTCCAGCCAGTTTTTAACCCAGCACAGAGTGCACTTGCCCAAGCCGTGAGCAGCCAGCTTCTCCAGGAGAATGCTGTGGGGGGAGAGTGTCAAAGGCCTTAATAAAGTCCAAGCAAACAACATCTGCAGCCTTCCCCTCATCCACTAAGCAGGTCACCTTATCATAGAAGGAGACCAGGTTAGTGAGGCAGGACCTCCCCTTCATAAACCCATGCTGGCTGAGCCTGATCCCCTGGGTGTCCCGCATGTGCCGTGTAATGGCATTCAAGATGATCTGCTCCATGACCTTTCCAGCACCAAGGTCGAGCTGACAGGCCTGTAGTTCCCTGGATACTGCCTCCGACCCTTCTTGTACAGGGGTGTCACATTCACTAGCTTCCAGTCATCTGGGACCTCCCCAGTTGACCAGGACTGCTGGTAAATGATGGAGAGTGGCTTGGTGAGCTCCTCTGCCAGTTCCCTCAGTATCCTCGGGTGGATCCCATCCGGCCCCATGGACTTGTGAACATCCAGGTGAAGGAGCCAGGCAGTGACTGCCACCTCTTCAACAACTGGGACCTCATTCTGCTCTCTATCTCCCAGCACAGGGTCCTTACAACCCCGAGGATGACCAGTCTGACTATTAAAGACTGAGGCAAAGAAAGCATTAAGTACCTCAGCCTTCTCCTCATCTTTCGTGGCAAGGTTACCTTCCGCATCCAGCAAAGGAGGGAGATTCTCCTTGGTCCTCCTTTTGTCACTGATATATTTATAAAAACATTTTTTTGTTATCTTTAACAGCGGCAGCCAGTTTAAGTTCCAACTGGGCCTTTGCCTTCCTAATCTTTTCCCTGCATAGCCTCACAACATCCTTGTAGTCCTCCTGAGTCACCTGCCCCTTCTTCCAAAGGCAGTAAGCTCTCTTTTTTTTCTTGAGTTCCAGCCAAAGCCCACTATTCAGCCAAGCTGGTCTTCTCCCCCGCCTGCTCGACTTACGGCACATGGGGACGGCCTGCTCCTGCGCCTTTGAGACTTCCTTCTTTAATAACATCCAGCCTTCCTGGACTCCTTTGCCCTTCAGGACTCCCTCCCAAGGGACTCTGTTAACCAGACTCCTTAACAATCCAAAGTCTGCCCTTCTGAAGTTCAGGGTAGTGGTTTTGCTGACCCCCTTCCTTACTTCTCCAAGAACTGAAAGCTCTATCATGTCATGGTCGCTGAGCCCAAGACAGCCTGCGACCACCACATCACCCACCAGGCCTTCTCTGTTCGTAAACAGCAGGTCCAGCGGTGCACCTCCCCTGGTTGGCTCGCTTACCGGCTGCGTCAGGAAGTTCTCCCCCACACACTCCAGGAACCTACGAGACTGCTTGCTCTCTGCTGTGATGTATTTCCAGCAGATATCTGGTAAGTTGAAGTTTCCCATGAGAACAAGGGCTAGAGATTGTGAGACTTCAGCCAACTGCTTGTAGAGTACTTCACCTGTCTCCTCATCCTGGTTGGGTGGTCTATAACAGATTCCCACCTGGATATCTGCCTTCTTGGCCTTCCCCTGACCCTTACCCACAAGCACTCAACCTTATCATTACCGTCGTTGAGTTCTAGATGGTCAAACACTCTCTAACATACAAGGCTACCCCTCCACCTCTCCTTCCTTGCCTGTCCCTTCTGAAGAGCTTGTAGCCATCCATTGCAGCGCTCCAGTTGTGCGAGTCATCCCACCATGTTTCCGTGATGGCAAACACATCATAGTTTCCCTGGCGCGCGATGGCTTCCAGCTCCTCCTGTTTATTGCCCATGCTGCGTGCACTGGTGTAAATGCACTTCAGCTGATCTATTGATCTCTTTTCCAACACAGGCATGCCACCCCCAGGCTCGTTCCTAGCAAGCCTGGTTTTACCCCCTTCCCCCTTCATATCTAGTTTAAAGCTCTCTCAATGAGGCCTGCTATCTCCTGAGCAAGAATCCCTTTCCCCCTTTGCAACAGGTGAACCCCATCTCTCTCCAGCAGGCCTGGTGCTATGTAAACTGCCCCATGATCAAAAAACCCAAAATTCCACCGCTGGCACCAGCCTCTGAGCCACGTGTTAATGAGATGGGACTTGCTGTTCCTTTCCGTATGTCTCCCAGCTATCAATGGGATGGAGGAAAACACTACCTGCGCTCCTGATCCTTCAAGTAATCACCCCAGTTCTCTAAAGTCCCTTTTGATTCTCTTTGCACCTCTCTCAGCTATCTCATCGCTGCCAACCTGAACATCCACTAGTGGATAATAATCGGACGTCTCTCCCCACTCAGCATCCTACAGCCAAATCAGCCAAGGCAAGTTTGCCCCAGCTCTCCATATACAACCATCGCCACATTTTGCAGAGCCTGAAGCCACATGCTCAGCTACCAGATTCCACAGCAGAGACCCCTGAAGTTTACTCCTTCCCAGTGCAAGCCACATGCATTATGTCATTTAAAAGGAGAACATAAAAAAACAAACCCAAAAACAAAACACCCAACCAAAAACACCACACACCACCCCCAAAAAAATAAAACAAAGCGAAGCACCAAGGAGGGACTGACTCTATGCATTTCCTAGGAGTGTTAAACACAGAACCTCAAATCAGGACAGTCACCTGTGGATGGCATGCTGGACCAGGGAAGGGAAAGACGGCACTGCACAGCACTACACATGTGAAAGATACTGTTCTCTTTGTGAAGCAGCAGCATGCCGTGGGACATTAGACCTAACAGATGCACTTCCATTCTCCCATTTCTGTTTTGGTCCCCAAAAGTTCCTAACATACTATCATCAACAGCTTACTCTTCTTACTCCACTTGTTCCCTGAAATTTTAAAGGATATATCATTCCTCATTTTATTCCTGCATACCAGGCACCACAAACCTGGACAGCAGGCTCAAGAGTAAAGATGGTACAACATCAAGAAGTGCCACACTTTGATTTGCATGCACGCCAAAGTATATACACATGCATTTATATACTTATAAAAATAACAAATATTCCAGTGTTTGAGCAATTGTTCTTTGAACACAATTTACAGATTCCTATGTCACCACAAGCATACACTTCTGAATACCAAGCAGGAACTAATTAGATGCTTTTCTATTACTGGGACCTGATGAGATGCACCCCAGAGTCCCAAGAGAATTGGCTGATGTAGTTGCCAAGCCACTCTCCGTGATATTTGAAAAGACATGGCAGTCAGGTGAAGTGCCTGGTGACTGGAGAAAGGGAAACACTGCACCCCATTTTTAGAAAGGGTAGAAAGGAGAACCCTGGGAACTACCGACCTGTCAGCCTCACCTCTGTGCCTGGGAAGATCATGGAACAGATGCTCCTAGAAGCTGTGCTAAGGCACATGGAGGACAGGGGTGTGATCTGAGGCAGCCAGCATGGCTTCACCAAGGGCAAGTCCTGCCTGACCAAGCCAGTGGCCTTATATGATGGAGTGACTGCATCAGTTCCCAAGGGGAGAACTACAGATGTTGTCCATCTGGACTCCTGTAAGGCCTTTGTCATGGTTCCCCACAGCATCCTGCTCTCTAAACTGGGGAGAGTCAGATTTGATGGGTGAACCATTTGGTGGATGAGGAATTGGTTGGATGGTTGCATCCAGAGGGTAGTGGTCAACGGCTCAACGTTCAGATGGAGATCAGTGACAAGTGGTGTCCCTCAGGGGTCTGTAGTGGAACCAGTGCTGTTTCGTATCTTCATCAATGACACAGGCAGTGGGATCGAGTGCACCCTCAGCAAGTTTGCAAACAACACCGAGTTGAGTGGTGCGGTTGACACACCTGATGGATGGGATGCCATCCAGAGGGACCTGGACAAGCTTGAGAAGTGGGCCTGTGTGAACCTCATGAGGTTCAACAAGAACAAGTGCAAGGTTCTGCATCTGGGTCAGGGCAACCCCAGGTATCAATACAGGCTGGGGGATGAAGGGATTGAGAGCAGCCCTGTGGAGAAGGACTTGGGGGCACTGGTGGATGAAAAGCTGGACATGAGCTGATAATATGCGCTCACAGCCCAGAAGGCCAACTGTATCCTGGGCCACATCAAAAGAAGTGTGGCCAGCAGAGCGAGGGAGGGGATTCTGCCCCTCTACTCTGCTCTCACGAGACCTCATGTGGAGTACTATGTCCAGCTCTGGAGTCCTCAGCACAGGAAGGATGTGGACCTTTTGGAGTGGGTCCAGAGGAGGCCACAGAAGAGATCAGAGAGATGGAACACCTTTCCTGTGAAGAAAGGCTGAAAGAGTTGGGGCTGTCCTGCCTGGAGAAGAGAAGGCTGCGGGGAGACCTTACTGCAACCTTCCAGTGCTTGAACAGGGCACATGAGAAAGACAGGGACAAACTTTTTAACAGGGCCTGTTGCAATACAACAGAGAGTAATGGTTTTAAACTCAGAGGGTAGATTCAGACTAGATATAAGGAAAAAATGCTTTACAATGAGGGTGGTGACACACTGGCCCAGGTTGCCCAGAGAGGTGGTAGATGCCCCATCGCTGGAAACATTCAAGGTCAGGCTGGACGGGGCTCTGAGCAGCCTGACCCAGTTGATGATGTTCCTGTTCACTGCAGGGGGGTTGGACTAGATGACCTTGAAAGACCCCTTCCAACACAAACTATTCTACAATTCTATGAAACTATTAAAGTACCTTCAATCAACAACCTGAAAGCTTAAAATCACTCATTAGGAAGTAAAATGTCACTTTTTTGTTTGGATGCAGCAGAGGACATTTCTAAAAATATGCCAACACAGGAAATACCTGTGAACACATCCAAGAGATTTCAGCACTTCCTGTTAATAACAGCAACTGTAAATTTCCAGTGACGTCAATTTGGCAACCGCTGTATTCATCTTCAAAGAACTGTAGCTGTATTTTGTGATCATTATTTTGTCATATATGGGTGCGTACATACAAAGTACACAGATAAATTCATCACATAAGCAAATGGTTCAACCTTATATTTTTAATCAACAGCAACACTTCCAAAGAGAAACAGGCCCAAATATGGAGACTATTTTTTGCATATTCTGTCAAAGAAAATTCAATTTCTCTTTTTTGAGATGTTCAAAATGTTTTAGCTGAAAGAGCCTAAAAGTCACATCTGTGCACTATGCAAACAACTCAATGTAAGCTACGAACATGACCAGAAGGAGTGGAAGAGGCCCAACACTACAGCTACTGTATGTTGTCTTACTGTCACATTGGACTGCTTTTTTCCAGCAACTCAGTTATGGCTGATTCAACCATGGAGACAAGGAGGAATGGATGACAGAACAACATGTTAACACTGTGGTTATGTACGAGAAGTTCCTCCAAAATAAGGAAGTGCTGCAGGGGATAAATGCACCAGATATATTTATTTGAGAAATATTATAAGTGGCTGCACCATAAACCAAATTGAAGATAAGCCTTTTCATACTGGGAGAGAAATGAGAGTTAATGCAGAGATTAGCCCTGAAGATCCTTGACAGTTAAAGCAGGTAGTCTTTTTTTTGATACCACAGAGAAGAGGCAGCCACGGAAAGGTGACCCTGTGAGTGGTTCAGTAAAGCAACTTGTGGCAGCTTTTTAAATTAATAAGAAAAATCACAACTGCACGTGTCCTAAACCAGAGAAAGGGATGATCAGAAAAATGAAATGCAAGATGACCAAAGCTTGGAAAGAGTTTCAGGTTAGAGAGACAGCAGTTCAGAGAACATGCAAAATCTTAATGCAGCGCTACATAAACATATTGAACCTACTGAGCATGAAATGGAGGACTTGATACTAAAACACTCATTAAATACTTCAATAATTATGAACATTACCTATGCTATAGGACATCTCTTTCCCATGCTAGATCTCAAAAGTATTTAGAAGAATCACAGCAATACTGACAGTAGTAATGAAAAGTGAATGTGCACCATATTCTCCAGGCTGCACCAGTAACAACCTGGGAAAACAGACATTTAAGTTCAAAGTCCTCCAGTCAGATGCAGTGGTCAAACTCTGCAGCAGGTTGCCCAGGGAGGTGGTGAAATCTCCACCTGTGGAGATATTAAAAACCTGACTGAACACAGTCCCAGACAACCTGCTCTACCTGACCCTCCTCAAGCAGGGGGATTGGACAAGATGATTTCAAGAGGTCCCTTCTAATCTAACTGACACTGTGATTCTTTGCATGCACAATAATACACAGTCATTAACCATACCAACTGAACGCTGCATTTGTTAGAAAGTAAATACATTTAATATAGCGCAAATGTTATCATCAGTGCCTATGATCTGCTGGAAATTCTTAAATAATACCAAAATATACTTTTGGAATATATTTTGGAAATATTGGTTATTCTCCTTTAATTAAACTTTTACATTAACAGATGAAGATTGGAAGGAACAAAGTTAGTAGATAAACTAGCTCTTCACCTAGTCATCTGCTTAATTACTGCTAGCTGTCTAACCTGTAACAGGAATCTGAAGAGGAAGAGAGTTCAAGAGAGGAATTTGAAAGGAACTGGATTTAAATAGCACCCCATCTCAGGATCTTTAAATGTTCTCCAAAAAGCTCACTCTTAGTTTCTTATGAGTTCATACACTGCAGGCAGATAGAAAAGCCCTTTTTATTATTGTTATCATACAGGATTTGACAACTCCACACATGAAGGTTCTCAAATAGAAAGTCTAGTTCAGTACTGCATCAGGTGCCATGCCTGTATGGCCAAAAAAACATCCTGCAGAAAGAGCGGATTCATTCTGCTGTCTCCCCTCCTAGCATAGTCGCTGCTAACAAATGCCATGAACATAGGATTCTCATTCTTTCTTAACGTATGTCGAAACCCAATACTTTGACATTTTCCAGCTGACTTCCTGTTACAATTCCACACTCACTTTGTAATGCACATTGACAGCAGGTAACTTTTCCAGAGCGTTATAAACACACAGACTGAGATTCAGATTCCCATAGTTCACTTCCACAATGCACTACCGTTTCCCATATACTCCCCCTTCCAACCTTGTAAATCAAGCAAACTGAACAAGTGTGCTGTGCTAGAAATCATAAAGAATAGGTTGGTTTATATAACTGTAAGCATGGCACAGTAATGGTTCTCTTACTGAGATGACCTTTAGACTGTTTTGGTCTCACGACAAATTAGTGTTTTTTAAATTATTATTATTATGGAATAGCATTCCTTCCAAAATACCTCAGCTATTCACCATTTAACTGCTAGTTTGCCTAGAAGGCAGAAAAAAAAACAATTTGACTTCATTATAAACAAACTTTTTTGCAATAATGAGCAAATTAACCACATCTAAGCTACGTGATTTGTTGAAAGAAAATTTAAAGCAAATCTTTTCAAAACCACATTGCCTTGCCTTATTATTGAATTAAAGAGGGAATCATATTTCAGTCCTTAAACTGCAAAAGGTCATCAACATCTGTAAGACAGGTCTTCTAAAGGGACAATCTAAATAGCCTTAGAAGATCTTTCTGAGGCTTAGTAATGAATTTACACACAGCCAATGGCCCCAACTGTCAAATATGCAAGGCAACCATGTCATGTAATAATAATCCTTTCCTGTGCCATATATAAAGATGAGGTTCTACAACAGTCTACAAGTTACATAAACAAAAACCAAAAAACCCCAAAGCCTTCATTTTAGGGATATTCCTCCAGAAACCACAGAAATGATCAAAGAATAAAAGTAACCACAGAAATACAGAATTTTTACAGTTTCTTTAGTCTCAAAATCATGCATACTAGGAAAGTCTGTAGAAATACCAACTAGTATAATTCACTTGCCAGCTTATTAGCAGGGATGCTAGCAAGATTACAGTACTTATTAAAACAGATGAATTCTACTTTGTTTAACAATGCTACTAAGAAAAAGCCACTGCACAGGCTTCATAGACTGTGCTAAGGATAGCAGAATACCACCATGTGAATACGTGGCTTTTTTAAAATGGTTTCAATTAAGTATATGCAGTCAAATCAACTTAGAGCTGCCTTGCAGCAATTTAGAACAATTCAGCAGAAACTTGTTTGTAATCGAAGCTTTTCTTTAGTATATTCACTCTTTTAGTGAATTCAAAACACTTTTTTTTAACGAATCAGTAAAGTTGTGGCTTTGCCAAATATGGGACCCTAAAATGAACTTTCTCAATTGCACTGTTTTTTGTGTAAAACAAAGGCTAGTAATTGATCAGGACCTCCATGTATTTGTTTGGTCCACACCACTCCAATTTACTGAGGAACTACGAAGCACAGATTTAACTCTGAGTTTACATGCTGCTTGGATTTAAACCTGTCTTTTCAGGCTTTCCGACAGTACTTCATTCCAAACAGCCAGATACAGAAACATATGTTAGCGTAACCCATAACGCTGCTGCGGACCTGCATCGGTATGGCTGCAAACACCCTGTGCGGGCAAGGCCTAAGCAGCCATGTCTAGTGACTGTAGGAAAATTCAATGTGCAAACAGAAGAGGCATGCTTGATTTTTTTTTTGTCTAGCATAGTTGAAAAAGAAAAAATATAAATATAACTTAAAGCGTAAAATTATGAAATATTAATCCCTATGCAAAGTTGTATTTAATTTCATCTTAAACTACACTGAATTTTCTTTTTCTTGGTAATTTCAAATCACATACTCTAACCAGTCTGTTGTGTGGCCACATGAGCCTACAAACACATGCTATAAAAAGGGAGGTGTCAGGTAACCAGGGAAACTGATTCTGGCAGGAACATCAGTCTATACCTACTAAAACTGACTGAGAAAACATGAGTTATGCTTTCTTTAAGCTGTTGGAGTTAGCCTTACATAAAGCCTAAACATAAGCTAAATTGAGGCCTCTGGGTCTGGATTAGTAACATATGAATAGCTGCAAACTTGTTGATTTAAAAAAAATATTTGGAGACACCTTATATTTTGAAAGGGAAAAGAAGGTGACAAACTTCAGCCAAAAACTCCACCAGCAAGCAAAAAGACTTGCTTCAATACATTCTTAGATACTCTTTGTCTGGCTATACAATGATCAATACTCACAAAAGACAGCTGACTCCATGTTGATCTCAGGGGCTTATAGTGAAAAACAACCTTTTCATCCGATTTCTGCTCTTGGGGCTCAGACTCGTCATCAGAATCTATGTCCAGAGCTTTTTCTTTATAGTTCTGATATAATACAGCATTTTCTATAAAACAACAACAGTATGTCATTAATTGCTAGCAAGTTAGCTTACCTGCTTTCATAAAAATAAGTAACATTTAAACAATGAAAGAAACCAAAATGTCAATGTGCCGTTCACAAACTCCACAAGACAAAGATAGTATCTTATTTAGGATGGACAATGGTGCAGTACAGTAACAATGGATCACTGTACCACTACCAAAAAATCCACACTGACTGAATTAAAGAACAGATGTGTCCTTTGTCAAGAAAAAACAGAAAACTATTTTTCCTTCCTTGGTTTGCTGTACAATGTTTCATAATTAGCCAGCAATTTAAAAACGGAACAAGCATATCAGTAGAACAGAGTCACTGATCATGAGGTCTAGCTATTTTAATCTACAAGATCATTATAAATCCCACTATCCATGCCAATTTTTATTCTGTCAGCTTTAAATATCGTTTTCACACTTCACTAAGAGAAGGAAATGATCCAAATGTCAGAAATTTGAGGTCAGAACTATTCCAAATAGAAACTTCAAAGCTTGCTTAAATAAGCACGAGGCCTATGAACCTTAAGACAAAATACACTCATTATATATTTCGGTACTGCTAGTATTAATTCAGTAATATCAGTGGCAAAGAAACACAGGTGTGGAGCAGAGCCTTTCCATTTCCCAACCTCCTGGACCACACACCCTTTCCAAAAGCAGAGAGAAAAGGACAGAGAAATTCAAGACCAGAATAACCTACAGATGATTAAGCTGTTAAGAAAGCAAGCTCTGAAAGGTGGAGACAAGGCAGGCTTTGGACAATATCCAATCTTCCCCTACAAGAGAAATGGGAAAGAAGTGAAAGGTCTGGCTGCTCCACGCACAGCTGCAACTCCTGAGGTCTTACACTGGGCCGGGTGGATCCGTTCCACCTGTTCAGACCATACAGCCCTGGCTGAGTATTTTACAAGGTTTTGTGTTTGTTCTCTGGAATGCATCTATATAGTTTATACACTTTTAAGACAGGAAATTGTGTACAGCAACTGAATTGTGAGAGGCATTACAGAGACAGTTATTAGTTGGGATCAGTCCAAGACAAAAGGGAGCCATTGGAAGAGAATCTAGAAAAAGTCATCAGAAGATCATGTGAGAAAAGATGAAAATACAAATAAGATAGGGGATGATGCAAATAGCAAAGTGAAAAGTTTTTAAAATAGAAACACAAACAAAAGGTAACACATCAGCTGAGACAACTTTAAGGAGGCATTAAGCAGAAAAAAGCCAAGATGGTAGCAGTTGTTATAATAAAACTTCCATAGACTCATAGCCAGGAAAGAATTTTTGTCTTGTTGAAATAGTGCAAAAAGCACTAAACTTGGCAAAGCCCAGAATTAATGAGTAACATAAAAAAGCAGATACATGGAAAGCGTTTGGACAGTGTTTTTCTGACACTTAAGCTTGAAGCCTAGGTAGCAAGCAAAGAAAAGGATTACAAAGTCAAAGAATTCACCCCAGCACCCTTGCCTTATGAGGAAAAGAGAAATAGCTGCATAAACCATAAACTCAGAGAATAACAATCCAGGCGTCTGCTGCAAGTGATGATCCCAAACCCATACGCTGATCCACAAAAGCTACCTGTTGCACTTGGGAAGAGTCACTGGGAATAGGCAGGAAGGCAGTCCTAACTGGAGGAACAAGCCTCAACTATGTAATTCCACAGAACTGTTACACCTGAGATAGACACGTCAACCAGTCCATCTTTTAGGAGGGACAGGAGTTTAAGCTGAAAAGAAGCCCTTCAAACAAAAACCCATTTTTAGCCTGCCATTCTATATTCCTTAAAATATTCCCTGCAGTATGTCTAGTGCCAAAATCATGATTCCATATTTCAGTCAGCTTACTGAAAAACAAGGTACTTAGTCTTTGGCTACATACAGAAGAAGTGTGCAAAATGATCCTGAAGTTAATTTATCTTGTGATTGATCGTATTGTCAAATCTGTACAGAAAAGGGCTTACCTTCCCCATCAAATGTCCCTTGTCCTTTCAGCATTTTCTTCTGATAATTTTAACAGGAAAGAGATATACACACATTAAAAGAAGAATGCAAAATAACCAACAGTAACAAGAACTATCTGTTTTATTTGATACTTAGGCACCAAGTTAACAGGCCCTAATGTATATACTTCTGATGTTGGACAATTATTCATTAAAACAATTGTTTCATCACAAAAAGTGAAAAGCAACTCTAGTTTTCCTTTTCTCATGCATTGGTTATACATATTTGTCCCAAATGCTAATTTTTTTCCTATGTTTCAAAGCATAGTATACTAGCTTTACAAGAGTTCAGTGAATTTGCAACTCCTTCCACTGTCATTGGGCTTTTCTACAAGGATATAAGGTACACGACTGCGCAGCTGCCTCTTTCCACACTCACTGCAAAGAACCACCACATTATTTTTTAAACTAACTTTTGGAGACCAAAACAAACCTTTGAAATAAAACAGCTGTTTTAATGCAACAAGTAGTATGGTCTAAGAAGTCTATTTAAAAAAACAAAATGCTACTACCAAACAGCATTTTGTGTGTAAAGACAGGACAATGTCATGTCCTCCTATTTTAAATATAACTTAGTCTACTACCAAAACCAAACAAAGCCACCTCCCTACTCAGTAGCAATTCACAATTTGATTATTATTTTGCCACTTGAAGCATTTTCACAAAAGCTTCCATAGCCATAATTTTTTATTTGGCTGAAAATTTTCATAAAGCTGGTAATTATTTTAATAGCTACAGCATTGGCCCTTAGCCTGGAGTACTTTTTTTTTTTTTTTTTTTTTTTTTTTACACAGTTCAAAACACTCTGCAGAAATCTACCAATATATTTTTTAAAAAGTAACAAATTATATTAAAAAAAGAAGGAAATACAAGATTATGTTCAAGTAAAATAATATTTTCAGTAAGTTTTTATAATTGAATACATTAACATTCGATATAAGTCTACTATTCCTAAGTGATTACAACCAAGAATCAAAAACAGGCACTCTGCTTCTACTTGCAAGCATTAAGTTACAAAAAGATACCTGAAGTGGTCTCTATCAATGTAAAAAAAAAAAAAAAAGTCCCACTCCAACTTTAAAAATACTGTAAAAGTAATGTCTCAGAGGAGTAAGGGAAGTTCATTTTTCTGTCTGTCTACTCCAGCAGGCAGACTTTATTAAGTCAATGTCTCTTTTTTTCCTGTTTACTACTTTTTGGGAAACAGGTTTTAAAACATCAGTTTGATTGCGAAAGAAAACCTCGATGTGCCGGGGAATCCAGCAGGAAATGCAAGCATGAGGCGCCATCAACACATTTTTGAGCTGCCCAGATTTCAACAGAATCATGTCCCTGAAGCCTCCGCCACTTTGAAAACAACACTCGCAAGTGATCTGTGAGACTCATCAGTAACTACGAAAAGTTTCGTGATAGCAAAAAGCAAACTGAGAAAAACCCAGCATTTACGGGAAACACAGAGATTGCAAATCACGCTCCTGTGTAGTCTAGACCATTCAAATGAACGTGCCCCTGATCAGCACAGCTTACCTTTATCCTCCCCAGGCTTGAAAATTTCTCTTTATCTTCAACAACTGCTTTAAGTATGGGCTGGGACATTCTGTTTTTTTTCTTAGAAGAGCTGTCAAAGTCCACGCCGCTCACCACCGCTCTGCGGTAGGATGTCGACCTCAGGCCACGTCTCAGGGTCCCTGGGCTGTCCAGGTCGCCCTCTTCCTCACCATCGGCTACCAAAGGCACGCTCAGGCTCTCGACCATGCTCCGGACCTTCAGCACCCTCTTGCTCGTCTCCGCCTTCTGGCTGCTGGCTTTGCTGGTCACCTTTATTTCGGAAGCCAGACTCTTGGGAATGATCTGCTGCGTGCCCACTTTGAGAGCGGCGGGGCTGTTGGTGCTCAGGACCACGGGCTGCTGCTCCACGGGCTGGCCCTGAGGGGACGCCGGCCTCTGGGGAGTCACGCCTTGCTCTGGGGACGTCGCCCGGGAAATCGCGGGCGGCCCCAGCGGCACTTTCTGTGGTATTTTGGAAACCCGGTTGCATTGCAAGGGCAACGCTGCCGCGGTGTTGTTACCGGGGGAAGGTGCGTTTCCAGTAGGTGAAAGCTGAGGGCTGGCTGTAAAAACAATCTGCTCTTGCTGCGGTTTAAGTGCTGACTGACTGGAAATCCTCAGGGGATGACCCAGCTGGCTTCCTGGTGAGGTAATGGTGCCGTTGGCAGTAAAACCCACAGAACTGTTCGAAACCAGAGCGAGCACCTGGGGGGGCCGCTCAGGAGACAGCTCGGGGGAGACCGCCGTGCAGGCTGGAGGCGGTACCTTCCCGTTAGACACCGATCCCATGCTGGAATTGAAAAACGAGGGGCCGCGGGGCACCCCGCTGCCCGGACAGGTGCTGACGGTGCTGGCGGGCTGAGTCACGGTGAAGGTGCACCTGTCCTCCACGGGAAAGTCGGTGAAAAGCACCCCGTTGGGGCTCTGGTACGACTGGGGCCGGGGTTTGCTCCAGGCGTGGGGCTGCGGCCGGGGGGTCGAACTCGCCTTCCACCGCGGCGCCGCCTTGTCGTCGGAGAGATCCGCCTCGCCCTCCCCATCCATCGCCCGCTCCTCGGGGCCGCCGCCACCTCGGGGCGGCGGCAGCCGCAGCACCTCCCGCCCGGCGCCGCTCCCCGCCGCCTGCTCCCTGCAGTTCGGCAAAGGGGGAAGCGGACGGCACCGCTTGTCAGGCCGCGGGGGTGGGGAGAGGCAGGAACACCCACGGCTCGCACCCACCCCGCGCTTCCCGCCGGCGGGCGGGGGCCGCCGCTGGGCGCTGCTCCCACCTGCCCGGAGCCGGCCCTGAGCCGCCCGGCCCCGGCGGCAGGGAGGGGAGGCCCCGTTCCCGGCCGCGCTCCGCCCGCCGCCCCGGTCCCACCCGCAGCGCCCAGGGCCTCACCTCATCCCAGCGTCCCCCGAGGACGGGGGACGGCCGCCTCCCCGCCCCACCTGCGGCTTAGGCTGAGGCGCAGGGCGTCGCAGAGCGCTGCCACCAGCCCCTGCGGCCGCAGCCACCGCGGTTCTGCGCCGGGCTGCCCCGCCGCGGCCCGGCCCCGCCGCCGGGCCCCTCCCCTGCCCTCCGCCCCCGCCCCGCCGCCCTCAGAGCGCGGGCCGGCGCCTGGCCGGGCAGGTAGCGGGCGGCGGGAGAGGCCGGCGGGGGGGCGGGCGCTGGCCTGGCAGGGACGGGCCGGCTGCTGGTCCACCTGCTCGCCTGTCTTCAGAGGAACGTAGCCCAGGCAAAGCGCCGCGGCCGGCGATGTAGCTCTGGCTTCGGGGAGCCCGGGACTCGACAGGAGTCACGGGAGTCACACCTCGCCAAAAGCTGATGTAATTTACCTCTGTGTTACCACAAACTCATGTGCCGCCATGGGCAGGAACGACATCTAGACCAGTTGTGGTGGATGGAGAAGCAGACCAGGTGCTCAGGGCCTTTTTCCAACCCGTGCAATTCCTAATAACGACATCCCTGGCCTTTTTGCTGGAGGAATGCACAAGTACCCTCCACACAGAGAATTTTATTTGATTTTATACCTGACACGCACCCATGACAGGAGTCATGTGTGGCAACACCATCCTCGTGTGCTGCCTCAGCTGTGCCAGCCCAGGCAGGGGCTCACGCAGGCCCCTCTGCCCACGTACCTGCTCCTTCGTTAAAGAGAGCGTTGGGCTTGGCTGGCTAAGGTTGGCTTACTGGCCACTGAAGTGCTAGGAGAAATCGGGGAGAAGGAGCAGCTTTTTGGTAAGAAAACAGGACATAAACCATGAATCTGCTGGGAATTTTGACAAATTATATCACCCTGAAAAACCTGTGTCTGTAAAAATGTTGAAACTTAACTGTGACTTTGGTACATCATACGACTTAAACATAGGTAAAAGGAGAACAGAGTAGGTTTTAAAAAGCAAAACAAAATGCATGCTTTGCGTTGTCCGTGCAGGGTGCTGCCTTTCCTTCGCCCCAGCGGGGTGCAAGCTCTGCCCCGCTCCTCCAGGCGCTGCCTGCACCACAGGTCCCTGCACTGCCAGGAGCGGAGAGCGTCAGCAGCACAGTCCCTGAAATAAGTAGCACAGACACTTTTTCCGTTCTATTACATTTAATAATATTTGCAGTGTGCCCGTAATTCACTATCTGCTTCTCCGTAGTTAAAATTTGTCTTGCGTTGGAAAAAAATAACAATTCTTATATTGTAGAAGCCGTCTTGTCACAGTATGTGGAGCATTTAGTGTGAGTAATTATTTAGCTCCACTATTAAACATCACATTGGATATGAACGTAAAATATAATTTAGAATGCTTTCCTAGTATTGAATCGCGAAACTGAATGATCAGGCTTCCCTCGAATGTGTGAAAGGTCAAATCTAGGTGTGATTACTGTTCCTGTGTAATGCATCCGATGGCAGAACAGAAATACCTCAAACGCCTGAAGACGCTCGAGCCCAGGCCCTGAGCCGGGGCCTATTCCTGTTAATCTTGGCTGTCGCTCTCAGGTTTTCTGCCACCTAATTTAGTGGTGGAACATTCAGGTCATTTACATCTAACCGAGCTTCAGGAAACGGCTAAGTGGCTGAGGGCAGCGAAGGCTTTGTTAGGCTGAAGGAGCTTCCTCCCACCTGGCTGAGAGGGTACTTTGCTTTCATTACCTAGAATATGCAAACTTGATTTCTCCACAGTTTTTAACTGAAAAAGAGTGATACAAAAAGCTTTGATGTGGAGACTGGGCCTGCAACATGCACCAGCAATACGATATGGCAGATGCCTCGCTAGTGGAGCCCTGCCACCTAGCAACCGCTCGGAGGGCTTGCTTTAGGGACGGAGACCAGCTGTGGGGGTTTGTAGTGGGGGTTTGTAGGAGAGAGTTTCGGGGTGTACGGAGCTGGACCTGTGCTACACATCTGTGACACTGGCTGCTCCTGAAAGAGCATGAGAGCTCTGTCTGCAGAGTAGAAGACGCACACAGATTTAGAAAACTGTTGAGGTCGCTATATTTGGCAGGAGCAAAGGGGGTGGTTCATTTCCCTGAGAGTATGTGTAACCAAAAACCCCCACGAGGTTTCTGTTTGGCAGATGCCAAATCTTGAAGTGATACTCAGGAAGTTTGAAAGCTGAAGTGATGATCCTGTTTGTTACAAGAAAGGAATTTAACTAGAAAAAAGGAGAGAACTGTAACAAAGAGAAGGGCCATCATCAGACTTAATGGCAAACTGTATTGCTAAGGCTATCTAACCAATCCCCCCCTAAACATATGCATGAGTACAAATCAGAGGAGAAAGGGCCAGGGGTAACCTCACACAGGCTATAATTCATTCTGGTGCATCAATACATGCCTAACTTCGAGAGTGCAAATTTTCCAACTTAAGTTCAACAAAATAACTTGCTTATTAAAAGGTGTGCACCTGCCTAAGCGCCTGGCTAAATGAGAAGGGACAGAAAAAAAATTGTTAAGATTTTTAATTGTTCTCTCCAGACTTGCAAGAGTTCATATATCACTGAATCAGAAAGAGATAGATCTAAAGTGTTCTACTATCTTTTTAAAGATATTAACAATTTTTATTTATACTAAGCCTGTTACTAGGCAGTAAACAATTAGAAAAAATATGGAAGAAAACATAAGAAACAGTCAATCACATGTAAATGCACATAAACTTAAGATGTATTAATTGTTCTGCCAAAAGAATACAGGAAAAACAAAAATCTTGCTCAGAATGAAGTTAAGCAAAGCACAATGAAATTAATTGACAATTTGTCTGTCTCACAAATGAGACAAAACTTCAGATTGCCACACCAACTTCAAACAGCCAAAGCACACAAGAAAGTCACAAGTGTCACCTAAAATGCTAGTTCTGTTGTCACTTAGGATTTCACAGCCTTGTGTATTAATTATAAAGCAAATTTACACACAGGATTATTTCTAAAATTATCTCTCAACTTTCCCCATGAAATTGCCAAGGAATTGGATATAGTTGCAGCATATTACTTAACTCGTAAATCCCAATTATTAACAACTGAGGTAATCAGCTTTTACAAGATTATTCTCTTACACGTACTTATTAACTATGATGCAATTACAAGAATAATTTTTGTTTCTGAACAGCCACCTCGGTGTCTGATTTTATGCACAGTAAAAAAGAAATAAAACCCTTACAATACAATTGCCATCATGAGTAAAATAAACTGGATAATTTAAGACAAGAAAGAAATTTAAACATAGTTATTAACACCTTGTACAAAGCAAGGTCTTGGTATGAAATCACTGAGGTACTTTACTGAAGTGAAAGCAACTAAAATGAACTAAGTACCAGCAGAGAGAGCGTGAGCTTCTATAGGGCCCGCTACAGACAAAGCACAGTCGCTTGCCAAGTGTAAAGCCTGAAACACCGTATGCCCCGTGATGTAGAGGGAAGAAATCTGCCAGTAAAGCTTTCAGCCATGTCTTCCCAGCAGTTGGGTTAATCCAGTTAATGACCTTGAACATTTACTAGTGAAAATTTTAAGTCAATCCACCATCTCCTGGCTAGTGCAAAAGACCTAAAGGCTAGTGTTATGCATTTGCACCAACCCAGAAAGAATTTCTATACCTGCTTCCACTAAACGTTCCTTGATATCTGGAAGGTTATGTTTATCATAGCCACTATGAGACAGAGATTAGAAGACATGCACAGATGTTTTCAGTGGCGAATGTGGCTATTCTCTGAAAATCTACCAAGGAAAATGGAGGATTATTAATCTTTTCCCCACATCCAAATCAAGAGCATACTTTTCCTCTCTGTCAAATCAAAGAGAGAAAGCATTAGTGAGACTCTGGCTTTATTTGTGAATTGAACGTCTGTGCTTTGCAGTCCCAGGTGCAGTGCTCATTGTGTGCATCCTGTAGGATAATTTTTAATAGATGCCAGTGTAATCACTATCATACTCTACATATTTTAGGTATATTAAATACACTAGTGTCTTCTCTCTAGCTCAGTACAGCAGAATTATATCTTGTCACTTAGATACAAATGAGAGAATCTCTCAAGATAACAAGCCAACAATAGTCAGTAAATTTAAGCATAGCTTTGGAAAGGGTACAGGTTTTGATATATATATTTTTGTAAGATCTTCATGTAAAAATAAAATTAAAATATTGATGCAGTAACTTACAGGAGATGTGTAAAACTCAGAGTTGGGACTGTGCATTCTGGCAAACAACAGAAGAGGAAGAAAAACACTTGGACACTTCATGTGCTCAATTTCAGAAAGATGTAGAATCTATCAAGCTCAGGGCGCTCTCTCTGGTGTGTGCCAGGCTATAGCTCTTCAACCTTGCAAATACCTTGAGATGTTCAGGAAGCACCTGTAATTCAATGTTTTTAAGTAAACTGACTTAGTCTGATTGCTGTATCAGTGCTTCTTAATCCATACTTTTATCAGTCCTCTCTATCTCCCCGTCAGTTTAGAGTGTAAGGAGATGCGAAGCAAGAACCTGTGCCAGTGCAAACTGACTGCAGCAGAAATAATTCCTGTGCACGTGCTGTGAGTTGCATTACTTTGGAAACTGTCCGTTCCTCAAACCAGGTCCCAAACTAGCCATGCCCCTAAAACTTCAGAACTGTGCAGATGAGCTTCGCTGCTGTTTGGGGTCTGCAACTCATTCACGGCAGCCAGCCTCCTGCAGCTGGCATTTGCAGCAACATCTGTCCCCTTCTGTGCCTGCAAGCAGAGGTGAAGGGGATGAAATGGTTCTAAAGGAAGTGCTTACTGCTTTCTAATCTGCAATGAAATCGACTGTGTGTCCCATCTGTATTAACTGGCAGCTATGAAATATTAATATAAATAACATTCTTTTTAAACTCTTCTCTTTTCATGACTTTGGGCAGTCTGTTTACAGTCAGCTGCAAAAGAGCCAAACTGTTCTCAGAAGATTAGTGCAAGTCTCTATGTCATAATTAGCATGCAAGAAGGAATAAGACTCTTACTGTCTCACAAAAACCCTACCACAACAACAGGAGTGACAGAGGTCACTACAAACTGAAGAAAAGACTAGATGTAAGTGTGACGGAGCCAGGCCATTGGTGAAATACTTCTGTTACTGTTTTCTCCGCTCTGGCAGGGACATGAACTGCAAGGGAGTGGAGCTTCTTGCCAGTGAGAGTAGCAAAATTTTACTGAAGAGGACACTTGTTACTCCAGCAACACAGACAATCTCAGTCCGCTTACAGCCATGCTACACAGAAAGGGTAGAGCCTTCCTAGGTTCTCCCTGCCTCTTTGTTTTCTATACAACCGTAGACTGTGAGAGATTTTACTCTGAATAATGTTCAGCTAAATTTTAACTATAAATCAGTCAAAGAGAGCAGAAGATAGGTTCTTTAGTTATTTCTGTTCTCCTCTTAATTGTTTTTGCTGTTGTTAAAATAATCAGCAATGGTAGAAAGCTTTGCAGCATTACCTAAAAGCTTTTAGGAGAAAACCAAATCACACTGTACTGTAGTAGTAAAGAACCTGTTAATGCTCATGGAGTACCAAAGTTGAAACAAGGTGCTATTTTTTACTGTTAAGCTGAGATGTGGCTTGGAACAGGACAGCAGAAAAAGAGCAAGAATGACTGAGTACCCAGAGAAACATGACTGATGACTGAAGTACTGCTACCTCTTTGATTCTTGTAATGGAAATTACAAATTTCTTGTCCACACAATCATAAAAATAATGTTTACTAGCACTTAAGCTGATATTACTAATTACCCAGATGCTTTAACAGCAGTCTCTCCTCATAATGTCTCTTCACTTACCATATCAGAAGTAAGTCCAGAGATCATCTCCTACTGTGAGAGAGGGAAGCTACCTGGCAAATCCATAATTTGTAGAGGTGCTTGGGAATTTTCCAACAGGAAGTATTTGCGATTTCAATATCTCAGCCAAATTTTGTGTGTGTGTATGTGGGATTTCAAATTTTGATGTGAAAAGCATTTCCTGCCATGCTTGAATTATATGTCCTTCTTTGCTGTTACTTTATATTTTCCAACAGAGTTTATATCTACACTCCTTTTGCTAGTAAAACTCCTGTGGACTTCAATGGAGATAATTAGGTCCAGTAGGGTTAGGCCTGTCTATTGTTAAAATAGGTAATTTCTGTAAAAGGTTATCAAACTTTCCAAAAGTAACATCTGCTTCTGATTTTTGTTTGGCGAGCGTGTAATGAATCTGAATTTTAAAGGAGAATTGTGAAACTGAAAACTGGGTCCCTTCGTCTCCAGTTTATTTGTATTCTTTGTTTTTCCAGTTTTAGGATTCCATTTACATGTTCGAAATTCTGAAAGCGAATTCCATCTCAATAATTCTAAGAACACAATTTCTGTAGGAGAACAGTTAGAAAATATCTCTGAAAAATGTAGACATAAACTCTTTAACTGATTACTATAGTTCATAAGCTGTTGCTGTTTGAACAGTTTAGCAGGAAGATAAGGTACTTCAAACATTTCCTAACAAAAGGATTGAAGCATTGCTTGCCATAGCTGAAGACATTTTGTGGTTGCTATTAGAAACTAAAGAAAGCTTGGGAGCCAGCTAAATCACATCTTTGCAGCTAAAGGATGCTATTTTCTATGTCTGCTCTTTCTTTATTCTTTCTTGTCTGCATGTTGCACAGAAAATGCCTGAACAAGTGACAGGAGGAAGAGAGGATCATTACTGTGGGTATGTCTCCAACGAGCTGGTTCTTATTCTTGAAGTCTGGGGGATTGGGGTTTTCTTTTTTTTTTTTTTTTTAAGGAATGAACATTCAGCTCCTACAGAAATTTTAAAAAAATCTGGAGAACCACTATGTTTTGATCTGCTTCCTCTAATGATAGGTAGTAATTTATGGGTTTGATTCACCACTGTCATTCGGAGCAGGAGAGTCACCTACTCAGTAGCCCCTCTCAGGCTAACTGTCCTGCCTCTCTGTGTCGCTGGGCTTGGCCAGACTGCCCTGCAGTTTCAAGTAAGGCATGGTTCCACTTGACCACTGCTGACTGCTGACCCTACGTACCAGGTAATTCCACAGGACCACCCTGAACTCAGTGCTACAGCCTCTACAGATGGGGTAGCTGTTGTAAACAGAGGCTGAGATTTTCAAGTCTGAATCTCCCAGGTTAAATACCTAAGCCCTATTTAATGACTTGCCTAAATTGGGCTGATTTTCAGAAACACTGAACCTGGTTTAGTTTCAAACAACCGGACAACTGATTAACCCATAGTTATGCACCAGATTTGCCCTTTGCTGCATTAAAATGCTGGAATTTTATGAATGCCATAGCAACAGAATCAGAAAATGAGGAAATCTGGAGTGTGAGGCATGGAAGCTTGTATCTGTTCTTCTCTAATGAGCTGAAACTCTGAAGTATGCCTTTCCCCCTTAAATTCAAGTTTCCCATTTGTACTCTCTACATTCAGATTCCACGCTTCGCTTAGCTTCTTGGCTGAAGTTCCTTCAGTGGAAACTATGCATCAACGCGTGCATAACGGGTGAGATCCTGGTTCTGCGAAAGGCTGTGGGAGTTTTATTATTAACTTCAACAAGACCATGATTTTGGCTGCAATAGGACTAATTGGACCTGAATAACCATGAGTTTAATAGAATTCCCTGATCTACTTAGTGAGAGGCCATTCTCACTTTTCACCAGTCTTTCAACATGGCAGCGCTCTATGCACAATATATTGTCCAAATAATGCTCAGACTTCTAGTCTTTCTGTCATAATTTTTTTTCTGGTCGATAGCAGTATATGTAAGATTGTTCCTTTCCTAAACATTTTGAAAAATTGGCACGTCTTTTATTATCTTTCCTCTTCAAGCTATTAGAAGTGTTCCTAAACTCAACTCCACACCCACTAATTAGCTCAAATACATTTTAATTAGTGGGATTTAGTCTGTTGTTGTGTGCGCCAAAATTCAGCTATATGGTTTCTCTAAGCTCAAGCTTTCTAAAGTTGTCTGCTTTCCAGTGAAATTCAAGCTCATTTTTCCAGCAGTCACTTAAGTGTTGTTCTTATTTGGAAATACTTTCTATCATATTATCTAAGTCCTTTTTTCATCCTTCATCTTGACTGTGACTTATTTTCTAACCTACCATAGGGAAATTCAAGGTTCAGTTATATCTCTGCTTCTCAGAAGATCCTTAAGGATGAAAAGACAGATCCCAGACTGAACATTCCATTTTCTCATCCCATACACCACCATTTTCAGAATGGATTATCTTTCTTCTTCAGACAGTAAGCCCTTCTGCGGCTTATTCTAAGTGAATTTTCATCATTCACTCTCTCAAATACCTTTCTGTTAATTGAGAAAGGAGACTATTAATAGTGAACAAAATTAGATACGCAATCCACAAGAGCCTGTATAGCTCTACCAAAAAAAATCTGATATTTAAATTATACATGGGTTTATGTGTGTGTGTATATATCTACATATGTGTATATAAAACAAGTACACAAAACCCCAAAGCACATCTCAGACTTACATGTGGCACTTCTGTGTTGAAGGCACAAGCATTAACCAAGCAACTCGGGCATCTTTTAAAAGTAGTTGCCTTAGTACCTGGTCAGCTTGAGTGCTGTTATTGCACTTTGCTCTGCTGGTAAGGACCATTCTCCCCAGCTTATTGTCAAGTCATGAAGACAGAAATGCCACGCCCATGACCAGCCAGAAGTCATTATGTAAAGAAAGACTTGTCAGGGAGTCATACACTTCAGCCCCACCTCTGCTGCATCACTGCTGCAATAGAAATACAAAACTGGCAACGCTAGAGCTTTCTGTAGCTTAGTATTTCTCCTATACAAAGGAAGAATACTCCAGCTGTCCTTCCAGATCTTCTTTCCAACAGCCTGTGCTCAGTGCAGATTAGTAAAAACAATAGCAGAGAATTTGGGTGTGTTTTCAAGCACAGCTTCGCTAGCACTACATCTCCCAGTGTAACAGATACCAGGAAGTACTTTCTCCCGCAGTAGCAAAGCATGGGTGAATGTCCAACAGACTGGGACAACAATGTGCTTGCACAGGTCTCAGTACCCCAAAGTGTTACAGAAGCACAATTTACGAGGCACATTTATGGCATGGTTTGTAAATAGTAGTTCTGGCAACTGAAATTCTAGAACTGATGGGGCAGTCATGAGGAAGACAAAAAGCGGAGGGGGTGTATAAAGCAGAATATTGCTGGAAAGAAAAGAAAGACCTTCAGCTGAAACAACAGAAAGTCAGAAGTAGAGTGAGAATTCAAACAACACTTCTATCAAGACTAAAAAGAGACAGAGAAAATGGGGGTAGAGGCACTTGCTGAGCCAAGAACAGAACAGAATCCCAAAAGAGAACTCTGGATTCAAAAGGAAGGAAGGAAAAAAAAAGTGGATGGACAAAGTGTCGTTTTGCCAAAGGCCTCTGTCTGAAGGAGAACAGCTAGTGCATTCTGCCTAAGCAGTAAATTTGGCTGAGATTACTAATTTTATCTGTGAAACAAGTCCCCTTAGACAAAACATTTTTATTGTTTTTCAGTTGGTTTCAAAATTAAGTCACAGGCTAATTTTATCCCTTAAATCAAATTGAAGGTGATCAAGACCTTGAAAAAGGCATTCTTCCAGAGACGGAATATGGGACCCAAAATAAGCAGAAACCTTGCCTAGCATAGCTGCCGTGAAGAATAAGCTGTTTTATAAATGTTAATAAAGAGTTTAAATACTTTTCAAGTTACTCTGAAAAGGCTGAGCATGAGAGTCATGCGAACTTACTTATTCCAGCAGGTCAGCTGGCCAGCACATATAAGCATGGGCCTAACGAAGAGCAGGCTGCTCAGACAGTTTCAAGTCCACATACTTTACCTAGTTGGGAAGAGCTTTAATAGGCAAGAGCCTTTCTCAAAGGACGAGGGCTTACTCAGCTGAGTTCCACTGACTTTGTAAAGGCCTTACAAGTACCTGAAACTGGAATCAAACAAGGCACTTGATGGCCATGGAATCAAAACATGAGCTGCCCTGAATGTGCTGGGACACCACCTCAAACGTTTTCATGATCCATTAACTGAGCAGCAAATATTTGCAGTGCTGGTTTTCTGCCAGCTTTACAGAGCTGAAAAAAGTCATTTGAGCTAGTACCTGGACCGAGACTTCTCAGTGGTTTTACAGCATAGGTGACAATGCTCTGTGGTCTTCTGAATCATTAGCAGGAACTCCGTGGATTGTGGTTCCTGTTATAATACTGCTCATATTTGTACATGGTCTTACTTACTGTGCTTTGGGGTTTTATTTTTACAGGCTGATATTATGCATTTTGTATGGAGTTTTTTTTTAATGTTGAATTATGTTCCTTTGGGGTACAGAAGAAAAGAAGGTAAGAGTAGATTAAGGTATGCACACATACAGCAAGAATGTTTCATCGCAGCTCTCAGAAAATTTTGCCTGGCTTCTTCCTAGCGAGCTCCGTGCTGTTAAATACACGTGTGGATTCATGTGTGGTGTCAAAGCGCTTATGTTTCATTTACAGTTTCATTCTAAGTTTCTCATGAGATGAAAGACAAATAAAATGGCTGAAAATATTTTAAAATGCAGTCTGAAAGCAAGAGAAAAGAATTTTAACGTCTGTGTCATTACTTGAAAAACCTAAAAAGAGAATGGCAAGCAGCAGTTTGTCTATGATATTGTAAAGTGCTTCCTGTTCTTGTTCCTGCATGTTCTTGCTCTCTTAAAAAATTAGACAAATAAGAAAAGAGATACTAAATTGCTGGCATCCTCTGTCATATAGAAATGAATTAAGCTGGCACTTGTCAAGCCAACATTTAGAACTACCCCACTGCAGTGTCAGTGCATTGACTGGCTGAACAGGAGGTTACTGAAGCAATGGATAACATTCCTAGGCAGTGTTATGATGTGGTTTATGTTCTTGGCGTTTTCAGTGATAAAAGCCAGAAGCTAAAAGGAAACAGAGAACACGTTTTTCTCATTAAGACAAAAGAGAATAATATGTGTTACAAGCCAGTTTATTCAGCTTAATACCTACTTGCTCTGTAGCATAATTAACAATTCTTCAAGTAGCAAAATAACCAAAATAAATTATCTTAGTCACCTCACTTTGAGTTACATAGGCTTTTTGATAAGAGCAATTGTTTATAAGACCTAACTCAGAGATGTTAAATATCAGATACAAATGCTTGCAAGAGGCGAACTCTCCTGTGCTGAATGGGAGAGAGTATCTGTCCAGATACTTTCTATGAATTTTACTGTATGCTAGTTCGTGTGTGCCTTTATGGACCCTTGTGACTTGGCAACAACCGCACAGTAAAGCTCACAGGAAAGGAATTTGGTTTTACATTACAGTTAGAGCCATGGCACAATCCACACCTATTGAGTTGTGTAACTAATAATTCTTTATGATGCATTCAGTTAAGCCTGTCCAAACTCCATTGTAAATATTCCTAAATGAGTTTACTGATTTAGAATTAATTTTTAAGCTCAACTTATACATGCCAGGTTTAAACAGATTTAAGTGCATCCAGTGGGGATACAATAAAAATTATAGTTCACCATGTTCAGCTGGGATGTGGAGTGCAGTCCTGCAGTACTGACTGCAATCAGACCCTGAATTTAGGCCATCTAAAGAAACAGCAAAGTACAAATCAACTATCACCCACTATAAACAGCATGACAGCTTTTAGTGAGATAAAAATAAATAACTTCTTAGAGGAACTAACGATCCAAAGAACAAATTAAAACACTAAATGAATGTATGAAAGTTTTCTGCAGAACATAAAGACATGCATACGGCTTAATGAAACAGACAGATGATCCTTCCTTTTGTGTCCTGGTTCTCTCTTCTTTGCTGTTGATGTTTAACTTTATTTCTATTAATGATAACATTCACTGTAGTACCTCAGAGCATGAGGAAACTGATTCTGAAAGAGCCGCCTTTTGCATTACTCTAAGCCCTCAGCACCAGAAAGTCACAAGAACTGGAAATACTCAGATCCTCTCCAAAAACGAGGCAGAAACATTTGACTTGATACACGATACTAATCACTGCTGAGAAGGTTATTAACCACTGCTCTGTATCATGAACGCACCAGTCACCAGCAGCAGGCGCCTGGCTCCTGCCAGGGGCAGAATCCAGCCATGCTTTAAGAGACCTTTGGCAAACATCAGCCGTATTCACAATAGCTGCCATCAACGGTCCATGGCAACCTACCGGGAAAAAGTCTAGATGGCCCTTTCTGACTTGGTCACAATGTTAATGGTAAGCAAAATCTTTTGCAAGGAGTTTGAAATAAATTGGGTTTTGCCATCCGTGAGCTGGGTGGATCACTTAGATGACAGTTTAGTCAAGGCATCAGAAGCCTTGTCACTCTTTTTAACAGGCTTTTCAATGGAGTCTTTTTGCACAGTATCAGTCAGAATAGCCTGCTAGGTGTCAAGCTACAACTAATCAGTAACTTTAAACTCCATTTTAAAAGCCATTCCCAAATCTCCTAAGAATTCCAAGAGAAATATTTAAGCCAGAAGTAAGAGACATTAGAAAGGACAGCCAGCTGCAGATGTTCTTATCCTTGTGAGTGAAAACCTAGAAATGCTTGAAATACTCCAGATAGTTATGACTGGCCAGCAAAGTCCACAGCAAATATATATCTTTGTTTTAAGTAAACCATTAACAGAACAGCCCAATCACAATGATAAGAACCACACTAATATTCTTGGACTAAACTACCTAACTGTAACTAGCCATCCAAAACTAAAGCTACAAAAACTGAGATGCTTCCAACAGGGGAAAAAACATTTAAAGAGCAAGCTTCTATGACACAAAAGTTTTGAAAGCTAATCTTTGAAACACAGAAGATTTATTAGAAGTACATTGTATTAAAACAAAAGAGGTCTGCTCTAAAGTTTAAGTCTAAAAATAGCCTTTCTCACAGAGTCCTAATCTGAGTGAAAGATTTATTTAAAATACAATATAATTAGAAACCCTTCTTTGCCCTTTGCAGAGTCAAATTCTGATTCTTAATTACCCAACTGATTTAATTCATGGTTATGATTTCAGAAAGAAAACTGTATTTTAACAACAGTCCATACCTGTTTTAATAAACTCATTGCATTATTGCACTGGAGGGATTTTAAGTACAAATATATTTGGCATGATATACACTGTTTTTTCTTTGAACCAAACAGTTTTGTGGAGGAAAAAAAGTAAAAAAGGGCTTCTCAGTTCTCCTCTATTTTATGTTACCATGTACACAGCTCAAACACAGCAGGGAAGTCGTATCTTCAGTTTAAAAAATCTGCATTTGTTATGTGAAGTTCTATACAAATAGGAAATTGATATGGAAAGGGAGAAGGCAATGATAAGGCAAATCTGTCTAGTTTCATGCTTCTTAATGCTGCAAGACCTTGCTCTTATAAAGCCCATGCAAATTATTTTTTTCCACCATGTTTCAATTAATTGCCCAGTCTTCAAAAAGTTAGAGCAACAGGTTGCAGCTACTCTGCTCCTTACACTAGATGATGTCTGTTTAAAAAGATCAGCCCGAACTATCTCAAATCTTATCAATCACCTTTTTTTTCATGAAGTACAATTCTAGTCCTTTTTTTTTCCTTGGAGAAAAGCACAATGGAAGTATGGCCTTAATCCATTAAAAACACTGAATCAGATTTTAAATTGTGAACCTTTGGCTCTGTCCTTGTAATGGAAATCTCATTCACGTGATAATACATGTCTCTGAGATCTTGTTGGCAGCCTCACCATACTTAAGAGAGGCAACAGGGTAAACTCCCTATCCTTATTTGATCAGTGTGTAATTGAAACATGGCCACAGCCCATACCCAGGGCACTATACATGGCATTCATCACAGAAACAGGGAAGAGGGATGCGTTGTTTTGGAATGAACATTTAAACACTGCTTTTATTCTACATGCTTCCATTAATGAATTACTTGGGCACTTTAGACACATTATTAGATAGAGATGTTTATATGTTTTAAATGCACATATTTTTTCCCTAGTGATCTATTTTCCTTCTGTCCCCAGTCACCAAACGCATTCACAGCTGCCTGGCCTTCCCAGACTTGCTTTCACATGAAGGCCTTTCTGCTCAGAAATAACAGAGACCCGGGCTCACAGAAAGGTAGACAGACAGGGATAGGGACAAGGCCAGGTGTGACTGCACCACTCCTGGCACACACACAAATGCACCCAGAGCTCAAAGAGCAGACTAAATGGCCACATCCCATTTACCAAGGATGGGACTGGTGGAGAAGCTGTGAGCCAGTTGTACAGAAAGGATTCAAGAGGCCCTTGGCAGGGCTGTAAAATCACGTGAAAAGTCCCGTCGAATGATACAGCAGTTCCAAAGGGAAATACAGCTGAAAGGGGAGCTCTGGCTTTTTGCCCATTCAGCTCTTGAGTTCTTTACTCAGACTGTGAAGAGAGGTACAAAACAATGCCAAGCATGTTGCTCAGCAAGTTAAAGTTAAAGCAAGTTCTTTTCTTCTTTTAGCATGTTTATTTTCATTAGTCTTGTACCTGTGTGCATTCATATACTTACACATACGTTACTTTAAAAAAGTTAGCTTAGAAATTGCTTTGTCATAGATTCTTTTTCTCAACCCACTGTCGCTAGTAGCTGCCAGAAGAGTACCCTGCATGCCTTGCATGCTTCCAGGCCTGCTGGATAGAGAAGCTGAGGCTAAGGATGTTTAATAGCCTATCAGCATATATGTACAGTACATGTTTGTTTGGGGAAATACAAATATTCACAGCTGACTTGTCACTGACAAAGAGCCTGAGGTCTCTTTATCAAGAAGGGTACTATTTTCCATTGTCCCTATCCCTCCCAAAGGGAAGAGATATTTCTCTCGTTTATGAACAGGGAGCACAGGCAAATAATGAATCAAAAAATGGGTTGCTCCTTCCAGAAGTTCCCAGTGACCAGAGGTGGTGCCAGGATGGCAGGGCTGTCTACTTTTAAAACATACAGAACTTTGCCCAGGACTAAAGAACAAGATAGCAAATGGAAGGCAGCCACTGCACACATATAAAAGCTCTTGTCAGGGCAAAAGAAAAGCTCAGCATGGTTTTAGTTCTGTATTTAAAAAATACAGTATGAAAAGCTCTTCACAAAGCTAAACAGAGGCGGCTGAGCTAGCAGTTATAATAGACCCACATTAACAAGCAAGGAAGCAGGCAACTTCTGAATCCATTAAGAGAAAGATTTCAAGTTATTTTTTTTTAGAAAGGTCCACTTTCTTCACCAGGCTGTGCAACATCATTTCACTTACACATGCTTCACATTTTGTCCATTCTTGTTTTCTCTGGGGAAGGAGAAGTGAAAAGACTGTTCTGAAAAACCAGAATGGAACAGAATTGATTTAAATGTCCATTTGTGATAAATGCTATTAAAGAGTGTTCACTTGATAAAGAATAATATTAGTAAAGGAGTCCTTTTAAAAATTAATAACATGTAAAGTAGTGATGGTTTCTATGATTCTTAAAAACCTTAGGAATTATTTCATATATTTCAACACCTGTTAAAGGTAAGACAAAAAGCACAAGTGCCCTGCCTTAGAGATTAATTTCTTTTATAAAGCTGCTGCTCAGCAGACACTGTGTTCTTACGGGGAAAAGGATGTAGATGGAACAAAACATGACCGGAGTGAGAATGTCTGAGACATGGAAAACAAGTGAAGAACAGGCAGTTCCAAATTCTGTATTCACAGGCCAAAAACCCAGTCAGTGAAAATGGATACATGACTTAATCATTTTAATAAATAAGGCCTCTGTTTTGATTTCCATGGTTTGAGAGGAAGTTTCTGTCAGGCTTCTTCATTTGCCTTCTGCTGTGCCTAGCTGCAGTGCTGGACCTCGGCAGGGCAGCGGTTACAAGGTCCACCAGCAGTTACAGGGCACGGTCAGGGTCCATCACCTCCCCAACACAGCTGGCTTTTGGCTCCCTCTGTTGTGAGTCATGTGGGCCTTGTGGTGGTCCCAGAGCCATGCAGTGTTGTCTCCAGTCTACAATAGGTACTGTTCATGCATCAGTCAAATCTAAGCTGTTTAGAGCAAGTCATCTGAGTCCCATCCAGAACCTGAGGTAGAATACCAGACTTTTTTCCAAGAACCATTAGGATACAAACACCCTCTTATCTGCTTTTTCTTGGTGGATGATGGCTCACCAGCCTCCAAGCGAAGATGTAACTGAACACTGCCAACAGTACTTTTCACTGGGGCGATGTGGGCAAGCCATACACCACGTCTGCTCTGCAGAGAGCTGGTTTGTTCTGTAAATGTGTGGATGGACAGCAGAAGAGTTGAGCACAGGCTAATAATGTACCTGGTATCTCCTTTACCTGATGGAAGGATTAGGAGATGCAGAAAAGCTTATGAAACTACATCAGAAATCATAAGAAGGAGCTTCAGAGAATGGTTTCACCATTGCCCTTTCCTTGCTAGAAAGGAAAAAGGGAAGATATTCTCTCGTTAGCTCCAGAACATTCACTCGCCCAGTGTCCAACCAGCAGCACCCGTCCCTTGTCAGCATCCAGCTCGTTAGTGGCTAATCATATCCAACTCCAGTGTAGTTTTTATGTATAAAGAAATTATAGGCTTGTAGTTAGCTGGCTGCTCAAGGATCAGTTATGCTGTATGCTACAGCAATAGACATCATAGCATCTATGACATAAAAATCCAAAGCCTATTAATCCTTTGTTTCTTCTGCATTCAAATTCTCATGTTAGATAAAGAGCTAAAGAAGTTCACGACTTACATTCTTAGACTGATAAGCTTGTTTCCAACTAACCTTTACAAGCCTCCAGCTGTTAAAAAGTAGCATGACTAAAACTTTGAAGGTGGAAGAAGTGTGAAAGTGTTTGACCTTAGCTATTGCTTCACCTAGTAGCAACAGAAGTAGATTCACTCTTTGTTCACCTTATTTTAGTCCAAAAAAAGGAGCCTAGCAGCAGTAGGAATGTGAAGAGCGAATGAAGAAGAAAAAGCTAGGTTTCCCTGTCCTTGAGGAGATAAAGTTCAGCAAAAAAAAGTTACCCTGGTTACACTATTGGATTATATATGGATGAACCTTTCTCCCCAAGTCTCCCTTGAAACTTAAGACTCATTCCTACAGCATTTTTCATCTGCTTCCAAAAACTGCCTAAACTGAATTGACAGAGGTTTTTCTACAACTGACTGATCTCACCTGGAGACAGATGGTAAAGTACAAGATTAAAGGTACAGGAAAACTTGAAAGAAATTTACTGCTTTTCTTTGCCAGTTTGTTAGAGAAGCATAATCCCCATCTTAACTTATTCCCAGCTCCCAAGTATTATAGTCTGATGTAAACCTAGAAGAGACTGAGCCTGAGCCGAGGTAGGTCACTGCCTTGTGAGGCTTTCCCAGACATGGGTCTCCATACAGGGGCAGATGTGTCCGTTCCACTTCTCCAGGCTGGCTTGGCAGAATGCTGTGAAGGCCTGTGTGTTGCAGTAAATAAGGAAAAGACCTCAAGATAGCACCAAGGCGAACCTGCATCTGATGCCATTTGGCAACTCAGGCAAAGTGCCAGGATATGGTGCGTTCTACTGTAGGCAGAATGACCTCCACAATTGCTTTTACGAAAGGAAGACAACTTTTATCCTTTTATGTTATGCAAAATATGTACTAGGTGCAGAACTTTCTAAAATTGTCATCATTAGCCTAACTTTGTCCTCATTAGGTGAGTGGCAAGGTTTGTATCTTTGCCTGACAACTGAGCTAAGCCAGAAATCTGAGTTTTTGAGAAAGTCCTCCCCTTTAAAAATTAAGGCATAGTATTATGAAATTTGTCCACATAGCAACTTATCTAGTACACATGTCTATTCATTTCTCTCCATAGGGTAAGATTATAAATCTATCAATGCAATTAATTCACAGATCACACAATCATACGTTTATGTTTTCTTAGCTGTCCCTTTCCCTTGCACATGTAAAAGAGAAAGCAGATGCTTAGAGAAAAGTTATGGATTAAGTTTTGGTCTCATTTACATCTAAACAAGTTCCCTGTGTTCTTTTCAAATCTGCATACAGCTCAGCAACAAGACTCTGTCAGAGTCCAAAAACCACATTCTTAATCAGGCTAAATTACTGCTGACCCAATCCCATTTAAATTCTACCCACATAAAACAGAGCTGCAGCTAAGACATCTAGTGTGATAATCACTGATGGACAGTAATTATTGTTATTTTCATTTGCAGATCAGAATAATATGTACATCTTAGCTTGCCAATCATATTGCTACAGAATTAATGCTCGATATTTCAGGGAGAAAAATGCAAGCAATGCTTTAAACAGTGATTGATATGCAGTTACAAGCGTTTGCCCAACCAGCAGTTAAATCACTTGCACAAATTGGTTTGCAAGAGATTAACTAGTTTAAACAGAACCAATGAGCAACACATATTATTTGCAAATATATCAACTGACCCTGAGCTCTAGACACTGTTTTTTCTCACATTGCCTTTGACTCCCGCGATGCCTCCACTGCACACTGTCCTTATCTATTACAGCCTTCCATCTTGCATTCCTGCCCGATATTCTCTGGGTTAATCCAGACATGAAGGAACGGTCTTTTTTCTGATCTGCACTTTGCATACTGCAGTAATTATCAGCCTTTCACTACTTGTTCTGGTGCCCTGTTACTGACTTTTGAAAAATGTACACAGGCGAACCCTCATACAAAATCTACTGCGCCTTCAAAGTTCTCCTTCAGCAAAATTCAGTGTTTGGTTCTAGGACATTTCTGCTTGCTCCATTTACTATAGCTGCTGCAAAGAACACAGAGTGCTTTAAATACAAGCATTGTTAAGTGACAGTTATACTTACAGATTAGGGTGACTTTGATACAATAATTTAAGGAGCAAACAAATAAAAGGCTGTTTACATGAATCACTGAAGTACAGTACCCTGAGATTTACATTTCAGGCTCCACTTAAGGCATAATTCCTTTGGTATTCACTGCAGTATTTTAGCTGTGATGAACACATCTGGCATTAATAAGAAACATAGCATACTTTAACAGGAGTCCCACTGCTGTCAACTGCAACTCATGAAAGTAAATAGAAAACAGTTATTTATAAAACCACTCAATCATAAAGAGAGTATTCAAGAGTCTGTAACAGAGAAATCTGCACAGTTTATCACTGTAGTTCTAGTTTATATGAATCCTAAGGTGAAGGTAAATAAATCTCCTGGCTGATATTAGCTGGTAAGTGTTGATCAGCCTGTGTGAATTGTGGCACATCACACACGTGCGCACAGGTCACTGCCACAGAAAGCTGGTTGCACAGCCAGTGCCCTGGGCTTGTGCTGCGGGCAGAGCTTACTGGGCCATCATTTGCCCGGCACGAACTTGAACTAATGGTCAGGCTTCAGCTCAGCAAAGGACACCGACCGCTGTGTGAAAGACGTCTGCTCCAGCGAGAATAGATGAAGGGTTGTTTAAAATGCGCTGTGCATTAGCTGTTGGAGGAACTAACCACCAGACTACTTCTGCCCGTTCCAGAAACAGCTCTGGGAGCAATATCTGTGAATGGTATTTTTCTGCTTACACAGAAACCATGTACATAGAATGGAATTTGTGGTTTTAAATATACACATACACACATGTATGTGTGTATATGTATGTAGAAATCCTTACCCAGGCAATTTGTTGAGGGTAATGTTACTACAGAAAAGGCTATAAATAGCTAATCAAATTTAAAAAATAGCATCTGACTTACATGACCAAAATTATTATGCAAAAAATACATAGGCAGAAAGATCTGATGATAAATCTATCTATTTTGTATATGAATACAACTTAGTTCAACTTAGTGGAAAGGCTTATAGCTTCTTATTGACTTCAACAATTTTTTAGTCCAGCATATAAGTTCATTACAATTGTACAAATACTTTGCAGAAGTCCAGACTGACTTATTGCATGGAGAAAGAAGGGGTTAAATTTGCAAAGAACATTCATTAATGAATGTCCATATGGCCTATTTATACAAATGTATAAATAGATTAATGAATAACAGAATATTCTGGCCTGAGGATGAGATGACAGTTTCCCTCTCTATTTGTATGTCAGTATGTGATTATGTTAGCTATAACTGGCAAATACGACATGAGAAATTACGACCTTAGTGTTACAGGTTAAAAGCATTTGTTACAAGCCTGCAACAAATGTTCATCCAACTAATAAGCCTGATATAGACTTCCACGCAGATTGGAGCACTTCACGCATAAAGTGGCAAGTTCTTCTGCAAGCATGTATGCATTTCTAGATCCACAGACTTAACCTCTTTCTGTGCCCCTGTTTCTCATGGAGATAAAATAAAGACAAAGAAGAATATGAGAGAGTGACTGTGACCATTTAATGTTAAAATATGCAAGTTTGGTTTATATGTTATCGACATACAAAAAAAAGCAGGCAAAACCGCCATTTGATATGAACTGGAACCACAAGAACAGCAACAGAATTTTAAAACAGCAGTAAGCTTAAAGGAAGGCTTAGAAATGTGTTTGTAAAGAGAATAGAAGAGCCATTAGTAAAAAGGCACAGATGTGAACATTTTAATTGACATACTTGTTTCAAATTTACAGTACTTATCAAAGTGTTGGCATGGAAAAAAATCCCAGAATTTATTCTTCCCTGTAAATTAGCTAGTTTCTCTCATTCAGTCGTACATGAGTGTTTGTGGGAAACGCCCTTTATAGCAAATAGAAAGAACAAAATAAAACTGCCAGAATAGTGCTGCCTGTCATCTCTTTCCTTCCCAAAGTTTGTCAACAAACATTAGTGTTTAGCATATATCAATCTTTGGAGCATATTAAAACTTTGAATTTTGGCTTATTTACAGACCTTACTCTTTGAAGAAGCAGCTGAGAGACCCTTGCACTTTGAATAAAGCCTCCAGGAGCATATTTAAACAAATCTCCATATCACCCTTCTGAATCCAATATGCTCCAAGTCAGGTTGCAAAAAAAATCATTCTATTTTTCTTGTGCCTAGAGAGAGTTTAGTACAGGGCCAAAGGAGAAATTATTAGAAATATTTAAAAAGGAGAGGAAATAAAAAAGGAAAAAAAAATCTCAAGAGAGCAGAACCTAGAAATACTGAAGTTTAAAGTCTGAGAATTGGCAGGCGGCCAAGAAACATACTGAGTGCAGAAGACGACATGGGGATTGCAAGGAATTGGCAGGCAGACATCATGGGAGATGCCAAATGAGAGCACACAAAGAGAGTGAAATGAGTCAGAACTTATAAAAGGAGATATAAGAAAGAAAACCCAGCACAAGGGGAGAATGAGAAAAGGGAGACGTGATCCAGGACTTGCAGCTTTAAAATGTTGGACAAAAATAACTGAAAAACCTAATTCGCCAAATTCAATCTGGTATATGACAGAGAAAGGCAGCAACCCGAAGTGATGGGGCACACAGTGAAAAGCACTTGCAGAGAACTGGGGTAAAGCAATAGTCCAGAGAAAGCAATTGAATCAAAGTCCGGAATTCTTTCTGGGCAGGGCAATTTGCAAACTGCAGGTTTCTATTATCGTTTCTCTTTCCTTATCTTCAGCCTTTGCTTATGCAAAAAGCGAGTCAAGGCTGCAGGCTATGTTGCTGAGTGGATGTGTTGCAAGGGAGGGGACAGATTTAACAAGAATGTATTCCTTTTATAAAATTCAGTTGGCTCCATTGGAGATTTCAGACAAATGTACAAGTTCAGACTTCACGTTAATGTTCTGCTGTACATGACTCTCTCAGCTAGTCACAGCTTTATTTCTGTCTCTACCTGCTTGCCATGATTAAGAAATAAAGCTGTGCCTGCCTAGAAAAAGCAAAGTCCTTGTTTCAAGAGTTTTAAATATCAAAGGATTGTGCCACTTGTTTTTCAATCTATGCAGCATCTGCTCTTTAGCTCTAACCTCCTACTGCAGCACAGACATGCTGTCTGTGCCGTTGTTGGGTATGCAGTTCATCTGAAATCTTGAGCAACTTCTAGTGAGCTCATCTTCCATCTTTTAGGCTCTGACCTTTGATCCTCCTGTAAACTGAAGACATTAGACAAGGATATCATGCTGAATCTTTACCCTGAAATGCTTTATGCAATCTCTTTATTATTCGTGCTTACTTATTTTGATTTACCACAATTAATACAGGCAGTTCTAGTCTCAGATCTAGGCAGCTCTATGCACAGGTGCATGTGCACATATACAACACAAATCTGCATATCAATTAAAATTCCAGCAACTTCACTAACTTCTCAGCTTCACGCCCATTTTCCCTTCTGATAGAAAGGTATTTTTTTACCATCAACATCTTAAGCTGAATACTTTGAATCATTCTCTGAGAATCAATTAAAGTAGATAAGAACAAGCGGGTGGGTGTGGAGGAGGGCAGGTGGGCTGGCTCAGGGTTTCAGAAGCCTCTCATCATGATGAGCTTACAGCTCAGTATCACAGAGCAAGAAAAGCAAGACGAGTAGGTGGATGTCAGGCTGCTAAAACTTTACAAACCAGAGATAACACCTTAGCACCTAGGAACTGCTGAGGACCAAGGGCAAGGAGTATCTGCCCAATATGCTCTGCTCCAGAGGTAGTACTTACACTGACTGCTAAACGCCACATCCAGTCATTAGATGGATTTTAACTGACTGGTGGGCGCAGCACATTTCTTTAGCTGTACCTCAAGATATGGAGCTAATACCATTTGCATCCAGAAACTTGGGATATCCAGGTCATCTGCAAATGAAGTAAGCATTTTCTGTCCCCTTTCATCTTTTGGCATCTAGCATCTTCCAGCCACTTGCCTTTGTGCCAACCTGAACAAAACCCAAGGTGCAAACGCTGAATGGAAGGGGTGGGTTATCACCATCACCCTGCCTGGCAGCTGACTGTCACCTAGGTATTATCTGTGCTGGAATTAGCCTGGTTATTAACAGGTCACCAGACAAGATGACCACACATCCTAACACCTCAGGTAAAGCCCTCGACACAGAAAGCCAGAGGCACAAAGTAGAAGAGGCTGCCTTTCAGATGCAGCTCTTTGCTTTGCCCACACTCAAAGGTTTCTCTGCTTTGACTATATTGGACTATTTCATGCAGAATAAAGCTCAGGGAAAATTTCTACAACCTAATGGCATGAAAGTGCTTGTATCGTATCAGTAGAATTACTTACAACTGAGGTATAAATTCTGTTTGTCTAGTCCCATTTATACCAGTATAATTTTATCCATGGGAAGGAATGGATCACTAGAAGAAGAAAAAAAATCACCTGTCACATTTTAATTATGGTGGAACAGAGATGGTTTGTTTAAAGGCTGATCTTACTATACAAGATCATTGTTTTCCTAACTTGTATGTAAGAATTTATTCATGAAAATATATTTTATCTAAAGCTTGCAGAGCTCTGAAAGTCTTTTATTACAATGTACCAATGTGAAAAATGAGACACAGTCTAAATCTATTGAAAATTGAGACACAGGCACAATCTAAATCAGCACTGTAGAAGAGGTGGCTTTGGACACCACAGAAAACCTGAGACTATTCTGTGAGCACACTGTAGGAAAAGAATTTTTGCTTTTCTTGATATTTGAAGTTGCCACAGGCATGATCTTAGTTCTCTGGCAGCCTCACATGTCTCTGCAAAGGTTCACCTGAACTAGCTTGCACTTGGCTTTTTCCCCACTGGACCCATGTTCTTAAACAGAACAGTGATTTAGCACAGGTGACAAGCAGTATTACCTATGGATGTGTCTCATTAGCCTGTTACAAATTTATGGAAGCTTCCTTTGAGATAGAAGAAACAAAATTGTTAACAAAATAGCCATCAGCTGATTTGTGTGGTTTTGTTCCTACTGCATATATCATACAATGCATTTTACAGTACCAAAATCATGAGGTTAAGTGAAGTTTTTTGAAGAACAATTCTATAAATCATTTTGATAGTTCAGGAATTGTCACCTTTCTGTGACATTTTGGAGAAGATTTGAAGTAACTTAGATTTTTTTACAGTGTTTTAGAATTTCCTTCTGATTGTAGCAAGCTATCCAAAGGGCTACTGTGAAGAATACACAATACCATTAGATACATATATTACTCACTGTATAAAAGAAACAGCCTGGAAATTTAACCTTTGGCCACAATCTATTATAAACTTTGAACCTATGTACCCTTAGCTAAGATCTCTCCACAGAGAGGGGCATATCAATGTCCTATTTGTAACTGGGTTTTTTCGCCCCCAATATCTGCAGGCAGCTGAAGGCAGCCCTCTCCCCATCACACTCTCGCATCCACTCGGTGCCAGTCACACTGAGTCTGCAGCTGAGGTAGGAGAAGATGGGACCAGGTGAAGATGGACCAGTGTCCAGCAGAGCGCTCCCACCCGCTGGGCATTACCTCCTATCCCAATGGCAGAACCACCTCAACTCCTGACCTTATGGCACACAGAAGATGGGGTGATGGTATTAAAATCACTAAAAACTACTTACGCTTTCTGCATCAGCTGAGTGCACGGGCAGCCCAAAATGGGGAATTCTCCAGTGGCAGCTGAAACAGGACCTTTCCAGGCTTAAAACTGTTTCTGCCAGTTTCTGGCAGGGTCCAGAATAATTTACCCATTTATGTGGTTTTATTAAGAACTACACAGGGAAGCATCATGGAACTTGCACAAAACCCAAACCAAAATGACATCTGTTCTTGCAAGGCTTCCAGCACAGTACGACAGGCTTGTGAGCATGAGATGGATTTTGAACATCCAGCAAGGGGTTTAGGGGGGAGGGAAAGCACATGGCCTTACGATTACAACCACAGCTTTAGGAATGGCAAAGCCTCAGGGATTTTTATTCCTTTTGGTGAAGATTAAATAAAGGCAGCAAATCTCTTAGAAGAACTAGGAGAAAACTCATGGCAGAATATGGCCTCACATGTTTATCCAGTATCTCTCCAGAAGTACTTGGAGCATTTGCCATGTGTAAAAGCAAGCCAACCAGCTATTTTTAAACTCACTTGATTCAACACATATGGGCTGAATTCTGTTAGAAATAATGACCTTCTGATGTAGTTATTGAAATTGCCACTAGACAGAGCTGTTCATCTTATTTTTAACCTCAGAAATATTTATAAGCCCAGTGATGTGCTAGAAATCCAACAGGAGTTTGTATTATAGATTCCTTCAGGAAAATGGCACATGACTGTAACAACTGCATGGCATTTGCAGCCGGGGTGTAGTTTTTGCACTACACTATATATAATCTTGTCACTGGAGCTGAGGGCTGCATCTGCATCTCATAAATTCTCTAGTCATTCACAAAGACCTAGTGATAAAGAGATGACAGAAGAAAAAAACCCTAATTTTCCTTGATTAAGCTACAGTATATGTGTTGGACTTGAAAATAAGCAAAACATCTGGAGATCTAAAAGCACTGTGACAAGTCCCTGACTGGACAGTTTACCATCAAATACATTTTGCCAGAATTTTGGAAAGGCACAGACAACGGTACCTTGGAAAAGAGGGAAGTTTTAATTCCAGGTAGGTAACATACATTCAAGTCATTAAGTGTGAGTGCCAGCAGACTGTATTCAATGATTAAGACAATGCAAACTTGTTAAAATACAATATTGCAGTTTAATCACTAGGTAACGATATGTCTTACTGCATATGCTTTAGTATCCAGGGCCCTACTGCCCATCACAAAGCAGCAGTTCCTCCCAGCAAGCAATGCAGAAATTATCCCAGAAATTAAATGCTTGTTGACAACTATGGAGCTATGCCCATTTATATCATCCTATTTTCTGGTCTATTCTGATGAAGTTAGGGTAAGCCACATTTTCTTTTAAAGGAAAGAAAGCACTAATTTTGGGAGGAAGCAGAGAGAGAGATCAGCATTACCACTGGTTCTCCTGGGCTCACGCCCCAATTTGCCTTGCAGGCAACCCAGAGCAGGAATTTCTGGAATTTCTGCAGCTGTAGCTACAGCATTGATTTCATCTTGTGATTGCGATTCAAACAGCTGTGAAGCCACAGCCAGCTCTTGCAGGCCAGCGTTCCTGTACAGCCCACGTATAGAATAGGGTTGGTGTAAACATTATCAAGAGTTTTAATTCATTTCCCTGCTGGTATCGGATGTGGGTTTTTCGGTCCCATTTCAGTGTCAGGCACAGGAAGTGTGAGGCAGGTAACTACCTCTGCTAGGCCAGGGACTCTCTCTAAGGACATGTAAAAGCTATAACAGGACTTAAACAGTTTACACATCGCGTTTCAGGATCTTAGGTAATGCCTCTGTTGCTTAAGAACATACCTGTAAAACCTTTGGCTCTTTCTTTTCACTTACTTCTTACTGCCACACTTATTCTCTGTCAGTCCTTGCCTTGGTCCCAGACCAGTGTTTCCTCCCAGCAAGCTGCACACACCTCTGGCACCGTTGCACAGGGCAGCTGCACAGCAGCCCACATGAATAAACATCTCGTTTTTCCCCCAAACACCCCAAACCACCACTTGCCAATACCGGCAGCCTAGTGACTTAACAAGAGTGATGCAAGAGAAAGTTGGAGAACAGCAAGTTCTGGTGTGTGAAAACAAGCCCGTGGTGGCAGAGCTTCCCCAGTGCCTGGTGTAACTGTGCCGCTTTTTGGAAGGCTGCCTGTAATCATGGGAGATACACCGTGCTGCCCGGACTATGGCAGCCCCTGCCTCTAGCATTGTCCCTGCAACTTAGAGGGCTCCTCTCAGCATTAATCACTGCCATTTTGACAGTAACTTTGTCTGACAAAGCATGGCAATTAGAGATAGCTTTGGGATTTTTAGGACTCCAAAATATCACTGTATTTTTAAGCCACTACTGAATATTACATCAAGTAAACTTTTCTATGAAGCTTTAGTGTAAAGTTGTGTGGATTTTTTAAAGGATACTTTTTAGAAGTTTGCAGTTGCACTTGCATTTCAAATGCCAGTCAAACCCAGGCTTTTTCCCCATTTATCCTCCTATCACACTAAAGTCACGCTCAGCAATAACTTGAGGTGAGATAAAAGTACCAAGTGTGACTTGGGGTTCCTTATTCACCTTGAACAATAAACCAGATACTGAATACAGTTTGGTTTTGCTCCATCATCAGTATTTCTCCCTTCAAACACCACTGAGACCTGAGGCCAACACATACATGCCCTGTGCTGGTATTGATGCACACAGGACATAGCGGGGTTACGGTGGAGCAGCGTTTACTGCCAGCAGGGAGGAGCGGGCTACGAGGGAGACGGCAGGTTCCTGCCCTCTGCCCACTCAGGACAGAAGAGCTGAACTCCACCTTCTGCCCCGGGCAAAGTACAGGTAAACAGCCTAGCTATTAGCACATTAAACAAGGTTAATGTAGTATTTGCAATTTCCAGCGCTAATTATTTCTGTAAAGCTTCTAAACTCAGTGGGCATTTCTTGCACCATTACCTTCTTACCTTTTGCAGAATTTTTAGCTGAAAGCAGTGAAGGACCAGTCATATCCAGGTGAAGGTTAAACAAAAGGAAATTATGATCCTTTTGTCAGTTCCTCTGAAGACCTTTGGACATTGGCAAAGGAGCAGTCAGATTTTGAAGATGTGTAAGGCAGAAAAGTGTCAGCAGGTGTGTAAGAGAAACACTGCAAAGAAGATGCAGACATGGGTACACAGCCCATAGGATCAGAAGGCAGAACTGTCAACATGCCCAAATACCTGCGGCATTCTGGGTGGACAGACTGAATGAGGCAGGATGAGGTACAAAAGAAAATTCGTTCTGCATTACTAGTAGAACTTCAAAAACCTTAGAAAAGGCTTCATAGAGCAATATGTACTTGTTTCTTAATTGATAGCTTTTACTCCTTAGCAAGAATTTGAAGACTATAAATTAACTGTCTCTTCTGTTCCCTTACCTCCTTTCCCCCAAATTCCAGCAGAACTTTGTGGTATTGACTTGGAGTTTATTCATGTTAAACTCTAACATGATTCAGAAACTGTGTTTTCACTTCAGCTGGCTTTGGTTCTCATATTGCCAAAGTTGGCACAGCCAAACTCGTATGCAAGCCTTGGGATCTTCTTTGAATGCAGGTGATCCAAACAATTTTGCTCCTTTTGCAATTCAAGTGTGATCTTTTTTTAAAAGCCTTCAAATACCTACCTTTTTAAAGAGATCCATTACTTGGAATGAAATTAGAGGCACTATCATATTCAGTAAAACTCTACATTTCATACTGGGTCAGGGTTTTCTGAGAGTATGATGTAGCACAAAACAGTGGCAAAGAATGAACTAAATCTCTGACGGAAGCCTGTCAGTTAATTGCACAAATGGTCTTTGTGATACAGGATTCAGAAAACACTGAAGAATGAGAATTTTCCAGCACATTTGCCAGAGTCAAGGATTAAGCACATTTCTGTATGTGGTATGTGGGCTATCCTGAAATTCTGTGCTCTTCTGTCTGCTAAATTATAGGACAAAGGTCCAACAAGGCACTTCTACACTGTAAAAGAGTTGGGTAATTCTTAAAGATAAAATGTTAATTGGGTCAATACAAAATTCAGTTACAATTCCATCCAACTAAGAGTGTCCTGCATTTGCTCTGGTGTGTGCTACTGCCCCCTGTGTTCTTCCCCTTCCCCAGACATATTTGTACCTGTCTATCTACTGTGACATCTAGTTGATGACTAGACCTTAGAGACATTGAGACCAGATCAATATTTGATACTCGTAATGACCAATATGGGAAAGCAGCATCTCTAGATTTTTCCATAGCCTCTAGCAAGCAATAAAATGCAATGTTCACTTTGAGCAGCCTCAGCAACTATGGTTAGGAATTATTATCCTTTGACAATTAATCTTTAGCATTTTGTTCCAGATTTGCCAGCAATCAAAGCTTGATTTAGGCCACTTCTCTTTGGCCATCAGGCTGTAAAGTATCTTCCTGTTGGCTTCCTATCACCTATCATTTAGCATGACAGAGGATAAAAAAGCTCAGAGAAGATTCAGTTTTCTCACAAGGTTTAAGCATGAAAACAGGGCAATGCACTGAACTTTTCTTACTAATGCCTTGGAACCTACACAAAACAACATAAAAATCCCTTTGAAGAAGAGAATGTAATAAAACAAAGAACAATACATATGGTATCCTCTCTGTAAAACGGATTTCATTTGAATGGAAACCAAACCATTCAAAGCAGACTAATGCCATGACAACATAAAAATCCCACCTTTTATTGTTTTAGAAGCCACCTGAGATTGTTCAGTGGCCCAGCTAGATCCCACTCTGCTGCTGTACATGAAAGCATGGCTCATCAGTGGGGCAACAATATTTATACTTAGAGAAAATGAGGGGATTTGATCCTCTTAAGAGATGCAGAAGACACACTTTCTAGTTTAAAAGCTACAAGGGAGAAGGCAGTACAACAGGTGATCTGCTGGTACCTATCTCAGCAAAGTCCTCCACGGCATACTTCCACTATCACTTTATAGCAATGGGAGGCCTTGAACACGACAAAGCTTGTGCTGTTCCCTGGAAAAGGGACAAGAAATGAAAGTCAGGACTTGTCTACAGAGGGTACAAAAGGAAAAACTTGATAAAAGGTAGGAAAGAAGATCAACAAGTAGAGCAGCGGAGGAGAAGGGAGGCCAGCAGCATGGATCCCCAGACATCCAGGAGCTCCTTGCCAGTGGGGTAGCTCAGCAATGATACCACTGGAGATCCGCAGCTGCAGTTAATGGCCATGGTCTTAAAACCTAGGGCTGTGAGACAAGGATTCTTTGTGAATATTCTGGTTTCTGTAGGATGCAGCTTTCATTTCACTGAGGCTGGCTTGTGGAACTGCATGCTACAGCTGGAAAGACACAGCCTGGGATTTATAGCTGCCAAAGGGAAAGGCTCAGCTTTTCAAAAATGAATCAACATTATCAAGTAGTGAAGAATCAGGGTGTGATGAAGATATAGCCAATGAGGGACCTGACCACGATACTGTGCGTGCTCTGGTAGGGCAGCTCATACCCCAGGCTGACATTGGAAAAGATGGCACAAACATAACACAGCAAGGAGGAGGATGCTGCCTCAATGGCAACCATTTCTTCCAGCTTGCAGTCTACGACTTCAGTTCTTGCACTCAAGTTGAATGTTGATGATATATTTCTTTTACTCTTTATAGAACCATCCAGTGCCTGCACCCCCATGTGGCCCTTTCTCCTTTCTCAAAAAAAAGCCAAACAATAAAAAAGCCAAACAATAAAAAAAACTCAGCAAATACAACTAGTGTTACCTCATTACTTTTTGGCCTGAAATAGAAGATCCTTTAACCTGTGGCTGTTACGGTCCTTTGTCTGTGAGTCTTGGAAAAATTTAGTAGTCCATGAACTGAAAAGGAGTTCCTGTAAAATCAGTCTTAGCTTTTTACTATGCAAATGTGTTTCTCCAGCAAACACAGCATTTCTTGGGCAAGAAATGATATCAATATTGGCTGGCAGTGTCATAGCAGCAAAGCTGTGCAGATACTAGCCTGCACTTAGAATTCTGATGTATCTGTGCTAATAAAAGCAGTATAGTGTTCCTTTTTCTGCCCCCATGCAAGGTGGCATACTTCAGAAGTAACGCTCCATTTCAGTCAGGGAAATGGCATCAGTAAGTTGGACAGGGTAGGAACAGCATTGTGTGCATGCAGCATGCATGGAGTGTAAATTGTTTTAATGTTGATGTCATGATAGCTGATATGATAATGTTCCCTGACACTTGAACGTGAAGCTCAGTCTGAGAAATAGATCCAAGAATATGCATTCAGTTTTAGTAAAGTGACACCTCTGACTTTAAAAATAGAAGTTCATGGAGTTTTGAGTTGATCTTGTCTTGTAGATATATCATGATTTTTTAGAGTATATTTTTGCCAATGCCAGAAAAAGGAGAATAAAGACTTGCCAATCTTTTTGTTTTCAAGTAGCCTTCATGAATTCAATAACTTGAAAACCAAAATGAAAGTAAATAACCTATTTGGGGCCCAAAGACCAAATGCCATGCCTTTGCTGTGTGCCGTTATCGCTCCTGATAGCTGTGTCACCAAAAAGAGATGCAACCCAGCATTGCCACATTGCCCACAGATGCATCCAGAGGAGCTGCTGTGATGGCTCCATTCAGCTCAGGCCCCAGTGCCCCAGTCAGGATGCAAGTGCCTGGACTGAGATTTTACTAGGTGCAGGCAGTTTAGAATTTAGAACATAGTACAGCCTAAAAAATATTTGGTACAGCATAAAAGATCTTTCGATCAAAGTCGAGTTTAGATTAATGAAGCCAATGAAGTGCTCAAGCTCTAAAGGCTGGAAGTGCCCTCACTCTTGAAAGGCTGAAGGGTGGTACTCTGGTGAAGCCAGCAGTGCTTTGAGAACATCCACAGTCTTTGGCCAAAGTGCCTGGAGATCATTCACCTTCAGGTCAAAACTGTGACCCTTCTTGATGCAGAGCTGACACCGGGGAGGTCACTAGGCTCAGAGATCAGGGGCACCAGGACGCCTGAGTTGAGCAGAGTTAAACCACTGGTCAGAATCTCAGCTCTGTCACTTCGGTAGCTGTTTATGTGTAGTTTTATGTGTATCTGTTTCCCAGTTTCACCACAAAGTGGCACTATAGCAATTGTCATTCATTTCAGTCAGAGGATGATGAAGAACTTGCGACATCCAGGTTTGGGTTTTTTTCTTCCTGCACTGAGTCACCACTAATTACCCTCTGTTCATACCATAATAACCCCTACAGAGGGTTCACGCTGCTAAATTTGCATGAACCATTTAGATGGGAGTTTACTGCCTCGTTTACATGGCAAAAATATCTTGCAGTACTTTCTGCTTAGTCCATCTTCCAACTTTTGGCTAACCTGAACTAATGAAATGTGATTATGTATTTGCTTCAGCAGAACTATAAAGTATCAAAGTTACTAGTTACTGAGCAGGGAAACACAACTCCAGGAGAAAAACAAGAACAGAAAAAGTAGTCCCTCAAAATCTAGTACACTTTCCTCCCCTGAAGACTTAATGGTTTGGGCCCATTGAAACTCTTGCCAAGATCTCCATTGATGCTAGCATCAGATAAAGCTTTATGTAGTTACACTTGCTGTTTTCTAATGGATAGTACATAGCATTTGCGCTGTATACTAAGGGCAACACACGCTTTTTCCTTCAGTCCAACTATCAGAAGTTTTACCCACTTACAAAACAATGTGAAGGACAGGTAAAGTATCTGGTTTTTTAACTCTCTCCCCCACTCTCTATGCACGTGCACATATATATGCACCTACATAAACACACAAACTTACTTAATGGCTTAGCTCCATTACTGTTGTACCTGAATGTGCCATCAGGTGTGACATTTGCTTGCTGGCAGTAAGGAAGACCATCCAGCCCGGCGCTGTGAGGAAGGAACATTACTGCAACCCGCTGGCCAAGGACTGATGCCTGGGAGCTTACCACAAAGAAGGGAAAATCAAAAAAACTTTCTCTTTACTTCCTAAGGAAAGGAGGTACCTAAACTTATATCCACACCATACGTGTGCCAACATGTGGATACAGCGGCTCAGGCCTGAAAGCTGTACGGCAATACTGAGAGGTCATCAGGGATCAGACTGGTGGCACTGTCAGCAGTGCTGTGGTGATGGAGGTCTGCTGTCTCAGGCACTGCAGGACTATGCTCTGCTGACCTGCTGCACATGAGGACACGCATATGCGGGGCTACAATGTGTGGCCACACAGACATACCTGAACTAGCACTGGTAACACTATAGCTGTGGAAATGGGGAGTTCAAGAAGGGCTCTGTCCTACAGGTACTGCACTACTGACATACTTTATGTCTACTGGCAGTCTAAAACTTTTCCTGGACCCCCTACATAAAACCCAAGGATCACAAGATTTGGTTACGAAACACTGTTACCAGGGGCTTTCTATCTTTCTACCAGAACAAACCCTGTGCTGGTAGGGCTGTCAGAAGTTGTGCAAGTGTCCAACTGGGAAAGACTGTCAGTTGGAATCACCCCAAAACTGGAAAAAAAAAAAAGCAATTTCTGAAATAGTCAAACCCATCATACCTTTGTCCTTATTAATCTCCAGTTTCAAGGCTGTGATCAAGCAGTATCCCTAGGAGCGCTTGCCAGCAATCCCAGATTTATTGGCAGTTTTGAGCTCTCTGGTACGTCCATTGAGAATTTACCCTCTTCCAGCTGTCCTCATACAGGCCAGCTCCCCTGACCTGCATCCAAGCACGCTATATTGCCATAGCCAGGATTATCTTTTTGGCTTGGCCCAGCCACTCCTCTGTTGCCTTCCTTACTACCGATAGCTGAGACACAACTGGCTCTAGCAATCCTGCTCACCCAGGCCAGCTGGCAAATATCCTCCCCTACCAGCCTGCAGTTATCTTCTCCCTCTCATCCAAGAACTGGTTTTGGATGATTTGTTGCCACTGAAATGCTGCTGCTCTCAGCATCTGCCTGCCCTGTCTGTCAGCTGGAGTCAGCCTCACCTTGCAGTGCAATGTGGTCAGGGCTTGGCTAGGGGACCCCAGCAACACAGAAGTCATGATCCCAGTCCTAATCTCACTGCAGTCACTAGAAAATAGCCCCCAGCTGCAGGGGGGGAAACAGTGGAGTGACAACTAAAGGAAGTAAAAAGGGAATGGAGAAAAGGGACAGAAAGGAGAAGCCAGACGCTCTCAGGAAAAGTTCACAATAAAAGGAAGAGTTTATATAAAGAAGAATGGAGAAATATGCCAGGTTTTTCAATTGCATGAAATGGCCCACGGGAGAGCTGCAGGGCTTGAAATGCCTCCCAACCCCAAACAACACTGCTGTTTGTTTACATCTAATTATTTTCCCTAAGTCATTGGCAGCCCCATTGGAAGCTGTCCACTGGAGGGTGATTTTGCACATGGACCCCAAAGCAGCTGTTCAGCTGCAGTGTGCCCTGTTGGGCAGAAACCCCACGCACAGTGCTACACCGAGAGCTGGGCAGCCCCTCCGGCTGGTGGAGTGGGAGGAGGAAGAAAGTCACCCAGCATCTTTACACAGTCATGACACTAATGAGTTATTCTTTAAGGAACTAAGCGATGCCTCTAAGTCATCTGCCCTTGTCCTTAGGGGGGACTTCAACTTGCCAGATGTCAACTGAGAATACCACAGAGCTGGTACAAACAGGTCCAGAAGATTCCTAAACCATGCAGATGATAAATTCTTGGTACAGGTACTAAGGGAACCGGCCAGGAAAGGTGCCTTCCTCGATTTGTTTCTTATTAACAGAGAGGGTCTTGTGGGTGAAGTGGCAATTGGTGGCTGCCTTGGCCACAGCGACCATGAAGCAGTCAAGTTTAAAATCTATTTTAACAGCAGGAAAACTGCCAGCAAGACCTTAACTCTGGATATGAGGAGAGCAGAATTTGGGTTGCTCAGGGAACTACTTATTAACGTCCCCTGGGGAAAAGCTTTTGAATGTGCCAGGGTCCATCAGTGCTGGTCACTTTTTAAGTACCACCTCCTAAGAGCACAGAGGCAGGCAATTCCAAAGTGTAGGAAGTCAAGCAGGTGAGGCAAAAGGCTGGCTTGGCTGAGCAGCGATCTTCTTCTAGAAATACGACAAAAAACTGAAAGTATATGGCCAGTGGACACAAGGTCAGGCAAGATGGGAGGACTACAGAGATGCTGGTCACCACTGTAGGGAGGAAATTTGCACAGCCAGAGTCAATTAGAGTTGAAGCTGGCCAGGAGCAATAAAAAGGGCTTTTAAAAACACGTTAATGGCAAAAGGCAGTCCAGAAATAACATTGGCCCATTACCTGGTGAACATGGTCACCTCTCACACAGGGACATAGACAAAGCAGAGATATTTAATGCTTTCTTCGCCTTGGTCTTCAACACTGATGATGGGCTCTGGGGTCCCCAGAGCCCTGGGCTAGAGAACTATGACTGTGGGAATGATAAACTCCCAATGAACCATGAGCTTGTGTGGGACTTGCTGCTCCAGCTGGAACCATATACGTCAATGGGGCCTGATGAGACTCAGCCAAGGGTACTTAAGGAGCTGGCTGATGTCAGAGCAAGACCTCTCTCAATGATTTTTCAATGCTCTTGGGAATCTGGAGAGGTCACAGTTGACCGGAACGTGGCAAATGTTGTCCCAGTCTTCAAGAAGGGCAACAGGCATGACCCCTCAGGCCTGTCAGTCTCACCTCTGTGACTGGCAAAATTATAGAGAAGATTATTCTGGGAGTTATTGAAAAACACCTAAAAGACAATGCAGTCATTGGTCCCAGTCAGCACAGGTTCATGAGGGGAAGGTCCTGTCTAACAAACCTGATTTTTTTCGATGACAAGGTTACCCACGTAGTTCACCAAGGGAAGCCAGTTGTTGTAATCTTTTTGGATTTTAGTAATACTTTCAATACTATCTCTGGCAGTATCCTCCTGGACAAAATGTCCATCATACAGCTGGATAAACACGTAATGCAGTGGGTGAGCAATTGGCTGATGGGTTGGGCTCAAAGTGTCATAGTAAATGGGGTTACATCGGGCTGGCGGCTGGTCACTAGCAGGGTTCTGCAGGGATCCATCTTAGGGCCGGTACTCTTTAATGTCTTCATAAATGACTTGGATGCAGGACTGGAATGAATACTAATTAAGTTTGCTGATGACACAAAATTGGGAGGAGCTGTTGACACTTTCAAGGGCAGAGAGGCCCTGCAGAGAGATCTAGACAGGCTGGAGAGCTGGACAATCACCAACCATATGAAGTTTAACAATGGCAGGTGCTGGATTTTGCATCTGGGGCACGGTAACCCTGGATGTACATACAGACTAGGGAATGAGAGGCTGGAGAGCAGCTCTGTGGAGACAGATCTGGGGTTCTGGTCGATGGCAAGCTGAACATCAGCTAACAGTGTGCCCTGGCAGCCAAGAGGGCCAGCCATACCCTGGGGTGCATCAAGCACTGCATTGCAGCTGGTCAAGGGAGGTGATTGTCCCACTCTGCTCTGTGCTGGTGCAGCCTCACCTCAAGTGCTGTGTGCAGTTATGGGTGCCACAGTACATTAAGGATACAAAGTGACTAGAGAGTGTCCAGAGGAGGGCCATGAAGTTGGTGAAGGGTTTAGAGGGGAAACCATATGAGGAGCAGCTAAAGACACTTGGTTTGTTCAGCCTGGAGAAGAGGAGGCTGAGGGAGACCTCATGGTGGTCTGCAGCCTCCTCACAAGGGGAGGAGGAGGGACAGGCGCTGACCTCTCTTCTCTCTGGTTACTGATGACAGGACTCAAGGGAATGGCAGGGACATGTGCCAGGGGAGGGTTAGGTTGGATATTCAGAAAAGGCTCTTCCCCCAGAGGGTGGTGAAGCCCTGGAACAGGCTCCTCAGGGAGGCATCACGGCACCAAGCCTGGTGATATTCAAGAGGCACTTGGACAAGGCCCTCAGAGATATGGTGTGAATTTGGGGTTGTCCTGTGCAAGGACGGGAGTTGGACTGGATGGTCCGTGTGGGTCCCTTCCAACTCAGGACATTCTGTGATTCTATGTTTTACTGCAGAGTTCAATGGGGAAAACCAAAGCAAAAGCAAAAGCAAATGCTGCCCAGGAAGGCACAGCAAGGATCTCACCTGATAGCCTTATTTCTATACACTTCCCTTTGGGAAAGTTTTCCTTTAATGAATCTTGGAACAATTAGCAGAGTTCAGAGATATGTAATGCATTGGATGTGTGAAATCCATAACCATGCAACTGGCTATCAACTTTTCTTTCTCTGGAGGAGATGGACTATTCACATAGTAACAACACAGCAATATGCATATGTTATGTTTTTGAGGAGGTAAGAAAGTGCTGTACAAAAGAGGACCACAGATGCTGTTCAAAGCTGGTTCTTTATTGATTTGTAAATAGGTAGAGGGCTTAATCAGTTTTATGGTATTAATCATCTTATTATAGTAAAGAATCCATTTTTGCTATGTATGAGTAAAGAGAGTACAAGCTGGCCCTTGCTACTTAGGACGACAGAGTCTGAAATAAAATCAAATTGCTTTTGATGCTCAGGGAACTAACTGCTAGCTCACACTCCCTCTTTCTAGAGCTCACTGCTTTAATAGTTGCTGTTACACTAGTGGCGATTTATCCTCAACCAGTCATCTTCTAATTGCATTTGATTAAGATCCATGGTTAGAGACACATTATGATGATAGTGTTATGACAAATTGATATAAAATAATTCCATGAAAATGAAAGCTTACCTCTAAATAAGGAAAAAAAGACCACTATTAGAAGAAATGCATTAAATGTATGTATTTAAATAGAAACCATTTTTTGATAAATCAGAAAATATAAGAATTTGAAAAATAAGGCAGCTATGAGAAAAGATTAATATAAGGGCTACAGAGACTATGAAGAGCATCTAAAACTCTGTTGTTATATAGAATTAATGTGAAAACAGTCATAGGAAATAATAATTGCCAGAAAAATCTGAAGGGGCAGGTATTTATACCAAATCTGTGCTGGAAAAAATATGCCAATGCAATTTCTAACACTGCCAATAAAAGATAACACAGTGCCTTTCCAAAGTGAAACAGGAATCGAGATCTCATTTAGGTGACTGATCTTTTGATCAGACTGTTCTGGTTTGTGAAACACAGACCAATACACTAACAGATACTTAAGTATCTTGTATTTGATACGTACAGGAGAAACAATATATGTTCAGTTGAGCAGGGAAAAAAGCCCTTTGACAAGTTCTGAGAAGGCAGTAGCCGGAAAGACAGTGAGACTTTTGGGCTGGTGGTCATTCCTCTGTTCAACTTCTATACAGCACCTCACAAGCTAGCTACCTTGTCCATTACTGAGTCTTCCTGGATCTTGTCTGACACAAATAATGAGAGTAATAAACATTACAGGTTAAAATACTGTTATTAACTAAGGAAAAGCACTGCATCTAACTAATATACCTGTTTACTGTCCTCTGAGCTAAAGCAACTGCACTGCAGAGTTTGGAAATACTATAAAAATTTCTGACTAAGCAATATATAAGAACATGTCTGAACACACTACATTCTTACTACTGAAAATGCTCTAAAATTAGTCTGAGATAGAGTGAAGGAACTAACAGAGTTCATCAACAAAACGTGATATACTTCATGCCACATCACATTCTTCTAATGCTTTAGCTTGGTCTGAAAAATATGAGCTCATCCTTTAATTCATCTGGGGTGCAGCACTTTGAAATGACTTTAAAACAGAAGATGCATTGTGGGGCTCATTCTCCCATGGTGCAGTTAGAATAAAGAAACACAAACGGAGTGATCTCGTTATGAATGAATCCTAAGTCTGAAACCAAAAGGCCAAAAAACAAGTAGAGCAAGAGAGGGAAACAAACTGTTATTTCTGAGGTATATCAAGCATGAGCAAAGTACAACTGCTTATTCAACCTTATTATTTAATTATTTCATATGCATCTGTGACATACACATGACTTCAAAAGTAAGCAACGCATTGCACTGTACATATAATAAATGTGACAAATACTCTGTACTGCACAATTCTCGGTAGGAAAACTTGTCTTCCTTGGGATGCAGCCTTCACCAAAAGTCACCCCTCACTCCACTGCCCAGCTGTAGGCATTAACAGGACAGAGATCTGCAGTGTTGACTTCAGGAACAGAAAGACTGATAGAATCTCTTGTTGAGATTTATCCTGGGCACCATTTTACTGGATCTTAATGAATCCAAGCAATGGGGTGAAATTCTGCACATACAGCTGAGGTGGGAATCTGTCCCTTGATGTCTGCTGCAGGGTACACCCCAATGCTGTGGAGACATGGGCCTCCTGGTTGGGAGTCCTAGGAAATGTTTTTCAACTGAAAACAGAAAGCAGTAAGTTTCGACAAACTGTTTAGAGAAAAGCTTTGTATTGCAACAACCTGCCTACGCGCTACAAGAGAAACCTTAAGTCTGAGCTAATTTGGTTTTTTTGGTTTCAGATGCCAGATGTTATTTTTATACTTTTGTAAATTTGGATGTGATATGGATATGTGTGTCATGTAACTGTGGCCTTGCTTGGGTAATTATTTGAACTAAATCATAATTACCACAGAAAACCCAAGTAACCAATGTGCCCGTTAGACCTGTCTTTTGGCAGACTTTCTGCCAATTCTGTTCTTTCATGTGAAATTCACAGTCTGTGGGGCCAAGCAAACCTTCTGCTCTTTACAAACCTGCATCCTTCTACACTGGCCTTCTTTTTGTTAGAAAAGCGGACAGACATTAGTGACTGACTGAGGTGCTCTCTCCATTCAGAAAGCACACACTCACTTTTGAAATATTAAATCAATGGAAATTGCTGTAAACCTAAATGGCGTCATGCCAACTTTTCCTTTTAGATGCAACTAGCTGGCCTCCCAAAGCAGATTTTTATATTGCAGTTACATGAGAGTATCACCAGCTAAAATGCTAAATGCATTTTAATACACATAAGACTTGATTTTTCCCACTTTCTGGCAACAAGCTGCAGTTGCATCAAAGTGTAAAGCTGTAGCTGTACAACATGATAGCAGATTCCTCACACCTATACCAAATTGTTTTATTTATTATCTTTTTAATGAAAGTGGTATCTTTATAATCACATTATCCTTCATTAAATGCTACTCTGCTGGAAAAGGTATTTCAATTTTTCTTTAATTTGTACATGCACAGTGAAAATAATGGAAAATCTGACTAAAAATAAGTAATTCCTGTTACCTTTAACAAACAAGTTCTTTCAAAATGAATCCCAAATTTACTTTCCAGGTTTTCCTTGAGTCAGAACACATCTGACCGCACTTAGGAATTCCTAGCATGTGGTAAAGGCAACGGTAAAATAAAATAGTGCGACTAACCTGGCACAAGATTTCTAATAGGTCTCTGACCTCTCAATCTGTCAAGCTAATTAGGAAGATCAGACAACCATTAATACTGCCGTCCCCCCGGGGTACAGGACATGTTATTAACACAGTATGACATGGGAGTGTGCAGTGGTGTGAAACTCTAGAGGGTGTCTCTGTACCAAACTGCAGCGAGTGTGAAAGCAGCCATACAGCTCATGCATCACAGGCTGTCAGCTGCACCTCCACTGTCAAATGGGATGCCATACAGAATTAATTATTCAGAATCAGCAGCCCAAGAAAAGTAGCCATCAACATCCATTCACATTTCATTTATAACTACTAACCTTATCCTCCTAAACAGGGAAGATATGTCCTCTGAAATTCTTGCAATTGCAAATGGGATAAAAAGCTAAGAGCTTCAGGAACTGAACATGATCTCCCTGGTGCTGGGGAAGGGGAGGTGGAAACAGCACCTACATGCCTTCTCCACTGTCAGCTAGTTCTCACACTGACCTGCTTCAAGGGTGGGTATTCTGCAGGGCAAGCACTGGAAAAGATGATCTCTGTTCCACCTTCTCTTGCCAACCCAGGGGACCGTCTCATTAAAACTTAATACAGGCCATCTCAGATTCATCTGGAGTGGGCTCTTCCATTGCTTGGTAACAGAAGTGAAATGGGACCAAACATTGAAAGGACAAAAGAAGAGGTGCCAGAGCAGACACATATATTAACGAATAGTCCCTAAACCCAAGTGCTACATACTCAGAGGTTTGGACACTGGAACGGCTGAAAGCTTGATATATTCCATTTATGGGGGCTTTTGGTGATGAAGTAAAGAACAAAGGATGTTGGGGTGATTCTCTTGGGGTACCTACATGGCAATTCTGCATGTGACAGTAACTACGCAGCAGCCAAGATGCTGTCACACCAACTCGGCAGGAAGAAACTTCCAAGCAATCAGTGCAAGCGCAGGCAGTGGCACAGAGCCACTGGGAGGTCAGGACAGAATATGGGGAAGTGAAGAGGAGCTTCGGGTGAGCTCTTAGCTGGTATCAAAAGCTGCTGTCACTCAATACACTTTGAAGCTATTGGTCTTCACTTAGTTTTTAATAGGAATGAGAACAGCAATATTATTTTTACTTGCTATTGCTTTGTTACACTTGCCATCTAACTTGATTCATGGTAATCCTTTTACTCTAGCCATCTGCCAATTTGCAGTAAATTACTCAGACATGCTGAGCCTCTTTGGTTGCACTAGAATGTTAATCTGAACCATCTAGGCCTGCTTTTCATCAGTCAGAGCAGTGTGTGCCCTTTCATTGTCACTGCTGAACACGTTTCCCAAAATGGACCAAAATGAAGGACCTACTGTACAAGGCTTTTTTTTTGATGTCTCAAGAATGCTTTATCCTTCCATTCTCAATGATTAAGCAGACCATGGGATATGCTATTCTGATTTTTAGCTGTATTTTTAGCTACAACTTATTGTACGTTTCTGTAAATAAGCATCTTTTTGCTTTAGTTATTTTCCCCATATCATTACAAAGCAAGATGGATTTCCAGTGCTTTGAAGACAAAACTGAATAGCGTTCTGGATATTTAAACTCATTTACTGTTCAGGCAGTTAATGAAAGTGCAGATCCTCTCCTTAAGTTGCAGCTGTTCAGGGCCTGCTGTGGCTTTGCCTTCTCCCTCATTTGGAGAGACAGGTTATGACTTACATCCCTAGAGAAGTAGAAGAGATTTTTTTGTCATATTTTTGTCATCAGCAGTTGAAGACAGTTGGGAATTTCATGAACCTTCTAAAGAAAACAAAGAGTTTCCTCATGTCAAAACATGGCCAAAACTTTGCTGCTGATTAAGCAGATGTCTTCCACATGAAGGGGGTCTTCAGAGATGAAGTGGTAAGTGAAGATTGTCTTGTGTAGCAGTCATGCCAAAACCAGGGCTGACATCTGGAGTTGAGCTGTGAGGAGCCAGCTTTGTTCTGTCAGCAAAATTATATTGAAACATATATCTGCATTCCTGCAGAATCAGAAAGCAAGGACAGCTATTATTCAATAAATAGGGGCCTTTGGAGCACACATCCACCTATCTTATTTTAGCTTTCTGATTTAAACTGTTTCGGTATAGGGTGGTGTAAAATGGACTGGCTTCATTTAATCTTCAGGCAGCACTGAAACTCCATTGAATGAATTAATCCTCAGCGAAGTTCCCACCCTGCTCAAACGAAGGCTTTGGGCATGCAAAAGGAGAAAAGCAGCTCTGGCCAAACACATAAACTGGATTCACCAGTTATGTCTTAGTGCGTGCTTCTAATAGTGAGTGATTTCTGTTCCAAGCAGTAACCAGAGATGCTGTCTGAGACTGGAGGGTGGGATTAATCCTTAGCAGCCTTCCACCAGCTTTGGTCAGGAGGTTAGAGTCACAAAACCATTTCACTTCCTAATAAAGCCATTGCTAACCCTAAACAAATTGAACTGAGTGGGCAAGAGTGCCCGAGAGGCTGAGCAGGAGAGATGCTGCTCAGCTTTAATTCATGGGAGGGATTATTGACACATCAAGGTTGTCTAAATGGCTTAGTACGCCCTAATGCCACACAAATCTCCCACTACTTGGAACACTATGAGACCTACACAGATGCACATTATGGGATTTCAGTGTTAGAGGGGGAATAAAAGGAAACAGCAAATGCTTTCCAGCTGGCATATTTAAATGCTCTTCATCTTCCTCTGAGACATGTGCAGGTTAATTTCAGCTGATGACAGATCTCTCATCCAAATGTTGCTCCAGATAACATGAAGTCGTTATACTTACCCTGCAATGAACCTAAACAAGGGAACATTCTTAAAATCATATGACTGTAGGACTGCAGTGACAACTTACTTAAACATATTAACTTTAAATACAGAAATAAGGCACAAGGTTTGAACCCTCTGCATTAAACTAATGACACACTTTCATACAGAAAGCCTCACAAGTTAAGTACAGATGGAGTTAACACCTTAGAGACAAGCTGGTTTAGGTCATACTGTCTACGGCCTGCTGCTTACAATAATAATAAGAAATAGGCTGGCTGCTAAAGCTAAGTGCCAGAAACAGACCATATGGCAACAATGCAATGTACAATTAAGAATAATACATACGCAGAAAATTAATGTCCTACAATTGCCTGAGGCCCCACACACATTGAAGAGGAAACAGAACAAACCCCACAGCCATTCAGTCCCTTACGTTCGCTTTCACATTTTTGGTAGGTGCCAAGCCCTTTACGTACAGCCATGGTGCGGACATGTTTGTTACCTTGTGCACAGAGGAATAGCCAGTGCTTCGATAACCTGGTCTGGATTCCTCAGGCTCACAAAACTCTTCTTCAGCAATGAAGCAACACTGACACCTGTGTGGCATCTCAGAGGCCCCATGTCAGGAAAGAGGTCCCATATCACACCGCATTCACTGAACACTCACAGCCCTGCAACCAGTGATGGGGACTTCAGTGCACATATAGTGGACACTAGGCTGGTAAGTCCCTAGGGACCAAAGGTACTGGCAACTGAAGTACATAAATATTAACCTAAGAAAACAAAGAAAATAAAACCAACTCTTGCATTAATGGTAGGGGTCTGAGGAGTGGCTAGGGAGATACCCTACCGTTGAGTCACGAGGTTCAGACAGAACCCCCCTTGCTTTCTAAACTCCTTCTCCGAGAGGAGTCTAGGTGCAGCTAAGTCCAGTCTTAGTCTCAGACTTGATCAACGGTTTGTTTTCTAAGGGTTGTAGAAGTAAACACTCATCAGGGTATTTGTTGTTAGTAACTAGTTTGGCAGTTGCCCCAGCTGGTCGCGTTCGATGAGACGATCACGGCTGGGTTCATGAATAGTACAATTTATTAAAGCAACAAATACACAGGTTCTTTGGATTACCGGTGATAAGATTGCTGGTTACAAGACACACGCAAATACCAAGAAAATGAGTAACACTGCTGGGCTGCAAGTGCATTAAGCAAATATGAAGCATTGGAGATTTAAAGTGAAACTATAGAGAGGTTTCTAATTTTTCCCGGGGAAACACTTGGTATAACCAGATGTTTTGATCTTACCCAAAGGCATCCCAGTGCGGGGGAAGGAGGCTCAGCCCATCGACTGGTCCCAGAAGTCAGAGTGGTATGCGATGGTATCTTCCCCAGCACCCTCTTTCTCTTCACACAGTTTATACTATTTTTATCTTTCAGGTGGAGCTTGAGTGACTCTAGTCATACATACCTTTATTATGATTGGTGTAAAATTTCCTCGCTTTACTTTTAAAAGCCTAGACTAGACGAAATTCAAAGCGCATGCCCAGTGAGGGGTGGTCGCACCTTAGAGGTGGGTAACTTTTGGGATGGAGGTGTGTTTTGGTATTATAATGATATTATAATAAGCAAAGTTCACCAAAAGGGCAGCATTTTGTCAAAAGTATGATGGACTGTTGGCCCAGGGTAGCAAATATGCAGCGTACCAGCTCCATGGTACCTCGAGGTCCCATTTATCACAGAGCCTGGCTGCAATGCCTCCACACCGCTCCACCCTCCAGATAACTCCTCTTAGTGTCAGTACGCCAAGTTCTCCTGGCGTTGCCGACATCTGTGGTTACTAGGGAACTTCTGTGGAATAGATTTCTCACATATCAGCTGCATTTCACCCTGACAGCTTCTTCAATGCTGTACCTTCTCTAAAAACATAAGTTTAATTTCTAAGTCACCTCCAGTGATTATTCCACATTTATTTATCAGCATTATTTTAAAAAGCTGTAAACTTTTCATAAGCATTTAAAATGAAAATTTCATAAACCACAAAGGCTGCCGAGACAATCCCACTGGGATAAAACGTACAGGGTAGAAATAAAGTTGGTTTAATCACCGTTTTTTCTAGTCAGTGAAAAAGAGGTATTTTATTCATTTTTTGTTTTGTTCAGCAGTTTCTACCCTTACACAGTGGTAAAATCCTGAACATGAAAAATTTTTCAGCTGTCAAGGTGAAAGAAAGTTACAATTTATTAAATATGGCATTAGATAAATATGTTCCTATAACAAAATGAGAAGAATAAGATGCCTTGAAAGCTAATGCTACATGACGAAAAGTTGCCAGGCATTATTTTATGTGTGGTCTACGCTGGGACACATCTGTACCACGAGTTACAAGACCTGTTGACCACTGTACCTACTGTGCAGGCCAGCTCTGGCCTCAGGGCTGTGCAGGCAAGGCTTGTCAGCACAGCTGGCCGTGGGACCAGGGCCAGCCTCTGCTCCTCTGACTCAGGGCACAGCCGGGGCTGGACTGAGGCTGCCTCTATCTGTTTGCATCAAAAGGACTTTCTGTTTTCACTAGAGGCTTTCTGTGCTGTCAGCACTACAGCCAATGAATCAGATTGATGAGAGTTGGTCCATTTGGCTTCTCTTTCTCCTGCACTAGTCTGACATACAGCTTCAGTTGTGTCAGAAGCAGCATTTTTCCAAGTTTGAAATGGATAGAATCATAGAATCATAGAATTATTAAGGTTGGAAAAGACCTCTAAGATCATCAAGTCCAACTGTCAACCCAACACCACCATGCTTCCTAAACCATGCCCTGAAGTGCCACATCTACACATTTTTTGAACACCCCCAGGGATGGTGACTCCACCACCTCTCTGGGCAGCCTGTTCCAGTGCCTGACCACTCTTTCAGTAAAGAAATTTTTCCTAATATCCAATCTAAACCTCCCCTGATGCAGCTTGAAGCCATTTCCTCTCATCCTATCACTAGTAACTTTGGAGAAGAGACCAACACCCACCTCACTACAACCCCCTTTCAGGTAGTTGTAGAAAGCAATAAGGTCTCTCCTCAGCCTCCTCTTCTCCAGGTTAAACAACCCCAGTTCCCTCAACCTCTCCTCATCACACTTGTTCTCCAGACCCTTCCCCAGCTCCGTTGCCCTTCTCTGGACACGCTCCAGCACCTCGATGTTCTTCTTGTACTGAGGGGCCCAAAACTGAACCCAGCATTCGAGGTGCGGCCTCACCAGTGCCGAGACAAGGGAACCGTCACTGCCCTGCCCCTGCTGGCCACACTATTCCTGACACAAGCCAGGATGCTGTTGGCCACCTGGGCACACTGCTGGCTCATGCTCAGCGGGCTGTCAGCCAGCACCCCCAGGTCCTTCTCTGCCGGGCAGCTCTCCAGCCACTCCTCCCCAAGGCTGTAGCGTTGCATGGAGTTGTTGTGACCCAAGTGCAGGACCCAGCACTTGGCCTTTTTAAACCTCATACAGTTGACGCCAGCCCATCAATCCAGCCTGTCCAGATCCCTCTGCAGAGCCTTCCTACCCTTGAGCAGATTGATAGCAGGGTCTGACTTAGATTCACAATTTAAATTTCAGTCATAAGTCAGAGTCTACAAACTGTTATTGCACATAATCTTTTAAAACAAACACAAACTAGTGCAAATGAATGTCTTAGACTCTAATAGAAATGAGTGTTTGCTATAGCCTTCATCTAACACACCTGAAGTATAAATTAAAGAACTCTTGCCAAAATATTTTGTCCTGAGCTCTATGATTGCCTTGGGGAAACTAAGCAAAGACTCTGTGTTTTACATATGTACTTGCATTTGCCTAGTAGTAGTCATCGTAGTCCAAGAAATCAGGAAAGGTGATTTAGTCAACAGACAGGGCACCACAGCGGCAGCATGTTAGTCTTGTGTAGGCACAACAATTTTTAGGAAACCTCTGCCTTTGTTTCACTGTCATCCTCTCTTCTATGAGCCAGTTTAGACAAGAAGCTCTTTGACACAGAAACCTCCAATGCATTATCTCAGTCGCTGGGACATAATAACATTTGGGGCTTATGGGCATTTCTGTAACACAAATCAGTGAAAATAACAATTCCTCCCAGGAAAAACTAATTCCTGTTTGCTTCCATCTACAAAAAGACTGCTGCACCATGTTGTGTATACTGATTGTATGTGTAACTGCTGGTACGTATCTCCTCTTTCAGTCTTTTTCTAACGGAAATTTTTCTAGGTATGATGATATTAACCTTTCCAGCCTCTAACTGGCAGAATCAAGATTTATTCCTTAGATAAAAATGAAAGGTCAGTGTTCTTCTGAACCAACTGTCTAAATAATAAATATTAATAAATTAATCTTGGCCTACAAAGGTAAAACCTCTAGGATGAAATTAGTCAAAATAATATGAGAACTATAAGTAACACACAACAAAATGCAAAACCCTTTTTACCAGTCAGTGCTAGACTTTTCAGTAATGCAGTGAACAACGACAACATGCCAAACCAAAGAGCTAATGTAAGTAATTAAGGTGAGGTATCCCACCAGAAAACTGTGGAAAAAAACTAAAAATAAGAAACCTGAAAAATGCTATTATTTCCAAAATTAAGCAGCTCACATGTAATTCAAAAAACAAGGTCAAGTGGATTGTAATGAAACTCCATAGACAAAACCAGAAAAAGCTACAGCACACAGACAATTTTATGTCTAGCAGGATAGCTGGGATTCGCTAGCTGAAAAGGAACGTACTCCTCGGGAAGGAGCAGCTTTTACAATTACCACTTTGTCATGCTCTTCATTAAATAATTCAGGAATGTATAACACCATTTGCTTAGTTTAAGATTAAATTGTAAAATAAATCCCCTGAGGCCAAAGCAATATTGCAGTATCACCCATGTACCCCTATAGTTCCTTTTATAATTCCAGGGCATCAAATTTCTTTATAAACAGCCACATATTTTTAAATGCCCCATAAAAGCTATTGTTTTATTAAGCCTGACTGATGACTCCATGGTAATAAGTGATGTGCTCCAAAGAATCTGGTGTCTGCATAAAGGAAGCAGGATGAGACGCTTTCCTGGCTGTCCGGGTGAAGACGGTACCGGACATCCTGAAGAAAGCTGGGGAATTCCCCTCCTTGTAGTCACACAGTAGAAAAAAATGACATCATCAAAAGAAATGCAGATGTATCCCTGAATGGCTCAGGGGCTTGAGACATGAGGAGAATAACTAGGGTGATGTTCCCTGTGCTTCACCCACTGCCAAGCACTAATGATAAGGTGAAAGGGTTGGGGCTATAGTCCAGCTAGAGAGAGGTGAAAAGAGACGGGTAAACTAAGTTCCTGGGAGATCAGTGGACAAACTGTTGAGGCTGGTATCGCTGGCAGTAATGGCAAGAGCCAGCAACCCAGGACACTGCTAGATTTGAGACAAAAAAAAATGGCAAAGGCACAGCTGACAAGGGGAGGAGGTATTCAAAAGCCACCCTGTTGCTGCTGTGGCATGGGGAGCAGTTCAGCCCATGAGTATAGTACCCTCCTAATGGCAGCCTGCTCGCTTTGCCCATTGCCTGTGCTGGGTGCTCCAGGACACAGTCAAAAGGACACTCTTGCCTTTTGTCGTGCTCCTGCATCCTCCCCATCAATCACTGCAGTGGGTGCACGTCTATCTTCTCACTTCTCAGAGAAGAGTGCTAACATGGAGGTCTTGCTGCCACTTCTCCCCCGACTGCTCCTCATTTCCCACAGCCTCACATTCGTATGAAACTCAAATCTCAGCCTCTCTGCTTCCTGGAAGGCATCCAAGAAAGACCACTGCTGCACAGGCCAGGAGACACTGGCCTGGCACACAGGCTGTGCCCAGGAGGACTCTGCCATGTTTCCACAACATTTGGCTCCTGTGGAAGACACACAGGATGCTGCCACCATGATTAGGTCCATCAGCTTTGACAATGTTACTTTGAGAAGGATGAATACTTGGTAAAGGTTGAGATTTCATTCCACGCTACATGGGTTAAAACGCTCCTTTGTATGTTCCAGTAGGTCTTAGTTTACAGAGGCATCATGGAATTACTAATGAAACAAGTGTTAATGCTACCGGAGCCTGATGGAGGAGACTTTTGAAGTCCAAAGACTTTCCCTGGTGATTCAGGCTGTGCAGATCCAGCCTGTCAGGTCTGAATCCCACAAAGCCTGCTGCACTGCTCTATTTCTGAAAGGACAGACAACTGTCACACACTGCTTGTAAAGCAACCTCGACACTCTCACTCGTACACTCTCACTCTCACTCTTCTGCTTGACTGTCCAGCCCACTGTCTGAGCTCCAAGATTTTTGAATCCTCCATGATGAGGCTACAGGCAAGCATGCCAATATGAAAAGGGTTAATCATCCTTATGGAAAAGGGTAGAAAACAACTATGTACCCTGAAGTCATTTGCCATAAAATGCTGCTAATAACAGAATGGCTCATGACATCAATCTGCATGCAATGTCTAGTACTATTTCTCTGACAACCCAAAATTAAACAGGAACAGTAAAAGATGATGTAGAAAAATAGCTTTACAATATGTGACTAACTACAGTAAAGCATATGTGCTGCACCCTGTATGAAAACATATAGTCCGTCTTCATCATACTGAATATGGGCCAAGCAATAGAAAATTTGGATTGTGTGGCTGTTTTTCTGAGACAAACCCAGAAAATATGAGATACGCAGAAGTGTTTGTCATGTGCTGTCTCTGCTAGTAAAGATCATGTGAGTTTTTGGTCTGTGCTCTCTCCCAGAGGACTAATGGTCATGAGATCACACAAACAAAGCTGAAAAGCAGATGTAGCACTTCATTTCTTGTAGAAATGCAAAGCAATGGGAAACTGGGGGAGAGGCACTGCAGGTCTTTGTAACTTCATGGGACATGTACTCCAATTTACAGAAAGGCAATAATTAAAACACAGATATCTCTCTCTATCAGTTATGCTAAGTGTGGAGACTTTTCAAAAGCAAGGGGAGTGGTAACATGGAGGTATAATGTACCCCTGTGGCAGAAAAAGTGTTATAGCTGTACGTCTATAAACACATAAAAAAGGAAAGGAGATGGTTCTTTCAGAATAGGAAAGGGAAAGGAAAAAACTGTATTTGTCATCAAATTAACATGAATCCCTAGACCCAAACTGCCAACAAAATATTTTGAAATTACTCTTAGTGGGGATTGAATGTCCCAGGGGAATACGCAATGGGATTTGTAGATTGCAGAGCAACATGGTTAGACTCCAGCCCAGGGGGTAGGAATAGAAAGTCATTTCACAGCTGTGCAGCAATCTATTTGAAATATTAGTGATTGCAGATGATGGAACTGGTTTAAAATGAATAAACAAATGGGCTCATACAGGGGTGTGATGCATCTCTTAAGATGTGAGGGCTGCTGGGAGGATGATTAAACTAAACATCATGATGAAATGCACCACCAACAGCTCTACTCTCCAATATTTTTATTACATTGCATTTGGACAGAACTTCGTGTTTTCAGTTTGCTCAATGATACATGAGGCTTTATCATAACAGTATCTGGAATAATGATTGCTGTCATGTTGGTCATAAAGAAAAGCTAAACAGAGTAGAAAGAGAAGCCCACTGAATTTTCTGAAGACTGACTTTTCATTTTTCTACCTATAACATTATGTACCTAGGAAACAAAGATTCTGCAAGTAGATCATTTTAATAGAGAAACAGACAAATACTACTTAAATGCACTGTTTAGTAAATGTCTTTATCAGTGCTCAGTGAAATCAAAGATTCCCACTGAGTTCAGCAGACAGGATCATGCTTGCACAGCCTGATCCAAAGACAACAAAAGACAACAGAAGTTGCTCATTGATTTCAGCAGCCTTTAGATCAGATCAGGATCTCAACAATTCACTGTCACATATAAGGGAGTTTTGTCATCAAAATGGAAATGAAATATTTTTCCGTCCATATCATCACGGGAAATTCACAGCATAATTGACGAAAAGGCAAGATTCAGTCAGAAAAATTATGTTTTCTTTCAGTGAGGAAGAATAGTATCTTTGAAACAAAAGTTCTAACAAGAAGCATCCATAAACAAAGCACTTGAAAAGAAACTTGGTACTAATCATATGCTAAAGAAAAAAAGTAATAAAGACTAAAACCCTCTTGTCTATGTGCTTACTGTCTCATATAGGAAGCTACTGTAAGGACACTACAGTATTATGTACTGCATACCAAACTGTAATGTACAGACTCATCACTTAAATAAGCATATTCTAAGTCAAAGACTATCTTCACACTTGCCTGGTTTGTTGGAGGAACAGCTGGATAATTAATACCAGAACCAGATGTATTAAAACTGTTAAACCAGTGTGAACAGAACTACATTAGGGAGAATGAAAACCAAGGGAATGATCAGCAAAATGGAGCTACATCTGGGCACTTAACTTCTTATACTGTATTTTAAATCATATTTTATCAAATAATAATTTGATCAACAAATATAACATAAATCATAATTTATCTTACCAGCTTTACATAAAAAGACCAACATAATGTAATATGGATTATCTCTAACTTAATCACAAAGGGTAGAGATTCACAAATCTGTAGCATTTGCATCCTGACAATATTGTTGCGTTTGTACCTCTATCATCTCCAGCATTCCCAAGTCACTGGTACTTGACTGGGGCAGCAAATCACAGCAATCTTAAAAGTAACCAGTCCAGAAAACAAATTTGTCACCAAAATTATTTGGTGATATTTACACACAAAAGATTATACTGTAAACTCTCTGTTGCTCTGCTTGCTATGAGTTAAAACATTTTGTCAACGTGTTGTCAAATATGGGATAGGATTGTGAGAGGTAAACCTGGCACTACCGTCATCAATGGTGCTAGGCTCCAGGCCCCATCTCATTTTGTGGTATTTGTATTCTAACTGTGTCAAAGTGCACAAGCAGATCTCCCACATTTAAAAGCCCATGTCGTGATCTATGGCCACAGGACACAGGTCTCCATAAAAAGGCACGCTCCTGCCTTCTTCACATGGGGATGCATTGACAAAGCCATCAGAGAAAGAGGTAACAAAACTGTTGCTGAAGCTACTCTCTGCCTGACCCATACAGACTAGAGAAAAGAGCTAGCAGCTAATGAAGAAGTTCATTAGGAGGAGGAACTGGATCTGATTAATTTCTTCATAACACTGATTGACTTGGACAGCACATTTCACTAACATTTATGCTGCAGTGAAACCTAATTATGATTCTACTGAGTGACAGGATAAGATGACACAGAGCATACAACCAAATTTTGAAAGGGCATATTAGGTCACTGTAATTGCTTGGTAATTACTTTTCGGTGTTACTTGAGCAGTTCAATATATATACAATCAAATGAAGACTTGAAACTGTGTCAATAAACACCATTCAGAGGACGTTCTTGCACCTGATGTGTCACGGATCCACTGCTTGCAAATAATAACAACCTGGAGCTGTAGATGGCTCATTCCCATTGTCCCCCACGTGAACTCGGCCTGCCGTGTAATAGTCACCTGCTAAACATTGTCTTTGATGCCCCAGGGCAGCATTCTAATGTATTCCATGCTACCAAAGCTTTTACTCCACTAATGCTTCTGTGTATTTGTCTATGACATTGATTTAGGGATTAAAGGCACAACTCTGTCAATCCATTAGGCTACCAGAAGAGAATCCTGCTTCTTAGAACTGAAGATATTTTCTACCGAGTGGTTCGAAGGAGAATGTGAATGAGTGGAAGAGGTTCAGACATATGTGTCATCTTACAGTGCAGACATATGTGTCATCTTCCTGTTTTGATTTCAGTTTTAACAAAAGCATTTGTGAATATAGCAGAGGGGTGAAGAGAAACATAAATGTAGGCAGGATTTAATAATCTTTGAGAGCACAAAACAGCACACAGTTCTCACACTGCACCAGAGGAAAGGATGGCTGCAGAAAACAGCTTTTAACCAAAATTCTTGTCCTACACACATTAAACACTGTATCATCATCAAAAAGATGAGAGATAAGCAATGCAAAACTACATGAACTTTCATTATGGACTGAGCTGTAACAGAACACAACAGTTATCTTTTACATTAGCTGATAAGAAAATATTATCTTATAGACAAACTGTTTTCATGGAAACAACAAACAGGATTATGTTATAAGACAACATCCAACTTTAATGCAGAATGAGAATTTATTAAAGGGAACTACAAGAATAATTGGTTGCGTTAACGTCTACAAGGGCAATTTATGCCAGATCTCAGATGTCACGCTCAGACTCTTGGCCCCAGCTGAGGCAGAACAAAGCAATCAGAAAGGTGCCTTAAGGAGGCAGCAGTGGCTGTGGATTCCCTTTGTGCGGACACTCTCCACCTGCTCCCTTCTCCATGTGGTGCACATGCCGGGGCCCCGTGAAGCCAGCACGTGAAAGCTGGGCAGGGGCAGGCAGGAGGTGGCAGGCAGCCTCCACCCGCTTCCCAGCTGGGGCAACAGTCCATGTGGGCTCAGCAATATTGTTTCCTGGCTGCTCTCTTCTGCTCCAGCATTGCAGCCTCAGTGCCAACACATTCCAGGATCTTTACAGTTCTGCACCCACCTGCAAAGTTCTGCTAAACTCCATGTTTCAATGAGTGTTTAAACACTGCTGTTAAAAATGGTCAATATTGTTTTTTTTTTGTTTTACATTTAAAAAGTGAAACATAAAATGCATGTGAATTTAGCATCCAGCATTAGAGCAGTATATATCTGATGGTGTTTGAAAAACTGTCCATATCTCAAGTTCAGAACAAAGTCTGAATCCAAGGGGGTTTTGTGCAGGTAATCAGCAAGAGCACTGGCTAGGAGTAGGTGGGTCCTGTAAAAATAATTCTTGGCAAACCTTACCCTGTGAATCCATTTATGTTAGAAGGTACAGCTTAGTACTTCTTTGAGTATCACATCAACAACTGTACCATTTCAAGTAGAAGTCATGCACATCCTGTAAAATCCATATGCACCATGAGCTGGATTCATAATAAGTATTTCAAATGTTGCATTTTGGGCAAGCATCTTTTCTGTTTCTTACAAAAATGCCTCTGAAAGGCTTGCTTCTCCATCAGAACTCTGGCGTTTTCAGTGCTGTCAGCTACCTGGACTGAGGTGAGGCCACAGCCCCCAGACTGCCAGGTAAGATGACACTCTCAGCTCCTTGACAAGCTATCCCAGCAGCCAGGATGCCTGCTGGCCTCTGACTCTGGAACAGTCTGAGCTCTGAACTGTGAGTTTGCGAAACCTTTGGATACTGACTCAAAACTGTGTCTTGCAGCCTGTGCCTTAATCTTGACTTGTCTCTTTTCAGGGTCACTGCCTCTCTGCAGCGATAGGGCAGTGAAACTACTGCATGCCATCTTGAAGATCTCATGCCATCTCAAAGTACTCTTCACTAGCAGCAGGACATGCTTTCAAATATTTTCTATGTGTACGTTTACTATGATGTACTAATCACAGAATCACAGAATCACAGGTTGGAAGGGACCTCAGGGATCATTTAGTCCAACCTTTCTAGGAAGAGCACAGTCTAAATAAGATGGCCCAGCACCCTGTCCAGATGACTCTTGAAGGTGCCCAACGTGACCAAGTCAACCACTTCCCTGGGGAGATTATTCCAATGGTTGACTGTCCTCACTGTGAAAAATTTCCCTTGGGTGTCCAATTGGAATCTCCCCAAGAGCAATTTGTGTCCATTCCCCCTTGTCCTCTCCATGTGACTCTGTGGAAAAAGGGAGTCTCGATCTTCTTTGTAACTACCCCTTAAGTACTGGTACATGGTGATGAGATCCCCTCTGAGCCTCCTTTTCTCAAGGCTGAACAAACCCAGTTCTCCCAGCCTATCCTCATATGGCATTGAAGTGTGTGGATACCTTTTGCAAAACTCTTCTCTTGGAATAGATTGGTCCCAAGTTACTCTTGGTTCAAAGAAAGAAAACTGTATTAGCTTAAAAGGAATTCCTGCAGTGTGTCTGCATTTAGAGTTTGTCTGAGTTAACTGTAGCACTAGAGGAGCATCAGGCCACACTCCTACAGAAAGTGACCTGTATCAATGCACCCCACCCTTTGCTTCAAGCAGAGCAATCTACACACGGGGTTTTACCTGTCTCTGTACCACATGCATGCGCAGCTACATCAGGGACTGGCTGCTGTTAACAGCAATAGGAAATACTGCACGGTTCTAGACAGGTTTCATTCTGGGCATTCATGCATTGTCTTCCCATCCTTCTTAACATGAATCCTCAGCCTTTTTGCATTTATGCAAAGAAAATGAATACTCAGGAACCATCTACCAATGACAGAAGTACCCAGCTATTTGTAAGATATCTTGGAACCAACAGAGTTAATGTGCATTTCAAATAAAACAGTAATAAAAAAAATCCCTTCAATTTTATGCTGCATTGTCGCTATGGATCCCACTCACTCCCTCACCTCAGCCTGCTTAGTATCAGTTGTCTCTAAAACTCCAGCAAGCTTTAAAACTCCAACAAGAAATTATTGGAAAAGACAGGGGAACTGCTTCTTAGGGCCGAAATCCACTCTTTCTTGACTAAAGCTGTACAATCAGCAATAACGAGAGAAAGGAAAGCTCTTTTGGGACAGCCTTCCCATGTCTAGTTGCTGTTATTTGAATGCAGTTTTCCAGCAACATTTCAGAACACGTGGCAGAAACTTTAGCTGCTTGCCTTCGCATCAGTGCAAAGCCGTGCGACAGCACTGATATAGCTTAACATACATAAATACACCTATATTTTAAATACACACATGGAAATATAAATGTATGTAATGTAATACTAATTTAACCTAATATAGTACAATATATTTAATTAACAACACTGTAACAGCAGTTATATAATAATAACAATGTATAATAATGTATTTTTAAAAAACGTATTTAATATGTAGTAGATTGTTCTTTGGATGAAAACAGTATCAAATTCACAGAGTCTAGTAAAAAGAAAAATGTATAATACCATAATACTGCAACACCTGTTTAATTGCTTTGCAAAAGGGAAAAAACTTCTCATACGGAACGTGATCCAGACTCCTCTCCGAATCTCGTTATGTCTTCTACTATGACATTGCTCAAGAATATTAGAAATGTTTAAGTTTTCTTTTTGGGTACTTTTGACCTGGAAAAATTAAATTTTCAGTTGAATTCATTTTGAAGAGATCTTTCTAGATCAAACTGAATTTTTAAATGAACATAATGAGTTACAAACTTCCAAGTACAAATATATCTTTATCCTTGAGGCTGACCTTATCATTATTGTGGATTGCAGGTGTTTAATATGCAAGCTTCCTAATTCTTCTTTGAAAAGCTATCAGAGGAATAGTGTTCCACAGAATATATAATGATTTATTTAGTCCCTCAAGTCCTTCATGTATGTGAGCCAACAGAAAATGGAATAGAAGATTCCAGATGGTGAATGGACTAAATAAAATTAAAATTAACTTTACTAGATATTTTTTAATAAGCAAAAATTTAATTTTAATCAAAATCCTTATCATTTCCTAAATAGAATGTTTGGAAGCCTGTGTTTAAATGCTGCCTAGCTCTGCTGTCTTGTAAGAGCTTCCACTGCTTTATGGAGTGTCCACTTAAGAACAGCATTAGCTTAGTTTTGTAACCAACAGAATTTGAATTTTCACATTCACATCAGTGAAAACAAATATTTCAGAGAGCTACTGCTCTGAAACCAAACCAAAGGCTTATGATTTTGTTGTTACTTACTCCAGGCCTCCAGGCTGCTTGTCAATGTGTTCCTGCAACCTGTTAAGAAAGCCAGATTTGCTCAGAAAAGCTTCCTGTGTGTGCAATGACATCAGGAAATAAAGGGTAGATTCCCACTTTAGTTTGGGTTTGATCAGAGGGAACATAAGCACTGCGTGAGAGTTTAGCTTTGCTGCTTTCCATTGCTTCTTTGGCAGACAGTATGTGCAAGTGCTTTGAAAAGCATATACAGGTAACTAGCAAAGAATATTCCAAATTCTGATTTATACTGCCTTTATGTTAAAAGACTCTGGAAACATAATAAAAATAGCAACATACTTTTTTTTTCAATCCACTTAGTGCTTTATTTACAAATACTACAATCTGCAATTCAGCCCAGATCTCTTGTCTTTCTCAGAAAGTGTTTCATGTATACGGTTCATGGTAAAAACACTGATATTTTAAGAGAGATGTGCTCTCTCTGATTCTGTTACAGACTGGGGTTATATCAGTAGTAAAGAGTTTTCATCTAGAATCAGGAAACAAATTGTATAATTCTCTTACTGCTTCAAAAGGGGTAAAAAAGTCAAGGAGAATGGAGTGGATATTAGATTGTAATGGCATGGTATTTACAATACTATAAAGAATTTGGAGGAATATGAACTTACCTCTTCTCGTAGCGGACAGAGAAAAAGAATGATTACAGATATAGATGCCCACCTTGCAAAGGGATCAGTGATTTTAAAGGCTTCATTTAAGGCCCAATGCAAAGACATCAGCAGACTTGACTTAGCATATCATCACAAATATCTGTTCTTGAAAATATAGGTCAATATCTGAAGTGGTGTGATTTTAGAATGAATGTGTGGTTCTCATTAATGTTGCTATATTAATAAATTAAATTCAGGCAGAGTTAGACAATGGCTGGAAAGGACGATTCTGCGTGTCAAGGCTGGGGTGGAGCTCAGAAGCCCTTCCCCTAGGTAGCCATCTTTGGAAGTACATTCTTTTAAGATCTGAAAATGCAGATTATACAGGTTCACCCAAAGATTTCTGGCTTCTGAACGGAGACTGTTTTCCCTAATCCACAGATTCTCTCCCACTGAAGACTTATTTTTCTGGCAGATGTTGAACAGATGCTTTTTATTATAAACAGATGGGAAAGATTTTTCAATTACCCATTATTCAAAGTGACAAAAAGGCCTGTTGCATAACTTAGAGACAATATTGAAATAATAGTTATGCACATTCAGAAAAGAGCATTAAAATAATACTATTAATCTGGATTATATTAAAATTATCACTCTATCATGTTTGAAATTTTATCCTATTCCAAGTCTAATCCAAGTGGAGCACTGTGAAGAATGATGGTACTCCCCACTGTGGCACTAGAGCCCCGCAGTGCAGTGGGGTCCTTCATCTGCTCCTCTCCAGTGTCAGCCAGGAACGAAAATTACTCTTGGCTCTTTCACAAACTCCTGGCAGTACTAGAAAGTCAGAGAGCTTCAGTTTTGAAGCAGCGTTGCTGAACACCAGGGCAGTATGTACTGACTAAAACTGAGGTTCCTAAGTACAAATTGAATTTCTTACATCCCAACACCCAACACTAGTTGTTCTGAGAACAAAACCCTGACTTATCATGAAGACAAAGAAGACAATGCATTGCTCTCTTCCTTTTATGGCAAACAATGTAAAGCAGCAGGCAGCGTGCCATATTTGTAAACTGAACCTATCTGGAGTAGACTGGAGGTGCAGATCCCAAAGGAGAACCCACCATTCTGATCTGCAAAGCCAGGTTTTTGCAGGAGGGTCTGTGAAGTAGCACAGCCAATAAATACAGTCATTTTCAGCACTGTTGCCTACAGTAATCAGTATGAATGATATAAAAATGATTGAATTTATTTTAAAAAGCACTGGCTTGAGTATGAAGAAAAGGGAGAGAGACAGAGGAGAAAAGGTCATCAAACAATTACAAAATGTCAGTCAATAGGGAACTCCCAGAACCTTGGCAAGCATACCCAAAATACTCAAGGTAATAGTGAAGGAAGCCAGAAATATCGAGTTAGAAAAATTCAAATGTTCTAAGTTTCCTTAACATTGTCTCTTTTGAACATTTTAAATCTCGTGATCATGTTGGTATAACATTAAACAAAGCGTTGTTTACTGATTAACCTTGGTGATGGAATGGAGAAGGAAAATGCAAGGTAACAAAGGCATCAACAGGGCCTGAAACTAACTTGACTGGCTGCTCCTCCTGCACTGCACCAATTCTATGGCAGTGTAAGGAATATGGGAACTGGACTAGACAGAGCAAAAAACAGTCATTCCCAGCAAGAAAATAAAATCTGCGTTTGGACAAAAGAGCAGAGCGGAGTTGCTGTGAGAGGACTCACCCACAGAATGAACTGCCGATAACTGAGAATGTCCTTCAGGCTGTGAACTTGTTTAGGAGGGAAGTTTCTCTTTGGCACTCTATTTAAACAGATGTGCTGCAGCATGTTTTTTTCTAACAGTGGTGGTACTTTTATTTTAACTACCGAATTCCCATATAGATCAGTGATTTTATAAAGCTTATCTTTTTTCAAGCTTCTCCAGAAAAAATCTTCCATCTTACAAAATAACCCTCCAACCTTGATAACACTTAGAGAAGGATGAAGAACTAAAGCTTGTTCAGAAGCTAAATCAGTAACAGGGAGTTGTCTCTGCTACAGTTTGGAGTATTTTGAAGAGGAAGAAAAGAGGTGATACATTTCCCCATAACCTCTTCATCAACACTCCTGTTAACCTAATTCAAATGTTTTGAATTTAGTACTGTTGAATTTAGTACTGAATTTAGTACTGTTGAAGCCCTGTAAGATTTTCACAGGCATTGAAAATTCAGTGTATGCCCCCTCATCCTAATCACTAGTGGGAGCAAACTTAGAAAAGCTTCATGTAGCAGCAAAGGAAAATCACAGAAAGGGACATTTGGTTCCCAACCATTTTCATCAATGCCTCTGGCAACTGTAATTGTTTGATTTTCAGCAGATTTCTTTTTCAAATGTTAAAAGAAGAACAGATTTTCCTCTTAATTCCTGTTTGATTGCAGAGGGAATTCATGCGAAAGGATATATTCCTGGATATTCAAATGAGCTGTTAGAAATTATGTCTCATGAAGTGTTTAGAAAACATATAAACAATGTGCATTCTTTGGGATTCTTTGTCAGGGCAGATGCAACAATAGACCTTAGGAAACATGAGCAGATGTTATTCTGCACACTCTTCATTTCAGAGTCTTTAGAAATTCATGAGGTCTTTTGTAGGTTTTATGAATCTTCTAATAACACTGCAGCTGTTCAATTCAGAACTGCAAAGATGTCCTCAGACGTTTACTTGAATCTGCAAATGTCAAAGGCAGCACTGGAATGGCCATGTTTCACAGGTTTGCAAAGGCCAGCCAGGTGGTGTCTGTGAATGCTGCGTCTCTCTTTCCACCCATGACCTGGACAACTGCCATTGTATGGCTAGCAATCCTTTGGTAATTCAAAGTGTTGCATTACCTCCATCCCTTTTAAATAGCGATCTTAAAGACAGTTCAACTTACTCTGAATAATCCCACTTTCTACATGGGCAGCACTATGATTATTTTCTGATTTTATGAAAAGAATCACTTAAGTTGTCAACAATAGCACAGAAACTCATTTACTGCAACACACTAGTGCATTCTCATTATATTCTGGTCAGGCGAGACGCAAATCACATTGCAGATGGTTTCACTGGAAAATGTGTATTTGATCAACAACAATTGCACTGTGCTGAACTTGATTTGATTTCTAAGAGTCAAGCTGTTTTACACTAACCCTCTTCTGACAGAGCTGCAATCCCTTCTGGATTGTGAAAGTCCAGATGGAATATTTAGGTCTTTGCTCATTCTCCATTTTTGTTGGCTCACCTTGCATTTACTTTAAATTCACTGACGGTTTTATTTAGCTCTTTATATCTTCTGCTAATCTTGAAAAATGCTGCTTAATCTTACTCATGTAGTAACTGATGTAGTAATTGGATGATCCCCAGAAGAAAAAGATGTTTTAAATGTTATGCTTGGCTACTGTCCAAAAGGTAGGACGGTGCATCACAAGGTTCTATCCTTGGCCTACTGTCTAAAAAATGCACTTCAACTGCCTTTAGTGTTCCCTTAATGTGGCACATCACCTCTGTAAATGCAAAGCATCAGAGTGGTAATTGATCATATATAGTAACCACTTAACAGAATTCCTTCAGTATGTGGTAATATAAGTTTACTTTAACAACAGTAACATTTATTTTATCAAGAACAATTACAGTCTGCATTCAATATATTTGTTGCTCAAATTAGAACTAATCTGCTTTATGTATTAAGTATTGGCAGTGGTCATGTTCAGACAAATACTTACTAATAAGTGTTAGCTGAATTCAATATTCCTGAGCACAGAAGAGAGAGACATGAGAGAATATATGTAATTTAGTTAATAGGAAGAGGTGCTTCATAAAAAAAATTGCTGTGAGGTGAAGCAGACTTGAAATCACAAAGGCAGTTAGTGCTTCAGAAAATAAAAATGCAGAAAATCAGAATTTCTTAAAGGAAACACTTTTACATCAGCCTGTGATTCAGAAACTCACTGCCAAAGGGAGTCACTGAAGCCAAGAATGGATGATCCCAAAGGATGCTTCTTATAAAGAAAATGTTTCTTTAATTACTGGTATCTTGGTATTCTTCTTAACAATAACTAACTTTAGGAAATAGCAACCCACTATTTCATGGATTAAATAATTTTTAAATCAATAGTTCCCCAGCTGCAGACAGTTAACTCCTCTTGACCAATGGAGCTATGGTAACTGCCCTGCAGCTATTTTAAGTACCATTATTAAACAAAAAGTTGTATGAACTTCCCAGTTCCATGTGGCTGTGCTGTTACTTCACCAAAACTGTAGCACCATTAGGCCAAAACTCTACAACCGCTGGTTCACAAATGAGATGAGATGAGTACGGAAGGCACGCTGCCTTCAAACTGCCTCCCAAGTGTTTCTTACTCTTACATGTTTGGTGCCAGCCGCCACCAGTTATAGCTTCTGGGAAGGAAGGCTGTAAGCCCCATTGTCTGCTTACATTTACCTTTTCAGTCACACAGAGGAATATGCATTGCATACAGTCTAGGCATGCACATGAAGTGCAGATAGCGCCGTATGAAAAGTTATCCTGCTTCTCTAATTTGGCTTCAAATACATCCAATGCAATGAGACAAAATTCAACCAGCTGTGCATGTGTATTATTCTAACAAAGCAAATAGAAGTTCTTGTAAAATGCAGAAGTCCTACAGACGTACAACAGACAGAATTCAGACACAGGATGCTTGGCATCTGCTTTTCAGATACTATAATTAAAGAAATGTAGGTTTTCCACAAGTAACAAGCAAACAAACAGAACCAAAATAGCAATAAAAACCATTAGAAAGATACAAAGATTTTATGGTTTTAAGAAAAAATAAGGCTTTTCTTGTAAGCCCAGAAGTTCAGACAATAAATACAAAGATGTTGCTATACCCAGTCCTTACACAATGCTCATCATCGCTGATAAGGGAAGTACTCTTTCAAGTTTAGTAAGTTTGTGTTGGTTTATTGCAAACCCCAAAATTAACCACATAATTCACTGAGGAAAGCTTCTATGTGGTCTTTGGCAGTGTCTTCCTGTGTCTGCAGCTGACAGGCAATGCTCCTGGATTGCCCAGTCCATGTTAGTGGCTGGAATGATGTAGTGACTTAAACTCAGTTTATTCAGGCTTCACCCGGGGAGCTTGGAGTTTCCACACATTCATATTTACTTTGCAGCAAAAATTACAATCATGACAAAATTCTATGAAGTTCATAAGGTTTACACTAGTTAAAACTTCTTTTTTGTCATGAAAGACAAAATGATAGTGATCCACTTTAAATAAGAGCAGAATTAGCACCGTAATTATTGGTCTGCAGCAGCACTGAAGTATGCAGAAAGCATCAAAGTTGGGATTGTGTTAACTCCTCCAAGGTGATCACAGTTCAATATTGAGATGGACAGAGCTTAAGTATAAAAGTCTCACAGAACAATTCAAACAGTGGTTGGGCAGATCTTGACAAAACTGTAATGTACAGACAAAAGCACTGAGTGTCAGTAAACAAGAAGTCTTGTTATGTCTTTCCCTAGCAACCTTGCTTCTTCTTGCATTAAAAAAACCAGGATGGCAGAGTGCAAAAAAGGAAGCAATGGCTCCTGTGCTTCCTGGAGAAGGAACCTTGGAGACCCTGTTTGACTATAAATAGAAGAAAAAAATAGAACAACAGAAAGAGAGAACAAGCTAGGACTTCAGCCAGATGCCAATCAAAGAGGTTAGCTGAGTTTGGGGGCTTTCAGAGGGCAAATTCACATTCTTCCTTTCTTCCCACTTCCAAGCTAATCAGAGATGATTTCCACCCAGTTACACTGCAGTTGACTGAAGTAGCACCCTCCTACCTTGCTGTCCCATGGGTAGGTAGTTTTTGTTGTAGTAACTTGTCAATTAAAAATTAAAAAGAAAGGAAAAGAAAAGGTGACCTGCAGGCAGGTCACTTATTTCAGGTCACAACTACCTGTGTCAGCTTGGTAGCACACTACCTTTGCTTTTTAGCTTTGTACTATTAAAGTTCATGGTGAAGAGCTTATTATAGAGAGCAATGTCCCAACAAACACTGTAGCTACACCAATCTACAGGACACGCGCTTAAAGGAATGAAAGGAAATCTGACAACTAATAATTCGTATTTTCTTAGATCTCAAGTCCAGCTCCCAGGTGGCATATTGGCCTCTAGTAGTGGTGCTAGTATCCAGCAGGAAATGGAATGAAATGCTACTGGTTTTTGTTTCTCTGAATCCTGATGGAGACTAGCTGAAATGGTAACTGTTCTGATTAACATTCACTTCATGATTAGAGAAAAAACGAAAACATCATTTCTTTCTCCTCTAAAGACAATGCCTGCTCATTAAAGTTTGTGATGTCCATATGTTTTCCAAACTCAGGCTGCATCACTGCATATGGAATTGCTGGTAATAGCTTTCATATCCAATTATTTGAAGGTGCTTAGGCTAATAAAGAAATTAGTTTGAAAAGACTGCCAGAGCTATCAGACTGTGTCACTGAGGTGAGAGATGAACAGCTGAGCAGCCTCGTGGCATGTCCCATGTAGAGATTAGGAATTTGAGGAATGACATTTCTGAGCTGCTTTTAAGATGATGCAGCATACACTAACCCCTATGGACAGAGAGCAATACTCATGGTATTCAAATATGGATCGAGAGCATAGCATGTGGCCTAGTGTCTGCTCCATCCCTTTTGGGATACATGTACATATACAATCCCCTGACCATAAGAAAGCACAGGTCCTCAGGCAAGCTCAGCCCAGGGCAGGACAAGGACTCTGACAGGACACCCCTCAGGGCAGCATCCCTCTCCTCTACATTGATTACTGAGGGTCCTTTCACTTGTTTTTATGAGGTGAATAGGTAGGCTATTTATGAATTTTTCATGCCTAGTATTAGTACCTGGCATACAGTATACTGTATACCATATTATTGTATATGATATTACTGTAGTGAACTGGGAAACATCTAACATTTTCCTCAAGAGCTCATATAGCATTTATGTTTAACTGAAATTTGCAAGCACACTGTGCAAATACTATTACAGTACATACTCATATGAAAGTTTAAAAAAAAGTTTGTCTCATGAGAGGAAGACATGTTGAAAGATAAATTAAAATATTGTCTTGTCCAGTACTGTTTGAAATAGCCTAGGCCAGTAAATATAAAAATCCGAAAAACCAAACAATTGATAATCAAGTGCAAAGCCATAGAAACACTGAACAACCTTGGACGACTTTTTATTATTATTCAGTATGGTTCGAATGGAAATAATATTGCCCTTGAGAATTCAGAACTAATTCACAAATAATTACTCTGGCACAGATGCTATTGGAGCATTTGTTTGTTGGTGTTAATCCTTTCCAGTGAGGGAAAAAGACAGCCTTTTTACCAGCTGACTTTATGGTTATTGCTGGCCTCACACATACAACAATTAATTTCTGCAGCTCTATACATTACTTAATGTGAACAAGACTCTAAACATATCTGTTTCTTTCCACTTCTTCCATTTGTTTTACTTATATCCTAAATAAACAACTTTTAAAAATACTTGTAGGAATACTTTTTTAAAGTAATAAATGTTTTCCAAACTTCTTTCATATTTGGGCTTTGCAGGGATACTGCTGACAATCTGTACTTATCACAAAGAAGGTAAAAATAAATTCTGCAAGGCACAGAAAATGAGGAGGAGGGAGGTACTGTGAAGAGATAAGTAATGGTTTTCAGTGCTCAGAAATTTCTAACAGCTTTTGTGCACTTCTGTGCCTCTTCCCTTTATGTGCCACCATCACAGAACACTTTGCAGCACTTGGAGAGGACAAAGTAAATATGTGAGCTTTATTTTAAATCCTACTTCTGAGGGAATGCTTCCAGAGCTCAATATGAACAGAGATGTAATTTCAGGGATGTTCCTCTCAGATTCCTTGCTATGAGAAGGAGGCAGAGTAACAGTCCTGAAAGCTACAGCTCAGGCCTGAGTTCCCAGATCTGACACCAGTTCCCAGACTGTGCTCTGGGCACAAGGGGTACAGGGCAGGCAGGGTTGGTGAGATGACAGCAAACTTGCCTGGTTTCTGTTATAAAACTCAATAACAAGTACTGCATTCCAGTTTTGCTAAATCACCCTTGTCCAGTGGAACAAATACATTAAAGAATTCAGATCACAATACCCATTCCGATTTCCAATCTCAGTATAACTTATCAGGTTACTGTTTTCCTCTGTCTTCATTCAATTCAGAAAAGATGATTTCTACATACAGAGGCGTTCCAGTTTTCTAACAAGGATATCAGATGAGATTCACTAAGTGGGGAAGATTTAACATGAATAGCAGTTACAGTGAGCAGACTCATCAGCATCCTAGTTTCATTTACTCTTACAAACTGAAGGTACATCTAAACCTTTCACTAACAGTAATATTAGACATAAAATCTAACCACAAAGAATTTTGGTAACTTTGTAATGATTAGAGAAGAAATACTAACGACCACTCTAAACTTCAGGTTAACTTGAAAGCTTATCTAGGGAGTCAGAAATAAATTCTTACCCCCTTTAAGACCATGAGACTTTTGCCATCAAGATAGAAAAGGCATTGAAAGTAAAATTTCCATAGATTTCAATGCAGTCAAGATCTCATTCCTGTAAATTACATCTTGGCACTCTGACTGCAATAAATCCAACCTGAATGGAAATAAGACAGGATTTAAAGCCTGTAGGAGTCTGAACCTGTCAGCTGTCATTTCAGCAGGTAGTCAACCTGATAGTTTTGGGCTATCCAGCAAAACTAAAGCTGACAGAGATAGATATAAGTATAAGCAATTCTAAAAGATGCTTTTCAGTCAGTGCTGATGATGGGTGTAATACCCATCTAAGCAGGCTACTTTAGGCTGCAAGAAAAGCAAGTTGCCCAGATAAAATGGAAGTAGTTAGTTTAAAAGATAGCAGAACTGTAATTACCACAGAAGTGGATCTATATCCAGATCAGGTGATCTTTCACTTAAAAGCTTTTAAATCTCTCTGTGAATTTTAACAGGTCAGCTTAAAGAGTCTAGGTCTATCTAATGCATATCAAAGATACACTGTTTCAGTTTTCCTGGCTTTGAAATTTAAGCAAACGTTTGTCAGCCATTTTTACAGTCAGTAAGATGTAAGGAACACAACCTCATGCATACACAGAAAACACAAGAATAGCACAAAGCTCTGGAACCGGCAGACTATGTTGTATGTACGCACGTAACTACCCTTTTCACAATGTGGTTAGATTATTGAGGTGTGCAAAGCATGAGGTCAGGGTCCAAAGCCAAGGAGGCAAGAGACCAAGATGCCTTTGTGAAGGCAAACTGGATATGAATTGTAATCCAGTGAAAGTGAGGACAATCTGCACTGAGGTTTTGCCTCCTTAATTCTGTGCTCTCTACTGATTCCCTGTACCTTCTGCTTTAGCTCTGCATCATATCTCAATTAAAATACTCTTTACAGGGCTTTTAGTAGATAATAATCAGAGAACCCCTCAGTAAAGGAGAAACTCTCTCATGCACCTGGCTTCAACACTGAAATTACAGCAGTTGGGAGTGCTAGAGTGGCTGCACTCCCTCTTTATCAGCTGGATTCAGGTGAGACTGAGAATGACAAGGGATGGAGGGCAGAGCAGGTGCTCTCCTGCAGACCTACACTTGCTCCCTACCTCATCCTCCTGATGTGGACACACTTCTGCCTTTAACTGCTTCTTCCAGACTCTCCAGGAAGTTATATGCTTAAAGAGAGAATGGTACTAGGGAAGCTGAGGCTCCCCTTCTCCAAACACATTGGAAGATAACTCATAGGCATTCCTCTCTAGACGTAGAATAGGAACCAGCCCATGATATTCTGTTATGTATGTGCAATCCCTTGAATCTGCAACATAATTTAAAAGCAAATCTGAATGTAAACCAGAGAGAACAGAATGCATCTCTGGGTAATAAGAGGAGACCATTCAATAAGAATTGGTGGGCAGTGTTTCAGCTCTAATATAAGCAGAGATTGATAAAACCAAGAGGTTACACATTAAGCCTCTGCACAAATTAAAAATGCTAGTAATCAATGAGAATACAACAACCAGTAAGCCATTCAGCCAATCAATTAGCAAAACAAGTGCTAATCACATTAGGCTGCTTTTAAAATTATCAGGGCCTAATAAAAACAATCTACCAATTCTCAAGCCAATGAAAATGAACCAGCCCGCTGAAAGAGTTTAATCTCCTTTAGCTAGGGAAGAAGAGCACTAGCTAAAGCCCTGGCATGCTGACTGACCTATAGTCTGTTCTTACCAAAGGCAGATGCTACCACTGCGTGCCCTAGGGAAGTGGAAGAAGAGAAAAGGGAAATTTGGAGTGCTTAAAAATGCCTTTACCTACGTTTAAAAAAAAACAGGAAACATTACTTTTATGCTTCCAATGCTATTTTTTCTTCCTAAAAATTAAACCCTCAATAAACTAATGAAAGGCCTGAAAATGTTTGTAGTTTTAAAGGGCTTTGTCCTGTCTTTATTTCTGTGTAATAAGGACTGGCAAAGCTACTCTATAATTTTGATTTAAAAAATAAATCTATAAATAGATCAGTGTGGTTGATGAAGCAAAACTACATTTCCAGCATAGGCATACACACAACCACAGAATAATAAAGAAACAAAAGATTTCATCCAGAACTTTCCAAAACATGTTGTCATTGTGCCTAGGGGCTTCAGCTGCTGGCTCACAATCCTCTTCCCTATGCATTCAGCTTCAGAGGAACACCCCTCTCCAGTGCAGGAACCCAGCAATCAAACCCAGATTGACTGGTTTTTGGAGTTAACTTATTTTTATTGTTCCCTTTCATTTCAGGCATTTCCCCCAGTCACAGACTCTACGTCTCTACAAGACAGGCCCCATAGGAAGGCCCTGTCCTTCCTGTGGTGGGCATAAAGTATCTGCCTTGGACATGGAGACACATCTGTTGTTTGACGTGCTATTTTTAGATTCAACATATCTTGAGAAAATGCCTGAAGGATTCATTAGGGCTGCTTTTCATCTCTGATCAGTGCTTCCAGATCGCATATAGTTGAAATGGGTAAGCTCAGAGAGTAGGGCTCCATCCAGTGTCTGCTAGATGAGTTACTTAAATCTCTGCATATGTTTATGAATTAAGCCTCAGAGACTTAAGCCTATGCTTCCACTCCAAAGAAGAGTCACACTCTTCAGTAATAAAACCAGCAGTAACTACTAATAACTGGAACAGAAAACAGTACAATTCTCAGCTGTTTTGTCTGGAGAGGTAAACATTCTGGGATTATTCCAGCCTTTCAGGACCTATTATCTCGTCAGACAAGGCTGGCAGAGATAGTATGATGGCTGTTGAGAGAAACAGCTGATGAGACATTTCCAAGGTAAGCCTCTGAAAAATAGACTATGGTGAAATTCTTGGTTTTGAACTGTTGTATTGTTTTGCAATAGACTCCTACTGAGCTTATCAGAACCAGGATTTCATCCTGTTGCTTTAAACAAGTGAGTTTAACAGTAAGGAAGTAAGGATGTGCCTGGTATTTTGAAGCACAGGCTCCAGATTCCCCCTTCTCATCAAAAATAATCTTTGTCATTTTGGTATCTGGAAACTTGTTCCCAGACTGAATATTAGGATGTTCTAAACTGCATTCAGATATATCAAATAAGTCGCAGGCTGTGATAACTCTGCCATCAAGAGAATAAAAATGGATAAGTGTATTTATCTACATGAAAAAAATGCCTTTTAATCTGAGTTCAAACCCATAAAATGTAGGTTATATCTTAAAACTGCTCTGTGCAGCTGAAAAAGGTTAGAGAAAACTCCTTTGTACTCTTCATTTTTCATGCATACAGCATTATCACTTACAATTAGGCATGACATTTCAGTAAACATTGCTGGTATTGAGTTAATAGACAAAGCACACAGGAGACAGCTAAAGAGGAAAAGAAGGGAAACAAAGCACTGATGAGGCAGACTTTTATGCTGGCAAAAGCAACAGAGAAATATGTGAATTATAATTTTAACCTCCACCCAGACTAAGCTTCTGATATGTTGCCCAATTGTACTTACTTTCTAAGAATATTAAGACAGCTGTAGAAAGAAGCATTAATCTGAACGTAGCCTCTTTAATCTAAATTTGTCAGACATCTTAAAAAACTTGACTACTTACTGACTTTAGTTTACTGAATTTCTTAATTTGTATGTTTAAATTATAAAAAACTTCTACACTCACATTCACCAATTTTATTTAACACTGAACAATTGAGTAAAATCTTGCTAAACATGGACTAATTAAGAAAGGTGATGTTTCTGTTAGAAGTATGCATAGTGATAAAACAAAAATGAAAAATATTACTTGTATTAAACAGATTTGCTGCTAGGTACCATATTGTTTTATAGGCTGTGAACTCTGACAAGATCATTTCATCACTAAGGGTTAGACTATAATCCCTTCATGCTGGATGGGAATTTACACCCTAGGGATTTTCTGCCATTAGTTACAGTTGGGTTACTCACAGTATAATCACGCTATGAACAAGGCTACGGGCATCAGTTGTACTCAGATCTAGGTTATTAGGTCTCAGGTTTAAGGTCTTGTCAAGAATGAAAGATACAGGTTTAATTCAATTCAGAACTGAAAACTGCTTTCGTTTATCTTTAAAAGTGACGTAAAGAAAGAATACTTTATCTGCACAATAAGAAAATGTCAAAACATTCCCCAAAGGTATCCAAATTAACATGTATGTAAATTATCTGTCATTTTGATTGCTCGTAACAGTCAGTGTGCACACAGCACGAAGCACTTCAGGAAGGGATATGACCTACTCTTTGTCAGGTTGGGAGTAAGGAAGACCATTAGAAATAAGCACCGTTTTTGAAAACAGGACCAGAGTATCCAGCATTGGAGTTATGCTTTGAATCACTCTCCCTTCCTCCTTGCTCACTTTTAGATACTGGACTAACTCAAGCTTTGAGGCTATGAAGACAAGTTTGCCTTGCAGCAAACATATTATATGACTTAATTTTAGAATAGCATCTCTTTTGGTGACTACATTAGAAGTTCTCAAGAAAATCAGTTTCAAAGTATCATTTAAGCACCATCTGGACAACCCATTTATTCAAAGAACATGCAAACCTACAGCCATTAAAAAGTAATGCAGCCAAGACAGTAGATTGATTAATTAGTTAAAGACATTATTTTCTTTGTAGCATAAACCAAATCCTATATTTTTTCAAAGCTCCTTACTGTGGAAATTCTGCAGCATTGCCATATAAATGTTTATTGCTGTAAACTCTTTCACAAGACTCTGTTCAGTAAAAATTCAGCTCTGAGTACAACACTGCTCCTAGGCACAATATAAACCTCAGCAGGAAAAGGGCCCTGCAGTGCTCTGAATAAACATCTTGGTGCATGTCCTCTGTATATACTCAGCATGCAATACATGGTTGCTACCTCATATTTCCAATATGCCTCGAAGTTATTGCTTAAACAAAATAGCTGTAGTAAGAACGTGGAGTTCCCAAGGGGGATATTCTGACATCCACAGTGCTGCTCATGAATGGAGCTATTACCATGGAAAACAAGCATCAGCTTTAAAAACAGGATACTAATTTATAGATTAGACTGTTATTATAATATACAGCAATCCAGAAAAAGCCCCTGATTTTTCTAATATTTAAGCTCCTTGAAGGAGCAACTTTCCTCCTAATCAAAACACAAATGAGTGTCCTCTCTGAGAATGCAGTTGCTTGTATATCTGTTTGATTAGGGCCCTGCCACCATCCCTTTCAGATGCATAACTGTATGCAGATTTTACACTCCAGGCTAGCCTCTGTTTATCAGAAAGAGAATGTAATCTATTATGACCAGACACCAAAGGAGTAAAAGGAACTTGTGCTTGATCTGCATAATAAGCAGTTATGACATCTGTAGTTTTGCTTTCCTTCATTTGCTGCTTTTTAAGGAAGGGTTAACTTTTCCCTGTGTTTATCTTGTAAAACTATGTGAAATTTGAGACTGAACAGTCTAAAGTGAACTGTACCAGTCGCTTCAAAGAAGAGCATTCATGTAACTGTAAAGCACTGCCATTGTGGCCAAACCCTGACGTTCACAGTGCTGAGGGTGGCCTGTCAGGGTCCAACCTTTCATTTACAATGTCTAATTTTAAAAGTTGTGCTCATCTGGACAAGAAACTGAGCTGTTTTTTTCTTCTGCAGCCTCCAGATGTTTTGGGGTAAGTTTTGAATGTTCCATTTTAGAGTCTTTTAAATAAAAACACAAAAAAGATTTTAAAATAAAACTTCTTGCTGGATGCTGGAGATGATTAATATACAGTTTGTGAACATCATGAACACACAAAACAACATATACTGCGCTATCATTTTTCATTCCAGTTAGTCAGTCTTGCTTAAACAGTGATGTTGTAATTTGGATCTTTGCTTTTAGCTTTGTTTTAATCAGTTATGAATTTGACTTTTTTTCTATCCATAAAAGTGCGCTCCAGTACCACCACCATCACCTTTATCTCCAGTTGCTGAGATTTAACACAATCATTCACATCTTACACCCAGGTGTAGTCCTTAGGTGTGAGCCCTAACCAGGATCCCTGCAAATGGCAAAGCCTGTGTGGGAATTCTGGTGCAGCCCACATCCAAACTCTGTCTGACTGCCTGGGACAACTGGCTGTGTCACCAGCACTGCCTGCTTGCACAGCCTCCCCTTCTGCTCACGGCTGCCCTCATCCCCTTGTCCTGAGAGTGTGCAAGTACAGACGCCTTCTTTTACAGCCTCCAGAAACTTTGGTAAAAACCATTTGACCAGATTAATTCCCAATTGCTACTCAGTTGCCATTTCCCCTTTGAAGTTTCAGAATATGCAACCAGGGTTGCCCAGGACCTGAGCCATCCATTTGCCTAAAATCTTCCCATTTGAATGGATTAGCAAATTTTAACACTGCACTGTACTTGTGCTCTCATGAACCAAAAACTACAGGAAAGACAACTAACTCAATTCAAAATGCAGATTTCACTCTCACCCTAATATCAACAAATATCATAATCACATATTGATTTTAATTTGTAATGGTAGGAGAAAATGACCTAAAGCAAAAATACATCTTCATAAAATTTTATTTCCTTCTATCTAATTCCCTTCCAATTAAATATAAGCACATTAGCATTAACAGAGAAGGCCTGGTATCAGAAAACATAAGCTTGATCATATATTATTGCGTTCATAAACTGTAGGGCTTCAAAAGTCACAAACCTTCCCTTTTAAACTTGGCCTTCTGAAACGTGGGGAGAAATGAATGCTACTAGCTGGTCAAACCATCATTTTATATCAGAGCTGAAGGCACTGGAGATGAAGCCCCCTCTGAAGGTGCCTGGGTTTTCCCTAATAACTGCAAAAAGGAGCAAAGACTCTAGCTTGGACATGAGCATATCATGATCAGACATCTAACATGAGGAGGCCCTGCATGTGCCGTCCCCACAGCTGGGGGTTTGGTCACTGGGACTCTTGGTGGCTCAGCTCAGAGACGGTGCAGCTGGGGGCTGCTCCCTTCCCTCTCGGATGTGGGGGCAATGCTCGGGGGCTCGTGGGCAGGGCTGACCCCTTGCCCCTGGCAGCTCCCTCCAGCTGAGGCCCTAGCGTTTGCCCCCCCCGAGCTCCATCTCCAGCTGCACTGTAGCTGCTCAGCAGCCAGACCCTGACCAGGGGCCTGGCTGCCCTGCTCACCCTTAGCCCTGCCCCATCATTGTGGCCCTGTCTGGAGAGCTTCACCGGGTCTCATCCTGGGCCCAGCCTGGAGGCTGCCATCCCAGCCTGGCCTCCACCCTGCCCCATCACCATGGCCCTGCCCATCAATCCTGGTGCTGTGCTTCCCCAGGCCTCATCCTGACCCCGACCTGTAGGCTGACTTCTCACAGCCCTGCTCTGCCACCACAAACTTGCCCACAGACATGGGCTCTGGGCTGCTCTGGCCTGCCCTCGCTGGAGATGGTGGGACAGATCCTGCCCTGCTAGTCTGGGCTCCTCTTGGCTCCCAGCTCCCTGGGCCATAGGAAGCAGCCAGTCCTCATTGCTTCCTCACAGGTGAGATGAATTCCCCCATATTATCTTAATATTGAAAGTACAAAAGGTGGTGATAAATAGCCAGCCCCAGTAAAACAATTGTAATTGAAATATGTGTGAGAAAAAATTATTATTTATTTGCCTCCTCTACTTATATAGGAGGACTAGAATTATACTAGAAAAGTACCTGCCTTTGTTAACCTCAAGATTAACTACTGATCACAGGAAGAAAAATACCTGGTTCATTAAGAGTGAAAATGGTATGGATACCACTGCTCACTGCTAACAAGAAATCTCTCATAATATATCTGCATTTTCAGTTGAACACTAACCACCTGTGCTAAAATTCCTAATGTGAGACACTGGAGTTCTGCACCAGACAAATAGATAGGATTAACAGATATAGGGATAAAATAGTTATCGGAGACATGGATCAACAAAGCTTTGGTAGAGGAAAACCACATCTCACATATCTGCTTCAGTTCTTTTATCAGTAAGGATGTAACACAGACAATAAAGTGTACATGCATTTTCGAATGCTTTTCTTGATGTCCTTCACCAAAGATTCTTAAGAGACCTAATCTATCATGCAAGAAGACAAAATGGAAAAAATTTATAACTCTTGCTTTTCACTTTAGAAAATACTGTTCTCGAAGAGTGAAAACAGAGAGTGATTTTATTTGAAAGAAGCTGTTCCTGCTAGTTTTGACAACTTAGAATCCTTAATAGCCATTTGATGGATAATACTGACTCGCAACAATGAATGAGTTTAGGATCAAGACATAATTTCTTCTGGTACTTATGGATTATTGTGGCTTTCACAGGTGCCCTGAAGTTTTTTTGAACCCTCTCACAGAGCGTAAAAGCAGTGTTTTCTGCAAACACCTGAGAGAAGTTCTTATTCAGTTCCATCAAGCAGTCACAGTTAACGTGTACTCCCATTTTCAGCTGATTTGTCTCTGTTTAGAAACTTGAATCTGCAAACCTTGTACGTGGCACAGCTCCATTACCATCTGTTCCAATATCTCCAGAGCACAGACAGCAAGGAGCTCTGACAACTGAAGCTGGAAAATACGGAGTGTTTATAACACAAGAGTCATTACATGAAAGTAGGCCTTGGAAGGAGGATGGGATGCTTTGGACTGTCCATTTACACTGATTTTGGTACCTTCTGCTGTTTTGGTTGCGTAAATTGACCGTTAAGTTTAAAATTCAGCAAAAAGAAAATAAATCCTTGAAGCTTCTCTAAAGAAACAACACACGTTTTCAAGTTTTCACTTTGTGGGGAAAAAGATGAACAGGGTAATAGAACTACAATTTTTAATTCTTGAATACATACTTTCAAATTATTTTAGCATAGGAAATTGCTTTAACAGTTACAGAACATTTGGGTTGTGTAGCATGGAGCTCTTCTGCCTTAGCTGCACATCTGCTTTTAGCAGAGGAAAGAGGTCGGACTGTATTTTTGCACTGTCATCTTGCTTTTCCACCGCTGGGATCAGATCATGGTAATCACTGCTGCACACAGAAGCAGAATAATTTAGGTCAGAAGGGACCCCTGGAGGTCATCTAACACAAGCCCTCGGTCAAAGCAAGGCCATCTGAACTGGTTATTTTCCTTTGGTAGCTACCAGTGACATAAACAACAAATACAGCACTCGCTGTACCTCATCATATGCCCAACTTGTGAGCTCAGCCCTACTCTCACAGGAGAGAGCTATGGGTTGAAAAGCATAGAAGACACATGATGAATAAAAATTCTTCCTTACAGAGAGCGTCCTGTAGACACTGCTTGGCGCTCTGTGGAAGACCATGTTTGCTCTTGAGCAACCACTCTTGAATGTTCTTTCAAATGTCAAGAGCATCAGAGTGGGGAGAATACACTTAATGTGAGAGATCTCCATTCTATCAGCTTTTTCAGAGCTTATTCCACAGTGTTTATTGACTGTAACAAAATCATTGCGTGGATCCTCCTGGAAAACATTGGACCTCCAATAGTAAAGGGATTGTTTAAAGAAAGTTATTTTTCCTTCTGCAGTGGCCACTACTATCTCAACAGTTTTCTTGGAGTTTCCTGAAGAACACTATCCCTTTTTAGTTCAATTGTTTTATAAGCTGATTTCACAGCACATAATCATGCAGGATAAGTAAGATATTAAAAAATATTATTTTCTGCCTATTTCATACTTTTCATCCTTGTTCTCTTAACTGTTTTACAAAGGTAAGCAAGTCTTGTCTGTTCTTCCCACATAAGGGCAAGGTAATAATCTTAAATTCATACAGTTAGTTGCATGCTTTGGCCCTGAAAATACATTACTTCTTTCTGTACATGCAGACAAGATGCCAGAGTGACCCCAAAGAATGCGTATGTTCTGCTGCACCCAGGAGCGCGGGCAGGGTTCCTGAGCGGCTGCTTTGGAGCCGGGCTCCCCTGAGGTTCACTATATGTCAGCTGTGGTGAAAGAGGGTAAAGTGGGGTGGAGAAGTCAGGTAGTCAGGAAAGATAGCCAGCAATTTCAGCCAGTGCAGCCATACCGAGACAAAATTTGGGACCTCCGTTACAATCTGAGGGCTTAGGGTAAGCATTCATTTTCTCCACAGAAATACTGTACTAGCACAAAGATCTGCACTCCAAACTGCATGCAGGATCCATTCTAGCATGAAATAGATATGAAAACAGGCAGAAAGGTCTGTTGTGTATGTGAACTACCTATGTAACTCACTGTTACTCTTTCGTTTGGCCAAACCTGTTTGGAACAGAGAGCAGTGAAAAACCTGTCAGTATTTACAAGCTTCTGGAACATCTCCATTTTTTAATGAATTCTAAGCTCCAAGTAAGCAAGAAAGGACAAATGAACAGTTCTGACAACATACTGACTGACAACGTGTTAACATTTTTAAAGCACTCCTAGGGTGCTTTCCAAATAGGTTTTGGAAGGTGAAAGAAATGAACAGAATGTGGTGTGTGCAGCCAGAAGTACCGTGTGATGGCAGTTTCAGTGATTCTTCTGCAGTACTGAACATTCTTTGATTTGCAGAAACTCAAACAATCTGTCTCTGAAGAAATAGCTCCAGGATGTTGCGACAGGAAGGAAATGTACTCTGTAAATGCTGGAGTGTCCCATGGAACTGAGAGATGCTGCGTCTAAAGAAAACTGCTTAGGAAATGATTACGTAATACACATGTCTAAAGAACAGGATTGATATGCCCTGAAACACAGAAAGCTGATAAAGTTGAAATTGCAACAAGACCTATGTCTCTTACCTAGTGTCCATTACAAAAGTCATCTGACTTGTCATCCAGCTTTTTTGATTGCTTTACATCACCTACATGTCAATGACAGAGCAGAAAAGACATGACAAAGATTTGATTCAAGAATGAGAAATGGGTTAAGTTTGCAGTAATGTTCAGTTATAAAGGAACGATCAGCCCCAGACAGCTCATTCCTGCAGCACGCCAGAAGCCTTGAAATGAGGTCTCACAGCTTCCAGACACCATATCAGGCAGCCACAGCAGTTTGATCTTTCAGGAAATTTAGCCATGCATTCAACTGGAGGAGTGACCAAGCAGGCTCTTCTGAGGCAGCAAGCATTCAGTCAGTCCTCTGTGTGTCACTGCAGTGGTTTTGTCAGTCACAGGGTCACAACAGGAAAAAAACAGTGAACTTAAGAGAGAACTTTCATACAGGACCTACATGCTGATCTATGCCATACTCATCCACCATTTCCTGCAGTAGTGTGAAGCTAGCTGCCTATACCTGTTACTGATATAAAAAGCTGCCTTTTTGACATAATACGTACGCCATATTGAGTTGCTTAAATACTACTGAACACTTATGCCAGAGTATTCAGATGTGTCATGGACATTTGTCACCTGAAGTGCTCAACACCTAGACCAGTGTGAATTTAGGCAGCTCAACTTTAAACACATTCATTCAAAACGCACAGCCTAAATGTAACACGGCTATATTACTGTGGACACATTGAATTTATCAAGAACTTTCTGCTGTGACATATTTGGGTTTCAAATCCAGACAAAACAAAGTACTGTGTTCAAAATAGTTCATATGAGTATTTAATGCAGTGCGGTTTCTGTACCACTAAAGACATCCAGCTCTAACACGAAAAATGTCACATAACATGGAAAAACGTGTGAACGCTTTTCACAGCATCCTCATCTACTTTGCATACAAAAGTGACACCTATCTGTTTGCAATCCAGAAGTCCATAATGGGCATATTTCTACTCTGTGACTACAGGTGAACTGTATTCCTGTTTCTTGTATATACATTTTAATTATTTTACAAGCATTCACATGTTACAAGTGTTTTCAATAAACAAAGTAATACTGGCTTGCCAATTCATTGCGGATTTCCTTTTTTTATTACCAGTCACAGAACATTATTCCATACATAATTGTGATTACTGTTTAGGTTTTTTTTTGCACTTATGTAAGGAATCCTATATAACCAGGCATGGACTACCCACTGCGCTGGAAATAGCACAGGGGAGAGAGAGACCTCTCCACTGAAGCTCTGCTTTATTTGTCTTATGAGCTGGCAGGGATAATATGGCAAAGTATAACAATAAGGAGAGCCTTCATTGTGTCCCAGCATTACTTTTTCTGTTTAATCCACCAGTGCTGAACTAAGGTAATAACCTCTTTCAGGGGCTTTCCAAGTTAATTCCTAAGGTGGAACAAGAAGGAGCAAAGAGCAAGTGCTTCATGAGCACTTCCTTGGTCTTGCCAAAACCCATCCACTCTACATCCAAAGCAAGGAATAAATTGTCAGGTCTAGCTCATATAAAAACCTTACAAAAATGCTGACTGCAATTACTGTTGTGTAATAAGGCTTGAATTTACCGAAGGGCAGGAAGAATAAGAGCTATCTGTTAGCAGTAGGTCAGCAGTGCGCTCTCAGCCACAGGACAGGATAACACTCATACTGCAGCACAGCCTCTCCCCGTGGGGCTGCAGCCAGCCTCCCCACCGACTGGGGCACTGCCGCGGCTTGGCAAGGCCAGAGAGCAGCCCTTGGCCCGCAGACGCTGCCAGAACTGCGTTCTATTCCCAGTCCTCGGAAACGCAAAATAAGTTGCCAGAATAACAACAACTTGCTGTAAAATACTGTTTTTCGTTTGGTGTTGTGGTACTCTGTGGCACACTTTCAGCTAAACAGAAGATGCAATTTTTGACTGACTTGTCACATCATAGAGTTCCAAGTAAGCATGGGGAAGAGCTCCTGCTCACTAAAAATATAAATACTGCATACATAATGATGACCTATTTAAACCCTTTTTTCTGACATTATTCTCATCTATCAGCACTTAAATGTATATGATGTGTAGAATGACACATATTTCTTCAGGATAATTCTTCTAGTAAGAAAGAGACAGAACTTTTGACATTCTGAACTTTATTTTTATATTGTTTCAAAATCCAGCCCTTGTGGCCTGGCTGCAGTCCCATCAGTATGTCCAATGCTTGAATCCTACTCCCATGAATGAACCGCAAGACATATCCTCCTCTCCTACCTTCACAATTGGTAACTTAAGTCAAAAATTTTTTCATAGCATGACAAAAGTCAGATGTGTGCCTCAAGGAAAACCTCAGGAAGGTGAAGGAAAAATGGTAACTTCAAACACAGAGCAGCACCTGGAAACTCAATTAGATGGCTGAGTGATATTTTGTGAATGCTAGAATGTGACCATTTTCACTGCCCCAGTGAAAATTCTGGGTTGCGGCGAGCGAGGAAAGCAAGCAGCCAACTCAACGTGAGTGATAGAGCAAGCTTCAGTTTTATTTTTAAGTCACAGCGCTTTTATATGCTCTTGTAAACAAGCTTCAACAATTACTTCATACGGATTGCGACACCTCCTTAACGAACAGTCTATTTCTGTACTTCGTGCCTAAACTCCTTGTTGTTTGTCGGATGCTCTCAAGGCCGAGAGACATCCCTGCCTTTCTTCTTTGCTCTCAAGGCCGAGATATCTCTCGCCTTTCTTCCTCCTCCTGGTGACTTGCAGATTCTCTGTAATTTCCCATCATCGGGTCTGATCTCTGTAATTTTCCATCAGCGGGTCTGACACTGGGTCTGTAGTCAAGCTAATTCCATCGCGTACCTATAATCCTCCAGCCCGCTTTCTATCTCAAACAACTTATCAGGGGACCCGCATGTGGATTCAAGCCTATAGTTTCCCACATTTCCCCCTTTTTCTTTTATTCCTTGAGAAAGGAACACGGCACTCATACTTCTTTCCATCATTCGTCGCATACATTGCGATATACAAGGAACACACATTAATACAATGATAAACAGTATAAATATCATTAGTCCCATCTGCAAAATACTCTTAATCCAATTGCCAATGCCCCATCCATTAAACAAGCTGTTAAACCAATGCCATGGATCATCCTCCCTAAGTTCTGAGACCCTCCTTCTTAAGCTCTCAATACTTGCATGTATTGATTCTGAATGATCTGATAGATTCATGCAACACATCCCTTCAAATTCAGCACACCCATGTCCTTGGGCTAAAAGCAAAAAATCTATGGCTGCGCGGTTTTGCAGCGTAGCGTGTCTTACAGAGCCTACATCTAGTAATAAGTCAGATAACGCCTTTGATGTGGCATTTGTTTGCTTAGCTAGCCAACACCCTAGCTTGTTTAATGTCGTGAGGCTTCGAGCAACACCAACTCCAGGAGCCAAGAAGGAAGCAGCTATGATCTTTGCCGGATTCCAAAACTCAGCTGTAGAGTCACAGCTGTTCTCAAACTTATGAGTGCTCCTTTTGCTTCTCATCTTTCTATAATGTTGATAAATCATTGAAGTGTTAGGAGTAAGAAGTGTTAGGCGACCTATAGAGCAAGGCCCTCCCTTTATATGTGACGGGATGCCAGGCCAAGCCCGGTCTCCACAAATTAAAAACAAACCTGCAGGTAGCGCAATAGGCATATTGCTAGAGCGTGAGATATTTGCAGAGGTGTAGTTACACCAAGCAGTGGCATTTTTATATACACTTAGGGTGGCATTCACAGGCCAAGAAAGAGACTGGTTTCGTTCCGTATAATTAAAGTATAAGCAAGCATCCATTGACAAAGAACCCAATAGCTCAAGCTCTTGTGGCTCGAGATTAGTTTGAGGGCGATGGACTGCCCAACTGTCCCAATTATTCACACAATTCTGGGGAGTATCACAAAGGCTCCCTAAGTGTGGTGTATTTTGTGGTATCACTAGCGTCCAATTATCAACCGGCACTCCAACCAAACAGGTGGAGAGGGGATTTCCTGGCGATGACAATGATAGGCAGATGGAATCTTGGCCTGTTAGATTTGCCAGGGTAACCCATACATTCTGTTTTGGCTGGGGCGGTATGTACATGCCCTCGGTGATTCTTATCACGATACTTACGATGACTAACGGGAGTACTATTGATTTGTCTAATCCAGTCAAGGGTGTGCAATTCATATCGTCATTTCGTGGCCTGCGATAATTAAAACCTTATATGTCTGTAATGGGTGATAGTAGCAACTGTCACACCACCTCCTAGCTCGATGGGTTCTTACCCACCCGCGCTGTTGACAGCTATGACACTCTCTTAGTACCCAGGGTCGGCACTTATTGCATTGGGGACATTCTATCCGTATCCTGGCTACCTCTGCCGGTGTAGTCATATGTCTTCACTGTCTCCTGTCACTTCGCAGATTTCGTTCTTCTGTTCATTAGGCATAGCCTTTACCCATCTACTGGGTATCCACCTTGGACCATTACTGCCTGTCTTGACTCTTTCCTATCATCATTTCCATGCACCCACGCAGGAGGGTTATCGTGTTTTGAGAGTCACTGATGCGCCATCCGAGGTATTTCCATACTGGCGAACGTTGAACCTTCTCTGCTGCGATTACTAGGTCGTGTAGCTGGAGCTGTTGCTGTAAATATAATTCTTGCTGTGCCGAGAAGGGTTGTTGTTGCGCAAACAAGATGTCATCCATGTAATGGTAAATTATAGTGTCCGGCCATTGCTGCCGCACGTCTTTTAATGCAGCATCTACGAAAAGTTGACACAGAGTAGGGCTATTCTTCATGCCTTGTGGCAACACTGTCCATTCGAAACGTAAGTCAGGACCCTCTCTGTTGATTGCTGGTAATGTAAATGCAAATCGCTGGGTAACCTGAGGATGCAGCTTTATAGTAAAGAAGCAGTCCTTTAAGTCGATAATTAGCAAATGCCAACCAGTTGGTAACATGGCTGGATTTGGAAGGCCAGGCTGTAAAGCCCCCATCGCTTGCATTTGCTGATTTACTGCCCGTAAATCATGTAACAGCCTGTATTTCCCTGACTTTTTCTTGATAACAAAAATAGGGGTGTTCCAGGGGCTTGTCGACGGTCGGAGATGTCCTTGATCTAATTGTTCTTTTATTAATATATGGGCTTGCTGTAGACTTTCCCGTTTGAGCGGCCACTGCCCGACCCATACTGGCTCTTCTGTGAGCCATGCCGATCTTCTGTGGACGAGTGTCCATCAAAGTGACATCTACTGCTGTTGCCAAGTCCAAGCCGAGGCTTCCTCTGGTGGCGGGTTGCAAATTGGAAGCTGGCCGGAGCTGCTCGGCACGACTGGTGGCGTGGTGACGGAGTGCTGAGAAGTCACTGGAGCCGCAATTGGTGCCTGCGCGCTGCGACCCCGGGCGCTCAGCTTCCCGTTTCCCGAACGCCGGCAGGCAGCTGTATTGTGGCCTTGAGCCTGGCAGTGTTTGCACCATAAGTTAGCTTCGCTGCACTGTCTCTTCATGTGTTCTGCTTTTCCGCAGCGGAAGCATCTAAAAGTAGCTGGCCCTCTGTTAGGGTTTTTAGCTGGACCCAATGGGGCGAGAGCGGCACAAACTTGTTGTTGAACCTGTACCATTCCCTGCCCAACTTCCCTCAGTGCCTCAACTAACATAGCTTGAGGACCGGTAGGTACTCGACTCATGCGTTCAAGCATCACCTCAATGCCTGCGTCTAGGGGAAGTGTAATTAAAATACTTTTAGTAGCTTGGTTGGAGTTTTCCATAACACATTGACGCAGCAATGGGCCCTTCATAAACTCAGGTAAGTCGGTACGATCTAACGCTTCTGTAACTCGATCCACAAACGTGGCAAAAAGCTCTTCCCTCCCTTGCTTAATCGACATGTAAGAAGGGGTGATTGGTGCTGTTTTGACGCGCTGTAAGGCGTCCCTTGCTAGCCTCATTGATTCTCTTAATACATCAGGGCCTGTCTGCATTTGCATGTCTAGGGACGAGAAGGGTCCTATTCCCATAAGTTGTTCTACTATTACTCCTGCTAGCGGATCGTTTTGCTGGCGCTGGGTGTTTGCCGATCTATCGCATAGGGCGTGCCAGTGAGCCTGCCATAAAAGCTGCTGCGACTGTGTCAGTATGAACTTCATAATGTTTTTAATATCCTCGGGACAAAGCAGCCCGCTTCCCCAAATGTAATTTAGCATCTGTCTGGTCGGCTCACTGTGTACACCCGATTCGCTGACCGTACTTCTCAGCTGGTTCAAGATTTTCCAATCAAGAGGAGTATGGTGTGCGAATAAATTTTGATTGTTAGCAGGGTCCGGTTGATAGATGACAGGGAAAGCCTGAGCCAACAAGTCGGCGGTCTCTAGGTCCCCATTTTGTAATGCCTCTAACCCGATTTTCCGCCAGTCAACTCGGCTGCGCACACTAGGCACAGAACGGTGACTAGACGGGGTGCTTGGCTTATTTTCCTCCACCGGAGAAACTACATCACATAAATTTTCAATATCTTCACCTCCCTTTCCCAAGCTTATTCCTTCTCCGCTAGTTTCTACAGATCCACCAGGAGGAGGAGGAGGGGGGGGAGGAGGAATAAGGGGCTTTCGAGGTACGATAACTGGGATCCCCGAGAAGGGAGGCGAAGGATTGCCTAAGCCAATTCCAATCTTTCCAGCATTGGGGTCACAATTGTCTAGCCGATCAGAGGCGGCTGTTGCTAATCTTTTTTCAGTTTTATATTTTTTCATACAGTTAATCACTTCCCGCCAAGGTTTCATTAGCTTTTTCGCTGTCTTATCGTCATCTATCACCAAGTCCCACAAACAATCACCATAAGCTCTCCACTCCTCTACTTCAAAAATCGACTCTGGTTCTTTAAAGAACCCTTTCGCTTTGCCCACTGCAACTAGCCCTGACAAGTCTTTTAACTGACTTACTCCCCGCTTTTCTAAAAAGCACTTTAATAATTCAAAAGCTACCTCGACCTCCATCGTCCGATGTGAGGATAAATCAGCGTCGTTTGTACGGCTCTCGCTCCCGGGTTAGCTTCAACTGCGGAAAGCGGATCCCCTCTTGAATTCCGAGGTTGGATCCAGGCCGGAGGGTCGGAACGTATCAGAAATGATGCATAAATCGACTCCTCTTTTGCCCCCTGGCCGCCGTCTGCCAGTGCGTCTCCGTCTCTCGCTGCCGTATCAGAAATAGTCCTTTTCAGGTCCCTGTTCGGGCGCCAGTTGCGGCGAGCGAGGAAAGCAAGCAGCCAACTCAACGTGAGTGATAGAGCAAGCTTCAGTTTTATTTTTAAGTCACAGCGCTTTTATATGCTCTTGTAAACAAGCTTCAACAATTACTTCATACGGATTGCGACACCTCCTTAACGAACAGTCTATTTCTGTACTTCGTGCCTAAACTCCTTGTTGTTTGTCGGATGCTCTCAAGGCCGAGAGACATCCCTGCCTTTCTTCTTTGCTCTCAAGGCCGAGATATCTCTCGCCTTTCTTCCTCCTCCTGGTGACTTGCAGATTCTCTGTAATTTCCCATCATCGGGTCTGATCTCTGTAATTTTCCATCAGCGGGTCTGACACTGGGTCTGTAGTCAAGCTAATTCCATCGCGTACCTATAATCCTCCAGCCCGCTTTCTATCTCAAACAACTTATCAGGGGACCCGCATGTGGATTCAAGCCTATAGTTTCCCACACTGGGTTTCTTCTAAGTGTTGAACTACAAATATTGAAAGATGTTCTGAACAATGGTATCCAATGAAAAAGAAATTTATCCACTCTAGACACCAGCCAAAGCCTGTATTCTTTCCTCAGAAAATTTCCTATTGATAGCACTCACAAGAGCTTTCCCACCATTGATATTCTTGATAATACTGCTTCTATTATCAGAATAACAAATGCAACCATTTCTCCTCTTGCGAGTGTTGCAACCACAGATTTATTCTTTCTATTAAACTGTCCGTAACTTTTCACTAGAAGCGCTCTCCTCTTCTGAAATCTGGCTGCCTTCCTCTGAGTTGAGAAATGAGGAAAAACTATCCATTCAAACTCACTGAAATAATTTACTTGGTAAAAAATTTTCATACTGTATAGCTATTGGTGTGTCTTCAGAATTGCTTAGCTTACTTTCCCCCTCCCAAGAATATTATAATGAGCATGTGCAGAGGACTAACTTTTCTACTTCATACTATAGCACTATTGATGCATTTAAAGGCAATTAACTCAAACTGATACAAACATCTAAGCAACAAGTAACTAATCCATACATTGTGCTAACAAAACCAGTGAAACAGTGGTCATATTGGAATTCCTCTTCTGAAAAGGAGTAACTGATACTCTAAGCAGGGCCCAAAGTCTACACACCCTTACCCTAGGGTTCAGCTTAGCTTGGCATGGCTTTCACAGCCCTTATCAGCATTTTATGTAGCCTACATTTTCTCATTCATTCTGTCAAAAGGAAATCTTGCTGAAGCAGAAAAGTTCTGGAATCACTTGAGAATCAGACTCATGAGTTAAGTAGGAATTTTAAGATCCAAATAAAACAAATCTGAAAATCCTGAAAGAATGTGTAATACCTGAGAGTGACACCTAATGTTAATTACAAGGGATTCTGGTGTGCTAGATTGAGCATTAGATAGTGTGGCAACTTCAGGATGGCTATGCTGAGCCAGATGTGCCATATGGAAATTCAGGTTACATTTTATTGAATGATGGCAATTTAGATACTGTATGAAGTGAACGGTGAGTCACATCTACAATAGTTAACAGACTACACAAATGGCAACCTAATACACTGGTGGAAAATGGAGCCAAAATAATAAAGAGTCTATTACAAAACAAGCAAAATCAGACCTGATCCATATTTAGCCTTTAAATTACAGAGTAGCGGAAAAAAAATGCCAGGTTGTCATTTTTTTACACATTATGCAGTGGAACACTGACAAGAAGAAAGCCTGCATGGCTGGAAACCAAAGTCAGGGCTTCAGAGGGCACGGCAGATGTCTAAAAAGATACACAAAACAAACTCTGAACTCAGTACAATCTGAAAGTCTGGGAACTGCTGCAGCTTCCCAGGAGGCAGTGCGTATCTCCGACTGGAAGGCATTAACACGGATAGCTCGGGTGTCCCCTGGGGCAGCCCCGAGCCAGGGGAGACTCTTCCACCAGACTGCGAACCCACTGCTGTGTGTTTGTCAGCATTCCAGGAAGGAGGTGGATCAGAGTGCTTTCCACAGGCAGCTTGCCTGAGGATGTCTTAAATAACCAGCAGCCACAACAGCCAAAGGGAAATCACTTTAGACAAGCAGAACTAATGAAAGAACTTATCGCTGGCAGACGATAACAGCCAGTCCCAAGGTCTCCGAGGAGAACCACGTGTCTCTGAGACTCTCTGTCCGAAAGCAATTATGTGACTGAGCTGGCAGTTTATAAGACTTTGAAATTCTTGTATTACTAGGGATTTTTAATGATCATTTGGTGCTATATGGTCTGTGAGAAGAAGAGGGAGCTGCGTCTTCAGAAGGGTCTCACAAAAGCCTTTGGTTATAGTACTGTGCATGTTGCACACTGGTGACCATGGAGAACCATTTACCAAAGGTTAAATGAAACCTGTTCCAGACTCAGCTGGTTACTGGGCAGACGGGATGCATGAGGCAAACTTACTATCAGCTCTGCAGATGACTTTGTTCCCTCCTTTGTTACCTGCCTGTTGTCAAAGTAGTAAGTAAAAGGCAATAACAATATGCTTTTATCAACACAATTATGCACTGACCTGCGTGTTGGCCTTAAGGAGTAATATAATAAAAATAAATGAAAAGAACAACGTAAAATTAAGCAGAAGACAACAATACAGATATTAAAAATTAATTTACAAAATGTATACACACTTTCTATTAATATACACTTATATTAATTTAATATGAATTGAATTACCTGAAACCATCAGACTTACTGTAAGATCTCTGCTAGTAATAACAGCACTTCTCACGCCTTTAAATCAAAGATCTGGAAATACTTTCTAAGTAGTAGTCTTACAATGCCCCTGTGAAATAGCTATTACTGTATCTACTTACAAATGGATAAACAAAGATTATGTGAGAGGAAAACAGAAGTAGAATCAGAGACAGAAAATTCTGAGTTGTGACTGCTGGTCCTCTGCAGAAAGCTATCAAAAATATGGCATTCAGTCAGGTCAGAAAGAAAGCTGCTGTTCAAGTCCTTCCACATTAGCTATTTCCAGAACCTCAAAACAATTCTAACTTCTTTTATATTGTATGCTTGACTCTAAATATTAATGATTCTTTTGCTTTGTCTTTGGAAGAAAAATATTGAATATTAGACATAATGATAACCTATTGTGTAGCTAATATGTACACTGGGTACAATCAGCATTCTTAAACAACCGAGAAAACATTTTCGGCCCAGTTTCATTAGCCATTAGAACAAGTGCAGAAGATGATACAAGAGATAGTCTTAGCCTGTGAGCAAAATGGGTATATGTAGCATGGTAATCCATAGCTCCATATGTTATAATGAGCTTGGAATAAACAGGATTGATATTCATTATTTGTTTCTTTACTTTTCGTATGTGAACACTCATCTTTTAAAAAATTATTTATATAAGATGTGAATGTTGTAGTTGATGGGTTAAAAAAATTATCCAAATACCATTAATGTCATACCTTTAACATGGTATTATTGAAAAAAACCAACTGTGTGATGGAAATTACTCCCTGTTTTGGGATCATCTCATGATCTATATTGCTACAGGTCCCGATTTTTGACAGCAAAATTTTATTGGTGATGGTATCACCTCTATCCCTTTGTGTCAACACTTCCAAAGCTTAAAAGAAAACTTCTCATGAACAGACTGATAAAAAACATTCAACCTAGTGGCATACTGCAAGTGGTAAAACCAGGGCACAAATAGCTTTTAAACTGCAGTGAGTTCTCTGGTACCCTGATAGTGCAGAGAGCCAAGCCTCCTGGCAAGTCTGACATACCTGCTGAAAGGTAGACATAATAAGAGCTTGTGAACAGTACAGCTTAAAGAATGCCCAGTCAGAGCATTAACTTCAGATCATTTCAAGTTCATCTTGTGTATTTACAGTCTTCCAAACAGCATATTCCAAGCATGCTATTAGCATGAGTCATTAATCCTCCCATCTACTGTGACAGCAGTGTCATACTCTGGCTTACACATAAAGGAATTGCAGTAGTCTTTCACTTTAACTCCAACAAGAAGAAAAGAAAGTAATTTAAACCCCAGCATTTTTCAGCTGTTTAGCCACTTAGCTACCTAAAAAACACAATCCATGGCTCAGTTTTAAACCCTACTCACACTGGTGAGGGTATGGGAAACAGGCTCTCCATACCAACATTTTATTCAAGATGAACACTTCTGTACCCCAAATGTAGCCTGCTATGCAAAATTAACTTGGTGACTACATTCCAGAACCCATCACAAAACCGTCACTTTTCAAGAATCTTCAAGGTCCGAAAGAGCAAAAGGTCTGAAAGAGGAGGGTGCTGAACTGGCAGGTGGCATTTCCTTACAGCACACTTGCCTCAAAGTAACATTTGGCAGGAAATTACAGAGAAAAGGTCACTTTCCAGAACTGCTAATAGACCTGTGGTTAGGGTATAACCCTGGCAGGGTATAATTTTAAGCCCCTGCTCTGTTTCAGTTTGCTAATTCCTTAGTAAGCGATCCTGACCATCTGACTCTTCTGAAAAGCATCTGTTCTGCTCTGTTCTATTGGAACTAAATAACAAAGATCAAATGGTCCATGTGCATTAATTAGGAAAACAGCTACAAGTGGATGAACGCCTAGCAGGACTGCAGCAGCTCTATTTTGGCCTGATTTTATTGATTACCTGAAATACAATTTAAATGGTAGTATTTTATTAAGATACCCTTCAGAGATGGCACACAGAGATTGCCCAACGATCTTGCTTTCTGTACAGGGCACAGCACACCAGGATCTTGAACAAATCTGAAGCCTCTAGATGTTATTGGGTTACAACAATAATAAAACAGTGCAAGGTAGATACAGCATTGAAGGTTTAGCCCTTCACAAGGTCAAGACCATCAGATACTTTTGAAGAAATATTTTGCTTGCTTTGTAACAGTTAATTTAACTTTAGGCTAAAATATCACTATTACTTCCCAAGAGAAGTGCAATTTTTTTTTACTGGCTGTTTATAACAACAATAACAAAAATCACTACAGGCCCATCCTTGCATATATTTAATTTTGAAAATCTTTTAAAAAATCAGTCCCTAACATACCATCAAACAAGTGAATGGAAATAGCGGAACATTGTTTCTCTACCCATTTTCTACATTTCATTTATCTTCTAAATTAAGAGTCATAAGCTGTAGCAAATACACAATTAAAAAACTAATTCATTAGCTCTGTGAACCAGTAGAAACTCTTATGATCATTTTAGGCACTGTATGAAGAATGAAAGTTGATTTGGGAAGGAAAGTGTCTCAGATTTTAAAATCTGTTTCTTATTTCTAAATGAAGCAACAGCTGTTGTCAAAGACTTTTAATGTTAACTTGATTCACAGAGGAAAATGTTAAACCAGTGTTTTAAAAATCCAGTAAAATTGGAGCACAGCTATGATACAGAATACATGTTTTCCTGTTTCTTCCCCAGATCAGCTGCTGAGGCTTTTGGAATAACATCCCTTTCAGATGACGATGAGGCAATGGAACCATTTCCCCACTACTCCACACAAAATGTGGAAGCTGTTTCCCTTTCAGATAAAAAGTCAAAACCAAACAAAAAGAATCTTGCTAGTTTCAGGCAACTGACAATGTTGCTTTTTCTTCCCAAAGTGCCAAGACACTGAGCTTCAGAGGCACGTGTTGAACTGTTCTGCAGTGGGACTGACAACACAATCCACACGCTGGACAGCATTTTCTCCAGGCTAGCACTAAACCCAAGCAATCAGCTGGAATTAAAAATATTTCAGATGAAATTGCACAAATAGAAGCATGTAATGAATACTTATTGCAAGTAATTCTGAATATTTTGCAGTTCAGGGATCTTGCTCCCTTCTTCCCATCGACTGGACCCACCAACGGTTGTTATGTCTTAAGAATAAACCACAATTTCATGTGCCCTTCTATAACTGTTGCAGATTCTGCTGCTGGATCTCAGGACACAGGTTAGATTCATTTCAGATCTAGAATTAACAGAAACTGATTACTCTTCTATAGATCTTGCCAGACCCCACTTACACCCACTATTCAGCCCTCATACACATTACACTGGAAAATCTTTTGACCATATGGAAAAATACCATATGACAAGAAAATGTTGTTTTTTAAAAAAAGCCTTTAGACTAATGGCAAGTAGAAACATTTCTGCCATCGTTTTGAATATATGCAATTGTTGTAGTCTGGTACATTCTACAAAGCATATTATAGAACTTTTATACCTCTTAATGCAACGTCTTGGTATTTTGATTTCCATTCTTAGAAAGTTATCATTGTTTTTTCCTTGCTAAATTCACTCTTTCCATTTACCTCTTCATTCACCTCACACTTTCATTTGTGTCTTCTTTCATTCTCTTCTTCCAAACTTCCAGGACAATTAAATTCTCTCCTAACACGTAATAATCAATCTCAACTGCATTCTTTCTCCTAGCTACTCTCCTCCTCCTTTTGTATCTTTGCTCTTCTACAAAATAATCCAGTTTGCTTTTCTGGTATAACTGTCAATTTTTAATTTTTAATTAAAATATCAGTTTTCTATTCTCTATGACAAGTCTTCTATTTTTTCTTTGCAGTTACACTGACAGGCATAATGTTGGAGTGAAGCACCAGACAGGGCTGTCCTGGAGAGCTTTAGATTTTCATTCTCTGGGCTAGGCAGGCACACCACAAAAGCTTGTGATGGGAAACCAGAAAATAAAGGCCTCATTCAAGTGAACTTTTTTTCCCTTTCTGAATATCTTGGAGACTATAAGAGAGTGAGAGGCATTCTCTTTGGTATTTTCTATTTTCCCAGATAAGGAATACATAAAGAATACTGCTTACTTTTTTGAAAACTCCTCCTTTATCTGTTTTTGGCCCATTATAAACAAGAACATTCATAACAAAGAACTACCACACATTAGGATGTCTTTTCCTTAGTTATCCAACAGAGGAGGTCTTATCCTCAGTTCCACATGGGATATAATTTAATGGCTAGTATATACAGAAAGCCACCGATTTATTTTAGACCAAAGCTCTCAGCTAGCTGATCATTAATGCATCAGCAAGGGTCACATACATCATTCAACAACATCAACACCAGCGGCAAAAGAACTATTTGCATGTCAAATTCACAAATTAAAAATGTGAACAGATGACAACCGAACATCTTGATTCACACTGTGTTTCTCCTGCTTGTCAGTTTCTGGCAGTTATGAATAGTAACTTCAAAAAGTGCTAAAAATAACACAGATTCAGGCCCTGGCTCAAAATTCTTCTTTTTCCTCCCATTTTACTGTAATACTCTGCTTGATACTGCTAATAATAAAGTTAGTATGACTCATAAAACCATTGCAATATTTTTAAAGTAACATAAGAAATACATAATGCCTATGAAAAAGGAGATAACAGTAACATCTAGAATTCATTCTTATACATCATTGGTAAACCTAAATGATATATAGCTATACATCCAGGATATTTGTGTAATTGCACATGTAATCACTGTATTTCAGGTATTTTTTTTCCAAATATATGATCTGGTGCATACTTATAAAGAAGAAACTAGAGATATTTTACATATCTTGGGAGTTGAAAACAGCCTTCAGTCCTGCTAAAGTTTTTTTAATGTCACACTAAGCATAGTATACAGTGAGCAAACCAGATAAAAAGCAGATTCAGATGGACTTAGGAACTGACCCTTTTCCACCTTGTGAGCTTGTTAGCATGGTTAGATTTCAGTCACTGAAAGGCTCTGTACTCAGCCTACGATTTCACAATCCAAAATTATCAGGCTATCTGGTTTTCTGTGCGGACTTATTAATACTGCCACTCAAGTCTGCAGACAGGTGAACCCTGCTGGATGCTCATAAAGTCAATGGTAGGACTTCAGTGGTTGCTTCATTCTGGACTCAAATAAAACTTTTATCTATGTAACACACATATAGATACTGGTTTTGTGTGTTCAGACATGCATACATCAGCCAATCATTTTAGAGATAAAAAGTTTTGTCTTATTTGCAATTCACAAAAAAAAAAAAGAAAAAGTAAGACCTTTGGTATTGCCAGAGCATCTTATTCCAAGAATGAGGTAAGCTTAGATCTAGCACTGGTTGTGAGATTTAATTGGAACAGAAAAATATTAGGTGAATAAAAACTTCAAAAAAAGTCAACAGTGCCCACCCCAGTAACACCTCAATATAATGCTGAAGTATCTTAGAATTGTAAAAAATAATTGCTATGGGAGGACAGAAAGCTGCAGTGTACCTGGAACACAGAGCAGTTTCTTGCAGAAGCAGTGAAAATTACATCCTGGCCTATGAGCAGATGGAAAACCAGAAGCAGATGCAAACATCTAGGTAAGACACGCGCTGTGAGGCGGGACTATTTTCTCAGGTGTCATCAAGACAGTATAAAGAAGTATGAAATTACAAAGACTCAAAATCTTATTTGGGATCTGAGCCTTGCCAGTAAGAAGTGGCTCACTTCCTCATTCATAGGATTAAGAAGAGTTGGGTGAAAATTTCCTGAAAATTTGTCACCTTTTTTTCTTGTGACACAGGACAAGCTGCACAAGGTAATATATTCTGTAACCTTTCACACTTTCACTGCATCCTTTTAACATTTCTCCCAACTATAATGGTTTCCCCATCCCTTCCTCTCTTTGGATAACAGACGACTCCTTTTGCTACACAGACACTCTTGCGGTCTCCACTGCCCTTCAGCACTCTGCACATCCAGAAGTTTCCTTAGCACTTTTGTTTGCCTAAGGCACAAGACCTCTACTTGGAGTAGGGAGCAACAGGAGTTGCACTATATCCCCTTCTCCCTCCTGCTCGTTTGCTTTTCACAGATTTAACACAATTGGTCATAGCTTCCCACTGCTCCGTCACTAGGTATGCCTCTTGACAAATGCTCCATGGTGTCTTCTGAGCCACATTTCACAGCATGGCACAGCCTGTGATGTGATACTGAAAGCAATACAGCAGGCATTTGCGATCGGGAAAATCACACTTCCCTACCCAGCCAGTGTCGTGCCCCAGGAAAGCTATGCCAAGGAAGCTCTAGAATTATCAGCTGTGAAATAAAACTTCCACTGAATTAAGCCCAACTGATTCTCAGAATTTTTGATATGGCTCTAGAGTCTTGACGTTCTGCCATACAACAAATGGAACACAAACATGTTGGGAAAAATTAAATCAGACAAAACACTGTGTGTTCAAAAAATACAGCCACTGAAGCCAAATTCACTGGTAAGAAGAGTAAACTAATAAATAGAAAGGTCCTGTGCCAACAGAGACAAATCATTAGTAAAGTCTGCCTGAGGGAATCCTGAACTAATCTTATTGTTAAAGTGAATAAACACAAGGCAGATTAACAATGTCTCCTAAACAACATTAATTTTGAAGCCTGATTATAATTCAGAATAGGAAAAGAGGTTATCTTAAAGAGCTTTACTAGCTGTACACTGTCAGCTCCTGAGTGTAATTAGCATGCTATTAGTATTTCTATGTGTAAAATTCTTGTCAAAACACACTTTTAGTTCTTGAAAGAAAATAAGACATAAATACAATGTCACCACTGGTTTAAATGAAATACCTCCTTGCAGTGAAATATTTTCTAAAATATCACATTTAATACAATGTGTTAAGACTATATCCTGCTCTTCACATGACACTGGTATAGCAAATTTATTTAAAATTATGTGTAGCTTGCATATTCTAAACAGCAAAGATAAAATGGTCTGTAATTTAGAAGCTATTGAGCATTTCAAGTCCTATGCAGTTAACCAAAAGCAGAAGAATATTTACAAGTTACAGTAAGTGCTGTTAAGGTGAGGATCTCAAAAATAAGATAATAGAAATAATAATTAAATAGCATCAACTAAATAGGCTGTAGGGAATGTTACTTCTATTTATAATTAACAGTCTGTTAATACAGTAATGAATACATTGTATTCTGTAAAAATACAAATATGACTTACAAAAATTATATTGTCTTAAATCTTCTTTAACCTTAGCTGTCACAGAAACAATTGTTTTCTTTTTCTCTTTCATCTTTAGTTGTTTGTTTTGGAAAACATATTCGAAAAAGCTTGAGTGAGAAGAATTAGTTCCCATGGCTTTAGGTGACAAGATGCACTGTATCAACCTGCATATAGCATCAAATGGCATGTGCACCAACCAATATCCAAGGCCAGATTTATAAAAACATTTTGTGTACAGAGGTCAGATGGAATGTCCAAAAACATCTGTGCACCACAGTCATGACAATTTTCAAACAAGATACACGCCTCCTTTCCCCTGGAAATCCCTCTATAAATACTTATGGGCGGTAACCCTTAAAATCTGGTGTCTAGTCACTGTTTTTGATTCTTCACCACAGAAACAAGGCTCTCCAACCCGATAATTTAAATAACAGAACCTAGTGAACAGTGCCATACTGTAAACCCCATTCCAGTTATAACTACTACATAATAACAGTGTCTCCCAATCCTGCATGTATCTGTACTGTTATTACTGGACATTTCTATCGTTTCTGCTAACAGAAAGCACATAAAGGCAATGAAGATGCTGGAGAACAAAGATAGTCAGATTTTGAGAACTGCAAATATTACTATGGATATTTTGCATGTTAGTTTCAATTCATCACTAAAGTACACTTCAAATGTCTGAAATCCTGTTGTTAGATTAGTATTTCTCTTTAATTCTGCAGGTGATGGCAGAAAGGAGGCAGATGCCACTAAGACCAGGCAACACGTACATGTCCTTGTAGCAATGGGGTCAGAATGGGTGGCAGGGTGACTCAACAGGGATAGTAATTTTGAAATGAAGGAATTGTGTATATCCAGAGCCAGAAAACAGAAAATACACAAATATTTAGTAAGGAAAACAGCACCTTTATATTAGACACTTAAAGGTCTTTATGAGAGAAAATTTTTTTTTTTTTAGAACCAAATAATAAGAAGAAATGTTATCAATCTTTTTTATGGATCCCACCACACCAATGAAATTAACTTATATAAATTCATTCATGACATGCATGCTTTATTATTGACCTACTAGCGTCATTTTTTTCTCTTGCATGAAACAGGTCCTCTTTAGGTTGCCTCCAAGAACTCCTAAATTCAAACAGTTTGCCACACGAAGATTTTGTAATTGTGTGATTTTCTCATGCCCACAAACACAGTTATCTCAGACAGGTCATATATATAATTAATGAAAGAAAAACAGTGGAGCAATGATCTCCTTCTGCTTCTTGACACCCCTGAGCGCGTCACCTCCCACAGCCTCTTGATGGAATCCATCAGAGTGTAGGCAGCTTGGGCAAGATACAAGAAGTGACCACATTTTTCGGTTGGGCAATGGTAGGCCTAGGGCCCATTACAGTTACTGGTAAACCATGCAGCACAGCCTTGTTCACCTGTAAGCAATAACCGGAGTCGACCACTGTACTGGCAGGACATACACATTGCATGTGCTGCACTTTTAGCATGGTGTCTGTTGATTGTTGACAAAGAGACTGATCTAACGTTTCCCACCATAAACTGATAGGAATTCACTTCCCCTCTCTACCAGAAGGGCAGTACAGATACTGTTCACACACACACTGCTATTTCAGAGGCACTATTCCACTGTTCAGAGCTTTATCATTCACACTACTGACAACAGTTACTGTAACCAAAGAAGCTGCTGAAAACTGCAGCAAAGGTGGCATTGAGTTTCTTAGCCTTGAGTGTGTCCGCTGTCACTAAATGCTCCACTGCAGTCAGCAGTGGGCCATATTTTCCTTGCTCAGCTGGTAGTACTAATTTACTGGTGGAAGTTCATCCTGTTGCCCTTGATGTCCCCTCCAAGTCTCAACTTGAGTTACCCAGCACTTTTTGCTTTTCAAGCCTGTCTACTGCTTCCTCACTTAACTGTGGTCGTAATGGCCTTCCCTCTTCATTCCTAATTTACAGCTCATGTTTTCAGGTTGGCTCATCTGTTGACAAAGATGCTCTGACCCCACCTTGTCAGCCGGATCCTGTCTCTCACCAGCAGTCTTCAATCCTCAAAGAGGATCCTCCCATCATAAAAGCCAAATCCCTGGTCAGAGGTGGTACTTTACAGAGCCAGTAAAAGTCTTTCTGAGAGAAATACCAGCACACTGTGGTACTTCATGAACCTTCTGCAGTCATGACCGTGCAGAAAATAGCATTTTTAGTTTTTTTTCCAAACAGCTTCATAAGATGGGCCGCTTTGTTCATAAGCTACACAAGTATCACCATTTGGGATAATTTCCAATGAGTTTTCTCTCAGCCATTTGTTTACAGGAAAAACTCACTTCCATCCAAAAATGCAAATAAGTCATTTATTGCTCTTAACCTCTCCTAGGCTGAACAGTCATGTCAGAAATGTCATTGCATTTCCTACTTCCCAAAGAAAAAATGTCCAAAAGGGAAACCTAAAACATGTCATCTATTGTCTATCTCAAATAAATGAAAGGTCTAACTTAATGCGTTATTATTCACACTCCCAGAGGAAGGCATGTTTCATTAAATGAATACGCCAGCAGCAAATATTTTGCACAAAGAAAAGGCTTCACAAGATTCTTGGCACCATTTACAAACAATAAACTGGTGTAAGCTGTATATACAGTATTTTTTCCAAAATTAGGTCTCAACTCTTCATCACTTTGTATGATGACATTATAGAGTCTAAAAGTAGTTTCAAAACATAGAAGTAATGCTATGAAACCCCCCAAATGTATACACATTAATACACTTACCTCTTTTACATCTTAAAAATACCTTGAGCACATGATAAGGTAGGGACAGAGGCCCAGTGAACTTCAGGATTATTCTAGACATATGTGACTTGTTGCCAACTCATGATTTTTTCGGTATTACACCTGCATGCATACACGGGTCTGTTCCACACCCGCTGCTTAAAATGGTGGCAGCAGTCATGTAACAGGAGCAGTACACCTTTTCTGATCGTTGTTATTCTGTTGTTGCAGCAGCAGAACTACAAATCTATAACTAAAAAAAAGATTTAAAAGATTAAGGCGCTTCCTCTAAATTCAGCAGGAACTTTATCACCTGAAACATGCAAGATATAGTCCAAGACATTCAGGATGAGTAAAAATTGAGGTGAAGATGTGATAATCAGCTCAATCTAGGCACAAGAATGGCTGGAGGAATTAGAAAAACATAGCTATAAGCATTCATTTTATAGCCTCAAGATATACAACAAACTAAAAAGCAAGAGATTAATTTACTATGAACTGCACAAGCACCAAAGACCTTTACTGCAAACTGTAAAAGCAACTATGAAAGTTGACTTTATAGCTATTATAAAATCTGATTTCATGTGCATTGTTTCTCGAGCATCACTGAGGGAATATAATGTAAAAATCACATGGTGCCTTTTTTGTTTAATTATGATAATGATTATTTATACTAATGGCACACAGACAAAAGAGAAAGGTATCAAGAGACTTTAAACTTCAGTTCTTTACTTACCCTGTTATTCCTGCTACTTTATGCTACAGGTTTATGTTGCATTTGTTAAAAAAGCACACAAGATACCATAGATTTAGAAGGAGAATTGGTGGAATTTGATTGGCTCCGTTAATCCAAATATCCTGAATAAGAGAAGCTGACATACTTCCTTATTAGAAGAACAAATTCTTGCTCAGTCTTCTTGATTTTAGATTTGCTCAAAGAATTTGACATGCACCTGGTTCAGATCTGCAACTAATGAGCAAGAGGAATGGAACTAGCTTGTAGAGAAGTGTAAGTGTACATATATGATTCCTGATGTCAGTTAAGGTGTGGTATACAGGAGATGCTGTGTTCCTATCACAACTTCAGAACTGCACCACAGAGAGGTCAGAGTGTGCAGCCTGTACGCACCTGTATGCACCAATGACTGGGAGGAGGGCAAGTAATGTCTAATCACTGCACACAGTTCAATACTTCTCAGGTATCTTTACATACCCTTATTTTGACTTTTTGCTACTTAAAGTTCTCAGTAAAAATACAGGATCAGGATCAGGTTTTGTAGGCTTGTTTGTTTGCCCCCTTTTTAACTAGCTTTGGTCTTAGAAAAGTCATCATGCCTGCTGGCTGCAGCTGTGGAAGATCAGTTCACATAAAACAAAACTGGTAACTTCATTTTTCCAGAGAATTATTAATACATTCCAATAAGTAAATGACACTTATGATTAGCTAACTTACATTGTTTCTTCATTAATATTTGGGTAGAAAAGTTCACTGCGTGTTTTGTGACAAGAAATGAAAACAAAACATAGGAGTTTTAAAGCCCTAAATTAATAGTTGTATTATGCAAAAGAAAAAAAAACCACTTCTAAAAATTGTGATTAATCTTTCCAATACTGTATTTGTAAATTTCCATTTTTAGATCATAACTTTTTCATGCTTTAAATTGTGGTTGCTGAATGAGGAGATTAAAGCAAAACAATTTGTTCTGCTATCTAGAGAATCTGAGTACATAAGGCCTTTAGTCCTGATAGCTCCAATACCTCCTGTTTACACTTCACTGCATATACCTCCAAAGCAAACAAGCTGAATGACACCTTGGTCCAAAAGGTTAATAGTGATGGTGACCTCTGCTAGACAGGAAATGCAAAAAGATTAATGTATCTTTTTGTTATCTTCACTAAATTAAAAATGGTGGAGAGTGAAGCCTTTACACCGATCTTTGATGAATGACAAGACAACGCAAAAATAAAATAATCCCAAGTGACTTACTCATCTTCAATGTTTTTTAAATGATAAACAGTTTAGAAACATCTTCTAGAAGAAACAACATCAGATATTTTTGGCAGCTTGGACAATGCAACCAACAAAAAAGGAATGAATGTCACTAGCCAACGAAAAAATTAAACCTAATCTATATTGCTTCAATTCACCATATATTTCTAAAAAAAAGATCATCCTAAGTGGCAGTATAACGTAATAGAGTGGCAGAAAAATCAGTCTCAGGAGACTTGAATCTCACATTGCACTCTGTCATTTATTTCCTAGAAATTTAACTCCTCCTTGATGTCTTTCTTCCTCTGCTCACTAGGAATGATACCACTAACCCTTTTTCTTCTGTTAAACACACTGAAATCTACTAAGAAAAACATTACACAAAAATCCACTGTAATTATCCTGTGTGCATGGTGAGACATACAGGTTATGTGGCACACAAACGCATGTATGGCCTGTGCCCAGGAATGAACAGTGCAGCAGCAGACCTTGTTAACCGGCAATATTTCCAGCCTTACTGTTTTGTCTCTCCTGTAGCTTTCTTCATGGCATACTTTTTTAAAAGGAAAATATGTTTCCTTTTCAACAGGGATACATTTCTTATGAAGGAAACCACAATGTCAAACTTTTCCTGCAAAGACAGGAACATAGCTGCACATGTTCAACCATAACTTTATAAAGATGTTTCTGAAGCCAGTTTCGGCACTGCTCAGAGAGGTTTTGAATTGCCGTCGGGGCAGCGGAAAGGGGCACTGCATCTTTAAAGGAAACAGATTTGCTTCAGAAAGGGGCAAGTTGAAGAAACATCTGTAAAGACTGATAATAGATTTACTTCCTGAAATTATTCTAGAACTATTAGTATGAAAAGCAGGAAGTACAAGCAAGAGAGAGGAAGAAAGTTACAGATGAGAAAAGAAAGCTCTCTCCCCCCAAAATTGGCTGGATTTACAAATACTGCCAGAGACTGAAGGTGTCATTAATGGCATCTCTACATGCCAAGAACACAAAAAGCCAGCAGTATTACTTCTGTCATCTGCCAGTTTTTCACCTCAACTTTAGGATCCATAGTAAAAGGAGGAGTTGTAATGAAATACCCTAGCCTCCTCACAAGGCAATGCCCCTTCCCAGGTAAGATCATCATCCTCCTGGTAACAGAAAAAGCTGATCTGGACCAGGGGTGTAGCAAACTTTTACCAAGGTACACTCATCTTCAGGCTGCTGTAACCAAAACTGGTGCTCTAGAAATAACATTTAATAATAAAGAACAGGAACTTTCCGAAGCAATACTGGATATAAGGGGATGAGGACCTATTGTATAAGATAATACAGTCCTAAGTATACTATTTCAGAATATTAGATGAAAAGAGAGTACACAGATGCAGATACACTGTTTTCTTCTCTCTGTATATGTACTTACATAAATCCTATACAAACACAGCAGATCCTCTCTAGAAACTGGTCTTTAAAATAAAAATCCAACACATTCCTCTCAAGAATAATTGCAAATCTTTGCAATTTGTTTTGGAAACAAAACTTGGCCAAAATTATCCTCTTGCTTCTGTGATTCTGTGTTGTTTTTTTTTTTTTAAAGGAAGAACAATTCTTCTATTAATAACTATTGTATCACAAACCACACTTTATTCCACACTCACAGACAAACCTGAGTTTAAAAGTTATCCCAGTTAGATTTCCCAATAAAAACCTCCAAACCACCAGTTTCACTTTTCCTCCCTCCTGCGTGTTACAAAACTTTTCCAACTCCTAAATCTGAAGAGCTACTCAGAATTATTTCACAGCACGTACTGTAAATTAATTACAAGTGTTTCAAAATCCAGGTTAGTCCCTTTGTCATGGTGCCACAATGAAGCATGGCATGTTCTGTCTTCCCTGTTCCCTTCTACTTCTCTGGGCAGAGTGCATTGAAATCACTAACTCCACTGAAATTAAACAATAAATTTTTAACAGTAAAGTTATAAAGGTGCACCAGAACATCCTTGAACTAAAACAATAATCCTTTTTGTTCCAGAATAAAACATATTTGGTTTACTCTTCTTCCCTTTCTTTATATGGAGAATCAATAGAGTTTTCTATTGAAACAATCTCTGTCCAGAAAACCTAACTTTGCTTTCTGTTTCCTGAAGATGGTTGATAGCTTAGTCTTACTTAATGGTCTTGAGCCATATTAACTACTACATTTTAACAGAAAAATGCTGCAATAAATACTAAGAAGAACAATAAAAACATGTTAGGTCTTTCTCTGCATTTCTAAACGAAGGAAATTGATTAAATATCCTTGAGCCAGGTAGAGGGAGGTGTGTTTATTTATTCATTCCCAGTTTAAGCTGAGTGTGTTCCATTATCTCTCTGGAGGCTTTAGCAATACCATTTTGAAAGAACAATACATTAAACCAAAGCTGTCAAAGTCAGCTGCAACAAAGATATGTCTTCCTTTCCCCAAAGAAAACTGAGATTTTCTCCAAACTTCGTAAGTTTTTGTGAGAATAAATAATTTTCTAGTTCTACCGTACTAAGGGAAGCACATTTCTGGTGAGAAGTTTTGCACTGATTACATCATGAGACTGAAGGGCCAAACGCTGGGCTCTGTCAGTACCATTTCTCTACCACGCTCCTGTACGGAACCCAGCCCGAGAATTGCACATCTAGATATGCTGAACTATTAAGATCCAT